>NC_060127.1:79227576-80436951 GCF_021461395.2 Schistocerca americana
GGAATCGAACCAGGAACCCCATGCGCAGGAAGCGAGAACGCTACCGCAACACCACGAGCTGCGGACGAACGAACACTAATACTATGCATTGATCTAACTCTGTTGTTCCTCTTTCGAAAACATAGTGACACCGTTACGTTAGACAGCTCGCTCACAAGAGACTGTGTTTCCCTCGATTGTGCGCACGCCGGTGAGGTGGGACGGGTGAGTCCATTTGCTCGGAGGTAAGGCAGGTATGTCAACAATGTGTGCTATCAGCGACAATAGTAGATTCGATAGCATAGTGTCTCTACAGCAGTGTTGCCACTATTTAAGTTCCAACCTACGTATTTAATGGATGTGAAGAGTCTGCAATCGTGTAGTCATACAATAAATAACTGGCCTCTTTGTCTATTTATGCAGTATGTGCTACCCATGGCCGGCTGTAGCTAGTTCGTTTATTTTAAGAGTCAACTCGTAATCCCTGCGACACGAGTCGATCCTCAGCAATCTTCTGCATTTCGCCAGTTTTCCAGCGGTGAGGCTTCTCTGTATAGATGTACACAATGTGCGAGAAACCTCATGGAATTTACGACTTTATCGATTACCTCATTTATGTATTAGCATTTTTAGGACTAAAGTGTATCATATTCTGAGAGGTGACACTATTGACAAAAGACAAAAATATCTTGCGGTGTGGGGTCCGCTTCAGGTAGGACTGACGGAGCACATCGAAAAAGTTCGAAGAAAGGCAGCTCTTTTTGTATGATCGCGAAGTGGATGAGAGGGTGCCACGGATATGATACGTGAATTGGGGTGGCAGTCATTAAAACAAAGGCGTTTTTCGTTGCAGTAGGATCTTCTCACGAACTCTCAATCTCCAACATCTCCTGAGAATGCGAAAATATTTTGTTGGCGTTTACCTGCATAGGGAGAAATGATCATCATGATAAAATAACAGAAATGAGAGCTCGAACGGAAAGATTTAAGAAAGAGAGTAATGGACAACTAAATTTTTTGGATGTATTGGTTATTAAACGGGCAGATGGGACTTTAGGGCACAAGGTATATAGGAAAGACACACACACCGATCGTTACCTACATAAGAATTCGAATCATCATCCTAGGCAGAAGAGAGATAAAAACTTTAGTGGACAGAGCCAATTTACTTGAAAGATGAATTAAGCCATTTGCGAACAGCTTTCAAGAGAAATGGGTACACTTACAAGGAAATAAATCGAGCACTCCACCCTAGAAGAAAAGTGTCAGAAAATACACGACAACAACAACCGTCGGCTGGAAAAGTTTTTCACGGACCGTATTGGTTAAGTTTTGGCCAAGTTTCAAGTGGAGACAATCTTTCGACCTACCAAGAAAATTAGTAAAAGTTTAAGATCGATGAAAGACGCGCGACACGCCTTAGCTACCCCATGAGTGTATAAAATTCCGTGTAGCTGTGGCATGGTTTATATTGGAGCAACTAAAAGGAGTGTTAATACCCGCCTAACGGAACACAAAAGGAACTGTAAATTGGGACAGATTGACAAATCAGCTGTAGCGGAACACGTTTTCAAAAACGGTGCTTGCGAAATAAAATTTGGTGAGACAAACGTGATAGCTAGGACCTCATATTATTATACTAGCATGTATAGAGAAGCTATAGAGATCTACAAGCACGGAAATAATTTTAATAGAAAAGAAGAAGGATTAAAACTAGACAAGATATGGCGGTCGACTTTGTACCAACGAAGCGACAATCGATTACCTGTAATCGAGAAAGATGGCACTAGCCAGAGATAGTTTTAAAGTCGAAAGCACGTGATGAGTGGTGGCGCTATCTAAGCGTTCTATACAAGCGGGACCTCCAGCGCCTAGCAGCCAGTCGCTGACTCACCTCAGAAGATGTTGCCCGCAGTAGGCAACGAAACGTCAGGAGGGAGAAGAAGTTTTATATATGGACCACGGCAATTCAGCCCGGAAGTTTTAATTAATGAAGACGCCGGCCGTGAAAGCTTACATGTTATGATTAGATTTAAGAACCGTTTTCCCCCCAGCGCTGTTCGACAGAAAAATGTAGAAAAATAGCTTGAAGGTGGTTCGATGGACTCTCTGCCAGACACTTAACTGTGAAGCACAGAGTAATCATGTAGATGCAGATGTAGATACTTGCGCTGTAATGTGCCTACCTTAAGCGCTACGATCTTCATTACTGTGAAACACATCTCTTCCACTGCAAGCTCTTTGCTGTTACGGACGACCTACAGAATGCAGTAAACAGGTCGGAGCGCATTCCTATGTTATTGTGCATGGATGTGGTATGCAGTAAACATCTGTATTAGTGTTTTTGCTTTAACCGTATTCACTGTTCTGGGTAAGTGTAGCACATACATCAGTTCTAATGGAACCAGTTTGTGTTTTCATAAGCCAGTTGCCTTTTAATTGCAGTTTTATCCTTGCGCTTACTAGCGTAATGAAAGTCTCTTATTCCACACGAAAATATCAGACACGATCTTCTGTTACGGTCTGACAAATGAAAGCAATTTTCGACCGCATATGCTGTATGCTCAAAAATACCCAGAACACAAGATGTTATCTGCACAGTTATTCAACCTTTTGTTTTTTCCAGTGTGGCTAGCAGACTCCACTACTTCTCATTACATTCGTCTCTATTCGATTTACTCTCAATCCATATTCTGTACTCATTAGACTGTTCATTCCGTTCAGCAGATCATGTAATTGGCTCTGAGCACTATGGGCCATCAGTCTCCTAGAACTTAGAACTACTTAAACCTAACTAACCTAAGGACATCACACACATCCATGCCCGAGGCAGGATTCGAACCTGTGACCGTAGCGGTCGCGCGGTTTTACACTGAAGCGCCTAGAATCGCTCGGCCACCCCGGCCGGCGATCATGTAATTCTTCTTCACTTCCACTCGGGATAGCAAAGTCATCAGCGAATCTTATCATTGATATCCTTTCACCTTGAAATTCCACTCCTGAATCTTTCTTTTATTTGCATCAATGCTTCTTGAATGTGCAGATTGAACAGGAGAGACGAAAGGCTACACCCCTGTCTTACACGTTTTTTAATCCAAGATCTTCATTCTTGGTCGTCCATTCTTATTATTCCCTCTTGGCTCTTGTGCGTATTGCATATTATCCGTCTCTCCTTATAGGTTACCCCTATTTTTCTCAAAATTTCGATCACCTTGCACCATTTTACATTGTCGAACGCTTTTTCCAGGTCGTCAAATCCTATGAACGTGCCTTGATTTTTCGTCAGTGTTGCTTCCATTATCAACCGCACGTCAGAATTGCCTCTCTGGTAGCAGAAATGTGTACAGGAAGAAACTTGACATCAGAATTTATGGTCTTGAAGTAGAGGAAGTTAAGGAATTCTGCTACCCGGGCAACAAAATAACCAATGACGGAAGGAGCAAGGACGACATCAAAAGCAGACTAACACTGGCAAAAAGGGCATTTCTGGCCGAGAGAAATCGACTAGTATCAAACATAGGCCGTATCCTGAGGAAGAACTTTCTGAGAATGTACGTTTGGAGGAGAACGTTGTATGGTAGTGATCATGGACGGCAGGAAAACCGGAACAGAAGAGAATCGAAGCAACTGCGATGTGGTGCTACAGACGAATGTTGGAAATTGGATGGACTGTTAAGGTAATGAATGAGGAGGTTCTGGGCAGAATCGGAGGGGAAAGAAATACGCGGAAAACACCGACAAGGATAAAGGACAGAATGATATGACATCTGTTAACACATCGGGGAATGACTTACATGGTTCTAGAGGGAGCTGCAGAGGGCAAAAACTGTAGAAGAATACAGAGATTGGAATACACCCAACAAATATTTGAGGACGTAGGTTGGAAGTGCTACGAACGAACGCTAATACTGTTCATTGATGTTTTGTTGATATTTTGTTGGCGCCTACCTGCATAGGGAGAAATGATCATCATGATAAAATAACAGAAATGTGAGCTCGAACGGAAAGATTTAAGAAAGAGAGTAATGGACAACTAAATTTTTTGGATGTATTGGTTATTAAACGGGCAGATGGGACTTTAGGGCAGCAGGTATATAGGAAAGACAGACACACCGATCGTTACCTACATAAAAATTCGAATCATCATCCTAGGCAGAAGAGAGGAGGGGACGCATCAAACCAGTCAGAAGACTGATGACTAAAAAAAAAAAAAAAAAACAGACTCTGGCTCTGTGTTGCAACAATGGCTGATCGTGACAGAATTCGGACCATTCGAACTCCAGTCGTGGAGGAAAGACAAAAGACTGGAGAAAGATCTTGGAACTTGTGTATGTACAATTTCAGCATCTATAAGGTTTAGTCATCCTCTATGGGCTGTCCCGCATGAACACAGCGGCCAGCGATGTAGCAACACAACTACCAACTTTCGTTTCTGTCGCACAACTCCTTTTTAGTGTTGCGATTTTTTTTCCATCAGTGTAATTAGGGCCGGCCGAAGTGGCCGAGCGGTTCTAGGCGCTTCAGTCTGCAACCGCGCGACCGCTACGGTCGCAGGTTCGAATCCTGCCTCGGGCATGGATGTGTGTGATGTCCTTAGGTTAGTTAAGTTTAAGTAGTTCTAAGTTCTCGGGGACTGATGACCTCAGAGGTTAAGTCCCGTAGTGCTCAGAGCCATTTGAACCATTTTTGTGTAATTAGGGACATAGGATGCAAGTGTTACTTTGAGATGAAAAAGTTGGCAAGGAGAGCTGAATTTTTTTATTGTGTTGGTCCATAGTGCGACCTCCTAAATATGTAACATTTTTTAACTGTATTTTGTGAACAGTAATGGTGCTATGACACGCCCTTGGAGTACGCCCGAAGTTGCTCATAAGTAACGAATTGCTGTGTTCTGTTTGCTAGGAACTGTTCAGAAAACTGGTATGATAGTACGCTTGCATTTCGTTCAGTAGATGGCAGTGCGGAACTAGGCCGAACGCTTTTCTGGAGTCAAGGAACACACGGCGTCTATCTGGACATGTGCGTCTACTGCCTTATAAGTCTCGTGTGCGAACAGAGAGAGCCGGGTTTGAGGCAGTCGTTGTTTGCGGAACAGATGTCGACTGGTAACTATTGGTGACAAAACTGGTTACACAGTCAGTGGTTAGCGACAAAACATTTGCTAATCCTATACACGGGAACAGGAATGTTGTTACTGATTCGAAAGTTGTCCAGCCATTCTGAGTCTAAAAAATGTTGAAATAGAATGCATGATGTCCAGCCAGTGGTCATTTCGCACCTTCTTCCACAACGTTCGTGACGTAGTAGGTGGGTGTACGAAGACAGTTTCACCCACACACCAACACAGCATGTTGTTCTCAATGGAGAGACGCCTACAGACGTTAAAGTAACCTCTGGCGTGCCACAGGGGAGTGTTATGGGACCATTGCTTTTCACAATATATATAAATGACCTAGTAGATAGTGTCGGAATTTCCATGCGGCTTTTCGCGGATGATTCTGTGGTACACAGAGAAGTTGTAGCATTAGAAAATTGTAGCGAAATGCAGGAAGATCTGCAGCGGATAGGCACTTGGTGCAGGGAGTGGCAACTGACCCTTAACATAGACAAATGTAATGTATTGCGAATACATAGAAAGAAGGATCCTTTATTGTATGATTATATGATAGCGGAACAAACACTGGTAGCAGTTACTTCCGTAAAATATCTGGGAGTATGCGTGCGGAACGATTTGAAGTGGAATGATCATATTAAATTAATTGTTGGTAAGGCGGGTGCCGGATTGAGCTTCATTGGGAGAGTCCTTAGGAAATGTAGTCCATCAACAAAGGAGGTGGCTTACAAAACGCTCGTTCGACCTATACTTGAGTATTGCTCATCAGTGTGGGATCCGTACCAGATCGGGTTGACAGAGGAGATAGAGAAGATCCAAAGAAGAGCGGCGCGTTTCGTCACAGGGTTATTTGGTAAGCGTGATAGCGTTACGGAGATGTTTAGCAAACTCAAGTGGCAGAGGCGCTCTGCATCGCGGTGTAGCTTGCTGTCCAGGTTTCGAGAGGGTACGTTTCTGGATGAGGTATCGAATACATTGCTTCCTTCTACTTATACCTCCAGAGGAGATGAATGTAAAATTAGAGAGATTCGAGCGCGCACGGAGGCTTTCCGGCAGTCCTTTATCCCGCGAACCATACGCGACTGGAACAGGAAAGGGAGGTAATGACAGTGGCACGTAAAGTGCCCTCCGCCGCACACCGTTGGGTGGCTTGCGGAGTATAAATGTAGATGTAGATGTAGAAGTTTTTGTGCTCAGATTTGCACCAGGCGTTGCGTTGTCATGGAGAAGCAGAAATACGTTTGCATTTCTGTGGCGAAGATCCCGCTGAAATCATTTCTTAAATTTCCTGAGGGAATTAAAATACCCATCAAAGTAAACAGAATAACCCCTTCAGACTCTCAGAAGGTCGTCGCCATGACTTTACTTTCTGATCTACATCCACATGGTTACTCTGCAATTCACACCTAAGTGCCTGGCAGAGGGTTCATCGAACCATTTTCATACCACTTCTCCACCATTCCATTCTCGAATGGCGCGTGGGAAGAAGGAACACCTAAATCTTTCCGTTCGAGCTCTGATTTCTCCTATTTTATTATGATGATCATTTCTCCCTACGTAGGTGGGTGTCAAAAAAATATTTACGCATTCGTCAAAGAAAGTTGGTGATTGAAATTTCGTAAATAGATCTCGCCGCAAAGAAAACCACCTTTGTTTCAGTGACTACCATCCCAACTCGTGTATCATATCAGTGACACTCTCACCCCTATTGCGCGATATCACGAAACGGGCTGCCATTCTTTGCACTTTTTCGATGTCCTCCGTCAATCCTACCTGGTACCGCGCAGCAATATTCCAGCAGAGGACGGACAAGTGTAATGTAGGCTGTCTCTTTAGTGGGTTTGTCGCATCTTCTAAGTGTTCTGCCAACAAAGCGGAGTCTTTGTTTCGCCTCCCCCACAATATTATCTATGTGGTCTTTCCAGTTTAAGTTTCTCGTAATTGTAATTCCTAGGTATTTAGTCGAATTGACAGCCTTAGATTTGCGCAATTTATCGTATACCCAAAATTTATCGGATTTCTTTTAGTACGCATATGGACGACCTCGCACTTTTCTTTGTTTAGTGCCAATTGCCACTTTTCGCACCACACAGAAATTCTCTCTAGATCATTTTGTAATTGGAATTGATCATCTGATGATTTTACTAGACGGTAAATTACAGCATCATCTGCAAACAGTCTAAGGGGGCTGCTCAGATTATCACCTAGATCAGTTACGTAAATCAGGAACAGCAGAGGGCCTATGACAGTACCTTGCGGAACGCCAGATATCACATCTGTTCTACTCGATGATTTACCGTCTATCACTACGAACTGTGACGTCTCTGAGAAGAAATCACGAATAGTCACACAAACTGAGACGATACTCCATATTCACGCAATGTGATTAACAGTCGCTTGTGAGGAACGGTATCAAAAGCCTTCTGGAAATCTAGGAATATGGAATCGATCTGAGATCCCTTGTCGACAGCTCTCATTACTTCATGGGAATAAACAGCTAGCTGCGTTGCACAAGAACGATATTTTCTGAATCCGTGTTGGTTATTTATCAATAAGTCATTTTCTTCAAGGTGATTCATAATGTTAGATTACAGTATATGCTCCAAAATCCTACTGGAAATTGAGGGTAGTGATATGGGTCTGTAATTCCATGGGTTACTCCTATTTCCTTTCTTGAATATTGGCGTAACCTGTGCTACTTTCCAGTCTTTAGGAACAGATCTTTCGTCAAGTGAGCGGTTGCATATGATTGCTAAGAAAGACGCTATTGTGTCCGCATACTCCGAAAGGAGTATACCATGTGGACCGGAAGACTTGCCTTTGTTAAGTGATTTGAGTTGTTTCGCAACACCTAAGATATCTACTTTTATGTCTCTCATGCGAACAACTGTTCTGGTTTTGAATTCTGGAATATTTACTTCGTCTTATTTCGTGAAGGAATTACGGAAAACTGTATTTAGTAATTCCGCTTTAGTGGCACCATCATCGGTAACATTTCCGTCGGTATCGCGCAGTAACTCTAGTGACTGCTTCTTGCTTCTGGTGTACTTTACATACGACCGGAATCTCTTTGGGTTTTCTACCGCATTTTGAGACAATATTTCATTGTGGAAACTATGATGCGACTTTGAAATTTTTTTTCGGAGGAGAGGTGATGTGGCGCCACTGCATGGATTGCTGTTTTGTTTTCGGTTCGAAGTGATGAACCCATGAAATATTATAAATGCTATTTCTGAAATGAAAGGGAAGCAGTGGTTGGGAAAGGAGTGAGACAGGGTTGTAGCCTCTCCCCGATGTTATTCAATCTGTATACTGAGCAAGCAGTAAAGGAAATAAAAGAAAAATTCGGAGTAGGTATTAAAATTCATGGAGATGAAGTAAAAACTTTGAGGTTCGCCGATGACGTTGTAATTCTGTCAGAGACAGCAAAGGACTTGGAAGAGCAGTTGAGCGGAATGGACAGTGTCTTGAAAGGAGGATATAAGATGAACATCAACAAAAGCAAAACGAGGATAATGGAATGTAGTCAAATTAAATCGGGTGATGCTGAGGGGATTAGATTAGGAAATGAGACACTTAAAGTAGTAAAGGAGTTTTGCTATTTAGGGAGTAAAATAACTGATGATGGTCGAAGTAGAGAGGATATAAAATGTAGACTGACAATGGCAAGGAAATCGTTTCTGAAGAAGAGAAATTTGTTAACATCGAGAATAGATTTAAGTGTCAGGAAGTCGTTTCTGAAAGTATTTGTACGGAGTGTAGCCATGTATGGAAGTGAAACATGGACGATAACCAGTTTGGACAAGAAGAGAATAGAAGCTTTCGAAATGTGGTGCTACAGAAGAATGCTGAAGATAAGGTGGGTAGATCACGTAACTAATGAGGAGGTATTGAATAGGATTGGGGAGAAGAGAAGTTTGTGGCACAACTTGACTAGAAGAAGGAATCGGTTGCTAGGACATGTTTTGAGGCATCAAGGGATCACAAATTAGCATTGGAGGGCAGCGTGGAAGGTAAAAATCGTAGAGGGAGACCAAGAGATCAATACACTAAGCAGATTCAGAAGGATGTAGGTTGCAGTAGGTACTGGGTGATGAAGAAGCTTGCACAGGATAGAGTAGCATGGAGAACTGCATCAAACCAGTCTCAGGACTGAAGACCACAACAACATATTTCTGTTTATATATTTTTGCCGAACAGATTGGATTTATAAAGAACAAATTTATTTACTTAAATAATAGGGCTACATGTTTCATCGTTTGTGACGATGTTCGAGAAAAAATTGTCACGGATCAGCCTCGTAACACGCAAGCAATTCCGCACAGACGACCCCTTCGTTGCTCTTTATTGGCTTCTGTTAGGCGACGAGGCACACACCTCTGATAATGCCAGCTGGTGGACCAGTGTATCAGCACTACGAACCCAGTTGTTCAGCGACGTGTTTCATTGTGATTGTGGATCGCCTCGAATGAGAGTGTCCGCACGTTCCAGCATTCTAGGAGTCACAGCTGTGTGCGATCGGCTGGCACGCGTGAGATCGGACAGGTTTTCACGACCTTGTTGCCATTATGACAGACGCCTGGCGCAGCGACTCTCCGTGCTTTTGTTCACTGCCGGGTGTCCGTAGTCATCGTGCAAGCGCCAGTGAGAATATCTGCGATGCTCTGGTTTTCCGCCCAAAGAAACTCAATGACACCTCTCTGGTTGGAACCCACCTTAGTTACAGATGTTATTTTGAAGGCTATGTACAGTGCCGCTACTTATAGGAACTTCCTGAAATTATAGGTGGGAGCTGAAGCGGGAATATTCCATGATGTCCAACAACAAATTCCGCATTTTTTTCACCCGAAATTGGCGGAGAAAAACACGTGTCGCATTACTTATTGAACGCCCTTCGTACATCTGAAGTTAGTTAACGTAAATTTGAGTTTGTTCTACTACTTTTAGAGTAGTTCGAAATGAAACCACTTTTATGCAATTTTGTTGCAAAATTTATTAAATTATGGGCACATATTTGCTTGTTATTGAGGACTGTGATTTGTTTTCGGCATTATGAGTTTGTGGGAGTTTCGAGATATGGGACTGTGTCTATGCCAGTTTGCTTTATAAAATATCACCATAAATGATGGGTGGTTGAAAACGTGCTAGTGCTTCTGAAGTGAAACCATCTCCTTAAACTATTGATTGTTTACTGTTTCCCAGTTTTTTCTTGTTTTCGTTGCTTGCTGTGATAATAAAGGTTAGTTTTGAGAAAAATTTTAAAAATATATTCGAAAGAGAAACAACGACCTTAAAAGTATTGAATGTTTACTTTAAGCCGATTTCTTCTCGTATTCGTTGCCTACATTGATAATAAAGATACTTTCGCAAAAAATTTTGAAGTTATATGTTTTTCATGTTGCTGGACTCAAAGTTTTTAAGATGTAGCAGACCTGGTACCACACTGCTGACGGCTTACTTTGTTGTGTTGGCAGGAATGCGGCCAGCATGGCGGTGTCGCAGGTGCTGTGGCGGCTGTCCGCCGCGCCTCTGCTGTTGGCGGCACTGACCGTCGTCCGCGCTGCAGGTGAGAGAGTAGCGAGCGTCAGTTCAACTGTTCGATTGGCGTTCAAGATATGGTTACGAAAACTGTGGCAGGATGAAATTTTTGAAGAGAAGCAGACCAAAGCAGGCCAACTTCAGAGACCGTTAAGATAATTATCTTTTATTGTTCCATCTCAAATGTAAGTTTTTAATTAGATTACATGTTTCGATCATTCTGGATCATCTTCAGATTGAAGTAGTTGCGCAGCAACCCATCTGGTGTACTCATGACCATATATCGGAATGCTATAATGGGTTTGAAGACACACGCATGTGTTGTTGCCGAACGTTGTTACTGACTTGGCCATTACACAGAAAAAATTTTTCACTATTGCAGAAACTTGTAGGTACAAACGTACTCGTGAGTGCGTCATTTGACTGGGCGTCTTTCCTGAACAGTTTCTTCTCTTCTAAAGATTAGTAAAGTCACCAGGACTGTACTGGTAGTAAGAGTAATGGCTGAAGTTGAGGGATTTACACTTCTTGTCTTCTTTCTACATCTACATGGTTACTCTGCAATTCACACTTAAGTGCCTGGCAGAGGGTTCATCGAACTGTTTTCATACTACTTCTCCACCATTCCACTTTCGAATGGCGCGTGGAAAAAAGGAACACCTAAATCTTTCCGTTCGAGCTCTGATTTCTCTTATTTTATTATGATGATCATTTCTCCCTACGTAGATGGGTGTCAAAAAAATATTTACGCATTCGGAAGAGAAAGTTGGTGATTCAAATTTCGTAAATAGATCTTGCCGCAAAGAAAACCGCCTTTGTTTCAGTGACTGCCACCCCAACTAGCGTATCACATCAGTGACACTCTCACCCCTATTGCGCGATAACACGAAACGGGCTGTCCTTCTTTGCACTTTTCCGATGTCCTCCGTCAATCCTACCTGGTAAGGATCCCATACGGCGCAGCAATATTCCAACAGAGGACGGACAAGTGTATGTAGGCTCTCTCTTTAGTGGGTTTGTCGCATCTTCTAAGTGTTCTGCCAACAAAGCGCAGTCTTGGTTTCGCCTTCCCCACAATATTAGCTATGTGGTCTTTCCAATTTAAGTTGCTCGTAATTGTAATTCCTAGGTATTGAGTCGAATTGACAGCCCATAGATTTGTGCGATTTATCGGATACCCAAAATTTATCGGATTTCTTTTAGTACCCATGTGGGTGACCTCGCACTTTTCTTTATTTAGTGCTATGTGCCACTTTTCGCACCATACAGAAGTTGTCTCTAGATCATTTTGTAATTGGAATTGATCGTCTGATGATTTTACTAGATGGTACATTACAGTGTCATCTGCAAACAATGTAAGGGGGCTGCTCAGATTATCACCTAGATCATTTATATAAATCGAGAACATCAGAGGGCCTTTTGTGTCATAAGTCTTTTCTATAGTTTGATGTGCCCATCAGGAGTTTCTTTACTGTGCCAACCTCTTCATCTCACCCAACCCTCAGTTATTAGTCCGATATACACTCCTGGAAATTGAAATAAGAACACCGTGAATTCATTGTCCCAGGAAGGGGAAACTTTATTGACACATTCCTGGGGTCAGATACATCACATGATCACACTGACAGAACCACAGGCACATAGACACAGGCAACAGAGCACGCACAATGTCGGCACTAGTACAGTGTATATCCACCTTTCGCAGCAATGCAGCCTGCTATTCTCCCATGGAGACGATCGTAGAGATGCTGGATGTAGTCCTGTGGAACGGCTTGCCATGCCATTTCCACCTGGCGCCTCAGTTGGACCAGCGTTCGTGCTGGACGTGCAGACCGCGTGAGACGACGCTTCATCCAGTCCCAAACATGCTCAATGGGGGACAGATCCGGAGATCTTGCTGGCCAGGGTAGTT
The DNA here is from genome assembly GCF_021461395.2 of Schistocerca americana. Classification (NCBI taxonomy): domain Eukaryota; kingdom Metazoa; phylum Arthropoda; class Insecta; order Orthoptera; family Acrididae; genus Schistocerca; species Schistocerca americana. The sequence continues at coordinate 79,240,119 of NC_060127.1, forward strand.
GACTTACACCTTCTAGAGCACGTTGGGTGGCACGGGATACATGCGGACGCGCATTGTCCTGTTGGAACAGCAAGTTCCCTTGCCGGTCTAGGAATGGTAGAACGATGGGTTCGATGACGGTTTGGATGTACCGTGCACTATTCAGTGTCCCCTCGACGATCACCAGTGGTGTACGGCCAGTGTAGGAGATCGCTCCCCACACCATGATGCCGGGTGTTGGCCCTGTGTGCCTCGGTCGTATGCAGTCCTGATTGTGGCGCTCACCTGCACGGCGCCAAACACGCATACGACCATCATTGGCACCAAGGCAGAAGCGACTCTCATCGCTGAAGACGACACGTCTCCATTCGTCCCTCCATTCACGTCTGTCGCGACACCACTGGAGGCGGGCTGCACGATGTTGGGGCGTGAGCGGAAGACGGCCTAACGGTGTGCGGGACCGCAGCCCAGCTTCATGGAGACGGTTGCGAATGGTCCTCGCCGATACCCCAGGAGCAACAGTGTCCCTAATTTGCTGGGAAGTGGCGGTGCGGTCCCCTACGGCACTGCGTAGGATCCTACGGTCTTGGCGTGCATCCGTGCGTCGCTGCGGTCCGGTCCCAGGTCGACGGGCACGTGCACCTTCCGCCGACCACTGGCGACAACATCGATGTATTGTGGAGACCTCACGCCCCACGTGTTGAGCAATTCGGCGGTACGTCCACCCGGCCTCCCGCATGCCCACTATACGCCCTCGCTCAAAGTCCGTCAACTGCACATACGGTTCACGTCCACGCTGTCGCGGCATGCTACCAGTGTTAAAGACTGCGATGGAGCTCCGTATGCCACGGCAAACTGGCTGACACTGACGGCGGCGGTGCACAAATGCTGTGCAGCTAGCGCCATTCGACGGCCAACACCGCGGTGCCTGGTGTGTCCGCTGTGCCGTGCGTGTGATCATTGCTTGTACAGCCCTCTTGCAGTGTCCGGAGCAAGTATGGTGGGTCTGACACACCGGTGTCAATGTGTTCTTTTTTCCATTTCCAGGAGTGTATTCCAGTCTTTATCTTCGGCTAGATCCGGGAATTGAGCATGGGAAGACACTGACTAAATACCTTTGTGCCTGCTGTAATTAGCCTAATATTGTCTTCACCAGAAGAGGGAAAATCAAAGTGGCAGGCCAAGAACGAAGTGCTCGGATTAAAAAGGGTGTAAGGCAGTCTTTCACTCCCTACAGTTCACTCTATAGGATGTCCCAGAAATGTCACGCCAAGCTTCGATGGGTAGCAGTGGGTGTCTGGAGGAACAAATCGAGGATAGGAACCTTGCCCGGAAACGTCATCCAACGACGCTACAGAGCGTAGAAGTTATCGTCGCCGGCGCCGGCGCCTGCCAGTAGGCAACTCCACCGCCAGCAAACGTGACTATTTACACTGTCAGACCCTACACAGAACGTCTTACGATGTTGTTTGTTATTCTGCGACTGCGATTGACTGTCACGATCGCCGGTCAAGAAGATGCAGGCCTGTGTAGACAGGCCTTGTCCGATATGAATGCGATGCTTTTTTCCCTCGGTTGATGATGGTTTCGGACATGAGTTTCCATCCACAGTTTATTTTCCTCCTGTAACCATCTAAAATCTTCGATGGTTTTCGGTATACAGGAGAATAACACCACTTAGTGCCATACTAGTGCAACATCCATGCTGTCACAGATATTGTTCATCTGGTAGACGTTTGGGACAATCTTCAGCCTATAGAAGTGGCTATTCATGATATTTGCGTAGGAAAGTGGGAAGCAGTAAAGTATCGTAAAATATGTTAAGTATCAAAATATCTGGCATCCAACGAATGCAGACTATTTAAGAGAAATCGAAAAGAGGATGCTGTCAACAGGGAATGGTAAGATATGAGCCAATCAACATCTCTCGACCGTGTGTTTTAGTTTCTAGAACATACATTTTTAAGATGCTTTAGCATGTTCGAAGGCAACCAAAACCATCAAGGATTCAGTTGCAGCTGTCAAAGGACTGTCAGTGAGATTGGGCAACACATTGTGGGAAAACAGAGAAAGCAAATTTTACTTATGGCCTGAACATTATACTTGTAAAATTGTACAAGAAAAAGAGCAATTCGAAAACTGAAACAGAAACAGATCGCCGACCGGAGTGGCCGAGCGGTTCTAAACGCTACAGTCTGGAACCGCGCGACCGCTACGGTCGCAGGTTCGAATCCTGCCTCGGGCATGGATGTGTGTGATGTCCTTAGGTTAGTTAGGTTTAAGTAGTTGTAAGTTCTATGGGACTGATGACCACAGCAGTTAAGTCCCATAGTGCTCAGAGCCATTTGAACCAGAAACAGATCCACCATCGCAGTGCGGTTATTAGCTGAACGATCGCCTTCTAGATGCTAAACAAGATCTGCGAGGGCTATTCAGAAAGTAGGGAACGTTTTGGCATTAAAAAAAACTAATTACAAGAAATACATTTTGTTATATACATCTGAAAGAGCAACTGACATACTACTTTTCCACATATTCACCAAGCACATTGAGGCACTTATCATAGCGGTGGACAAGCTCTGAAAGACCTTCGTCGTAAAACTCTGCCGCTGAGACTTCAACCAGTGAGTCACGCTCGCCTGGATTTCCGCGTCGTCATCAAAGCGCTGCGTTGCAAGCCAGTTCTTCATCTTGGGAAACAAGTGGAAGTCGCTTGGTGCGAGATCGGGGCTGCAGGGCGGATGAGGGAAAATTTCCCATTTGAAAGAATAAAGGAGTTCTTTAGTGCGGTTTGCCGTGTGAGGTGGGGCATTGTCGTCCAAAAATAAAACTTTGGACGTCAGCTTTCCTCGGCGTTTGTTTTGAACTGCTCTTCTAAGGCTGTGCAAAGTTTGACAGTACCGGGCACAATTTATGGCTGCTCCGCGTTCGAGAAAATCAATAACGAGCACACCTTGCCTATCCCAAAACACTGTAGCCATCAACTTCCTTGCTGACAAGGTTTGCAAACATTTTCTGGTTTTTTTTTGGGGGGGGGGGGGGGGGGGGAGGGCTTTGTGCGCCCCCACTCCATGGACTGTAATTTTCTGTCGCAACTGACGTGTTGCACCCAAGTGTCGTCACCAGTTACGATTTGATCCAGTAATGAATTACTATGTTTGTGGTAGGCCTCCAGAAATGTCAACGTTGCCCCCATTCACTGTTCTTTATGGTGCTTTGTAAGCATTTTGGGCACAAATCGTGCACAAAATTTGTGGTAGCCTAGCTTTTGAGTGACAATTTCAGACAACAAAGTCCGTGAAACTTGTGGAAAAGAAAGCGAAAGCTGCGTTATTGTGAAGCGACGGTTTTCACGAATCGTTTCATCAACTTTAGCGACAAGATCGTCAGTCACAATGCTCGGGCGTCCACTCTTCGTTTTTTCGTCCAGCGGCGTCAGACATGACCGTTCCCTACTTTCTGAATAACCCTCGTATTACTACCTATCCAAAGCTACAAAAGCTGCGCTGAATTATTTCAGCTATATGGCCAAAACTTCAGATTCTGAAACACTGTTATGAGGAGCAGGGTATGTCAACAATACAACAGGTAGAAGCGTAAAGTTCTTCTAAAAATAATTTTTGCACATTACGTACATAAGAAGTTGTGATATGGTATCAGATGTCTTTGTGGTCGTATGTTGTATTTTACACCATTCTATAAACTCCTCATCTAACATCAATGTTAAAAACATCGAACATTACTGTCGGCCATCCAGGTTTAGACGTAGATGATAAACTCGAATTCTATATCGATGCCTTCCATAAATAGCACATCTCTGGTCTCGACTACTACTCCCCTATCATGTCCTTCGATTCTTATAACGTACTCGGGGTACTGTAGTAAAGTTCGCGACAATCCAGAAAGTTTTTGACACCGCTTCTCAGAGGTAGCATCCAATGAAATTGTGTGTTTGGCATATCGTCTCTATTGTTTGACTGAATTTGTGATTTCCTGTCATAATGTTCACTCTTGGAATTAATTGCCAGGAAGTCATAGCGTGAAACAGAAATGACGTCTGGCATTCTCCAACGAACTCTTACAAGCCCTCAACTGGTCTTAATCTGTAGTTTGGAGACAGTCTGAGTAGCCTTGTTAAACTGTTAGCAGTCGATGACGTCATTTGAAGTCTAGTAAAATCATCCGAAGTCCAAAAGGAATTGCACAATGTCAGGTCGTCCACATGAATACTGAAAAAAAAAACTTTCCTTAAATTTCCGTTACGCGATAAATAATACAAATTTAATAGTTGTAGGTTCAGCTAAATATCTAGTGGTTGTAATTACAAACAGCTTAAATTGCAACCATCACGTAGAAAATGTTGTGGGGAAGGCAAACCAAAGATTGCGCTTAGAAGGTGCGACAGGTCTTTTTAAACAGACAGCCTGTAGTGACGGGGAGGGGAGGGGCGGTGTCCCACTATCCTTTAAATAATCAGTCTTCCTACCTGGATAGGTTTCAGGTTGTCTGCCCCTATCTCTGCGATGGTAGATACTGGTTTAGCCGACAAAAGCAGCGTTGACGAAAATTCAACTAAGTACATGTCACACAAAGACCACATAACTCAAGTCCATGGGTAATAACTGAAAGTTAGATAAACTATCGAGTTTTCGGGATTCTTGCATGACTCGTTTAAAAATGTCTAAAATTTCCTTTAAGTTGGTTTATTGTATTTAGAGCACGGAAAATGACTATCAGGTTCGTATTTAACACCCCCACATCAGTATGCAATATTACTGACCGCTTTTGTTACAAATTTACACCCGAAAACAGCCAGAAAATATTTAGTCCGACCCGATAATTTGAACGTCCTAAACAATCACTGACCCACGACTACCTGCGAGTTAACTCATTCAATCGGTTTCCTCTAAAGAAATGATCGCCATAGTGTCTCATCATCTGCACGAAACACGCCACGCGGACTTTATGTCCGACATGAAATTTTCACACTCAAATATCCCCTAAAGTAAACCACTCACAAAGCTTTAACTTTCACAAAATGTTCAAAACTGTAGTCGCTTTCCGTCAACGACACGAGAACTGATCAAACTCGTGAATTTATTCATTTTGGAACCAATTTGATGAGCGCTGTTTAATGTAGATGTTTACAAGAAAACTGTTATCGAGCGACTATCTCGATTCATAGATCTGAGGTACAAAGCCGTACTTAAACGCGCGGAAATGGCTATCAAGTCCTATTCAAATGGTTCATATGGCTCTGAGCACTATGGGACTTAACATCTGATGTCATGAACTACTTAAACCTAACTAACCTAAGGACATCACACACATCCATGCCCGAGGCAGGATTCGAATCTGCGACCGTGGCAGTCGCGCGGTTCCGGACTGAAGCGCCTAGAACCGCTCGGCCATAGCGACCGGCCTAGTCATATTGGCTAGTGTGTCAAGCAGCGAATCAGACCATTTCGAGCTCTTCTAGATTTGCGGTATTTGTAATGCCAGGTTACCACAAGTAATTTAGACTAGAAGTCTCGTAATTCCGAAACTAAATAAAATTTAATGAAAACAAAATACGATTCCTTTCGACAAAATAAATTACTAATAAATTTAATACTCAACGCCCCTTCTGACAGGCTTTTACAAAATCAAGCTCACGCAGACATATGTCACAAATTAGTCTATTGCACAACTTTCTGACGCATCCATTTACATAGTTTTAAATAAAATATCACATTCTCACTTTACGCATACCCTCCATTCACTCTCTCAGCCTCTCCAGAACACTCGCACAACCATAACGGGATGAAATAATAATTTTCCAAAGTTTTTTAATTATGTCACAAGTAAGTGGTAATGAAACTAAAGTAAATTCCAGAAAATTAGATTATATGAACCTATCCTCTTGGGTGTACTTTCAATTCATACTATAGACGAATAAATTACAGTTCCTAACTCAGTATCACAATGTCAGCACGGTTATTATGTGTTTCAGTTAAAAATTGATATCTCCGAAAGTACTGAAGTTATTGATTTGAAATTTTAACAGTGAGGTTGTCAGAATTAAATTTTCACTTTCCAGCGGAGTGTGCGTTGATATGAAACATCCTAGCATATAAAAACTGTGTGTGGGACCAGGACACGAACTCGGGACCTTTGCCTTTCGCGGGCATATGCTCTACCATCTGAGCTACCTAGGCACGACTCATGACCCCTCCTTCAGGTTTAATTCCGACAGCAACTCGTCTCGTACCGTTTAAACTTCACAGAAGCTCTCCTGCAGACCTTGCAGAACTACCACTCCTGGGAGAAAGGATATTGTGGAGACATGGCTTAGCCACAGCCTTGGGGATGTTTCCAGAATTAAATTTTCACTCTGCATCGGAGTGTGCGGTGATATGAAACTTCCTAGCCGATTAAAACTGGGTGCCGGACCGAGACTCGAACTCGGGACTTTGGCCTTTCTCGGGCAAGTGTTGTACGGTTGTGCTGATTTTTATCCACTTGACAACTTGGTGTGAGGTTCAACGTAAAATGAACACATTGCACAAGAAAAAGATTTTTAAGACCTGAAGACAACAGCAAAGTCCGTTCAAAACTGGTTGTCTTAGACAAAAAAAATATTTGTATAAAATGCGTGTTTAAACCACCATCAGCGAAAGGCAAAGGTCCCGAGTTCGAGTCTCGGTCCAGTACAGTTTTAATCTGACAGGAAGTTTCACATCAGCGCACACTCCGCTGCAGAGTGAAAATCTCATTCTGAAAACATCCCCTAGGCTGTGGCTAAGCTGTCTCCGCAGTATCCTTTCTTCCAGCAGTGCTAGTTCTGCAAAGTTCGCAGAAGAGCTTCTGTGAAGTTTGGAAGGTAGGAGACGAGGTACTGGCAGAATTGAAGCTGTGAGAACGGGTCGTGAGTCGTGCTTGGGTAGCTCAGTTGGTAGAGCACTTGCCCGCTAAAGGCAAAGGTCCCGAGTTCGAGTCTCGGTCCGGTACACAGTTTTAATCTGTCAATAAGTTTCATATCAGCGGACACTCCGCTACAGAGTGAAAATTTCGTTCCGGATTACATTTATCATTACTTAAATAATGTGTAGATCATGTCACTAATATCAGTAACCAATAATAACAAGCATACACGTACCAGCCCTGATCTACTCACTGCTCTGTGTACGCTTGTTACTAGTGTGGTGTCACCGCCAGACACCATACTTGCTAGGTGGTAGCTTAAATCGGCCGCGGTCCATTTAGTACATGTCGGACCCGCGTGTCGCCACTGTGTGATCGCAGACCGAGCGCCACCACAAGGCAGGTCTCGAGATACGAGCTAGCACTCGCCCCAGTTGTACGACGACTTTGCTAGCGACTACACTGAGGAAGCCTTTCTCTCATTTGCCGAGAGACAGTTAGAATAGCCTTCAGCTAAGTCCATGGCTACGACCTAGCAAGGCGCCATTAACCGTATCTGAAGATAGTCTTATTTGTATTATCAAGAGCGACGTACCACAAGGATAGAATAAAGTATTCGAGGAGCTGCATACTTTTCTTATTAGAATTCACTACTTATCCTGTTCCAGAATTCACGCCCGTCTGCATTAGATAGCTTCCATTTCGGCCTCCTCTATCTACAAGGTGTTGGCACATTTACCAACACATCAACTAGTATGTTTGCTTCTGACAGTTCTGTGTCGTATATTGATATTCATGACGTGCTCTACACATTATTTAAGTAACGACAAATGTGATGCTGTGGGTTAGACCATTTTAATCCTTATCCGTGAAGATGACCCATGACTTAAACCGGTCGATATTTGCGTTTAAAATAAAAACAGCTGGTGGTTAAACACGCATTTTATATATTACTTCCAAATATTTAAAAAAATGTTTTATACTACACTCCTGGAAATTGAAATAAGAACACCGTGAATTCATTGTCCCAGGAAGGGGAAACTTTATTGACACATTCCTGGGGTCAGATACATCACATGATCACACTGACAGAACCACAGGCACATAGACACAGGCAACAGAGCATGCACAATGTCGGCACTAGTACAGTGTATATCCACCTTTCGCAGCAATGCAGGCTGCTATTCTCCCATGGAGACGATCGTAGAGATGCTGGATGAAGTCCTGTGGAACGGCTTGCCATGCCATTTCCACCTTGTGCCTCAGTTGGACCAGCGTTCGTGCTGGACGTGCAGACCGCGTGAGACGACGCTTCATCCAGTCCCAAACATGCTCAATGGGGGACAGATCCGGAGATCTTGCTGGCCAGGGTAGTTGACTTACACCTTCTGGAGCACGTTGGGTGGCACGGGATACATGCGGACGTGCATTGTCCTGTTGGAACAGCAAGTTCCCTTGCCGGTCTAGGAATGGTAGAACGATGGGTTCGATGACGGTTTGGATGTACCGTGCACTATTCAGTGTCCCCTCGACGATCACCAGTGGTGTACGGCCAGTGCAGGAGATCGCTCCCCACACCATGATGCCGGGTGTTGGCCCTGTGTGCCTCGGTCGTATGCAGTCCTGATTGTAGCGTTCACCTGCACGGCACCAAACACGCATACGACCTTCATTGGCACCAAGGCAGAAGCGACTCTCATCGCTGAAGACGACACGTCTCCATTCGTCTCTCCATTCACGCCTGTCGCGACACCACTGGAGGCGGGCTGCACGATGTTGGGGCGTGAGCGGAAGACGGCCTAACGGTGTGCGGGACCGTAGCCCAGCTTCATGGAGACGTTTGCGAATGGTCCTCGCCGATACCCCAGGAGCAACAGTGTCCCTAATTTGCTGGGAAGTGGCGGTGCAGTCCCCTACGGCACTGCGTAGGATCCTACGGTCTTGGCGTGCATCCGTGCGTCGCTGCGGTCCGGTCCCAGGTCGACGGGCACGTGCACCTTCCGCCGACCACTGGCGACAACATCGATGTACTGTGGAGACCTCACGCCCCACGTGTTGAGCAATTCGGCGGTACGTCCACCCGGCCTCCCGCATGCCCACTATACGCCCTCGCTCAAAGTCCGTCAACTGCACATACGGTTCACGTCCACGCTGTCGCGGCATGCTACGAGTGTTAAAGACTGCGATGGAGCTCCGTATGCCACGGCAAACTGGCTGACACTGACGGCGGCGGTGCACAAATGGTGCGCAGCTAGCGCCATTCGACGGCCAACACCGCGGTTCCTGGTGTGTCCGCTGTGCCGTGCGTGTGATCATTGCTTGTACAGCCCTCTCGCAGTGTCCGGAGCAAGTATGGTGGGTCTGACACACCGGTGTCAATGTGTTCTTTTTTCCATTTCCAGGAGTGTATATATGCTGTTGAATGTTTTTTAGCACTTCGGATGCGATTTCATCATTTGAACTTCGGGAACTTAGTGTTCATGAGCTAAAAAATAAATTGAAAATTTTTAAATAAATTTCTTTCAAAAATGTTTCAAGAACATAAGTGACCGGTTTCGTTCTTATCACATGACGATCATCAGACCTGTAATTTAATTTAGAAAGCAGTAGAAACCTTACTAGATTGACAATAAAATATGACAAAATGCTTATAAGGATAAAATACAATAAGACTTGTTATACCCGTGGCATCCTTCTAAGATGGTAGGTAGAGGACTCTTCTCAGCTGCTGTGATGTCAGCTGGTGCCAGCAAGTGACGGGCATACGCTTAAGAACGAAGACGCTCCGCCTACCTCTTCTCCCTCTACCTCACGTCAACCAGTCAGTTGAGAAAATCATAGGACCCAGTTCTACCCGTGGCAGAAATGTACCTTAGAACAGTACATAAATATTTATATCACAATCTTAAATTTCCAACTAGAAATACGAGGGCAGTTCAATAAGTAATGCAACACATTTTTTTTCTCGGCCAATTGTGGTTGAAAAAACCGGAAATTTCTTGTGGAATATTTTCAAACATTCCCGCTTCGTCTCGTATTGTTTCATTGACTTCCGACAGGTGGCAGCGCTGTACGGAGCTGTTAAAATGGCGTCTGTAACGGATGTGTGTTGCAAACAACGGGCAGTGATCGAGTTTCTTTTGGCGGAAAACCAGGGCATCTCAGATATTCTGTCAGTGGACAAAAGCACGGTGAGTCGTTGGGCAAAGCGTGTGTCATCATCGCCGCAAGGTCAAGCAAGACTGTCTGATCTCCCGCGTGCGGGCAGGCCGTGCACAGCTGTGACTCCTGCAATGGCGGAGCGTGCGAACACACTCGTTCGAGATGATCGACGGATCACCATCAAACAACTCAGTGCTCAACTTGACATCTCTGTTGGTAGTGCTGTCACAATTGTTCACCAGTTGGGATATTCAAAGGTTTGTTCCCGCTGGGTCCCTCGTTGTCTAACCGAACACCATAAAGAGCAAAGGAGAACCATCTGTGCGGAATTGCTTGCTCGTCATGTGGCTGAGGGTGACAATTTCTTGTAAAAGATTGTTACAGGCGATGAAACATGGGTTCATCACTTCGAACCTGAAACAAAACGGCAATCAATGGAGTGGCGCCACACCCGCTCCCCTACCAAGAAAAAGTTTAAAGCCATACCCTCAGCCGGTAAAGTCATGGTTACAGTCTTCTGGGACACTGAAGGGGTTATTCTGTTCGATGTCCTTTCCCATGGTCAAACGATCAACTCTGAAGTGTATTGTGCTACTCTTCAGAAATTGAAGAAACGACTTCAGCGTGTTCGTAGGCACAAAAATCCGAACGAACTTCTCCTTCTTCATGACAACGCAAGACCTCACACAAGTCTTCGCACCCGAGAGGAGCTCACAAAACTTCAGTGGACTGTTCTTCCTCATGCACCCTACAGCCCCGATCTCGCACCGTCGGATTTCCATATGTTTGGCCCAATGAAGGACGCAATCCGTGGGAGGCACTACGCGGATGATGAAGAAGTTATTGATGCAGTACGACGTTGGCTCCGACATCGACCAGTGGAATGGTACCGTGCAGGCATACAGGCCCTCATTTCAAGGTGGCGTAAGGCCGTAGCATTGAATGGAGATTACGTTGAAAAATAGTGTTGTGTAGCTAAAAGATTGGGGAATAACCTGGTGTATTTCAATGCTGAATAAAACAACCCCTGTTTCAGAAAAAAATTATTGAACTGCCCTCGTATTACGAGATATAACTCAATCTTTAATAAATCAGTTTTATGACATAAAAAAATGTATGTAATATCATAGTACTCGTCGGCTGATCATTCCATTATTACATATATCTCCAGTGCCAAATAATGTTAGTATAAGACAGACAGACTGAATCTAGCAAAGGTGTATACTTGCAGTCAAGTCACAACTCACATATCGATATGATGCCACAATGCCAAAGACCTCCACAACATCGTAGACTTTGAAACCATTGTGGTAGTACCACCTTAGCCCATAGTGGCACACTGAGTGTACATCGTCTGTACAGTTATTTTTAAAGCTTTTAATTGATATTTTATACAATATTTAAGTAGTTCCATTGCTGTAAAGCGATATTTTATACATAACTATTTTTACGTTATTGTTGTACTTTTTTTTACGTTTTGACGATTATGTGAATCCGTTTTACACCGATTGGTTGAAGTGAGGTAGAGAGAGAAGTAATAGAACCCAGTACGTTGTCCTCGATGGTGAGTGTTCATCGGAGGTGAGGGTATCATCTGGAATGCCCCAGGAAAGTGTGGTAGGTCCGCTGTTGTTTTCCATCTACATAAATGATCTTTTGGATAGGGTGGATAGCAATGTGCGGCTGTTTGCTGATGATGCTGTGGTGTACGGGAAGGTGTCGTCGTTGAGTGACTGTAGGAGGACACAAGATGACTTGGACAGGATTTGTGATTGGTGTAAAGAATGGCAGCTAACTCTAAATCTAGATAAATGTAAATTAATGCAGATGAATAGGAAAAAGTATCCTGTAACGTTTGATTACTACATTAGTAGTGTAGCGCTTGACACAGTCACGTCGATTAAATATTTGGGCGTAACATTGCAGAGCGATATGAAGTGGGACAAGCATGTAATGGCAGTTGTGGGGATAGTCGTCTTCGGTTCGTTGGTAGAATTTTGGGAAGATGTTGTTCATCTGTGAACGAGACCGCTTATAAAACGCTAATACGACCTATTCTTGAGTACTGCTCGAGGGTTTTGGGATCCCTATCAGTTCGGATTGAGGGAGGTCATAGAAGCAATTCAGAGGCGGGCTGCTAGATTTGTTACTAGTAGGTTTGATCATCACGCGAGTGTTACGGAAATGCTTCAGGAACTCGTGTGGGAGTCTCTGAAGGAAAGGAGGCGTTCTTTTAGTGAATCGCTACTGAGGAAATTTAGAGAACCAGCATTTGAGGCTGACTGCAGTACAATTTTACTGCCACCAACTTACATTTCGCGGAAAGACCACAAAGATAAGAGAGATTAGGGCTCGTACAGAGGCATATAGGCAGTCATTTTTGTCTCGTTCTCTTTGGGAGTGGAACGGGGAGAGAAGATGCTGGTTGTGGTACGAGGTACCCTCCGCCACGCATCGTATGGTGGATTGCGGAGTATGTATGTAGATGTAGATATAGAGAGAAGAGGAAGGAGGAGCATCTTCGTACTTAAACGTATGCCCGTGACTTTCTGGCACCAGCTGACATCACAGCAAAAAATGGTTCAAATGGTTCTGAGCACTATGCGACTTAACTTCTGAGGTCATCAGTCGCCTAGAACTTAGAACTAATTAAACCTAACTAACCTAAGGACATCACACATATCCATGCCCGAGGCAGGATGCGAACCTGCGACCGTAGTGGTCGCTCGGCTCCAGGCTGTAGCGCCTAGAACCGCACGGCCACTCCGGCCGGCGACATCACAGCAGCTGAGAAGAGTGCTCCACCTACCATCTTCGAAGGTTGCCATGGGTATAACAAGTCTTATTTTTATTTTATCCTTATAAGCATTTTCTCATATTTTGTTGTCAATCTAGTAAGGTTTCTATTACTTTCTAAATAAAATTACAGGTCTGATGATGGTCATGTGATATGACCGAAACCGGTCACCTACGTTCTTGAAACAAACGTGGTGTGATCAAGACTGAATTTTTGAAAGAAAAATTTTTAAATTGAAAATTGATATTTTCGGTCAGTTTCATGAGCGTCCCCAGTTAAAAAGCTTTAAGTATTCACGTAAACAATTCGGGTTCCCAGGTGGATGCCGTGTTTCTTGACTTCCGCAAGGCGTTTGATACAGTTCCCCACAGTCGTTTAATGAACAAAGTAAGAGCATGTGGACTATCAGACCAATTGTGTGATTGGATTGAAGAGTTCCTAGCTAACAGAACGCAGCATATCATTCTCAATGGAGAGAAGTCTTCCAAAGTAAGAGTGATTTCGGGTGTGCCGCAGGGGAGTTTCGTACGATCGTTGCTATTCACAATATATATAAATGACCTTGTGGAGAACATCAGAAGATTACTGAGCCTTTTGCGGATGATGCTGTAGTATATCGAGAGGTTGTAACAATGGAAAATTGTACTGAAATGCAGGAGGATCTGCAACGAATTGACGCATGGTGCAGGGAATGGCAATTGAATCTCAATGTAGACAAGTGTAATGTGCTCCGAACACACAGAAAGAAAGATCCTTTATCATTTAGCTACAATATAGCAGGTCAGTAACTGGAAGCAGTTAATTCCATAAATTATCTGGGAATAGGCATTAGGAGTGATTTAAAATGGAATGATCATATAAAATTAATCGTTGCTGAAGCAGATGCCAGACTGACATTCATTGGAAGAATCCTGAAGAAATGCAGTCCGAAAACAAGGGAAGTAGGTTGCAGTACGCTTGTTCGCCCACTGCTTAAATACTGCTCACCAGTGTGGGATCCGTACCAGATGGGGTTGATAGAAGAGATAGAGAAGATCCAACGGAGAGCAGCGCGCTTCGTTACAGGATCATTTAGTAATCGCGAAAGCGTTACGGAGATGATAGATAAACTCCAGTGGAAGACTCTGCAAGAGAGACGCTCAGTAGCTCAGTACGGGCTTTTGTTGAAGTTTCGAGAACATACCTTCACCGAGTTGTCAAGCAGTATATTGCTCTCTCCTACGCATTTCTCGCGAAGAGGCCATGAGGATAAAATCAGAGAGATTAGAGCCCACACATAGGCATACCGACACTCTTTCTTTCCACGAACAATATGGATCAGAGGGGAGAACCGATAGAGGTACTCAAGGTACCCTCCGCCACACACCGTCAGGTGGCTTGAGGAGTATGGATGTAGATGTAGATGTACGAGGGTCGGTCAAAAAGTAATGCCTCCCATTTTTTTTCTACTTAAAGAAATTAAGTTAAGTGAAAAATTTGAATTTGGCGCCATTCCTCAAACCTTCTTCTGCAATCCACTGCAGTAGTAACTTTCTGTGTCAACAGGTGGCAGCACAGCAGAAGTTTGTAAGTTGGCCGACATCGATGTTCGTTTGAGACAGCGTTGTGTGATTGAATTCTTGAATGCAGAAGGTGAAACGCCCATACGCATTCATGAAAGACTGAAGAAGGTGTATGGTGTTGTGACAGTGGATGTCAGCACTGTTAGACGATGGGTTCGTCGTTGTAAGGAAGCTGAAGGGCAAACACCGTTGACTGACGAAAAGCGGAGCTGCAGGCCGGTGAGTGCAGTGACTCCACACAACATTCAGCAAGTTGATGACATCATTCGTGGTGACCGTCGGGTGACTGCAGATGAAGTGTGTCGCATTATTTCTCTTAGTAAAGGCAGTGTGATCACGATTATTAAACAATTGGGGTACTCAAAAGTTTGTGCACGGTGGGTTCCAAGAATGTTAACCGATCAGAATAAAGAGGCAAGGAAAACAATAGCCTCCCAACACTTGCAGCGCTTCCGTTTGGAGGGAGATGAGTTTCTGAAAAAAATTGTGACCGGGGACGAAACATGGGTGCATTTTTTTGAACCCGAATCAAAGAGGCAGTCAATGGAGTGGCGTCACACAAGCTCGCCGAGGAAGAAAAAATTCAAAACTGTGCGATCGGCAGGGAAAGTTATGGCAACAGTTTTCTGGGATACAGAGGGTGTGATTCTGGTTGATTTTTTGGAGCAGGGATGCACAATAAATTCTGTTCAATACGTCACAACCCTCAACAAACTTAAAGCACGTCTTCAGCGAGTTCGCCCAACAAAATCAATGGCAGATGTTCTTCTTTTGCATGACAATGCAAGACCACACACCAGTCGTCACACCTCTGACGAGATTGTCAAAATTGGATGGGACGTTTTGCCTCATCCCCCATACAGCCCTGACCTGGCACCATCAGACTTCCATCTGTTCGGGCCACTAAAAGAAGCTCATCGTGGGATTCATTTTGAAGATGAGGAGGCCGTCAAAACATCCGTGCGTCAATGGCTTAGGAAGCAGAGCTGTGATTTTTACCGTGCTGGGATACATGCCCTTGTTCAAAGATGGACCAAAACTGTAGAGATGGGCGGAGATTACATTGAAAAATGACAAAATGATCCTCAATGTTGTGGTTTTCAACCTATGTAATTGCATTTAAATTTCCTGACAATTAAACGTAGAAAAAAAAATAGGAGGCATTACTTTTTGACTGACCCTCGTAGATGTAGAGGCATCACTTTTCAGCACGGCCTCGTAGAGTGACCGAACGAGGCCATCGAGATGCGACTTTCCGCCGTCAGCAGAAAAGGAAGAGGTTTCTCCGTCTGTGAAAGGGGCGCGGCCACGCTTGTGAATGGAGCGGCCGCCGCGCTCGCATTTCTGCCCGCGAAAGCTGAATGGACGGAAAGGCCTGGTGGCCGCGAGTGCGGTGCCGGGACGCTGATGGACGGGTGGCGGCTGTGACTGTCCCTGGAGGCCGGTTTGGGGTTCCGAGAAACGCGCGACGCTCGGGGACCGCCGTGGCTCCATTGAGCGGCTTTCTCCGCCGGCCTGGTCGTCATCGCAGCCTCCAAATGCGGAGTCGGCGCCGCAACCTGTCTGGAAGGAGGCTGTACAGACCGTGCGCTCTGCGCGTATGACGAAACCGGCTTTTCCACGTGTTATTTTGCTTTCAACCCCACCCCCCACCGCCCCCTCCCCTAGCACCATGACACTGTGACCTATCGAAAGATACTTGATTGTCGCAATCACGATACTCTACGGCCGGCAGGAGTTCAGTAAGCAATCCAGCACTTTTTTTTTTTCTGAAAGCAGACCAGTATCAGTTGCAAAGCGATTTAGAAAAGATTGCTGTATGGTGTGGCAGGTGGCAGTTGACGCTAAGTAACGAAAAGTGTGAGGTGATCCACATTAGTTCCAATTACTCGATAAATAGTACAATTCTCGAGGCTTTCAATTCAACTAAGTACCTAGGTGTTAAAATTACGAACAACTTCAGTTGGAAAGACCACATAGATAATATTGTGGGGAATGCAAGCCAAAGGTTGCGTTTCATTGGCAGGACACTTAGAAGATGTCGTCCTCTGTTAGAATATTGCTGCGCGGTGTGGGATCCTTACCAGGTGGGATTGACGGAGGACATCGAAAGGGTACAAAAAAGGGCAGCTCGTTTTGTATTGTCACGTAATAGGGGGGAGAGTGTGGCAGATACGCGAGTTGCGGTGGAAGTCATTAAAGCAAAGACGTTTTTCGTCGTGGCGAGATCTATTTACGAAATTTCAGTCATCAACTTTCTCTTCCGAATGCGAAAATATTTTGTTGAACCCAACCTTCATAGGTAGGAATGCTCATCAAAATAAAGTAAGAGAAATCAGAGCTCGAACAGAAAGGTTTAGGTGTTCGTTTTTACCGCGCGCTGTTCGGGAGTGGAGTGGTAGAGAGATAGTATGATTGTGGTTCGATGAACCCTCTGCCAAGCACTTAAATGTGAGTTGCAGAGTAATCATGTAGATGCAGGTGTTGGTTTTATTTATTCCAATACACCATATTATTCTCCAAACTTTTCGCTACAAAACAATTTTTCGAGTCTCCTTTCAATGTAACGGCCCTACGCTACCTTATACTGAGGCGTCAAAGAAACTGCTATAGGCATGCGTATTGAAATACAGAGATATGTAAACAGGTAGAATACGGCGCTGCGGTCGGGAACGCCTATATAAGACAACAAGTGTATGAAGATAGCAACTGTTCTCGAAAGAAAAGAAACCCTCAGCTGCCGACAGGTGTTGTTGACATACATCGATAGGGACAGCTAAAAATGTGTGCCCCGACCGGGACTCGAACCCGTGATCTCCTGCTTAGACGGCAGACGCTCTATCCATCTGAGCTACCGAGGACACAGATGAATAGCGCGGCTACAGGGACTTATCCTGAAGTCTTGGCAGAAGAGCCAACACTGTGTTGCTAGAGGAGGCCGAAATGCACGCGTTTAATTACACGCTACTGGCGTGAGGTCTGGAACAGTTAAGGGAATTAATAGTAGCAAATAAAGTACGTAGTTGATATAATACTTAACTTTAATCCACAATTGGTGTACATCGCTCTTGACTGTACATGTTATAATCTCAATATCAAATGCTATGGCGCCTTGCTAGGTCGTAGCAAATGACGTAGCTGAAGGCTATGCTAACTATCGTCTCGGCAAATGAGAGCGTAGTTGTCAGTGTAGCTTCGCTAGTAAAGTCGGCTGTACGACTGGGGCGAGTGCTAGTAAGTATCTCTAGACCTGCCGTGTGGTGGCGCTCGGTCTGCAATCACTGACAGTGGCGACACGCGGGTCCGGCGTATACTAACGGACAGCGGCCGATTTAAAGGCTACCACCTAGCAAGTGTGGTGTCTGGCGGTGACACCACATATCCCTTGCACGCTTCTGGTGAGACCTGCCTCGGTCATGCATGTGTGTGATATCCTTAGGTTAGTTAGGTTTAAGTAGTTCTAAGTTCTAGGTGACTGATGACCCCAGATGTTAACTCCCATAGTGCTCAGAGCCATTTGAGCCATTTGAATTTGAAACATGTGTCCGCAAATCAACCGTTGCCGCGGTATCGTATTAATTCGATTTGGGAACCAGCTGTAAATGCCCCTGCATACCAGTGTGTTTACGTTGGTATCTTAAGGACACCACACCCTGCCTATCTAACCCGTGGTAATTTAGGTAAGTATTTGACCCATTTCTGAAAAAAAAACTATTTGATGCAGGACCATAATATTTTTACTGTATGTTACATGATGCTAATAGAGTCACCGAGATTTTATGTTATGCAGAGTCTCTGAAAATTTCATTCATTTATCTATGATAGTTTCTGATATAATAGGGCATATGTACTGAATATTTTAGTTTGTGAGAAATTGACTTTAAAGAAAAAACTTTTGAAAGCTGTTACTTGCAGTTAATTAAAACTGTCCTGCTGCATATGATGGCCCTTCTTTGGCCTCTAACAGGTCTTCCAGCTTCTTTTTCACCTTCTTGTATGTTTGTCTTGCTCTCTTGGCGATATTAGATGCAGACCTGTCTGCATCGGCGATCTTCATTTTATCGCAGTGTTGCAGCCCAGTGATCATATTTTCACCAGGATTAATTCCCAGTTTTTTCAGTACCCAACACTTTCCAATATTACCAGAATTAAATGTAACAACAGTGACATGAACCCCTAGTTTCATTGTATGCATGCCTGCAAATACAATTTTAGGAATGCGGTTCCAAATTATGCTGTCGAAACATTCATTTGGGTTCTGTGTCTGCCCATGCAGACATTTCCTTAGAAGGTCAGGATGAGCCAAGAGTCTGAAAATATGTTTAACTGCTGTAATAACAGCAGCAGGAAGAGAATGGTGGTTATAATAAGATTCTCCAGTTGCATGAGCCCTATTGTATTTGCACCACGGATTTTCTCCTGATGCACACAATCCATGACATGGCTTATCATCAGTAGAGGACTTATGGGAGAATATGGCCCAAACATCTCTCTTCATTGCCTCCAGATTTTCTTTATTTCTCGTAATTGCCTGTCCATAGTATACCTGCAAGTTTTCTATTTCAGTTTTAGTTAACCGACCCTGCCCGGTCAACAATTTTCCATCTTCTAATTTTTTTCCTCTCGTATCAACAGTTAGTTTTCTCAGCCTTGTTCCCAAACGTTTTTGAATGTGGCCCTCACATTCTATTTTGCTAACAATGGCATCTCCATATAGCTTAGAGTTGATAGTGGGTGGGTTGACAGTGGGTGACAGAAAAGTGGGCGAGGCACATGAACACACGTGGTAGGAAAATGCTCTTTAAATGCTCGAAAAAAAAATTTCAGCAAAATCTTTTTCAGAGTACTTAAATAAAACCTTAATCTATCGAAATATGATGAAAATCGAGAATCGTTTTTTTTCGACCTGAACCACTGTGTGGTCCCCTTAAGGTTTGGAATCGACTACGTTTGTTTACGCATACACAACTATTTCCCTTTCCCCTCCGTGCACTGTGCATCATGATCAGTAACGAACGTGAAGGCAACGCAAAATTCAAATGGCTCTGAGCACTATGGGAATCAACTGCTGAGGTCATTAGTCCCCTAGAACTTAGAACTAGTTAAACCTAACTAACCTAAGGACATCACACATATCCATGCCCGAGGCAGGATTCGAACCTGCGACCGTAGCGGTCTCGCGGTTCCAGACTGCAGCGCCAGAACCGCGCGGCCACCACGGTCGGCGAAGGCAACGCATCCGCCGACTTCCAGTCTCCCCAGACGTCAACGTTGTTGGAGGTATCTGGAATGCCTTGCACCGTGCTCTCCAGAAGAAATCGCCATCCCCTCGCACTCTTAAGGATTTATGGACAGCCCTGCAAGATTCATGGTGTCAGTTTCCTCCAGCACTACCTGAGACATTAGTCGAGTCCATGACACCTTGTGTTACGGCACTTCTGCGTATATTAGGGAGGTGTTTCTTTGGCTCTTCAGTGTATATACACTCCTGGCCATTAAAATTGCTCCACCGTATTATACTACAAACATATTATACTAGAACTGACATGTGATTACATTTTCACGCAATTTGGGTGCATAGATCCTGAGAAATTACTACCCAGAACAACCACCTCCGGCCGTAATAGCAGCACAGCCTTGATACACCTGGGCGTTCAGTCAAACAAAGCTTGGGTGGCGTGTACAGGTACAGCTGTCCATGCAGCTTCAACACGATACCACAGTTCATCAAGAGTAGTGACTGGCGTATTGTGACGAGCCAGTTGCTCGGCCACCGTTGACCAGACGTTTTCAGTTGGGGAGAGATCTGGAGAATGTGCTAGTCAGGGCAGCAGTCGAACATTTTCTGTATCCAGAAAGACCCGTACAGAAACTGTAACAAGCGGTCGTGCATTATCCTGCTGAAATGTATGGTTTCGCAGGGATCGAATGAAGGCTAGGGCCACGGGTCGTAACACATCTGAAATGTAACGTCCACTGTTCAAAGTGCCGTCAGTGCGAACAAGAGGTGACCGAGACGTGTAACCAATGGCACCCCATACCATCACGCCGGGTGATACGCCAGTATGGCGATGACGCATATACGCATATAATGTGCGTTCACCGCGATGTCGCCAAACACGGATTCATCTGAAAAAATGACTTTTTGCCAATCGTGTACTCAGGTTCGTCGTTGAGTACACCATCGCAGGCGCTCCTGTCTGTGATGCAGCGTCAAGGGTAACCGCAGCCACGGTCTCCGAGCTGATAGTCCGTGCGGCTGCTGCAAACGTCGTCGAACTGTTCGTGCAGATGGTTGTTGTCTTGCAAACTTCCCCATCTGTTGACTCAGGGATCGAGCCGTGGCTGCACGATCCGTTACAGCCATTCGGATAAGATGCCTGTCATCTGGACTGCTAGTGATACGAGGCCGTTGGGATCCAGCACGGCGTTCCGTATTACCCTCCTGAACCCACCGATTCCATATTCTGCTAACAGTCATTGGATCTCGACCAACGCGAGCAGCAATGTCGCGATACGATAAACCGCAATCGCGATAGGTAGAGGTCTGCGCGGATGCGGATATCCGCGGATATATCCGCGGATATCCGCGGTATTTGTTACTTGGCGGATAAAATCGCGACCGGCGCGGATATCCGCGGGTCATCTGCGGATAATGAGCACGGCATCTGCCCAGTACGTATGTTGCAATGTTAGTTCAAAACTTCAAGTCTGTTGACATTCTTGGAATCTTGCAGGGCCCGGGTAGAGCGGATATCTGTCGTCCTTAGCCCCTGGCTACGACCGACGTAGCTGTACCCTAGAGACCTGCGCCTAATCCGTTTCCGCGACCGTGTCTTTTATGTGGCCTGTGAAGTGCTCTCTGGGTGGCAAACCTGCCCACTGTCTACCAGACAGGTGCCCGTTGCAATTTTCCGCTGCCTTCAGTTAGCGCTTTGTAGTGACCGAGTGACAACGTCCATCGTAGCAAATATCAGTGAGAGTTCTTTCTTCAAATGAACACCATATCGATGGATACAATTTCGTGTAAGGTGAAAAAAGGTGATTTTACATTAGTGAAGGAAAACAAATTGAAATCGCCAAATTGGAAAAAAATTCGCATACGTATTTGATGGTAACGAAAAGATAAAAGATATAGTGGCTTGTTTTGCATGTAAAAAAGTATATTCCTACAGTGGACACAAAAGTGGAACTTCAAATTTGCTAAAACATTCGTGTGAGGCTCGACAAATTACTTATTTAAATACCAAGAGAGACGTGAAAGTCCCTGAAGTTCCGCCAAATTTGAAGACAGCCGCGACAGAAAAACTTATCAATCTTGTCAGCAAAGACATTTTACCATTCGAAGTTGCGTGTGGATCTGGGTTTCTGGAGACGGCACAGTTTCTTATTGATGTGGGGGTCAAGTACGGTGCATCCAACCACTCCTAATTTCTATGACCACTGATTTTGTTGTCACTCTTCGGAAGACGAATTATTTCTTCCAGACAACGTCAATTACTGCTGGCAGTTTAACTTTTTCACAGGTGCGCCAGCGTGTTGCAGTGAAGGCCTAATACTGTAAATATTTCACATGGAAGTGACGAGGACTGAACGCGTAAGCTATAATATAATCATGAGCTGACATGAATGGCTTCAAAATTTGACATATCCAAGCAGTGAGTACAAAAAAACTGTCGGTAAATGATGCAATGTGCTAGTAACAGTTTAAAACCATCGTCATTTTCAGGTGCCTTGGCACAAGAGCAGGGAAATATAATTGTTTCTATACATGTATTTTCATCATTTAACACTATTACATTGAATTTTACACTGCTGGCCACCGTAAATGCAACACCAAGAAAGACAAGAGGTAGCACAACAAGATTTATTTTGTAGATAACATGTTGACCAAGTATCAAATGATTACGTTTACAGACGGCTGTGACATGTGGTTCCTGCCAGAATCAGTAGCCAGAGTAGCCGCCATTGTTGGAGATCACCGCTGCCACACGTCTCGGCATTGAGTCAAAGAGACGTTGGATGTGTTCCTGGGGTACAGCAGCCCAAGCAGCTTCCACACGTTGCCAAAGATCATCCGGTGTGGCAGCTGGGGATGTAATCTGGGTCACTCGTTGAGCAACCATGGACCACATGTTTTCTATCGGCGAAAGATCCGGAGAGCGAGCCGGCCAGGGAAGCAATTCAATCTGGTTATTGACGAAGAACCTTTGGACAATGCGTGCCACGTGTGGTCGCGCATTATCCTGTTGAAATATGGCTGTGGCCGAGCCCTGAAGGTAAGGAAGGACAACTGGGTCCAGCACCTCGGATATGTAGCGCCGTCTATTTAAAGTACCGGCAATGCGTACTAGAGGCGTGTGAGAGTAGTATCCAATACCGCCCCATACCATAATACACGGTGCAAGACCAGTGTGGCGGTGCATAATGCAGCTGTCCAGCATCCTCTCTCCACGGTGTCTCCACACTCGAATCCGACCATCATGGTGCTGCAGACAGAAGCGTGCCTCGTCAGTAAAGACAACGTCATTCCATTCTGCCGTCCACGTCTGTCTGTCATCACAACATTGGCGACGGAGACGTATGTGGTTCTGCGTCAATGGTAGACGAAGCAATGGACCTCTTGCGGACAGACCACTCTGCTGTAAACGGCGTCGAATGGTACGCGCAGGCACTGGATGATGCGTTACAGACGCAGTGTGCTGTGCTATGGTTCGGGATGTCACTGAGCGATCCGTCACTGCCATGCGCACAATTTGCCTATCAGCACGTGCAGTGGTGCACCGAGGTGAATGCGATCGACCACGTCGGTCCGTCGTACCCTCCTGCATCCAACGGTCACATATCCGCATTACAGTTGTTTGGTTTCGTCCAACACGACTAGCGATTTCTCTGTATGATAATCCACAATCTCGGTAAGCCACTATCCTTCCTCTGTCGAACTCGGATACTTGATCAAAAGATGTTCGCTGTTGTCTACGAGGCATAACTGATCGTCTTGTGAAACAACCACAAGGTAAACACACGTGCCGAACGTACACTCGTCGAAATCGCCAAGCCTTAAATGGCGCTATGAGGTGGCGCCACAGGCGTGCGTGATGTGCGTCTGCGCTGAAATTCTAATCAGTTGCATATCTCATCGCTGCAAACCCATGGTGTAAATATCACTTGATTCGGATGCTTCCTTCAGGGTGTTGCATTTACGGTGGCCAGCAGTGTATTTTTTTAGATAGCGTTTCCAATCTCACGACATCCGAGCTGCTACTGTGTGTGCTCCAGAGCGCCAATGTTTTCCTGTTTGGAATGGTCTGCTTTAGAGTAGGTATAGAGCATTTCCTGTGATTTAAGAAGTCAAAAGTAGTTAAGTTGTCGCAGAAATGGCACGCTAACAATACGTATGTCATTACATACCATAATTCTAAGTACTACTGTCTATTACTATTAATTACTCATTCAAAACTTAAATATATGCAGATGCGGATAAGGAACTTGCGGATGCGGATTAACTGCTGCGGATGCTGATGCGGTTGCGGTTGCGGATTAGGACCTTGCGGATGCGGTGCGGATGCGGATTGCACTTTTCTTATCCGCGCAGACCTCTAGCGATAGGCTACAATCCGACCTTTATCAAAGTCGTAAACGTGATGTTAACGCATTTCTGCTCCGTACACGAGGCATCACAACAACGTTTCACCAGGCAACGCCGGTCAACTGCTGTCTGCGTATGAGAAGTCGGTTGGAAACTTTCCTCATGTCAGCACGTTGTAGGTGTCGCCACCGGCGCCAACCTTGTGTAAATGCTCTGAAAAGCTAATCATTTGCGTATCACAGCATCTTCTTCCTGTCGGTTGAATTTCGCGACTGTAACGCGTCATCTTCGTGGTGTAACAGTTTTAACGGCCAGTAGTGTAATTTTCATTTACAATTGTTAACACTCCAATAGCATCGTCAAAAAACAGCCCTCTTACGCACCCTGTAGATAGCTGCCTCCTGAAACAGCCTGTACGGAGACGTGTGCAGTGTCGTCCGGCCCGCCGTGAGGAATCGTTAGCGCTAGGATTTCACCCGGAACAAGTCCCGCCCACTCACCCCCGGTCTTTGTTCGGCGCCTGGGCATCGTTTCAGTTGACCCACGTGGTTTACCGGGTTCGGCAGCACTTGGAATGAATGTTACATTAATATCTTGCTAGGTCTTAAATTTCGCCACGTAGGTAAAAGACACGTTACAAAAAACATGCACAGTTGGCCTCAGCTGTGCCAGGTACTTCCATAGCAAACATAAGAGAAAACAATTTAGCACTAAATTTTTTAAATACGAGAACTCAGTATTTAGATGAATAACCTATGAAGAAACATACTTCTGTGTGAGAAAAAGCACCCAAAGCTAAAATAAGATAAACCTACCCTCAAATAATAATTTGCTCGGAGAAATATGAACCACGGTATACTTGACACTCTGAGTTTCAGAACTCAGACAGTATACGCGAAACAGGCGTCAGTGTTCACTATAATTCCAGAGGGCATCGACATTTCTTTGTTCCTGCTAGATCGATCCACACTGTTTTCGCGTTTTATTCAGTGAATAGTTTTGCTGAAAAGTTTTAGGGGTGGAAGAAGAGCTAGCACAGCATGAAGGACGTTTTACAGCCGTGAAACACTGCAGCATTTATTTCCTCCATAACTGTTCTGTGACAAACATACACATCATCATTATTATTTTTTAAAAATGGTTTGAATGAAATTTACAAAATTAATGAATCTTTTGGTTAAAAACAGACAGGACAAAGAGTAACGACAGATTATTTCCCTGAGACGTTTGCAACAGCATATAGTACATTAATCACGCAGAAACAGCCACAATTCTTTGTAACCTCGTTTATAATGGGCAGGTATGGCATTGGAAGAATTTACAAGTTAAAATTCACCCATTACCCATGCAAATACCAACGAAATATGTCATATAAGGAAATATCGTACTGCCTTCATTAGGCATTTCTACTTTATGGCATTCTTATATTCTTTAATTTTCGTGAGTTACTATGAGGGCCTACATAAACAAAACGACTTTCACTTATTTCTATATAACGTTGATTTTAGACAACAGAGTTAGTCGACTGCATCCGTGGCTTTACTATCTACATAACAGATTCAAGACCATTGTTTTCGCATTGTATGTTTGCTCTGCTGTTACCCTCAAATAAACGTATTATTAATAAGTGAATTAGTTAATGAAAATTTGTCCTTATTGCCCTTAAATAACATCACGTTATTTTTTTGTTTTCTATTGCTGGCGATGCTATCAATTCTCTATAAATATTTTTATTTCTTTAATAATGTAAATTCATGTTATATTACCATCCAGAACAACTTAAATTTCTTATCATTACTGAATTTCATCACAGTGTAACGTGTGTTGGACTGTGACGATAACAACTTTGTTGTAGCTTCCAGTTTGCGGAACTGGGAACTGGCGGCTGTTTAGGGGAGGGCCTTACACTATGGAGGGGAGGGGGGGGGGGGGAGTGAATGGGCGGGACTTGTTCCGGGTGAAATCCTAGCGCTAAGGGCACGTCCCGCCGTGTCTTTGCGTGCAGACATGACGCAGCTCTTCCTGCGGAGCCCTGAGGACGCCGTCGCGCCGCTGGGGGACCGCGTCTCGTTCGACTGCCGGCTGCGCTCGGGGGCGGACCGCATCCGCTGGAAGCACGCCGGCCGCTTCGTGTCGCACGTGCCGCAGCAGGCGCAGTCGACGTCGTCGTCGTCGGCGCACCCGGCCCCCTCCGGCACCAGCGGCGGCAAGGGCCGCGTGCGGTCCAGCTACCAGGTGCACGTCACCAGCTACGACCAGGCCGGCGACTACCAGGTCAGTACCACGGCAGCGGGCACTCGCAGTTACCACGGCCGTCACATGAAAATCTTAAGTATTTCAATATACCCTGATACTGTCAGGGAAGAGACGGTGGTCCTCACAAAAACTGGTCCTGACCAAAAATTTTTAAAGTAAAATCTGGAAACTTGCCCAAGTCACACCAATATTACACAGAGTACGCGGGAGAACTTGCCCCTCTTCTTGCAGCGCTGTACCGTACATCTTTAGAAGAGTGTACTGTTCCAAAAGATTGGAAAGGCGTACAGGTTGTAAGTAGGATGTTTAGGTTTTTATGTTGGTAACGCGACGTAGCACTTTGTATGAAAATCACTGCTGTGTGCAGTCTGTGGCTGGTTTGCATTGTTGGAATATTCGCTATTGTAGTGTTGGGCAGTTGGATGTGTGCAGCGCGTAGCGTTGCGCAGTTGGAGGTGAGCCGCCAGCAGTGGTGGATGTGGCGAGAGAGATGGCAGAGTTTTGAGAGCGGTCGATCTGGACGTGTGTCCATCAGAAAGAGTAAATTTGTAATATTGGATATCATGAACTGATATATATATGATGACTTTTGAACATTATTAAGGTAAATAAATCGTTTGTTCTCCATCAAAATCTTTCATTCGCTAAATATGCCAATCAGTAGTTAGTGCCTTCAGTAGTTAGAATCTTTTATTCAGCTGGCAATATTGGCGCACGCTGTATTGCAGTAGTTTGAGTAACGAAGATTTTTGTGAGGTAAGTGATTCATGAAAGGTATAGGTTATTGTTAGTCAAGGCCATTCTTTTGTAGGGATTATTGAAAGTCAGATTGCGTTCCGCTAAAAATGTTGTTCCGCTAAAAATGTTGTGTGTCAGTTTATTGATGATCAGAATAAGTAAAGAGAGAAATGTTTGAGCGCGTTCAGTTTTGCTCAATTGTTTGTAAATCAAATAAGGTAGAGGTTTTCCAAAACTGTCATTTATAATGTTTTTTCTAAGGGTACGTTACAAGGTCATCCCCGTTTTCGAGAGGGGACGTCGAACAGATGTGCAGAACTATAGACCTATATCTCTAACTTCGATCAGTTGTAGACTTTTGGAACACGTATTGTGTTCGAGTATAATGACTTTTCTGGAGACTAGAAATCTACTCTGTAGGAATCAGCATGGGTTTCGAAAAAGACGATCGTGTGAAACACAGCTCGCGCTATTCGTCCACGAGACTCACAGGGCCATAGACACGGGTTCCCAGGTAGATGCCGTGTTTCTTGACATCCGCAAGGCGTTTGATACAGTTCCCCACAGTCGTTTAATGAACACAGTATGAGCATATGGACTATCAGACAAATTGTGTGATTGGATTGAAAAGTTCCTAGATAACAGAAAGCAGCATGTCATTCTCAATGGAGAGAAGTTTTCCGAATTTAGAGTGATTTCAGGTGTGCCGCAGGGGACTGTCGCAGGACCGTTGCTATTCACAACATATATAAATGACCTTGTGGATAACATCAGAAGTTCACAGAGGCTTTTTCCGGATGATGCTGTAGTATATCGAGAGGCTGCAACAATGGAAAATTGTACTGAAATGCAGGAGGATCTGCAACGAGCTGACGCATGCTGCAGGGAATGGCAATTGAATCTATATGTAGACAAGTGTAATGTGCTGCGAATACATAGAAAGAAAGATCCCTTATATTTAGCTACAATATAGCAGGTCAGCAACTGGAAGCAGTTAATTCCATAAATTATCTGGGAGTAGGCAATAGGAATGATCTAAAATGGAATGACCATATAAAGTTGATCGTCGGTAAAGGGGATGGCAGACTGAGACTCATTGGAAGAATCCTAAGGAAATGCAGTCCGAAAACAAAGGAAGTAGGTTACAGTACACTTGTTCGCCCACTGCTTGAATACTGCTCACCGGTATGGGATCCGTACCAGATAGGGTGGATAAAAGAGATAGAGAAGATCCAACAGAGAGCAGCGCGCTTCGTTGCAGGATCATTTAGTAATCGCGAGAGTGTTACGGAGATGATAGATAGACTCCAGTGGAAGACTGCAAGAGAGACGCTCAGTAGCTCGGTACCGGCTTTTGTTGAAGTTTCACGAACATACCTTCACCGAGGAGTTAAGCAGTGTATTTCTCCCTTCTACGTATATCTCGCGAAGAGACCATGAGGATAAAATGAGAGAGATTAGAGCCCACACAGAGGCATACCGACAATCTTTCATTCCACGAACAATGCGAGACTGGAGTAGAAGGGAGAACCGATAGAGGTACTCAAGGTACCCTCCGCGGAGTATATATGTAGATGTAGATATTCAAGAAAGGTAGTAGGACTAATCCATTAAATTACAGGCCGACATCATTAATGTCGATATGCAGCAGGATTTTGGGACATATATTGTGTTCGAACATTGCGAATTATCTCGAAGACAGCGGTCTATTGGCACACAGTCAAGGCGGATTCAGAAAACGTCGTTCTCGTGAAACACGACTAGTTCTTTACTCACACGAAGTGTCGAGGGCTACTAAGAAGGTATTTTCAATTGAGTCCGCATTTCTAGATTTCCAGAAAGTTTTTCACACTGTACCACACAAGCAGCTTGTACTGAAATCGCGTGCTCATGGAATATCGTCTGAGTTATGTGAATGGATTCGTGATTTCCTGTCAGAGAGGTCACAGTTCGTAGTAACTGACGAAAAGTCGTTGAGTAAAACAGAAGTGATATCTGGCATTCCCCTACTAGTGTTATAGGCCCTTTGCTATCCATTATCTATGTAAATGATTTAGGAGACAGTCTGAGAAACCGTCTTGGCCCGGGTTCGATTCCCGGCGGGGTCAGGGATTTTCTCTGCCTCGTGATGACTGGGTGTTGTGGGCTGTCCTTAGGTTAGTTAGGTTTAAGTAGTTCTAAGTTCTAGGGAACTGATGACCATAGATGTTAAGTCCCATAGTGCTCAGAGCCATTTGAACCAAACTGTCTTCGGTTGTTCACAGATGATGTTGTCGTTTATCGTCTAGTGAACTAATCAGAAGACCAAAACAGATTGCAAAACGATGTAGAAAAGATATCTGTACGGTGCGAAAATTGACCGTTAACCCGAATAATGAATAGTGTGACGTCCCCCACACGAGTGCTAAAAGGAATCCGTTAAACTTCGGTTACACCGTAAATCAAAGGCCGTAAATTCAACTAAATGCCTAGGAATTACAATTACGAATAGCTCAAATTGGAAAGAACACACGGAAAATGTTGTGGGGAAGACTACAGGCAGAACGCTTAGAAGATGCAAAGGTCTACTAAAGAAAGTGCCTGCACTAACCTTGTCCATCCTCTTTTAGGATAATGCTGCACAGAGTGCGATCCTTACCACATAGGTTTAACGGAGTACACCGTGAATGTTCAATAAAGAGCAACACATTCTGCATTATCGCGAAACAGGGGAGAGAGTGTCAATGACATTATAAAGGTCTTCGGGTGGAAATCATTAAAACAAAGCTGTTTTCCGTCACGGTGGACTTTTCTCACAAAATTTCGATCACCGATTTTATCCTCCGAATGCGAAAATACTTTGTTGATGCCGGCCTACACAGGGAGAATCGATCATCATAATAAAATAAGGGAAATCAGAGTTCGTACGGAAATTACCGCTGGATATATTTCGTAAACCACATCAAATACTGACGAATCGTTTCCACAGACCGAACGTGAGGAGAGGGGCTAGTGTAAATGGTTAATACAAACCATAAAAAAATGCACGGAAGTATGTTTTTTAACACAAGCCTACGTTTTTTTAAATGGAACCCCGTTAGTTTTGTTAGCACATCTGAACATATAAACAAATACGTAATCAATGCCGTTTGTTGCATTGTAAAATGTTAATTACATCCGGAGATATTGTAATCTAAAGTTGACGGTTGAGTACCACTCCTCCGCTGTTCGATCGTGTGTATCGGAGAGCACCGAATTACGTAGGGATCCAAAGGGAACGGTGATGGACCTTAGGTACAGAAGAGACTGGAACAGTACATTACGTCCACATGCTAACACCTTTTTATTGGTCTTTTTCACTGACGCACATGTACATTACCCTGAGGGTTTCCGTTTTCAATTACGAAGTGGAATAGAGTGTGTCCCACTGGAAACGCGTCGACGTATGTGGTATCAGCATGATGGTGCACCTGCACATTCCACAATTAACACTAGGCTGACCCTTGACAGGATGTTCGACGGGCGTTTCATAGGACGTGGAGGACGCATAAATTGGCCAGCCCGTTCTCCTTATCTTACACCTCTGGACTTCTTTCTGTGGGGTACGTTAAAGGAGAATGTGTACCGTGATGTGCCTACAACCCCAGAGGATATGAAACAACGTATTGCGGCAGCCTGCGGCGACATTACACCAAATGTACTGCGGCGTGTACGACATTCATTATACCAGAGATTGCAATTGTGTGCAGCAAATGATTGCCACCACATTGAACATCTATTGGCCTGACATGTCGGGACACACTCTATTCCACTCCGTAATTGAAAATGGAAACCATGTGTGTACGTGTACCTCACCCCTCATGGTAATGTACATGTGCGTCAGTGAAAAAGATCAATAAAAAGGTGTTAGCATGTGGACGTAATGTGCTGTTCCAGTCTCTTCTGTACCTAAGGTCCATCACCGTTCCCTTTGGATCCCTACGTAATTCGGTGCTCTCCGATACACACGATCGAATAGCGGAGGAGTGGTACTCAAGCGTCAACTTTAGGTTACAATATCTCCGGATGTAATTAACATTTTACAATGCAACAAACGACACTTATTACGTATTTATTTATATGTTCAGATGTGCTAACAAAACTAACGGGGTTCCATTTAAAAAAACGTAGGTTTGTGTTAAAAAACATACCTCCGTGCATTTTTTTTTATGGTTTGTATTAACCAATTACACTAGCCCCTCTCCTCACGTTCGGTCTGTGGAATCGATTCGTCAGTATTTGATGTGGTTTACGAAATTTATCCAGCGGTAACGTTAGGTGGCTCACCCTGTATATACGTGTTCCTTTCTTCTGCGCACTGTTCTAGTTCGGAAAAATAGAGAATTATTGTGAAAGTGCTTCGATGAGCCCTCTGCCAAGCGCCTAAATGTAGTTTGCTGAGTATCCGTGTATATGTAGGTGTATACACAGATGTTTTCAAGACAAAAACGAATTAATGACATTAGCTGTTTGAGGGCATTCGTCTATGTCAAAGGGGCAAATCGAAAAGGCCCGGGATTCGAACCATGGTCTCCTGCTTGCTAGCGAGATGCACTGACCGCTAAGCCATCCCGACACAGAGGTCATCGCAATTGCGCGGACTATCCTAGGACGCCCCCCGTCAGAGACAAATTCTGAACTTATCCACTTGTAGTGTGTGGATATGCTCGCTACCTGCGGCATTTCTTCGATTTCCGTAAGCGTTCGACCGTGCTGTGCACCCGCACAGAAGTGACCATTGCTCATCCTCGCCTTAATTATGTTTGTGGTATCTCCTCTTTCGGGCATGTCCGAAAGAACAGACACCATACTTTTACTGCCTGGACCGCAATTTTCCTGTTACAACTGAAAGAGAATACTGAGAAACCCCACTTGTACAAGTAAAAAAACTTTTCAGGAGATCCAAAAAATGCTGCAGTTGTTGATTTTCCGGTTCTCTTCTCACATTTCTTTAAAATGAACATAGACAGAATAATGCCAATGCATAATAGACAATCGAGAAATGTTTTCTTGACGTTAAGTTAAAATTTGTGCAGTAAACGTGTAGGATTTATCATTATTTTGTAGTAAATAAACATAGATGATTACAGAAATCATGCTTTATTCCTGATATGGACAAAAGTCAACGAAATTACCTCCTTTATCCATCCTTTTGGACTTACACCCCACACATTGTTCATCTTTCGCCTATTGTACATGTCAATGTAGAAGATTTGGATGATTTCTTCATTTGGTAGGAATGGTAGAAATCGCCTTAGGTCATGCATTTTCTTGTCATTTACTGATGGATCACGATTATTCTCTTTGTTTAAAACAGTCCTGACGACATAAACTTTTGAGAAAGTCCATATCTTTTACGCATGTGGGGGGGGGGGGGGGGGGGGGGGAGTTGGTTCTCTTCGATTTAGTTGATACAATGGATGCTTAACAACAAAGAAAATGCCAGAAATATGGGGTTACTGTGTATCACCATCGGTCTATATATTTTAAGTACATCATAGATAATTTAATTTTGTCAAAAAATGTACATGTAGAGTTTCTCAATAACCCCATTCAGTTGGAGTACAATAACTGCCGGTTCTAGGCGCAACAGTCTGGAACCGCGCGACCGCTACGGTCGCAGGTTCGAATCCCGTCTCGGGCATGGATGTGTGTGATGTCCTTAGATTAGTTAGGTTTAAGTAGTTCTAAGTTCTAGGGGACTGATGACCTCAGAAGTTAAGTCCCATATTGCTCAGAGCCATTTGAACCATAGAATAACTATTTTCGGTTGGTATATGTAAACGAATGAAGTAAAAGTAGCCGAAGAAAATTTTGTACACTGAAGCAGGATACAAAAACGCTGTATAAAGGCTGCCCAAAAATTAATGAAATGCCAATTCTAATAGCAAACGAGAACGTTTGAGAAATCCATTTAACTGTGTAATGAGAAATATGTTAATGCTTATAACATACCGTTCAAAATGTAAAAACGTGGTGAATATGTTCTGGAAAGCGTCATTAGCTGTAGTCATGGGCCAGGCGGTTACAGGCGTCAAGTCACGAATTGCGCGGCCCCTCCCGCCGGAGGTTCGAGTCCTGCCTCGGGCATGGGTGTGTGTTGTTCTTAGCATAGATCAGTTCAAGTTAGTTTAAGTAGTGCGGAAGTCTAGGGACCGATGACATTAGTAGTTTGGTCTCTTAGGAATTCACACACATTGAACATTGTAGAGCCGGCCGAAGTGGCCGCGCGGTTCTGGCGCTACAGTCTGGAACCGCACGACCGCTGCGGTCGCAGGTTCGAATCCTGCCTCGGGCATGGATGTGTGTGATGTCCTTAGGTTAGTTAGGTTTAACTAGTTCTAAGTTCTAGGGGACTAATGACCTCAGCAGTTGAGTCCCATAGTGCTCAGAGCCATTTGAACCAACCAACATTGTAGACATGCAATAACATGCATTCGTAAATATCAAGACAATGATAGTATGTCACTTCTGTCTCTATGTTGATCATTTTAGGAACACAACCTACGACCAGCTTAGAGACAGAAGTGGTATCACATTCTGCAGGACCTGACAATCATTTTGCAGGACAATGCTCAAGCACGTACAATCCAAGCTGTTACTGATATGTTTGACTGATAGGGCTGCTAAGTGCTGTACCACCTTACTGCACTCCCCTGACTTAAGCCCTCGTGAGTTCAACTCGATTTCTAGACTGAAGGAAACACGTCACAGCATTCACTTCAACATTGCTACAAATTCGTCCGGCAATAGACCGCGCCGCTCGAACTGTCAACACAACTGGCATCGCTAAGCAGACTTCCACATCGCTGGCAACGGGTTATACACAATGCTGGTGACTACTTTGAAGGTCAGTGAAACTTTCAAACACACATCTATTTTGTACGAGCTGTAGATAAATAGTTGCCACTATTTAAGTGCTAACCCTCGTATATTCTATCGCAGATCGGTCGAACAATAAACCGTACCCAGTACTTGGAAGACAGTACAGGCCACACTCGTCTACAAGAAGGATGGCAGATGTGATACACAAAACTACCGTCCACTATCCGTGACATTCATTTGCTGCAGAATCTTAGAACACATTCTAAACTCAAACACAATGACGTGTCTTGGACAGAATGACATCCACCATGCCAACCAGCAATGGATTCTGGAACCACAGATCATGTGAAACACAACTCGCAATTTTCCCACATGACATACTGAAAGCCATTGCTGAAAGCAGTCGGGTAGATGCAGCATTCCTCGATTTCCGAAAACCACTTGATCAGTACCACATCAACGCTTATTACCAAAACTACGATAGTATGGGATATTAAGCCAAATTTGTGACTGATGGTTGAAATGGCTCTGAGCACTATTGGACTTAACATCTCAGGTCATCAGTCCTCTAGAACACAGAACTACTTAAACCTAACTAAGCGAAGGACATCACACACATCCATGCCCGAGGCAGGATTCGAACCTGCGACGTAGCGGTCGCGCGGTTCTAGACTGAAGCGCCTAGAACCGCTCGGCCACACCGGCCGGCTTTTGCGACTGAACTGAGGACATTTTGGTAAGGAGGACGCAACAGTTGTGGTTAGAGAGTCATCGACAGATGCCGAAGTAACTTCGGATGTGCCCCAGAAAAGTGTGTACGGTCTCCTGCTTTTCAAGTTGTATGTTACTGACCATGCAGACAATGCTAATAGAAACCTCAGATTTTCCGCGGATGATGCAGTTCTTTCTGATGAAGTACTGTCTGAAAGAAGCTGTGCCAATATCCAGTCAGGTTTTGATAAGATTTCAAAGTAGTGCAAAGATTAACATCTTGCTCTAATTGTTCAGAAATCTAAAACTGTGCACTCCACAAAATGAAAAAGAGTAGTATCCTGTAACTACAGTGTCAGTGAGTCACAGATGGAATCAGTCAACCAATACAAATACCTGGCTGTAACTACAGGGTGGCGCACGGAATGTGTTACCAATTGTTTCTTTCACAATTTACGACGCACATTAGATACCCCGCTGGGATCTCTACAGCAGTACCGGCAGAGCTTGGAAAAACAAATGAGTTACGAAATGGCGTGTAATTCACGATACTGCCGCTAGGAGGCTAGAAAGCAGCAATGGCTGACAATGGAAGACTGACGACACAGCAACGATCGGCAATTGTGTTACTTTTTCATGAAACGAAAAGCCTTGTTGTGGCTCAGAGGCGCTTTCGACA
The DNA here is from genome assembly GCF_021461395.2 of Schistocerca americana. Classification (NCBI taxonomy): domain Eukaryota; kingdom Metazoa; phylum Arthropoda; class Insecta; order Orthoptera; family Acrididae; genus Schistocerca; species Schistocerca americana. The sequence continues at coordinate 79,275,338 of NC_060127.1, forward strand.
ACAGTTTAATACACGATGGGTCTCTTGCACGAAGACCATCCACAGGTTGTACGATAAATTTGAACAGGAAGGAACAGTATTGGAAGCGAAGCGACCTCGGCCTAAGCCTGTTTGTTCGCCGGAGAATATTGAAGCGGTACGAATTGCTGTACAGAGAAGTCCCGGGAAATCACGTAGAAAGGCAGCAGTGCAACTGGGAATATCCAGACGCTGCGTTCAACGCCTTCTTAAAAGTGACCTCCATATGTACCAATACACGATGACCTGTGCACAGAAGCTCACTGAAGAACACAAGCAGCAGAGGCTACTGTTTGCTCAGTGGGCGGAGGATAGGGAAGAAACTCTCAACAACGTATGGTTTTCACACGAGGCGCATTTTAATTTAGACGGTGTGGTTAACAAACAAAATGTACGCTTTTGGGCCACTGAAAACCCACAAGCGCTTCATGAACGACAACATTATGCTCCGAAGCTTACAGCGTGGGCAGCAATTTCCAATCACGGACTTATTGGACCTTTTTTCTTTCACTAAACTGTGAACACCGAGCGTTATTTGAGTATGCTTCGCAATAGCTTCATTCCACAGCTTCTTGCTACTGCCTTGCCCTTCAGCACTCAGTGGTTCATGCAAGATGGAGCAAGGCCACATACTGCAAACACTGTGTTGGAGTTTTTACACGAGCATTTCAACATGAGGATCATTTCACTCAGGTTTCCAGGTCGCTTCAATGACGGACAAAATTGGCCCCCCAATAGTCCAGACCTCAATCCATGTGACTTTTTTCTTTGGCGTACCTAATGGAAAAATTTTTCCCGAAACGTCCACCTGATTTAATGGAGCTCAGAAGACTTATTCTTCAAGCTTGCAGTGAAATTACGGAAGTCATGTGCCGTGGGGTAATCACTAACTTCAGTGTTCGTTTGAAGGAAGTTAGAAAACGAAATGGTGGACATATTGAGCATGTGCTGAGTTAGAACAAATCTCCATGGACGGCTCTTCATTGTAGTATATGTTCCTTTCAGATTGTATTGACAATAAAGTTGATATTCAAAAACAAAATGGTAACACATTTCGTGCGCCACGGTGTATTTGTAAGGATATGAAATGGAACGATCATAGTTCCAGTCGTAGGTAAAGAACGAGGCAGACTACGGTATATTATTAGAGTACTGAGGACCTTGTGAATGGAATGAACAGTCGGTAAATACAGAATGGAGACTGAGAGTAAAGCGAAGAAAAATGGTTCAAATGGCTCTAAGCACTATGGGACTTAACATCTGTGGTCATTAGTCCCCTAGAACTTAGAACTACTTAAACCTAACTAACCTAAGGACATCACACACATCCATGCCCGAGGCAGGATTCGAACCTGCGACCGTAGCAGTCCCGCGGTTCCGGACTGAGCGCCTAGAACTACGAGACCACCGCGGCCGGCAAAGCGAAGAAAGATGAAAGAAATGAGAAGTAGTAGAAATGAGAACAGTGAGAAACTAAACATCAGGATTGGTGATCACGAAGTAGATGAAGTTAAGGAATTCTGCTACCTCGGCTGCAAAATAACCCATGACGGACGGAGCAAGGAGGACATTCAAAAGCAGACTAGCATTGGCGAAAAGGGCATTCCTGTGCAAGAGAAGTCTACAAGCACCAAACATAGGCCTTAATTTGAGCAAGAGGTTTCTGGGAATGTACGTTTGGAGTACAGCAGTGTATGGTAGTGAAACGTGGGCGCTGGGGAAAGCGGAAAGGAAGGGAAAAAATGTTCAAATGTGCGTGAAATCTTATGGAACTTAACTGCTAAGGTCATCAGTCCCTAAGCTTACACACTACTTAACCTAAACTATCCTGAGGACAAACACACACACACCCATGCCCGATGGAGGACTCGAAACTCGCCGGGACCAGCCGCACAGTCCACGACTGCAGCGCCACAGACAGCTCGGCTAATCCCGCGCGGCAAAGGAAGAGACTCGAAGCATTTGAGATGTGGTGTATAGAAGAATGTTGAAAATTAGGTGGACTATAAGGTAAGGAATGAAGGTGTTCTCCGCAGAATCGGCGAGGAACGGAATGTATGGAAAACACGGACAAGAAGGAGAGACAGGATGGTAAGACGTCAGTTAAGATATCAGGGAATAACTTTCATGGTGCTATGGGGGTCTATAGAGGGTAAAAATTGTAGAGGAAGATAGAGATTGGTATACATCCAGCAAATAGTTGAGGAAGTAGGTTGCAAGTGCTACTCTGAGATGAAGAGGTTGGCACAGAAGAGGAATTCGTGGTGGACCGCATAAAACGAGTGAGAACAATTACGACTAAAAAAAAGTCCTAAGGAAACGCAATAACACTAAAAAGAGAGTGCATTCAAAACACATGTGACCCATTCTAGAATACTGCTCAAGTGTGTGGGACTCATACCAAATAGGAATAACAGGGGATACTGAACGTATACAGAGCAGGGTAGCACAAAGGTCGCACGTTTGTTCGAGTGGCATGAAGATGGTGAAAAAACTGGACTGACAGACACCCGAAGATATACGCCAACTATCCCAAGGAAAGCTACTTAGAAAGTTCCTAGAACGAATGCCAAGTGATGAATCTAGGAATATATTACAGCCGCCTACGCATCGCTGCCATAGGCATTGCTCTTTCTCTGAGGGAACGCTGGGGAGGGCGTATCCCTAAACTTTTCTGTCCGGAATCTAACGTCTTTACGATGTTGGAGAACTTAAATGCTTGCCAACGATTTATTTCACGTACGTATATCGAATTTATTTCATTTTTATTTCTTGGTAATTGCAGTATAAACGGTGCCAATGCAGTCTGTAATGAAATGATAATTAAATCAAGACCCTACGCTGCCGACATGCGTAGATATACATCAACGGGGACAGGTGAAAATGTGTACCCCGACCGGGACTCGAACCCGGGATCTCCTGCTTACATGGCAGACGCTCTATCCATCTGAGTCACCGAGGATAGGGCGACTGCAGGGACTCATCCTTTGCACGCTCCCCGTGAGACCCACACTCTCAGCTTAATGTTCACACACTACATTCGTAGTGCCCCTGCCCAGTACACTCATTACTCAATGTAGTGCCCCTGTCCAGTATACTCATTACTCGCGGCAGACAATCTTACCGAGTCCCGTAAGAGTTCAGGCAATGCATGTGCATCCAGCACAGAAGAAGAAGGGCAATGGCTGATTAGCCTGAACTATATATGAAGATGGTATCTGTTCTTTCGGACATGCAGTCGGTGGTGGGAAAAGCGATACTGTTAACTGTTTCGAACGTTTCGAAGCAGCAGCCAACCGTTCCCGACAACTGAATCACTGGCAACCAGTCGTGAGTACTTTCTTGTTCTCTGAGTTAGCCGAGATACGGGACACGGTATACTTCGTTATTCACTTAATGCTCCCGTCTTGTCGGTTATATGGTCGGTACCAGAATGCCTTTCGTTGCAAGATAGTTTAGAGGAAGAGGCAGTACTTAAGTTGTAAAAGTTTTAGGTGTCGGAACGCACCTCTTAAACCATACAGTCGCTCCCCTCCCCGTACCTTCTCCTCTCTTCCTCCCCCCCCCCCCCCCCATATAAATCACAAGTTTCAATATCTGAAAACCTGTGATGAAACTCACCATGAGAAATCATTTTTTACAAAATAGTGGTGTGAGATGAAATTTTTTACACACTATTTCTTATAATCACAACAATAAAGCCATACGATTTAATATAAACAACGGGTGCTACCATCTTTTCCCGTAGCTGTGTCACTTTGCCCCCTAGTTCTGCTGGATACGTACCGGCGCAAGTCGGTAATCTTCGTGCCTATGACGTCATGTTTTTAACTGCTGCCTGCAGCAACCTTCAAACATTTGCACTGTAGCTGCTCTGTGAACTTGTCTTGAGTGTGCTGTACACACATAAACACACACATACACACACGCATACACGCAGCATAACGCCCAGCACTTCTACCAACGCGTCGTGTTGTAATGCATCTTGCACGTTAAAATTCTTGGTTGTACAGGAAAATTAGAGAGACCTTAGGAGAAAAGAGAGCCACTTGTATGAATATCAAGAGCTCAGATGGAAACCCAGTTCTAAGCAAAGAAGGGAAAGCAGAAAGGTGGAAGGAGTATATAGAGGGTCTATACAAGGGCGATGTACTTGAGGACAATATTATGGAAATTGAAGAGGATGTAGATGAAGATGAAATGGGAGATACGATATTGCGTGAAGAGTTTGACAGAGCACTGAAAGACCTGAGTCGAAACAAGGCCCCAGGAGTAGACAACATTCCATTGGAACTACTGACGGTCTTGGGAGAGCCAGTCGTGACAAAACTTTACCATCTTGTGAGCAAGATGTATGAGACAGGCGAAATACCCTCAGACTTCAAGAAAAATATAATAATTCCAATCCCAAAGAAAGCAGGTGTTGACAGATGTGAAAATTACCGAACTATCAGTTTAATAAGTCACAGCTGCAAAATACTATCACGAATTCTTTACAGACGAATGGAAAAACTGGTAGAAGCCGACCTCGGGGAAGATCAGTTTGGATTCCGTAGAAATGTTGGAACACGTGAGGCAATACTGACCCTACGACTTATCCTAGCAAATAGATTAAGGAAAGGCAAACCTACGTTTCTAGCATTTGTAGACTTAGAGAAAGCTTTCGACAATGTTGACTGGAATACTGTCTTTCAAATTCTAAAGATGGCAGGGGTAAAATACATGGAGCGAAAGGCTATTTACATTTTGTACAGAAACCAGATGGCAGTTACAAGAGTCGAGGGACATGAAAGGGAAGCAGCGGTTGGGAAGGGAGTGAGACAGGGTTGTAGCCTGTCCCCGATGTTATTCAATGTGTATATTGAGCAAGCAGTAAAGGAAACAAAAGAAAAATTCGGAGTAGGTATTAAAATCCATGGAGAAGAAATAAAAACTTTGAAGTTCGCCGATGACAATGTAATTCTGTCAGAGACAGCAAAGGACTTGGAAGAGCAGTTGAACGGAATGGACAGTGTCTTGAAAGGAGGATGTAAGATGAACATCAACAAAAGCAAAACGAGGATAATGGAATGTAGTCGAATTAAATCAGGTGATGCTGAGGGAATTAGATTAGGAAATGAGACACTTAAAGTAGTAAAGGAGTTTTGCTGTTTGGAGAGCAAAATAACTGATGATGGTCGAAGTAGAGAGAATATAAAATGTAGACTGGCAATGGCAAGGAAAGCATTTCTGAAGCAGAGAAATTTGTTAACATCGAGAATTGATTTAAGTGTCAGGAAGTCGTTTCTGAAAGTATTTGTATTGAGTGTAGCCACGTATGGAAGTGAAACGTGGACGATAAATAGTTTGGACAACAAGAGAACAGAAGCTTTTGAAATGTGGTGCTACAGAAGAATGCTGAAGATTAGATGGGTAGATCACGTAACTAATGAGGAGGTATTGAATAGAATTGGGGAGAAGAGGAGTTTGTGGCACAACTTGACAAGAAGAAGGGACCGGTTCGTAGGACATGTTCTGAGACATCAAGGGATCACAAATTTAGCATTGGAGGGTAGCGTGGATGGTAAAAATCGTAGAGGGAGACCAAGAGATGAATACACCAAGCACATTCAGAAGGATGTAGGTTGCAGTAGGTACTGGGAGATGAAGCAGCTTGCACAGAATAGAGTAGCATGGAGAGCTGCATCAAACCAGTCTCAGGACTGAAGACAACAACAACAACAACAGCAACACGGTACGTTTATCCTGTCATTTAAATTAATCTGCATGTACGCCTCTTAATGAAAAGGACACAAGATCTGTGAAAATAGTTGAAATCTATTTTTTTTTTCAATTTTCTCTAGTACCCCTTTTCTCCCTCACTCTCGTTTTAATAAGATGTGTCTCTTCCATGCTTAAAAGTACACACATCAAAAAAAATTTTGCATCACCCCCGTTCCTAACACTCCTGAAGATAGACGTTGACTGTGGATATTGTATCACAGATACAGTCCCTTTGACTGTTCAGAGATGTCACTGAACCCGCCCAAAGACGTAAACAACGATGCATGAGCAGCGCCTAAGACGGAGGGGGTCCGACAGCCGATCAGTTCCAGTCATTCCACCAGGAAGGAAGTACACGGCTCGTGTTTTCTGTAGTTGAACCATGGCTAGACGGTCACCGCGGTTCGACCGCGTCCACATTGTTACTTTGTGCTAGGAAGGGCTCTCAACAAGGGAAGTGTCCGGGTGTCTCGGAGTGAACCAAAACGATGTTGTTCGGACATGGAGAATATGCAGAGAGACAGGAACTGTCGATGACATGTCTCACTCAGGCCGCCCAAGGGCTACTACTGCAGTGGATGACCGCTACCTAAGGATTATAGTTCGGAGGAACCCTGACAGCAACGCCGCCATGTTGAATAATGCTTTTCGTGCAGCCACAGGCAGAGTTACGACTCAAACTGTGCGCAATAGGGTGCATGAAGCGCAACGTCACTCCCGACGTCCATGGTGAGGTCCACCTTTGCAACCACGACACAATGCAGCGCGGTACAGATAGGCCCAACAATATGTCGAATGGATCGTTAAGGATTGGGATCACGCTCTCTTCACCGATGAGTGTCGCATATGCCTTCAACCAGACAATCGTCGGAGACGTGTTTGGAGGCAACCCGGTCAGGCTGGACGCCTTAGACACACTGTCCAGCGAGTGCTGCAAGGTGGAGGTTCCCTGCTGTTTTGGGGTGGCATTATGTGGGGCCCACGTACGCCACTGGTGGTCATGGAAGGCGCCGTAACGGCTGTACGATACGTGAATGCCATCCTCCGACAGTGCAAGCACATCGGCAGCATATTGACGAGGCATTCATCTTCATGGACGACAAATCCCAGCCCCATCGTGCATATCTTGTGAATGACTTCCTTCAGGATAACGACATCGCTCGACTAGAGTGGCCAGCATGTTCTCCCGACACGAACCCTATCGAACATGCATAGGGTAGATTGAAAAGCGCTGATTACGGACGACGTGACCCACCATCCACTCTGAGGGATCTAAGCCGAATCTCCGTTGAGGAGTGGGAGAATCTGGACCAACAGTGCCTTGATGAACTTGTTGATAGTATGCCACGACAAATACAGTCATGCATCAGTGCAAGAGGACGTGCTACTGGGTATTAGAGGTACCGGTGTGTACAGCAATCTGGACCACCACATCTGAAGGTCTCGTCATATGGTGGCACAACATGCAATGTGTGGTTGTCATGAGAAATAAAAAGGGCGCAAATAATGTTCATGTTGATCTCTATTCCAATTTTCTGTATAGGTTCTGGAACTCTCGTAACTGAGGTGTTGCAAAACATTTTTTGATGAGTGTAATTTGCAGAATATACAATGCGTGTTTGTTTTACTGTATTTCTTCTAAATTTGGCCGATAAATTTCTCTTAGCCAAAATCCAGTTCACGGAACAAGACCATAGTAATTAAAGGACGTAATTAAGAGAGACGTTTACTGTAAGTTGACGCTAATGTAAATGAAATTAACATTGCGTAGAGGGCTGCTCTACGCCACAAGCATCTTTGTGTTCTATAAAAAGTTTAGTATCGGTTGTAAACACCTAGGGCAGCAGTCAGTTATGGTGTTATTCGAGTGTGGAAAAATCTAGAAAATCTTCCTTTTATTTTTTCTATATCATTTTCAAGCGACTTAACGCAACAACAGTGATCACCCGTTGTCTGCGCAGCGGCAAATTATAGTTATGTTGCGATTTAATAAACGTGTGTTATTTTAAATCTCCGGTGCAGACTTGTTCCAGTGAGTTAAAGAGAGACTCCCTTGGAGATGCTGGAACGCCATTAAGCCCTGAGTTAAGGTAACAAGAGCAACAAAATTACGAAGTAATTAACTCGTTCTCCTGCATCTAAAATGCTAAAAGTTGCCTATAATTCATGCGCGACTGAAAAGTCAGAGATTTAGACGTTGTCGCTAAATGATAGAAGAGAAGATTTATACCTGAACACTTCAAGAATTATCAGCCACGTGTTCTGCCCAACGGAAGGTCTGAAACCAGCTGGGTGTTCTAGGAAAGGAAACTGAACAATGGTCCTCATTGCTGTGAAGATCTCGGAGCAGTAGAAGAGATGAACTTCAGACGAATTACACTGGAAAGGATAACATAAAGCAGACGCCTCGAACCCAGAAAATTTTATGATTGGCTAAAACAGCCGGTGAATATTGCTACTTCCGATTGTGCGGAAGTGTTGGACTCATCGACTTGGCCTGGTAATCCTGGAATGACATATGGTGCAACAAGTATAAAAATCTTATTTTGTCTTTTCGGTCTTTCAGGTTGACGGATACTTAGAGGATTTCGGGATTATTTGAAGGAGAAAAACATGCCTGCATACCTCGTCCTACCTCCCCCATTCTTCTTCTTCTTCTTCTTCTTCTTCTTCTACCTGAAACGCTTCTGATTACGCAGCTCATTCACAGAGCTTCTTCCAAGCTTCTCTTTGCACCCACAGTCTATCATTTAGCGCCTCCAACCATTGCAGTCCTCTTCCTTCACATCGCCCTCCACCTAATCTCTCCATCTTGTTCGTGGTTCATTCTAGGGCTCTTCTGGGAAGTCTTTCTGGTCCCATTGTTTAATGTGGCAAAACCATTTAAGCCTATTTCCGTCCGTAGTTTCTTTTAGGGGACTGATCTACAGGTTGTTTCATACGGATTCATCCCTTATACTGTCCCTCCCCGTCTTATCCAGGATACCTCGTAGAAATCTCATATCTGTTGTCTGTATTTGCTTGTATTCTGCAAGGTTTTCTTGGTCAAGTCCAACATTCGGATCCATAGGTCAAAATTGGCAGATAATATGACTTGTACATCCTGATCGTTGCTTTGGCAGGTACTTTCCAGTTTCTACTATTTTCTGTTCTCTCCGAAATTTCATCCTCGATGTTTCCTTTTTGGTTAATTCACTTCCTAGATACTTGAAAGAATCTACTACTTTAATAATTTTTCCATTGCAAGTTACATACTTAATATTTTAATTTTTTTCTGTTGATTTTTTTACGCTATTGGCCATTAAAATTGCTACACCAAGAAGAAATGCAGATGATAAACGGGTATTCATTGGACAAATATATTATACTAGAACTGACATGTGATTACATTTTCACGCAATTTGGGTGCATAGATCCTGAGAAATCACTACCCAGAACAACCACCTCTGGCCGTAATAACGGCCTTGATACGCCTGGGTATTGAGTGAAACAGAGTTTGGATAGCGTGTACAGGTACAGCTGCCCTTGCAGCTTCATCATGATACCGCAGTTCATCAAGAGTAGTGACTGGCGTATTGTGACGAGCCAGTTGCTCGGCCACCATTGACCAGTCGTTTGCAATTGGTGAGAAATCAGGAGAATGTGCTGGCCAGGGCAGCAGTCGAACATTTTCTGTATCCAGAAAGGCCCGTGCAGGACCTGTAACATCCGGTCGTGCATTATCCTGCTGAAATGTAGGGTTTCGCAGAGATCGAATGAAGGGTAGCACCACGGGTCGTAACACATCTGAAATGTAACGTCCACTGTTCAAAGTGCCGTCAATGCGAACAAGAGGTGACCGAGACGTGTCGGGTGATACGGCAGTATGGCGATGAAGAATACACGCTTCCAATGTGCGTTCACCGCGATGTCGCCAAAGATGAATGCGACCATCATGATGCTGTAAACAGAACCTGGATTCATCTGAAAAAATGACTTTTTGCCAATCGTGCACCCAGGTTCGTCGTTGAGTACACCATCGCAGGCGCTCCTGTCTGTGATGCAGCGTCAAGGGTAACCGCGGCCACGGTCTCCAAGCTGATAGTCCATGCTGCCGCAAACGTCGTCGAACTGTTGGTGCAGATGGTTGTTGTCTTGTAAACGTCCCCATCTGTTGACTCAGGGATCGAGACGTAGCTGCACGATCCGTTACAGCCATGCGGATAAGATGCCTGTCATCTCGACTGCTAGTGATACGAGGCCGTTGGGATCCAGCACGGCGTTCCGTATTACCCTCCTGAACTCACCTATTCCATATTCTGCTAACAGTCATTGGATCTCGACCAACGCTAGCAGGAATGTCGCGATACGATAAACCGCAATCGCGATAGGCTACAATCCGACCTTTATCAAAGTCGGAAACGTGATGGTACACGTTTCTCCTCCTTACACGAGGCATCACAACCACGTTTCACCAGGCAACGGCGGTCAACTGCCGTTTGTGTATGAGAAATCGGTTGGAAACTTTCCTCATGTCAGCACGTTGTAGGTGTCGCCACCGGCGCCAGCCTTGTGTGAATGCTCCGAAAAGCTAATCATTTGCATATCACAGCATCTTCTTCCTGTCGGTCAAATTTCGCGTCTGTAGCACGTCATCTTCGTGGTGTAGCAATTTTAATGGCCAGTAGTGTAGTTCACGTTTTCTTAAGTTCATTTCCATGTATGCTTCTTCAATTACTCTCTGCCAGGTACTTATGTGTTCATCCAATTTCTGCCGATTTTCTTCCCAAATCATCACATCATCTGCATATGCTGTGTGTTGCGGACTTCCCTTACGATATCCATTACTGGTTTAAAAAGCACTGGCGACAGCACACTTCCTTGCCGAACCCATCTTTATGTTAGAAATCATTCTGACTTTTCGCCACCTATTATAATGCAGGCATATTTGAACATGTTTCTGATTCTCAGTTGCACTTCTTTTGGGAATTTAAGTCTGTTCTGACCTTGCCATATCTCTTCCCCTCTAACAGTGTCATAAACCTTTTTTATATCTATGAAGGCAACATCGATGTCTTTCCCAAACTTCCGAATCCTTTCTAAAACCTGTTGATCTCTGTAATTCTCACAGAGCGCTCTATTATAGGTAAAATAACTGCCTTTGTCTAATCACCAGAAATTTTTCCATATGTCCATAGTAGCCTCATTAGTCTATACAGCCACTGAATTAGGGTAGGTCCTGTGGCTTTGATCATTTCCACTGTGATGTCTTCTACTCCAAGAGCTGCTGAGTCATTTTTCATTTCTAATACAGCTGTCTGTACATGCTACATCTGCAGGTCTTGTGTTTCCAATTCCTTCTGATGGTGATATATCTTTCGTCTCCATCTCGACATGTGTTTTTGTTTCGTCCTGGCCATTATCTAAGTTTTTTGCAAGTATTCTTCCATACTTTCAAAACTTCTTCTTCCTCCCTACTTCCTCTTCTATCTTTCCAAGCATTCACCCCGACTTCCGGGGTCTGATGGTTAAGCGAATGTGGCATGTTAATTTTAAGGGGTGGCTGGATGCCCTTCCTGTCGCCACCCTGTACCCCCCCCCCCCCTCCCCCAGGAAGGAATTAGTGTACCCCAACTGTCTGCATCTAGTGGAATCCACGGTATAGCGCGAATGTGATCAGATGTCTGCGAGCAATGTAACTGAGGCGGAATTTGGGGAACAGCCTGGTATTCACCTAGCTGGATGTGGAAAACCGCCTTAAAACCACATCCAGGCTGGCCGGCACACCGGCTCTCGTCGTTAATCCGCTGGGCGGATTCGATCCGGGGTCGGCGCGCCTACCCGAAAGCAGCGCATTAGCGCCCTCGGTTAACCTGTCGGGTCCTCCTCCCTCTTCTGAATGCAGTGAAATGTGTTCCCATGTCTACTTGTGAACGTGAACGAGGGGTTTCACAAATCAATCTCATTATGACACCTACAAGAGCTTCATTCTACACTACTGGCCATTAAAATTGCTACACCAAGAAGAAATGCAGATGATAAACGGGTATTCATTGGACAAATATGTTATACTAGAACTGACATGTGATTACATTTTCACGCAAATTTGGTGCATACATCCTGAGAAATCACTACCCAGAACAACCACCTCTGGCCGTAATAACGGCCTTGATACGCCCGAGCACTGAGTCAAATAGAGCTTGGATGGCGTGTACAGGTACAGCTGCCCGTGCAGCTTCAACACGATACCACAGTTCATCAAGAGTAGTGACTGGCGTATTGTGACGAGCCAGTTGCTCGGCCACCATTGACCAGATGTTTTCAATTGGTGAGAGATCTGGAGAGTGTGCTGGCCAGGGCAGCAGTCCCAACATTTTCTGAATCCAGCGGTCGTGCATTATCCTCCCGATCAGGCCATGAAAACCTACATGAAATGTATCCACAGTTGCGAATACAGGGAACCATCAGGTGTATAATGGAACGATGACACTGAAATTTTGTGCAGGACCGAGACTCTAGCCCGGATTTCCCGCCTATTGCGAGCGGTTGCCTTACCATAAGGCTATCCGAGCCTGACGCTCGGCCGGGCAGAGTGGGGATATCTACCCCAGGCAGTAATTTCAGGGGGCGCCAAATTCATGTTCTTGAAGAAAAAGAAACAAAAAAACCGTTGTTTCACAAAGCGCCTAGCACCCAGCGCACGTTGATCTATCGATTATTCATATGATTTTTGAAACGCATCCCCATTAGCTTTTGAACATATTTTAAGTTGATTTCTGATCGAATCATGAGGGTGATTTCTGAACGTGTGTGCATAGTGTACGTGATGTCTCTGCCAGGGGAATCCCTGTCGCATCTATAAATAAAAAACTTTCCCGCTGACAAAAGGGGAAGGGACAATACGAACTGAGCAGAATAACCCCAACGGGTGAATGCCAATCGCTGTGTGTTTATGTGGTTTATTGGGTGTGCGAATGATTAGCGTTGTTATAATTATTAGCGAAATCCATATATTCAGACTACCAGAGTGGAAATTAACAACAAAATGATCATTTGTGCCAAAACAATCTCACTTTGTCGGTGTGTGGTGCAGTTGCTGCAATATTAGAAAGGTCTGTTTTCTTTTATAAAAGTTGACAGTGACAAAATAGACGTAACCAAATCGAGAAACCATACCAGTCTTGGGTACTACTCGCATAACAGCTTTTTCGGTAGTAGGCAACGACATTTTGATTTTTCATATAGCAAAACGTTTGACGAACTTTGATGAAGTAATAGATTCTTTCGCAGAAAGGAAAGCACCCCGTGTGAAGCTGTAGCAAGATTACAGAGGGGAAAAAATATTGGGATCCAAGGATTGAAGAAATGTGAACTGTCTTGCTTGCCTATTGTCTTTACTGGTTTTATATTTCCTATTTTTAATTTTATGTCACGAAAAAGACAAAATTATTAGGCAATAGGCGATAAATAGCTCAAATTTACTGAAGAGTTCTTATTCTCTGGGATACAAACAATCCCACCCAGCACTAGTTGTGAGGTTTGTTTTTTTTTTTAAAAAAAAAAAGGGGGCAGGATGTCAAACCTGCCAACTGGGAGCAGGAGAGACACCACCTGACATTTTACTTTCCACTGTCCTGAATATAGGTTTGATGGCTTCCATTACAAAATATACTCGTTTGAATTCCACAGAACGAAATATAGTGATGTCCGATAGAAGAATGCTGTGTAAAGAGGGGTGAAACTGCACTTTGGCACACTTACGGCCGAATAATATGTCTTACATTTCCTCGAACATGTATGTTTTATATATCAAAAGTCGCTTGCCAGGTGTCGGCGGATAAATGCGATATTGCAGTGGCTTTGTTATTACATATTACGATGCAATGTTTCTTCGGACATGCATACATGTCCCAAGAAACAGGCACTGTGGCAACTACAGCCATTATGAAACGCATGAAATGTATTCGCAGTTGGGAATGTGGACAGTCATCAGCTATATAAGGGAATGACGACAGTGAAAATTACATGGGAGCGAAAATTGATTGTGGAAGTAGAAAATCAACAGCTAGAAACTGATTATGTATTCCTAGTTTCTGCAACCAGTCACATTTTATTTTATGCATAATCTAACATAATGCAACGTGTTTCCAACATGTTCTGTTTATTTTCAGTCGTTTCTTTATACATACATACATATAGGAAATGTTACTTAAAAATAAGCAGTCTTAAACTAGATTAATCTAGAACTGTTTGTCCATTGTTTTTTACTGTAGCTGCTGGTGTGGCATTTGGGGGGGGGGAGGGAGGGGGGCAGTGTACGGCTAGAAATCGAAATCAGTAAGTGATCAACTGTCATATAAAAGCCTTTAACACAATTTTCGTAACACATAACTGATGCAAATCTATCTGCATCCTATACAGGCGGTGATATACATAGTCAACCCAAGGAAGAAAATCAGCAGAAGATATCACTGATTTCGATTTCAAGCCATACACTGCCCCCCTCCTTGCCCCCCAAATGCCACACCAGGAGCTACAGTAAAAAACAATGTACAAAGAATTCTAGATTAATCTAGTGTATGACTGTTTATTTTTAAGTAACATTTCTCCATATGTATGAATGTATGTATGTATAAACGCCTGAAGACAACAGAACATGTTCGAAACGCGTTGCATTATGTTAGAGTAAGCATAAAATAAAAAGTGAGTGGTAGCCGAAACTTGAAATAAATAATTATCCCTCACAGTCACAGTGCACAAACATAGCAATTATGGCTGAAAATAGCTAGAAACTGATTTCCAGAATTGATTTTGGGGTGTTTACACGACCATCCAGAAAATAGTATTGCGATATTAATTAACGAAATCTGATTTTGGGAGCCCCATGTAAACATAGTAATTCTCGTTTACATTTTCTTTTGTATAATCACTACAAAAGTTGGAAATTACGATAACTGATTGTATTGGACTAAATAATTTTTCAGAAATAATTTTTATTGTACAGTATAATTAGAAAAAGTAATTTTTTTGCTATGAGTTAGTATTTTTGTGAAGGGGTCCGGTGTGTGATTATTATTTGCGTAATTTCTACTCCAAAAGTAAATTTGTTATTATTTTATCTGAATTTAGGGTTCAAAAATGATTAGGCATTTAATGAACTTACTGATACCGTGCTGTGAGACAAACCCATTGAAATAGACATAAACCTATTACAAAGCCCCCACGGAGACAGATACGCCCACATGTGACCTTACGCCTGTTGCAGTGCGTGGCGTGGTTCGGCGCGGCGGCCCTCGTGTCGACGCCTGCACAGTTGCTGGTGGCCCGGCTGGACCCCTTCCCTGGTGGCGACGGGCCCAGCCAGCAGGTGGAGGTGCACGTGGCCGTGGGTGGAAGTCTGGTACTGCCCTGCCAGCCGCCCCCGAGTGTGCCACCACCCGCGCTGCTCTTCTACCGGGACGAACACCGCCTCCAGCCCAGGAGCGCCGCTGCTCGAGCCGGTAAGTGCCAGTGGCACAGTGGCATAACCAGGCTGAGGCAGCGGGAGCAGAACACCGGAAATAATAACCTTCCCCCCCCCCCCCCCCCCCCCCCCCCCCCGAGTCACCCAGAAGAAAAAAAAAAGAAGAAGAATTTTTAAAAGTGAAAAGAAAAAGTGTAAAATTATATGAGGGTCACTCCAAAAAAAAAATGCACACTATGTTTGTAAAAATACAGTTTTCATTCTGTAGGTGTGGAAGTTTTACAGTGTATAGATACATCCTTCCCACTTGTTTTCAACCTGTTCCCATGAGTGGCACTGTCACAGCATGTCTTCAAGATGGCTGCTACACTTGACGCCCATCAGAAGCAACATACTGTCATAGAATTCCTGTGCTGTGAAAACAAGGCATTGGGAAACATCCACAAGAGGTTGAAAAAGGCGTACGGAGATGCTGCTGTCGATCGCAGTACAGTTAGTCGGTGGGCAAGCAGGTTACGTGATGAAAGCGGGCACGGCAATACTGAGGATTGTCTCGCAGCGGCAGGCCTCGTACTGCGCACACCCCAGACAATGTGCAGAGAGTTAACGAATTGCTGACTGCTGACAGATGCATCACAGTGAATGAATTGTCAAGCTATGTTGGGACAGGGGAAGGAAGTGTTTGCAGAATACTGAAATTGTTGGCGTTAATAAAGTTTGTGCCAGGTGGGTTCCCAGGATGTTGACAGTGGCTCACAAAGAAAGAAGAAAAACGGCATGCAGCGAACTTTTGGAACAGTACGAGAGTGGTGGAGATGAATTTCTTGGAAGAATTGTGACAGGTGATGAATTATGGCTCCATCATTTTTCACCAGAGATGAAGAGGCAATCAATGGAGTGGCGTCATGCAAATTCACCCAAGAAAAAAAGAATTCAAAAGCACACCTTGTGCTGGAAAAGTTATGGCTACGGTGTTTTTCAATTCCGAAGGACTCTTGCTTCTGGACATCATGCCAAGTGGAACGACCATAAATTCTGATGCATATGTGACGACACTGAAGAAACTTCAAGCTCGACTGAGTCGTGTTCGACCACATCGGCAAAAGCAGGATGTTTCGCTGTTGCACGAAAATGCATGGCCACATGTCAATCAAAAAACCATGTAAGCGATCTCAAAACTCAGATGGACAACACTGAAACACCCACCTTACAGTCCTGACCTGGCTCCATGTGACTATCATCTCTTTCGAGAACTGAAAGACTCTATTCGTGAAACAAGGTTTGAAGATGATGACTCCCTTGTGCACACTGCCAAACAGTGGCTCGAACAGGTTGGTCCAGAGTTTTACCGTTCAGGTATACAGGCGCTGGTTCCAAGATGGCGTAAGGCAGTTGAGACGGATGGAAATTATGTGCAGAAATGAAAATATTGTTCCTAAAGGATGTATCTACACAATGCAGAACTTTCAAACATGTAGAATAAAAGATGGATTTAAAAAAAATAGTGTGCATTTCTTTTGAAGTGACCCTTGTAACTTACAAAATGCTGACTGTACATTCACAAATACCCATACTGTAACATGGTCATGATATAAAGTCACTTAGGAGGCAGGTGAACATGCTGAATATATACGGTACTAGTGAATGAAGGCTGGACTGCTTGCTAATCAAAAAGGACTGCTTCAAAAATAGTGTGACTTTATGGCTCATAATGATGTGATTCGGACTTTGCCATCCTCAGATATCTGTTAAAAATGGTAAAGATACATGAAAATTACAAAACAGGATCAGAATAGTGAAATACAAGAGCAACTCTCAGTTGTACAAATAAGGTACATAAGCAAAAATATTTTTAGGAGCAACATGCTGTACGTAGATATAAAGGTTATAAGATGTGTGTATAACAATCGTAAGCAGATTAGTCAAAAAATTTTAACATGAAGCATAGAGATGAACATTCATGCAAGATGGCAGTTAGTAGAGATGGTGGTGCCATACTTCGCCATAATTCGCAGCATAGTCCAAAAAATTAAATCACAGAAACACAACTGTCAAGTATACATGATACAATTATAACAGTAAAATGGCTGCCGTCAGGTGGCAAAAACAGATGTGATACCTTACATCGTCATGATTGACAGGGAATTTTATTTATGCAGATTAGAAGTTCAACAACAAAACAATTACAAAATTTAACATGTAAAATAAAACTAATAAGCCTTATTGGCAGCTTATTAGTTGTGGCAGAGTAGTAGCAACATTGGTGTCACACATCATTGGACTTGACAATGGATACAATAAAAGCTAAACAACAAGTTATATAAAATTATGACTCAAATAAGAAAAAAATTGTTTGAGGCGTATTGGCTGATGTCAGATTGTAATAAAAGCTAACAGATGAAAGGAGCACAAGACCTATGATGAGTGTCTTTAAAAAAATGGTAAACTTGTAGAAATGGTATAAGCAACATAATTGTACCATGATATAAAGACACATATCTTTCCAAGAATCATAAAGGTACAGTTTGTTACTGCTAGTATAAAAAGTTAAGACTTACACAAATAGGAATAAGAGACTGTTTCAATGCATACTGAATTTCATATTAGATAAAAACTATTCACGGAACAGTAACAACAGTGTGAATAATGTCCATAGTCTGACGGAGTGGGGGTCCTTTGAATCTGAGCTGCATGGATTCCAGCCACTTCAGCCTGTGCTGACTGCTGTATTTGGGTATTTCATTTACCAGTTACAACTCACAGTGGACTTACGTGGAACACTGCATATGGCTGTGATCATTCCAGAGATCTATAAGTTTGTAACTTTTGGAAAAAAAAGAAAACATAAATAGTAATAGTACTTGGCTTTTGATTTTCTTGCCACAATAACCCAAAAGAAATTTCTACAGGCCAATGATGAATAGACTCAATTAGAACAATAACAAAAATATATTCTACTTAACTCTGATGCAGGATAAACTGGTTCAGTGTTGTTATCATATATTAATAACTTGATACACTTTTATCATTACACAACTTTTAATTTTTTCCAGGTGCAGTACATAGTGACAAATATCTTCTGTCATTAACCTTGACTCACAGTGAGCTGTACAATTTCCAGTCTAAAACTCAGTGCGAATGTTTGGAAGTACAACTGCTTGTAAATATTGAAAACAGCTAAGTTAAATTATCTGAACAATTCTTGTTCTTTTACTGGCTAACAGTTCTTAGGTACAAATCCATCAGTGGAATAGGAGGAATCTTCCAGGAGAAATAATTTTAAATTAGATTTGAAATTTGCTTCACTACCTGTAAGATATTTTACATTATTAGGCAAATGATCAAAAATTTTTGTTGCTGCATACTGAACTCTTTTTCTGATTCACTGACAGTAGTAACAATGGATAATAAGTCATTTTTCCATCTAGGAAAAAGGAGTTTCTCAAGTACAAAATCATTATGTATTGACAGTTTTACACATAAATTCACTCAGGAATAGTGTTAACATTCTAAAAAGGATTTTGTGTCATGTTTTTACTGTTCTATACAAACGAGTTCTTAGGTAACTTCATTTTTTTTCTGGAATTTTATCCAAATGCTTTTGAAACAAATAGTGCCATGTATTTATATGTAACTATTCATGAAAGATAAAATAGTACACACACTGATATTACCATAAAATAAATATATGCCACACAGGAAACGTTAGTTACAGCTCAACACAATAAAATGAAACATCCTTTGTTAGTATGAAAAATTATGCACGGTGTCAGGTTATTTAGCAATGATGAATTGTGTTCTCCACATTATCTAACATTGGCAATTGCATTATACAACTTCTGTTGGGTTGGAAATAACACTATTGTCCATTTTTTAACAGATCCAATTCCTCAAGTACGTCCCCAGTTTCTACTCAACATTTATGACATAACATTCAGTTATTTACTCCAACATTGCCATAGTAGTTCTTGATGGAAATGCAAGTATCATTGTTCCATTTTATTACAGGACCAGGAAGACTGCTCCTTACTTCCCTGAGCGAGTCTGACTCTGGTAACTACACGTGTGAGGCTGTGAATGACATCACAGGGCAGCTGGTGAGGTCACCCCGTATCTTCTCTGTGACTGTCACGAGGGACCCACCGCGCTCAGCGCCCCGCTTCCTGGATGACCCCATCCCACTGCGGAGGTACCCTGTCAGGGCAGGTGAGTGTTCTCTCAGCTGGATCGAAACTTCAGCCATCACTCACTTCATAAACTTTTATTTCTTTTTTGTTTGTACCTTATGAGAAAGCATGTATTGTTCCAGTTTATAATGTGGGCTTTTCAAAGATTAGAGTGCTAGGGTAGGACAGAGGGAAATGAGTTGGTGAGTTTTAAGTAAGACTGGGGCTTTTCATCCAGATGGCCATATTTTGTGTGTATTCTGTTACATTAGTTTGTGCATGGTTTAGGCTGGCCCTCTCTAAGCATTATTACATTAACAGTTTTCACATTGTGTTGGATGTCTGCTTGTGATTACATATACACTGCAGTGACACTATAGACACTTCATAGGACAGTGCTCCATAGGAGCAATAACAAATACATTCCAACTAGTTTTGTGGCAGGTTGTTCCTAAAGCAACATACAAGATGTACGTATGAGGTTATAATAAAAAATCTACATACATGGCGAATTTTAATAACCATTGACTGTGCATGTTTCAACCACAGGTCATGGGTAGTAATGCCCAAAAGTGGTGTGGCAAAAAAGTTCGAATAACCTCTTCGGATCCACTAGCAGAAAAACGAGTTTATACAAATAGTACAGGGTTATTACAAATGATTGAAGCGATTTTACAGCTCTACAATAACTTTATTATTTGAGATATTTTCACAATGCTTTGCACACACATAAAAAAACTCAAAAAGTTTTTTTAGGCATTCACAAATGTTCGATATGTGCCCCTTTAGTGATTTGGCAGACATCAAGCCGATAATCAAGTTCCTCCCACACTCGACACAGCATGTCCCCATCAATGAGTTTGAAAGCATCGTTGATGCGAGCTCGCAGTTCTGGCACGTTTCTTGGTAGAGGAGGTTTAAACACTGAATCTTTCACATAACCCCACAGAAAGAAATCGCATGGGGTTAAGTCGGGAGAGCATGGAGGCCATGACATGAATTGCTAATCATGATCTCCACCACGACCGATCCATCGGTTTTCCAATCTCCTGTTTAAGAAATGCCGAACATCATGATGGAAGTGCGGTGGAGCACCATCCTATTGAAAGATGAAGTCGGCGCTGTCGGTCGGCAGTTGTGGCATGATCCAATTTTCCAGCATGTCCAGATACACGTGTCCTGTAACGTTTTTCTCGGAGAAGAAAAAGGGGCCGTAAACTTTAAACCGTGAGATTGCACAAAACACGTTAACTTTTGGTGAATTGCGAATTTGCTGCACGAATGCGTGAGGATTCTCTACCGCCCAGACCCGCACTTTGCGTCTGTTCACTTCACCATTAAGAAAAAATGTTGCTTCATCACTGAAAACAAGTTTCGCACTGAACGCATCCTTTTCCATGAGCTGTTGCAACCTCGCCGAAAATTCAAAGCATTTGACTTTGTCATCGGGTGTCAGGGCTTGTAGCAATTGTAAACGGTAAGGCTTCTGCTTTAGCCTTTTCTGTAAGATTTTCGAAACCGTCGGCTGTGGTACGTTTAGCTCCCTGCTTGCTTTATTCGTCGACTTCCGCGGGCTACGCGTGAAATTTGCCCGCACGCGTTCAACCGTTTCTTCGCTCACTGCAGGCCGACCCGTTGATTTCCCCTTACAGAGGCATCCAGAAGCTTTAAACTGCGCATACCATTGCCGAATGGAGTTAGCAGTTGGTGGATCTTTGTTGAACTTCGTCCTGAAGTGTCGTTGCACTCTTATGACTGACTGATGTGAGTGCATTTCAAGCACGACATACGCTTTCTCAGCTCCTGTCGCCATTTTGTCTCACTGCGCTCTCGAGCGCTCTGGCGACAGAAACCTGAAGTGCGGCTTCAGCCGAACAAAACTTTTATGAGTTTTTCTACGTATCTGTAGTGTGTCGTGACCATATGTCAGTGAATGGAGCTACAGTGAATTTATGAAATCGCTTCAATCATTTGTAATAACCCTGTACTTCTGTTACATGTAATCACTTGATTAAGAAGGTTAAGAAAATGTAATTATTTACAAGAATTGTTGGCTAGATCAGTGGCTCCCAACATGGGGATAATTACCCCATGAGGAGTAAAATGTAATTTTCTGAGGGATAGAAACAGAAGGATTCGATTGTATTTCATCAGAGAAACTGAATTATTTTTAAAAAGTCATTACTATTACACTGTTTCATAAGACTGTGAAAATGATTATATATATTTTTTTTCAAGTACTAGCAGTAACATGTGGCAAAGTGTGGTGGAGGTTACAGCTTGTGAAATGAATGCATGAATATCCTTTTCCTCAAACAGACCACCCACTACACATGTACGTACTTTGTGCCACACATTTTGATACATGTACATGACATACAGCACATATTAAAATGCCTTCTCCAAGTTGTTGGTAGTTCCCAAAATAGACCAGGAACTGCATCATTATTTAGTGAGTTTTCTTTCTTGGGAGACAACATTCATGTACAATTTTTTGAAAGAAATTTCTTTCATTTAACTGTTAATTGTTCATTTATTTTGAACAATTGCGATTTCAGTTTTGTAGCCATTTTCAAGTGCATATTGAAATATTAAAATATTTAGGACATGTTGACGATGACACATCTCAGACACGTCAGACGTAGTTTAATATTTCAACATGCACTAGAGAATCACTACAAATGATTGTGTAAATTAAATACTTCATTATTCATTTTGCAGTGGATAAATGGACTAATTGAGAATGTAACACAACAGTAACTATATAATGGCTGCTACTTTGCTGTAGGGCCTGCATTTTATTATTATTATTTTTATTATTATTAGTGGCAGTGGCCATAAACAAAGCATTGGCTGTCTGAGGTCTTCAGTTTCTTCCAGTTCAGAAGTAAAGGATGGAGCAATTATCTGACTTAAGAAATGTAACTTATCTATAAAAAGATGCTTAAAAATTAGCAATACTGATAGTCTCATTAGTTTGTGGTTAAATAAAACATGTACACCTCATTTATCCTTTGTCATTTTAAAAATAAAAGTGGTCAAAGAATATTATTTTTATTTCTAAATTTTAGTTAGGCACTAATAATGACTGCAGTGCAGGGAGTGGGATGTCAGGGGTAATACATGATTACATTATTCAATCTGGACACTGAGCAAGAGTAGAAAAAAAGAAGGTGCAATTTGGAAAGGCAATTAAAATTCAGGGAGTAGAAATAAAAACTTTGAGGTTTACCTATAACATTGTAATTCTGTTGGAGACAGTAAAGGACTTTGGACAACACCTGAATAGAATGAGTAGTGTCCAGGAAACAGACAAGATGAACATTAACAAAAGTAAAACAAATGCAGTGGAATGTAGCTGGATTAAATCAGATGATGCTGAGGGAATTAGATTATGAAATGAGACACTAAATTTACTAGGTAAGTTTTGCCGTTTGGGCAGAAAACCCATTGATAGTGGCCAAAGCAGAGAGGATATGAAATGCAGGTTGCAAATGACAAGAAAATTCTTTACATTCTGAGTGACCCTCGTAGCTATTTCTTTAAATTTTGAATCTCTTTTTGCTCATTCAAATCCTGTCTTTTTCTCCCAGGAACTTCTTGTTCATCCTGCTACACATTTTCTATAATTTTACTTCCAGTTTTGTGCAGCAGCTTTTCACATACACACACTAAATTTGTTCCAGTTTATGATGTTATGTCTTACTCTTCTATAATTTTACTTCCAGTTTTGTGCAGCAGCTTTTCACATACACACACTAAATTTGTTCCAGTTTATGATGTTATGTCTTACTTGTTTCCCATATGTTGCATTTGACATTTCAGGTGATAATGTGACA
Organism: Schistocerca americana; assembly: GCF_021461395.2. Classification (NCBI taxonomy): domain Eukaryota; kingdom Metazoa; phylum Arthropoda; class Insecta; order Orthoptera; family Acrididae; genus Schistocerca; species Schistocerca americana. The sequence goes on from NC_060127.1 coordinate 79,298,566, forward strand.
TTACCCTGCTGGGCACTCGGACATCCGACTCCAGTGACGAACTGGTTCCGGGAAGGTAACCACAAATTGCACCCCACGCGCTCTGCCATGGTTCCTGGTGGACTGATGCTGACAGGGACCACACTGGAAGATACAGGCCGCTACAAGTGCATCTTGGAAAATTCGCTAGGTTCTGTCTCGCTGGAAGCACTAGTTGAAGTTTTGGGTATGTGGCTTCATACTTTGTAGCTGAGGTCTACTCTGAACTGAGAGCAGAAACAGTATTTTGTGTTATCCTGTTCATTTTATTATTTTCATTTTAACTTTTGTAACCAGAAATAACATAAAACAATTTATAATTAATTATTCAGGGTGTATACACCCTGGGACAATCAGGAAATCTGGGAAAAATGGGAATTTTTTCATCCATGAGAAATCTAGGAAAAAATTAGGATTTTTTTTAGAATTTTGAGAATTTTTCATTATTTTAGTTATCAGTCAAATTTGTGTAATTTTATTGGGTAAGAATGGATATTCTAGAGTAGAGCCCACTACTGCAGAATAATACTGCAATAGCAAAACATAAATGAGAGAATAATACCAAAATAAAATTTTAGTTGCAATGAAAAGGCACCATTTACAATTACAAAACACAGTGCTTACACAAATATTTGCTGACAGAAAAATATATCAAAGGCTTTAGGATGAAAAATATGCAATACTTCATAACAACAAACTGCTTTTGATGAGTGTAATGTCACAACTGTGTACATTTCTAACAGGCCACAGAAAAATTTGCAAGTGGTGGTTTGAGAATTGGTTCTTTCAAAATAAATTTAGATGAATTGTCTTAAGTTTGGGAATGGACAATGAATTCCTTAAATCGTAGAGTGTTTCTACTCTCACTCAAAATTTAACTCTTTTGAGGACCAGCCACTTAGAAAAATGTTGGGCACAGAAAACCAGCCATTTAAGCCATTATTTAAAATTTTACTGGCACATTTGTGTTCGATATATCTTAAATAACTCATGTGAAAAAAGACCATACTTCAAGGTTAGTTTTTCATATTTATTTTAGGTCTTTCATAAATTACAAATTATGCATTAATGATGACAAAAAGTATAATCATCTTTAGAAAGGAGGGGGGGGGGGTGTTCATGAGCAATTTCACATATAGTTGGCTTTTTTATGGAAAATTCAAAATACTTGATAAAACATATATCCAGCCAGGTAAACCCTAAAATATTCAGTGTGCAGCAGTGAAATTTATAATCACGCTTGTCAGAAATATTCAGCTGCTGCAATTTAAGCCAGGCATTTGATTGTGATCAGTCAGTCATGCTGTACTTCATTCAAGCTCTCTGCTTGGGACACACCTCCACTACAGATGCCCTTTTGAAGGTTATGTATAGTGTCGCCACCAATCGGAACTTCATGAAACTATAGGGGCATCACAGATATTCATAGGCACTTGTAGAATGTCTTTAGCGACCTGGCAGTGAACAAAAGCGTAAGGAGTCATTGGGCGACGCGTTTGTCATCATCACAACAAGATCGTGCAATCCTATCTGATATCCTGCGTGCCAACCGACTGAAGTGGGAATTTCCACAATGTCCCAAAACAAATTCTACATCTTTTCAACTGCATTGGCAAATGGCGGAAGCAAAGTTGTACACACACACACACACACACACACACACACACACACACACGTGCCACAGGTAGGTGCAGGCATTCCAAACTATAGTGCACCTCATACATATTGTGATGGCTTATAGTTTTTGGTTTTTATATCAATTTGTTTGAGTAGGAAATTAAAGAAAAAATATATTTAACAAATTTATTTGACAGTTTATGAAATTTAAATACCAGTTTATAAGAAGATAACTAATGCAGTTGTTCATTTGTCCCATACACCTTCGAGTTCTTTTACAGAATATAACTTTCTTTTGTTTAATGCCTTAACTAGCAGTTGAATTTTGAAAATTACATCAGATTCATTGTACATAAGAAGATCACTTTGTTTTGGCCAAATTCACCATTTCCTCTTTTTGCCATGCAACTCACTTCTGTTCCAGTTTTACAAACTGTAATGACTCTTCCTTCCCAGACTTCACTCTCATTGCCTTCATATTTGATAATGACAAAATCTTTAATTTCAGATGCTTCCCTTTGACTCATATTTTTTTAAGTATTTCCCTTAAACATAAGTCCATTTTATCTGGTGCATAAGGGCAAAATTGCCTTCCACCTTTTTTAATTTGATGTTTATTGTTCATTATTTCCTGTAGTATAACTTGCTATTTGTATTAAAAAACTATTTTAATACAGGTGTAAATACTGTACCAACAGTGCAAAATAATTTGACATGAACACCATATAGGTGAAACTTATTTTTAAGTTTCTTATAAAATATCATACAGGATGGTGCAAAAAATGATCAGATATTTGTTTCTGTAAAAAATATTTGTTTCAGTCAAAATACAAATGTAAAATAAAACACATTAACAGTGTACCTGAATGTTATGTTCTGCTTATCATGTGTTCAATTTGATCACCATTACGTGTACCAACTTCTTCATCAGAAACTGCTGTGTTTTGAATTACTCATTACACACATCCTCTGCTATCTCATTGCATGCCTCAGCTACCAGTTCTCACAGTTCCACCACTGTACAAGGATGTTTAGAAGAAATCTTTTCCTTCACAGATCCCCAAAGAAAAAAAATCACACAGATTCAAGTGTTTCTGAAAATACATTTGCCTTGAAAGTTTCATGCAGGAAGTCTGAAACAACATTAGCTGTGTGTGCTTAGACATCATCCTGCATGAACCTCTGGTTTTCTAATTGAAACTGTTTTGCAGAGGAACAAAATTATTATGTATCATGTTTAGATACATTCACTGTTCACTCTGTGTTCAAAAAAGAATGGCCCTGTCACCTGAGGTAGTGGTCCATACAGTAATCTGATGTAGCGTGATGCACCATCTCATGAAAAGCATTTGGATTCTCGGAAACCCAAAAGTGCACATTTTGTTTATTTACAGTGCATCAAGGTGAAAATATGCCTCAACTGAAAACCAAAATTAGTTCAACACTACGCCTCGACTCACAACTCATTCAGCGGATGTTTTCTTCGATGTTTGTTGTCTGTAGTTAATTTAGGCAACACTGGTTCTTTGTATGGATACAAATGCAAATCAGTTTTTAAAATTTGTTGTACAAATTGTCTATAAATCTCAAGCTGTGCTGTTGTTTTCTCTGTTGATTTGCCTGGGTTTCGCAGTAACGCTGCTCTGACAGCTATGACGTTCTGTGGAGAACGGAACAATGGCAGACCATTTACTTCCTTTGAGGTACCGAAGCATCACTATTAAATGTCTCATAACGTCTACATATTGTTTTAAATGAGAGTGACCACTGAGTTTTAAAATGTGCATGAAACCAATTCTCTGAAACACCACACTTTTTGTTTCACAAAAAAATAACACAGTTACAATGTTCTATTCAACAGTCAGTCTTCCTTTGTCAGCCATAGTGGACCAATACATAAACGTTGCACGTGGAAATAAAATAAACTAATCTTCTTGAGCTACTTTCATGTCTGTCAACATAACACAAAGTAACAAATGATAACCAAAAAAATTAATGACAAAACAAATGTAGGATAATTTCGTGCACCGCCCCGTGTAATGCAAAATTTATTCAAAAATGTCTGAGATAAATCATTGCTAAATATTGAGAAATAAGAATAGTATACAACATTATTTAAATTCCCTTACCCATCTATGATTCACATTCGGGAGGACGACGGTTCAATCCCGCGTCCGGCCATCCTGATTTAAGTTTTCCGTGATTTCCCTAAATCACTCCAGGCAAATGCCGGGATGGTTCCTTTGAAAGGGCACGGCTGACAGCCTTCCCTTTCCTTCCCTAATCCGATGAGACCGATGACCTCGCTGTCTGGTCTCCTTCCCCATTCAACCCAACCCAACCATCTATGATCACACACAAAGGTTTGCTACAAAAACAAAATTACGTTGACTTCTCAAGAAAGTTCGACAGCAACTGATGCTTTCCAAGTATGCCAGTGTAGTAATTTGGCAGTTTTGTAGAGTGCAGCACCTATTGCGTTTCCAAATGTAGCAGAAAAGAAATTCACACAGTTTGTTGAGGTGTACACAGCAATGTAATTTGAGACTTACTGTTAGGACCATTGTTATAGGTCCAGACTATAATTACAACAAACTGACTTAACATCTGCTGCTTTGCTAGTGTAGACTGTATGGCTTGTAGAGATTTTTTTTGTTTCTATGCAATCAAATTTTTATTTTGTTCACAAATTGCAACACCTTCCAAGCTTTTCACACTAATTAAGGCCATGTAACCATGGTTTTATCTGAATGTATTTCTGATCAAAAATCAATTCTGGTAGCTGGAGTCCAAAGTTTTTGTTAATTGTGCCTTTTGCATTCTCGTGGAGATATTTCCATAGCAACTTTCATCCCTTAACAAATATTTCTTTATATCTAACCGAGAAGTGAAATAACAGTTGCCATAAATTTAGCTTTAAATTTTTTAAATGTAATTTAGATTTAATTTTTTTTAATGTAACAAAATATTTTATTAAAAATTTACAGCCCCTATTGCACTCTCCTAGGGGTTGAATTTCCAGAAGCACTGAAACATGTATTTTTTTCTCTTTTTTCCATTTCAAACCAAGAAGTTAAATGCCAATTGTCATAGATGTAGCCTTAAAAATCCTTTAGCAGTTCTGTAGAAATTATTTATTTTCAAAAAAAATCTTTCAACCACTATTTCACCCCCTTAGTGGTTGAATTTCCAAAAATGTTGAAACACATATTTTTAATTTTCTGACTGAGATACCTGTTTTTGTAGATCTAGCTTCAAAATTCCCTTAGTAGAGACATACTTTCAAAAAGCCTTTCATCCACTATTTCAACCCCTTAGGAGTGGAATTTCAGACAATCCCGCTTAAACAATGCCTACATTATAAGATCCACACCATCTCCAGACTTCAACTTTCTATCCTTAGCAGCTTGGGCTGAGCGATGATGAGTTAGTGAATCATTCTGACCCTATTTCCCTTCCTTAGGGGTTGAATTTCCAAAAACAGTGAAACACTACATCTCCTTAGGGATGAATTTCAAAAACAGTGGCATGTGTATGTTTTATTTCTAACATGGAAGCCAAATACAAATTTTCATAGATTTAGCATAAAAGAATGCTTGTACAATGAAATATTTCCGTGAAAACTTTCATCCCCCATTTCACCCTGTAGGGGATGAATTTCCAAAAACAGTGAAACATGTATTTTTTCATTTCTAACTGAGAAGCCAAATTTAAATTTTCATGGATTTATCTTTAAAAAGCTTTCGTAATAAAATATTTTCATAAAAAGTCTCATCCCCAATTCCACCCTCTTAGTGTCTCAATTTCCAAAAACACTGAAACACATTTTTTTATTTGTAATTGTGAAGTTAAATACCAATGTTCATTGGTGTAGCTTTCAAAAACTTAAGCAGTTCTTTAATAGTGACATATTTTAATAAAAAGCTGCCACTCACTATTTCATCCCCGTAGGGCACTCTCTTGTCCTTGGGGTGGGAAACTCCCTCTAAAAGCAGAAGAATCAGCAATGATAATTAGCATGAATATGCAGAACAGAATGGAAACCACTGCATTAAAGACATGTAACGTGAATCCACAGGACATGTGGCCTGTAACTGAAGAAGTGTCATGATGATCTCTCCATTGGCAAAAGATTCCAGAATAGTCCCCAGTTCGGATATCCGGGAGGAAACAGCAAAGGGGGAGTTACCATGAGAAAAATACTGAATAATCAATGGAAGGATAACATTCTGTGAAAAGGGGTGTGGAATGACAGAAGCTTCAATGTGAGAGGGAAACTAGAAAATCTGAAAAGGGAAATGCAAAGGCTCAATCTAGATATAGAAGGGGTCAGTGAAGTGAAATGAAAAGAAGACATGGGTTACTGGTCAGATGAGTATAGGGTAATATCAACAACAGCAGGAAGTTGTTATGAATAGGAAGGTAGGGCAGAGAGTGTGTTACTGTGAACAGGGTTGTTCTTATCAGAATCGACATCAAACCAACACCAAAAATGATAATTCAGGTATGCATGCCAATGTCGCAAGCTGAAGATAAAGAGATAGAGAAAATGTATGAGGATATTGAAAGGGTAATACAGTATGTAAAGGGGCATGAAAATCTAATAGTCATGGAATGCAGTTGTAGGGGAAGGAGTAGAAGAAAAGATTGCAGAAGAATATGGTCATGGGACAAGGAATGAGAGAGGAGAAACACTAATGGAGTTCTGTAACAAGTTTCAGCTAGTAATAGTTAATACCCTCTACAAGAACCCCTGAGGATCGGGTATACTTGGAAAAGGACGGGTGATAAGGGAAGATTTCAGTTAGATTACATCATGGTCAGACAGAGATTCCGAAATCAGATACTGGATTGTAAGACGTACCCAGGAGCAGATATAGATTCAGATCACAATATAGTAGTGATGAAGAGTAGACTGAAGTTTAAGACATTAGTCAGGAAGAATCAATACACAAAGCAGTGGGATATGGAAGTACTAAGGAATGACAAGATAATGCTTGAAGTTCCCTAAGGCCATAGATACAGCAATAAGGAATAGCTCAGTTGGCAGTACAGTTGAAGAGGAATCGACATCTCTAAAAAGGACCATCACAGATGTTGGGAAGGAAAACTTAGGTACAAAGAAGGTAACTGCGAAGAAACCATGGGTAACAGAAGAAATACTTCAGTTGATTGATGAAAGGAGAAAGTACAAAAATGTTCAGGGAAACTCAGGAATATAGAAATACAAGTCGCTGAGGAATGAAATAAATAGGAAGTGCAAGGAACCTAAGATGCAATGGCTGCAGGAAAAATGTGAAGCCATTGAAAAAGAAATGTTTGTCGGTAGGACAGACTCAACATACTGAAAAGTCAGAACAACATTCAGTGACATTAAAAGCAAGGGTGGTAACATTAAGAGTGCAATGGGAATTCCACTGTTAAATGCAGAAGAGAGAGCAGATAGTTGGAAAAAATACATTGAAAGCCTCTGTGAGGGAGAAGATTTGTCTGGTGTGATAGAAGAAGAAACTGGAGTCAATTTAGAAGAGATAGGGGATCCAGTATTAAAATCAGAATTTAAAAGAGCTTTGTAGGACTTACGGTCAAATAAGGCAGAAGGGATAGATAACATTCCATCAGAATTTCTAAAATCATTGGGGAAAGTGGCAACAAAACGACTATTCACATTTGTGTGTAAAATGTATGAGTCTGGCGACATACTATCTGACTTTCGGGAAAGTATCATCCACACAATTCTGAAGATGGCAAGAGCTGACAAGTGTGAGAATTATCGCACAATCAGCTTAACAGCTCATGTATCCAAGTTGCTTACAAGAATAGTATACAGAAGAATGGAAAAGAAAATTGAGAATGCGCTAGATGATGATCAGTTTGGCTTTAGGAAAAGTAAAGGCACGAGAGAGGCAATTCTGACATTGCGGTTAATAGTGGAAACAAGACGAAAGAAAAATCAAGACACGTTCAGAGGATTTGTCAACCTGGAAAAAGCATTTGACAATGTAAAATGGTGCAAGATGTTCGAAATTCTGAAAAAAGTAGGGGTAAGCTATAAGGAGAGACGGGTCATATGCAATATGTACAACAGCCAAGAGGGAGTAATAGGGGTGGACGACCAAGAGTGAAGTACTCGTATTAAAAAGGGTGTAAGACAAGGATGCAGCCTTTTGCTCACACTGTTCAATATGTACATCGAGGAAGCAATGACGGAAATAGAGGAAATGTTCAGGAGTGGAATAAAAATTGTAGGTGAAAGGGTATCAATGATACGATTTACTGAGGACATTGCTATCCTAAGTGAAGAAGGATTACATGATATGCTGAATGGATTGAACAATCTAATAAGAACAGAATATGGATTGAGAGTAAATCGAAGAAAGACGAAAGTAATCAGTGGTAGTAGAAATGAGAACAGTGAGGAACTTAGAATCAGGATTGATAGTCATGAAGTAGATGATGTTAAGGAATTCTGCTACCTAGGCAGTAAAATAACCAATGTTGGATGGAGCAAGGAGGACATCAAAAGCAGACTAGCTACAGCAAAAAAGGCCTTCGTGGCCAAGAGAAGTCTAATAATATCAAATGTCGGCCTTATTTTGAGGAAGCAATTTCTGAGAATGTACATCTGGCGTACAACATTGTATGGTAATGAAACATGGACTGTGGGAAAACCAGAACAGAAGAGAATCAAAGCATTTGAGATGTGGTGCTACAGGCAAATGTTGAAATTTAGGCAGACTGATAAGGTAAGGAATGAGGAGGTTCCACGCAGAATCAGAGAAGAAAGGAATATGTGGAAAACACTGACAAGGAGAAGGGACAGGATGATATGACATCTGTTAAGACATGAGGGAATGACTCCCATGGTACTAGAGGGAGCTGTAGAGGGCAACAACTGTAGAGGAAGACAGCAAGTAATTGAGGACGTAGGTTGCAAGTGCTACTCTGAGATGAAGAAGTTAGCACAGAAGAGGAATTCATGGTGGGCCACAGCAAACCAGTCAGACGACTGATGACAAATAATAATAATAATAAAAAAATAAATAAAAAATCGAGAAATCAAATACCATTTTTTTGTAGGTATAGCTTCAGAACTGCCTTAATAGTGACATTTTTCCAAAATGCCCCACATCCACTATTTCACCCGCTTAGGGTCAGAATTTTGAAAAAATTCCCATCTCAAGTGACACCTATAGTTTAAAGTCCACACCTTTCCCAAATTTCAAGTTTGTATCATTAGCTGCTTGGACTGGGCGATGATGAGTCAGTCACGCAGGACATTGTCTTTTATGTATAGAGATTATAGTATTTCAGTGTAAGACTTACACATTTCCTATATATTTATCGGATCCACAAATTCTGAAAGCTAGTTTCCAATTACAGAGCCACCAGTCCTGGTGAGAGGCCCAAAGGTGGATCGAGTGCAGCAAGGAGACAATGTTGTTCTCGAGTGCGAGTTTCGAGGGTCTCCACAACCCAACATCACGTGGGTCTTCAACGGAAACTCTGTGACCAATGACAGCCACATCACAGTTATCAGTAAGTAATGCTGCATGTTCATAGACAGCATAATGAGTGCAACTTTTGCATGTAATCTGTTTGATATTAAAACTGTTTAATAAAAATGACAGTATTACTATAACTTTGTTTTGAAATGCTTTAGAGATTGTAGTGTTTAACAACATTCTAGAGTTTTGTAATTCTTTAGCTTTCACTCTTCTTCAATTTAGAATTATACAGATTTTAACTACAACTGCAATTTACTCCAAAATAATGAGTTTGTCGCAAAGTCTTCAAGGGCAGGAAGGGCACATATCTCTTTCTACCGATGCTCTCAATGATTGTCGGTCGTTATTATTCCATTAATTGCCTGGATTTTTTAAAATTATTTGTGTACTCTATGTAGAACTGGTGATGTTCCAATTAATTTCAGCATTTGATTTATTTGAAAATCTTCCATTTATTGACATTTTTTTTTTTGAATGCTTTAGGTTTGAAACTGTTTTACTGCACACTAGTGCATCATTCCACTCTCCTTGTTCTATTACAAGTTTTCATACTGCAGTGACAGAACTGAATTACAAAAATATCTGTTTCAAAAACCCTTAAATATAAAAGTAAATAAAATATATAATATACATAAATTGTTATGGAATACAACTTTTTATGAGTTGAAAAATACTAATAATTTTTATAGTAGTTTTGGTTTATAAAAATTAATTTTATAAAACAAAATAATTATTTTTAAACACTTTAAATAAGATTTTATTTAGAAAAGTAATTAAAAATTACTAATAGCTGGTTTTGGATGAGGCAGGATCACAAGAATATTCACTATTTGTGCAATATTTACTCCAGAAGTAAACCTGTAATGATGTGTGTGATTTCTGTATATGAAAATGTTCTTTTTCTTCTTGTGCCTTTGTCCCACAGCAGTACAGGGTCAGCATGGTTTTTAATGCATTTGGTATGATTAATTTAGGGAGTCACTGGATGCCATTCCTGTCGCACCCCTTAATCCTCCCTCCCTCCTAAGACAGAACATGTGTACCCCAGCTGCCTGCAAGCCGTGTTGTTCATGTGGAAGCAAGCAAAAGGTTTGTGAGTCATGTAACTGATGTGGGATACCAGAACCTACCCAGTATTCACCTGGTGGGATGTGAGAAACTGCCTAAAAGCTGCATCCAGGGTGGATGGCCCACATACCCTCATTGTTAATCGGCTGGGTGGATTCATTTCCGGAGCTGGCGTACCTCCCGGTCCCATATATGCATGTTTATTCGAGCAAATTGTAGAAAATGATAAACTCAAGTTGTAAATATTATTCGGTGACATAAAATGAAGAGACGATACCCACTGAAGCAAATTCCTGTACCTTAAATATGTTACAAGCTCCAGTATTAAAATTTCACTCATAGGAATATAAGATCTAGAGGTCATTTATTCTACAGAGTGTCTTGACTTTTATATGTACAAATGAAAGGAGTGAGGAGAGGACAATGAAAGAAGCAAATAATCACAATAAACGTAGCTCCATAAATCAACAGTTCCTCCCATATGAGGCATTATGAATGAATAAATGAACACCTTGCAACAGAGACCCCAGTGATTCAAACTGAAGATATCCACTTAAGAGCAACACATCAGAAGTGTTCCACATGACCACCATTCATGTGAATGCAACCCAGGATGTCTTCTCATTTGTGTCCATACACGTTCAGAAATACCAGGCATGTTTTGAATGCATTGACAACCATCCACAATGTGTTCCTGGAATTGACTGACATGATCAACAGGACTGGAACACAACAAAAATTTTAAATATCACCACCCAAAAAATATCCAACAGGTTGAAGTTGGGGCTGTGGGATTAGCCAGTATTGGTGAGCTTTGACCCATCTGCTAGTTGCCGGAGATTTGTGTCGCATATTCCCAAACAACCAACTGAAAGTATACCGATGCATCATTGTGTATGTACTACTCGAACGCCGTTTCATCATAAGGAATGTCATCCAAATAATTGATCAGCTTGTATTGCAGACCATTAAGTCTACCAGGTAGGAAATGTGACTCTATCAATGGAACACCAATGACACCTGCCCAAACATTAATGGAAAATCTCTGCTGAAGTATCTTCTCAGTGGTAGCACATGGGTTCTCATAAGCCCAAATGCATGTGTTGTGGATGTTCATAGTAATGTCTTGGATAAAGCATGCTTTGTCTGTAAATAATGTGCACTGTGGATTATTCCTGCATTGTCTAAGTATCCAATGGTAGAAGACAACCCAGGCTGGAAAATCAGATGTGGCTGAGGGTGGCACACTTCTCACGTAATGGGTACAACTGCCCCTCATGTAATATCTGACATATCGTGGAGGGAAAAACATGTTCTGCTGCAGCACGTGACCCCAGCATTGTGTTCACTTGTAATATACACAGTCCCCAAGCTGAGGTGTAGGCACTGTCCTTACTCTATCTGCATGCAGCATGTCAGGTCTAAATGAACTGGTCTTGTGCAGGTGCTGGTGGTACCTAGTGAATACCCTCCAGTCTGGACATCTTCTGCGAATATATGTTTCATGATACAATCGTGCTTTCTCCCACGAATTGCTGGTAGCACGCCCATACGAGAAGTGGATACCACCCATTTCTTCACTTGAAAAATGTGTGTGGAGCTGTGGCAACTACTTCAAATGCTACACATGCACACCATGTTTGCTGTTCTGTGAACAAACTGGTACCTGGACCGTAAGGTCGCATTCAAGTTGCATCCTCGATGCTCACAATTCACCAGCATGGCCGAAACTTGAGATGTGTTTGGGTGCTTCGAGCTCACACTTTGCTTGACAACAATGAAAACAAAGTACTCAACTAACTGACAGTGATGCTCCAGCAGTGGAGCTGCAGCATAACATAGCCTTAGACACTGCACTTGCGTGTACATTGAAACGGGGAAAGTTTTGGCTTCCAAACTCATGTTTATTAGGATTATTTGCATATTTCACTGTTATCTTCTTTCCACTTTCCTTTTAACCTAAAACAGTCAAACACCCAATAAAGTTGAGATGTTGGCAGCTAATGAACCTGTAAACAAAAATATGAAACTGATATAATTAAATTTTCCTTGAGACATTTTGGTCTCATCTTTATCTCCGCTGGGGTGCTACTCCAATACCAGAAAACCTCAACAATAGTGACAACCTAAGAAGGGAAAAATAATCTGAAGGCATAAATTGAAGTTTGTGTTAGGGAGGGCGCTGCAGTAGGGTAGTCTGTGCAGCTGTGTTAGCTGTACTGCTGCAGGGATGTGAAGTCTAGCACACCTGCCTAGTAAACAAGGAGACATGGATTCAAGTACCGGTTGTGGTACAAATTTTAATTCATTCCTTCAGCTTCTATCATTATCGATGAATATTAATTATGTAACTCTACCTTCATGGGTACATTCTTCTGTAAAGCACCCTGCCAATCCCGTCCCCCTTTCCCCCTGATGCTGCCTCTCTCCCCCCCTTCCCCCTCTCTCATGCACACACACACACACACACACACACACACACACACACACACACATTCTCCTTCATCCCTCCTCCAGAACAACTTCTCCTGTTATTTCTTGCATTTCAAATGTTCCTTCCCAAGGAGTTAAGAACATTACAGTGTTTGGAGAATGTGAACATCTGTGTGTGTGTTTCTGAGAGAGAGAGATAGAGATAATGTGTGTGTGTGTGTGTGTGTGTGTGTGTGAGAGAGAGAGAGAGAGAGAGAGAGAGAGAGAGAGAGAGAGATTTTGTGCTTTGTAAGATGAGCTAAACAGTAGGGGTAAGTGCAGTTTCACAGAAAACGAAATGGAACAATTACATTTTTGACTTTAGTTGCACTGGTTGTAGCATTGGACAGCACTCAATGGAAGTACACTAGCAAACTTGCCTGCAGGTCAACATGAGAGAACTGAGCTTTTTGGTTAATTTGCCTATGGGCTGTTGTTATCTCACTCTGTTATCCATATGGATAACTAAGAATTTCACACATGGAGCTTCATCCAGTGTTTGTCCATTGATCTCTCAACTTTTGGCACCTTAAAGTAATTTTTATACACTACTGGCCGTTAAAATTTCTACACCACGAAGATGACGTGCTACAGACATGAAATTTAATCAACAGGAAGAAGATGCTGTGATATGCAAATGATTAGCTTTTCAGAGCATTCACACAAGGTTGGCGCCAGTGGCAACACCTACAACGTGCTGACATGAGGAAAGTTTCCAATCGATTTCTCATACACAAACAGCAGCTGACCGGCGTTGCCTGGTGAAACGTTGTTGTGATGCCTCGTGTAGGGAGGAGAAATGCGTACCATCACGTTTCAGACTTTGATAAAGGTCAGATTGTAGCCTATCGTGATTACGGTTTATCGTATCACGACACTGTTGCTCGTGTTGGTTGAGTTCAAATGACTGTTAGCAGAATATGGAATCGGTGGGTTCAGGAGGGTAATACGGAACGCCGTGCTGGATCCCAACGGCCTCGTATCACTAGCAGTCGAGATGACAGGCATGTTATCCGCATGGCTGTAACGGATCATGCAGCCACGTCTCGATCCCTGAGTCAACAGATGGGGACGTTTGAAAGACAACAACCATCTGCACAAACAGTTCGACGATGTTTGCAGCAGCATGGACAATCTGCTTGGAGACCGTGGCTGCGGTTACCCTTGACACTGCATCACAGACAGGAGCGCCTGCGATGGTGTACTCAACGACAAACCTGGGTGCACAAATGGCAAAATGTCATTTTTTCGGATGAATCCATGTTCTCTTTACGGCATCATGATGGTCGCATCCGTGTTTGGCGACATCATGGTGAACGCACTTCGGAAGTGAGTATTCGTCGTCACCATACTGGTGTATCATCCGGCGTGATGGTGTGGGGTGCCATTGGTTACACGTCTCGGTCCCCTCTTGTTTGCATTGACGGCACTTTCAGATGTGTTACGACCTGTGGCTCTACCCTTCATTCAATCCCTGGGAAACGCTACATTTCAGCAGGAAAATGTACAACCGCATGTTGCAGGACCTGTATGGGCCTTTCTGGATACAAAAAATGTTCGACTGGTGCCTTGGTCAACACATTCTCCAGATCTCTCACCAATTGAAAACATCTCGTCAATGGTGGCCGAGCAACTGGCTCGTCACTACTCTTGATGAACTGTGGTATCGTGTTGAAGCTGCATGGGCAGCTGTACTTGTACATGCCATCCAAGCTCTGTTTGACTCAGTGCCCAGGCATATCAAGGCTGTTATTACGGCCAGAGGTAGTTGTTCTGGGTACTAATTTCTCAGGATCTATGCACCCAAATTGCGTGAAAATGTAATCACATGTCAGTACTAGTATAATATTTTTGTCCAATGAATACCCGTTTATCATCTGCATTTCTTCTTGGTGTAGCAATTTTAATGGCCAGTAGTGTATGTTTGGAATTGTATAGTATTAGCACTTCCAGGATTAGGGGTTAAGCTCTTTACTGTGAATCAGTTGTACTAAGTGTATTCTATTAGTCTTGTGACTAGTTACAATAACTATGGCAACAAACCAAGTGAACTACTTTGTAATGATCCACTTGAAACCAAGGGCTCCTCGATATCAAAAACTCACAAAACCTCTAAAGTTTATTGTTAGAGTCTGCTTTTGCCTTGTGTACAACATTTGTGTCATAAATGATAGTTTTCAGCATAATGTACAGAAACTATTTTATCAGTCACACCACTGTGGTGATGTAGATACATTTAGCCTCATTCCTTTTCATTGAGGGTCCTCCCTCACATGTGTTAGACTGACAGCACTGTGTCTTATGAAAATTTGTAGACGACTCAGGCAATCAATTCCTATCTGAGACACACATCTTCAGATGGTATTTTTTAAGGCCTAGAGGAAGGGCAAATCTAAACTGCATGAAAAGAGTGAAGTATCTTGTGAGATCATATGAACAATTAATGGTGATTTAACACCAAATTTGCACATATGAAAAGTGTGTGCAAAGATGGCTTCAAAGAAAATCACGACTGAGAATATGAACAAATGGAAGGCTGCAAGTCTTTATCTACTAGACTGCCTTCACAGGGAGCCTGAATTCTTCAGTCTCATTATCACAGGTGGCAAATCATGGGTCTTGAATATGGTCCTATGACAAAATGCCAGAGTGAGGAGTGGTACACTGCAGTTTTACCCCATCCTAGGAAAGAAAGGATGAATAAACCAAGAATCAAACTGATAGTCATTCAGTATTTTTTTACAGTCAGAGGACTGTCCACAAAGAATTTATGCTTCCACTACAAACAGCCAAACAAAATTTTTGTCAGGAAGATCTTGAAAGACTCAGGGAAAGGGTGAAATATAAGCAACCAAGCAATATACACATTTGTATGCTGCACTGTGACACTGCTCCCTGTCACATGGTCATTTCCACCAGTGAGTTTCACATTAAATAGCAGTCCTGGGTTTGCCAGATCTCATGTTCAGTGACTTTGTTGTAGTACCTCAGTTCATATACCAGTTTCAAAGGATGTCACTTTGATAATGTTGTAGACGAACAAGGTGCTTTCAAGAGTATTGAACCTTCCTCTTTTCTGTGTATACCAGTGAAGCATGGGAGGCTTTCTTCTGCAGAGATTCATGCACAGTTGTGAATCTTTTCCAGCCAGCAGAAAGCGTTAGTTGCTGGCAGTCGATCTGTGAATGTGGATGTGTAATGAGTGGTCTTGGATTCCTGCATGTTGTAAACTGTCAGAACAAAGTAGGCAGTGATATGGATTCTCAGTCTGGCAAAAGTTTGGTGGTAGGTAAGTGGAAACCTTTCACAATATTAAAGCACCTCATGGATAAAGGAGCTGTACAACTACTTCAAACATGGCCACTCATCAGTGGATGAACCATTCTCAGGCAGATCCTCAACAAGCCGAAATGACAAAGTCATTGAGTAAGTGCGGACTTGGGTTGTGGAAGACCATCATATATTAGTATGATTACTTGCAAGTAAGATATGGTAAGCATTAGATTTGTGCATAAGGAGAGTGTCTGCAAAATTTGTGCCAAAACTTCTGCCAATGTAGCAGGAGCAGCACCAACTGGAAATCGCACAGGACGCGCTGGACAGTGCAAACAGTAACCCAAACTCTCTGAATATTGTGGTCATAGTTGTTGAGATGTGAGTTTATGGGTATTGCCAGGAAACCAAGATACAGTTGTCATAGTGGAAACATTCAACATCTCTGAGGCCTAAACCAATGTATCAGGTCCACACCAATGTCAGAAACATATTGACCATTTTCTTCAATTCCTGTCAGATGGTGCATCATGTGTAAACATCACAAACCAAAACATCTTAAAGGAATACTCCCAGGAGCTCCTTCATAGCCTTGATAATATTGCATGACATTAATAACTGGATCTGTGGCTGGTGAATTCTTAACAACTCCATCCCGATAATGCACCAACCGAATGTGCACATCTGATACAGAATTTCCACACCAAACACAACATTCCTGCAGTTAGTCAGGCTCCCTACTCCCCACACATGGCTGCACGCAATTTTTGGTTATTTTCCAATCTGAAAATGCTCCTGAAAGGAACACGATTTGAGTCAAAAGATGACATTTTGCGGAATGCGACAACCTGTGCGTGATGACCATTCCAAAAGAAACATTCGAGAAGTATTTCCAATAATGGCGGGAGCACTGGGAGTAGCATGAACTTAACAGGGAGACTACTTTGGAGGAATTAGGGTTCTGTACTTCCAAATGTATTTCTACCAACCAAAGGTTCAATATTTGTTGAACACACCTCACAATATTCAGAAGGGTGTAACCAACACATGGAAAGTCATTTCACGAGAAACTCTCCAGAACTGGAAACAGTATGTCAATCAATGTGTTATCTTGAAAAGGGAATGTTTATTAGAACACAACCTTGATATGTAAGAAGGCTAAAATTCATTGCTACCAAAAAAATCCTTTTTGTTAATTTTCTTACACACTTTGTATGCAGCTGAAGATGCAAATGAAGTGAACTAAATGAATGGGTGGTCAGAAACCACAGAATGGACATCATAGCCTTAGAAAGCACACTTTACACCTCATAGTAACTGCATGCATATTCACATTTCTTCCAGTATGGCAGCAGTTGACAAAACTTAAGTCATTTTCTTTTCAACTTTCCAGGAGGAAATCTTGCCATACAGAATGCTGACCTAAAGCACGCTGGCATATTCCAGTGCTTTGGTCGAAATGAACTTGGGTCAGTCTTTGGTTCTGCAATGGTGGAAGTCGCTCCTAATGCTGTTAGCATAAATCCAGATGACATCGGAGCAGATGGTAGGAATCTAGACTCTTATTGTGTTATCATTATTATTTTACTGTTGAGCCAATGTTTTAACTGAGATGTTGCTGGTATATTTTTCCATTCTGTAGACAGCCTTAATTAGTTATGTAATTTACTGCTTCTTTCTGCATGAATAGTTAGTTTAGCCTAGTACATTCTGTGCCATACATGTCACATTCATGCTAAATATTATAATACGGAATAGTCAACTGAATAAAAGTGGTTTAAATATCTTTGGCTTTATGTTAGGTATTTACAAATTTGTAATTTACTAACTATTTCTTTTCAAGAATTCCTGTATAGTATAGAAGAAATTATCTCAGAGGGAAAAAAGAAAGATTAACTAATATCAATACTGCTGCTTATCAGATATTTCATTTCCATGATCAGACTGATTAAGCTTTTTATAACAGTGTATTTCTCAAACTATGCTGAAGCTATGTTTGCTAGAGAGAAGTGTAGATCGCTTTCCCCTCAATCTTGTTTTTGTAAAAAGTTATATCACTCTTCAACCAATATTGATTGTTGACAACAAATTACACTGGTGGCTAAATGTGCCAGAAGGCTAAGGTAAATATTCCAGCTGCATAAGCTGATGCCTACAAGATGTTCTTGTGTGGACCACACATATAATTCTGTTGCTTTATTTTGCACAGTGACTTGCTAATTCATATCTACATTTTGAGTGAAGTAATGTGATCTTCGAAACTTTCTTGGTGAAACTGATACACATCAGATTTGGAGCTTAAAGGCGCTATTCAGTTTGTCACTAATGCACTGAGAAACACCTGACAGACAATGACAACTACTAAGTAATGAAAAATTGAACTGACACTGTAATAGTATATGGAACAGACAAATTTGTCTACTTTCAAGAATAAAGCATTTTATTTTATTTATTTACTTTTTTTTGACTTGTTGAGTTATTGTGGTTCTTATTCTTATCTTGGACTTGAACTTGAAATTTAAAGCAGCAGAACAGTACAGTGTTGTACTCTAGTAATGAATTTGGTATCTCCAGGCACTGATATCGGTGATGGCAGTGCTGGTGGCAGTTCTGGTAAGAAGTCAGAGGGGCCCCACAAAGGCGCCAAGGACCGCAGAAAGATCAACCATGGCCATGGTGAGTTTATGAGACAGTAGCACCTTAAATTAAAGCAAGCCTTGCATACATCTTTATTGGTGTTAACCAACAAACAGTTGCAGCTATCTCTTTAGAGACATTTGATGAAATAACTAGCCATCTGCTATGGCTGCCTCAGTCAGACTTATCGAAACTGATATATTCGTAAGTTAAACCTTTGACTCAGTTAAAAGGTGATAATGAAAAAGTTTCAGTTTTTTTCTGTCTAATCCACATCCTTGAGGATCATTTCATTCAGGGTCTCTGGAAGGAGCATTTGCATATCTGTTTTGTTTTGGTAAATTATGTGTTTTTCTTTCTCTGACATGCTCTACATATTTGATGATCGCCTAACTATAGATTGAAAAGTCTATCTCTGTATCATTTCAGCCATCCTTATTATGAACATTCCTGTACTATTCAGTAAAATATTTGTCACTGAGGGGACGATGACCTCAAATGTTAAGGCCCATAGTGCTTAGAGCCATTATATGCAAAGTTCTATCACTACCTTGATAATATTGTAACAAAAGTATTGGTACTGGCAGTAACACAAAGTATTGATTGCTTTTTGAATGTATTTTTAAATTTTTACTAAACACAAAAGGAATGCTAGGTGAAAAATGGCACTTGTAGTATATTTACATGAAGAAACATAGGCAGAAAAATCAAATACAAACATAAGCAAGAAAAATATTGCAAACCTGGTGTAGATTTCATGCTATTCCATAAATTTCATGCTACCCCCATGCGTTATTATTACGAGAATAACTATTTTCATAATGAAAATACATGTCTACTTGAAACAATCTGTATCAGATATGTTGCCTGAAAATAAAACTTTTTCCTTTATGTACATTTAATTCACATACATGTGAGTACTTGGACCATTTGAATAGGTAGTGGGTACATACTCAATATTACTGGTGTATGTCACAGAAATCTGATATGTTTATTGTAGTCTGTACGTGATTTGTCATTTTAACTGCTGCACTTGTGTTTACTGTAAACTATATAGATACAGTATATATTCTCAAAAAATTCCCCCCCTCTATGCCATTCAGTACTTGATAAATATTTATATTCTGATATTTCTTAAGATACTGTGAAATTATTGAATACTTGGTATCAATAGTGAAACCGTAGGTACAGGTCAAGTCTGTGGCACAAGCCCATGGCCAATCTGTTGATCTACCTGCATGCTGAGTGGAGCCTTTCTATTTGCTGCGCAACTAGGAGGGGGGTTGGGGGGTGGGGTGGGGGGTGGGGGGTGGGGGTGAGAGGACCCTCATCTGGGCTGCTGTTCACCCTGGAAAAGATCACTGGTACTGATTTTGACAGCAGGCTGAGTGGGTGTGGGACTATTGTAGAGGGACTGGAAAGAGGGAAAAATACCCACTCATTCCTGGGATAAACTCCAGGCCTACAGGTCCAGAGTCCAGTGTGCTACCAACCAGTACTGTATGGGAGTAATAGCAGGACATCCTCAAGCCTAAAAGCAAATCATACAGCAGTTCATTCTTAACATACTTCAATAGACTGCTTAAAATATAATACAAGTGCTTACTAACCTTTTTGCTGATGTGGACATGTATACACATCCTGCTCCACCATTCCCAAGTGATGTGGATGTGTATATGCATGTCACTTGGGTTTTCCTACAGTGCTACTGATATCTGTATGGATCTTGAGCTGCCAACCTCTCACTGCAGCGGACAAGTTACTTCCATATAATGCTGAATAAAAAAGTTTCTGTGTGCTTATCATGCAACATATGTGCCTCTTTGCATTCTATCAATTGCAAAAAACCTCCTTTCAGTATCTTGAGTTGTTTATGAAATATGACGATTGTCGTGACCACATAACTCCTGATTCACAGAGACAGAAATGGGTGCATTGCACACGACCAACCGTCGGATATAAAAATCAGTAACTCGAGAATGAAATGAGATATCATTCTGCTTTCAATTGTAATAAAATCTCAATATCTTATCTACATTTTATATACTGTAATGTATGAGCTCCATACACAAAGCTAACCCAATGTGTCTTTACCTCTGCAACTCTTTAAAAATTATTGCATTGTTTTACTTCATCTGATGCAGCACAGTGACTATGGCTTACAATGGAGAAAAATTCAGTCCTTTATTGAGCAAAGATATCAGGCCATAAGATGTGCAATTTTTTTTTTTTTTTTACAAGTGGTTTTCATAAAATCTGATGATAAGTATTTCTTAGTGGCCATAATGCTGTTTCCCTGAGCACAGGCACCAACATTTGACAAGCATTACAGCCAGAACAAAGCCACACTCAGCATGGATTGCAGAGAGCACATCGGTAGCAAAGGGTTGAGCACATAACATTGCAAGGTGGTAAAATGAAAATTTGTCAGTGTCACTAAGTAAGGCTTTCATCTACATCTACGTCTACATTGATACTCCGCAAGCCACCCAACGGTGTGTGGCGGAGGGCACTTTACGTGCCACTGTCATTACCTCCCTTTCCTGTTCCAGTCGCGTATGGTTCGCGGGAAGAACGACTGTCTGAAAGCCTCCGTGCACGCTCTAATCTCTCTAATTTTACATTCGTGATCTCCTCGGGAGGTATAAGTAGGGGGAAGCAATATATTTTTTTCTTTTTTTTTTATTGTTATCAACAGTGCACACAATGCACTTATTTGTCAGTGTAGTATTTTTCAGGTCAGCACACTTTGTCGTATGTTTTGAGAGTCCATCCTAGAAATGCATTTCTGGTAGGTTGCACAGGAAACATATATGCCTGTCTCAGTCTCTATACTGAGTTCAAAACGCTTCCCAGCTTCAAATTTCTGTAGGTGTGCAAACAGATGGAAGTAAGAATGTTAAGAAAATAACTACCACATATGATGATATCAGTATTGTAATGCCCTTTATAAATAATTCTGTTGAGATTAATTAATTTTTTACTGGGGCAGTCTAGAAAGAATTATACACAAACAGGAATGAGATGGTGCCAAATCTGATAAATGGACATTCTATCAGTCTGACTTCAAATCTCTCTTTTTTTCCCCTCTCTCAAAGTGTCTGTGTAGGCAGATGTATTGTTCTGATGAGAGCTGATACATTTTCTGGTTGCAATCCTGGCAGACAGTTTAATGATTCAATATGTGGAAGAGCATTAATACATATTTTTATTTCAGTACGTATGATTCCTCCCTCGAGACCACATGTCACACGCCTCTCAGACACATCGGTGATGGTGCGCTGGAAGGTGACCCCGAATCATGGTCTGCCCATCCAGTTCTTCAAAGTCCAGTACAGCCACAAGGGCCACGGGGGTTCGGGAGGTGGTGGCAAGCATCAGAACTGGATGACCAACAATGGGGACATACCACCCTACATACACACGTATGAGGTGGACAACCTGGAGCCCAACCAGACATACCGGTGAGTGCTAATGTCATATTACTGCAGAGGGATCTACAAACCAAACACTAGAAGCCAATAATAAAAGGTAAAGCTGTTGTCAGTGTGTAGGTTGGTATGAACACAGCAGTCTTTTACTGTAGTCCATTTAAAATTACTTGATAGTTGATGTCTGTCACTTGCCATTTTGGTGTTGACACATTGGCCGGCAGCTACCGCTCAGCAAGTCACTTCACAAATAATGTTAATGTATAACGTGGAGCAATGTTGGAAGTGGCTGCTGCAGGTATGTCAGAAATGTGAGATTCTCTGTTGACAGTGTTCGTAAGTGACCAATGACTGAACTGTGACAGGGGATGTGTTTTGTAACCCTGAATTTAAACTCGTTTCCTAAGCTAACCACAACCTCATGAGGTGTAATGTATCTGAGAAAGCAGTGGCCAACAATCTGTGGCAGAACTAAAATCACTATTGCTTTGTTCACGACTATTAAAGCTAACCTCTATGAGCAAACTCAAAACAGAAAAAGTTCAGTTTCAATGAACAAATTTTTAATTTATCAGTATCATTGGTTACCCAAAACCATCCTATGACTGGCTACATGAGCTGCCACATTACCAACCAATGAACAGTCCTCATTGGCACTTGGTTGCAGATTATAGATAACAAAGGCAGATTCCAGATGCAAAAAGAAAAAAAGGTAGAACAATAAGACCAAATAAAAAAATCAATACAATGATGAAAATGATCTGGGAAAGAATTATAAACAAAAAATTACATGTAAACCCATTAATTGAATAAAAATGGTAGTCAAACGCCTTTTATTGGATTCAGAAATGAATTTTCATGACATATGATAAGCTTCAAACCTACAACCTTTGACATGGTAGGTTAAGACACTAACCATTACCTTAAAGTACAACACTGATTGGAGTTGTTTTTGACTTACCCAATCATAATGATGAACTGCAGCCTTAAAAACCTCAGTTTCACGCAATGCCATGTGAAGCTTATCTAATTTAAGCCGATCTCTGTTATTATGATAGCTACATATGGACGCTGAATCACATCTGGTGTTGAAGCATCCAGTAGTGTTTAGTTAATGCTGTATATGTAATGTGTGTATTTCATTAGCATTGTTATGTGTATGGGTTGTTCGTGATGTGGTTACCGTGTATGATGAAATATGAAATAAAAATTCCATATTCATGTTTCAAAGACAAGGAATTGGAAGTGAACTGATCAATTTGGCAATGAATGAAGTTGAGAGCTCTGATTGGAGAAAAACAAGCTCCAATGCATGAAGTGTCTACTATCAAGTATGCGTTTCACTGACTTCTGAAAAGACTTAACCCAGTCAAGCATAGAGGGGCCAATAGTTTAACCTGGACTGTGATGCATGGGAAGCGCGGTATACAGGTTGCATCCCAGGAAATTTTCACTGTTTTAGTTTTCAGTTAAATTTACATAATTTTGATTGCTAAGAACTGATACTCTTACAAAGAATTTTTATTGGGGCGCTACTACAGAATAATACTGCAGCAATAAAGCATAAACAAGAGAATAATGCCAAAATAAAATTTTAGTTGCAAAGAAAATGTGCCATTTACAGCAACAAAACACAGTGTCCACACAAGCATAAGCTGACCTCAAACTGTGCCAAAAGCTGTAGGAAAAAAGACTGCAATACTTCATAACAACAAATTGCTTTTGATGAGCATGTTGTCACAACTGCTTACATTTCTAACAGGTCATGGAAAAATGTTGCAAATGATGGTTTGAGAAGTGTTCTTCAGACTAAATTTCCTTTTATGCAGATGAATTATGTAACATTTGAAAATATCTGCGAATTTTTTAAGTTATGGAGCATTTGACTCTTATTCAAAGCTTAACATTTGGAGGACCAGACATTTAGAAAAACTTTGAGCCCACAAGACCAGCTGTTTAAACAATTACTTAAAATTTTAATGGCACATTTATGTTTGATACCTTAAGGGGTAACACATACTAAAAGAGACCAAGCTAGCAAAAAAGTATTATTATCCGTAAAAAATAAGAAGAAGAAGGCTGTCGTTGGGTGGTGAGCTCATGTAACGTGAACTATATTTGACTGACAAAAGTGTACTGAAACCTTGGTTTTAGTGCTTCAGAAGCTACTTTGCTGTATTTGGTGAAATTCGCATTTATACTTTTCTAATGTGAAAATAATCAATATACAATGTTGCAGCACATCGAAGATCTTTCCAAGACGTGTCGTGTTTTGCTGGGTTTCTTCTCTTACACCAGTATATAAGACCTTGGCCATTCAAGGGGTTAGTAAGTTTCACAACTCTGAGGGAAAATATATTCTCACTTAACATGGAAAAATGTACTATCGCCCAGGCAAAAGTGTATTTTTTACGAAACTTCCTGGCAGATTAAAACTGTGTGCCGGACTGAGACTCGAACTCAGGACCTTTGCCTTTAGTGGGCAAGTGCTCTATCAGCTGAGCTACCCAAGCACGACTCATGACGCGTCCTCACAGCTTTACTTCTACCAGTACCTCATCTCCTACCTTCCAAGCTTTACAGAAGCTCTCCTGCGAACCTTGCAGAACTAGCACTCCTGAAAGAAAGGATAATGTGGAGACATGGCTTAGCCACAGCCTTGGGGATGTTTCCAGAATGAGATTTTCACTCTGCAGTGGAGTGTGCACTGATATGAAACTTCCTGGCAGATTAAAACTGTGTGCTGGACCGAGACTGGAATTCGGGACCTTTGCCTTTCGTGGGCAAGTGCTCTACCATCTGAGCTACCCAAGCACGACTCACGACCTGTCCTCACAGCTTTACTTCTACCAGTACCTTGTCTCCTACCTTCCAAACTTTACAGAGGCTCTCCTGGAACCTTGCAGAACTAGCACTCCTGAAAGAAAGGACATATCAGCGCACACTTCGCTGCAGAGTGAAAATCTCATTCTGGAAACATCCCCAAGGCTGTGGCTAAGCCATGTCTCCGCAATATCCTTTCTGTGATAGTCACAGTGCCAGTGTGGCACAGCAGTTAGCACATCTGCCTATCAAGCAGGAGACCTGGGTTTGAATCCTGGCACTGTTACAAATTTTAATTCATTGTTTCAACCTACATCATTATTGTAAATTACAGAGTTTTATGTCTCCTTTATATTTTTATAAACTATTTGTCAAAGTTTCAAAATATTTTACTCATATGTGGTTGACGTACTGCAGATAGGGTGTAAGTTCATAACACAGGGAGTAGATTAATCATTGGGCGTTCCAATCTGTTCTCGGTAATGCATATAATAAATAGTTTGTTGAGCTGAATCACCATGTCTGTGCTCCTGAAAACTTACACAGCTGTAAATAACTGTAACCTCCATTTTTGTTTCAGGTTTCGCATTGCTGCTGCCTACTCCAATGATGACAATAAACTGAGCCCCAACCTGCGACACTTCCACCTGAAGTCGGACGTCGGCATACACCTTCCGGCACCGACGCTCTACAGGACGTCTGCCCTGTCTCCTACGTCCATCAAACTCTACTGGAAGGTCAGTATATATTCTTATAGGGACATATGAAACATAGGTACTGGAACTATCTGAAATCAACAAGTGCAAGCTGTTTACAGTCAAGAAAGAAGTTATCATTTCAAAACATCTAAGTCTTATGTTGCAATATAAAATATTAAGAATTCTCTGTGATTCTTTAGTTTGGAGTATTGATAGTAGAAGTATAAGCTTATCAAATAGTTAGTCACAGTCGAAAGTCCAGGATGGAATAATGACAATATTAGGGAAAGGATAAATTGCTGATCACCATATAGAGGAGACATTCAGTATGGCCTCAGCAGCCAGGGACAGTGGCCATGTAATAAAATGGATCACCTACAGCCATCCTTACGATATCATGTATTATATGGCTACCAGTTTTGGTGGTTCAGTAGACCATTTGAGGCCTCAACTGACACTTGGGGGGTTAATTCCAGTTGTATACATGATTCATCTAGGAGCTGGTTTTCACAGACTGCATGTAACAACAATGTGTGAGTTGCCACAGGTAATCTGTGAAAACCAGTTCATAGATGTTGACCATTGATGAATGGTGTATAAGACTGGAGATAACCCCCTCAGTGTCAGTTAAGGCCTGAAGATGGTGTCCTGAAGCACCGAAACTGGTAGCCATGTAATAAATAACATCATATGAATGGCTGTAGGTGTTCCATTTTATTACGTAACGAATGGCCGAAGTCCCTCTAATCTCCAGTCAGAAGGATGGACATACAAAAGCAGTCGTCATGTGTGTGAGTTGTGCTTGTGTGAAGGTATGTACGTTTTCTACTTGAGAGGAAGCCCTTTTGGCTGAAAGCTCAAATGTGTATCACTCTTTTTGTTGTGACTGTTTACAACTCATTGTCTCATCTGTATGGTGAGTAATAAACTGTTGTTTTCATGATATTTTTGTTAAACAGTTAGTTATCTTTGTCCTGATATAAGTAACTGCTCCAGGAACCACTATAGCAATAGTGATTCACTGTGGCAAGGACTTTGCAATGATCTGGATATGGGAGACATCAGAAGCAGCAGCACAAATTTTTATTAGTTTTCTTACACAAACATGAGGCAGTTGCATCACCATTATGTTATTGCATTTCATAATTACTGAACTGTTAGGTTTTGGAGAACAGATGTTAAATGAAACGTGCTGAAAAAGTCTGGGAAAGATGGCTAAGAGGGTTTTTCTTTAGCAAAACCAGATCTATAATCTTTCAGTTAACAGATTATCTAAAAGTAAATCACAAACCAAACAATGAATAATTCTTGGTATGGATGCTGTCCCTGATATCTGGCATGTAGTTTCAAGGAGACCCAGGTACTTCCCATTGTGTCTCTGATACCATGATTTGTAATGTCCAGACCTTAAGATTAATGGCAAATCATTACACTGTGGCAGCTCCATGCAGTTGGCACGCGCGCGCGCGCGCGCGCACACACACACACACACACACACACACACACACACACACACACACACACTCACTCACACTTGACCACAATCTCTGGCTGCCAAGGCCACACTGTGGTCATGCGTGTGTGAGTTGCGTTTGCGTGTGTGTGTGTGTGTGTGTGTGTGTGTGTGTGTGTGTGTGTGTGTTTTGTCTATTGTGATGAAAGCCTGTTTGCCTGAAAGCTTTGTTTTACAGTCTTTTTGTTTTGCCTATCTGTGACTCAGCATCTCTGCTGTGTGGTGAGTAGCAGCTGTTCTTTTCATAATACTGTCAATAAATTACTGAAATGTCCAAAGAATGGCTCAAAACCAACTGTTGCATGAATTTCCCCTGCAGGTCTTTTGATGTTTACAGTAAATATGACACTGCATGTCATTCATGTATAGGCAGGAATGTGTCCTTATGACTTGAACATCTCATTTTCAGTACTCTAAGCTTCACTGTTGGCATCTTTTTACCCATTGTAACTGGATTACATTGAAAGGAAAAGAAAGCACACAAGTATTTATTCTACAATGTTCGGATACAAAAATCCAGGAGATACAATTTGCTTGAAAATATTTCTTTAGAAATGGCTGGGAAAAGCTTTGATGCCCTACAGCAGTTATGAGATCTTTACCCTCAGGCTAGGGGATACGACTGTTGTTACGGTCCACCACAATTATCTCTAAGCAGCAGTTTTTA
Source organism: Schistocerca americana (assembly GCF_021461395.2). Classification (NCBI taxonomy): domain Eukaryota; kingdom Metazoa; phylum Arthropoda; class Insecta; order Orthoptera; family Acrididae; genus Schistocerca; species Schistocerca americana. The sequence continues at coordinate 79,326,291 of NC_060127.1, forward strand.
TGCGTAGTTCCTGCTGATTGAGAAGTGTTCTGCTGTCCGTAAATCCATAGGACAATACACAGGGATATAACTGTAGATAACTTCCTTTTGTTGCTCTGTCATATTTGCTCTGTGTCCTACACTACGCATGTTAAATGAGACAAGGAATACCAAATCTTGATGTAGTCCACACACCTCAATCTGTTCTTTCCTTCTCCAGTTTATTGCACTGTGTCTGTGCACTTCTGAAGTCATAACTAGCTCCAACACACAAGGTGACTATTTTATTTTTTTGTATCTTCCAGTAAGGAAGGTGTTGTAACCCTCTCTTTAGGATCATTAAACATTTACTGAACACAAAATTAGCAATCTGTAACAACAGATAAAATTGTTCATTGGCCCATAACCAAAAAGTAAAAGTTCCTAGTTGAAATTAATGTAAGTTCAAGTACAACTACTTTCTTGGAGAAGCACATTGCAATTACAGTATTGAGCAGAGTTCAAAATAAGTTGTAGTCTTGCTGACCTGCTTGAAGCCTCTTTAGACTCATCAAAATCCACTAATCGTTCCTTTTCCAAAAACTGCTAGTTTAGTCAAACAGATGCTAATGACATAACACAGCATAACTCATTTTTTTCCTTTCCAGTTTACTTGCATTTATTGTTACTAATCATTTCAGATGATCACTTGTTATTATAGTAATCTAGATTTCACAACAAAGATTGATAAGTTACACATCCTACAAGTGGTTTGAAGAATTTTCACTCAGGACTGAGAAGGAGTTCGACTGATGGCCATAGCTCTTCACTTTGTAACTCAGCCATTTATTGTAGAGCCTTACATGTTGGACATTCATTGCAGACTGCCTATGTTTTTGCCGATGATACCTATTTATAGATACACATGTTACAGAATTTCCAAAATCGTAACATCTATGACTCTTACATTTTGGATATTGACATAAAAGATAGCAAAAATGAAAAAAAAGCAATAGAGAATAATTTAAATTGATTTGTTAAAAGCTATGCAATTAGAAAATTTTACTGAAAGGAAGTTTTATTGTACATGGAAATTCTCAAAGTTTGCTAAGAAAAATATTTTTTTATAACAAAGAAATTTTATATTTGGAATAATGAATAAACAGACAGGTTATTTCAGTAGAACTATACATATTTGTAAAACTATACATGTTTGTAAAATTGGGGAAACAAAATTATAACACTGGATTTTCGAAAGTATTACATCTTAATGTTTGAACATCCACTCTGGAATACAAAAAACGGGTTATCATTAAATTTTGAAGTATAATTTTTTTGGAAAAGTTAAAAAGTTAAAAAAGTGGAGACTGAGGGCTTTGAAATGAGCTCTGTCAATCTTAAAACAAACGTTTTTAATGGGTTTGAATTTTGACATGCACACAGTTCACAGGTATAATAAATTAGAAACTAAATATACAAAATGACTTAATATAGAATTAACTTAAATTACAATTGTCACCAGAAGAGTGTATATTATACTGTCATTAATAATATTTAGTGACATGTCCCACAAATGAGAATTTGGTAATTTTGCGTACATGTAGTATATGCATTATTAATGCAAAGTGATCACAAAAGAAAGAAAAAAATTAACTGTTGCACCAGGAATGGTATAAGAACAAGTGGGATAATTCCACCTTGTTCTGTTACAGAGTCTTACGTTTGTAGAAACTATTCGCTCATCAGGTAGAAACACTATACGGAAATGTTACACCAGAACGTGGAGTTTTCAAAATGGACCCATCACTCTAGTCATGCAGTAATTGGAAAGCTCAGCCATTACTACTGAAATGCAAGTCCTGTCTAGGGAATCAGCAGTAGTAGTCGTAGTTCATAGAGGCATAGCTGGATGATAGCAGTTAGCAAAGGAAAATCTGAGGGTGAGCCAGCTACCAAGTGGCCTTATCTCACACTACAGGAATTCACTTGGCCAGCTTGTGATATTGGTGACTTCTCCCACCAGATATGGGTGACGTTACACATATCCGTATGTCCATCTATTCCAGTTGCATGTCTGGCATGATTACTAAATGAAGGAATCAGTTTAATCATATATGGTTAAGAGACATGAACAAATCTGTCCTTCATGGGGCAGAACAGGCAAAAGTTAAAACTACAGTGGAACTTCAGTTTTAGGTTCTCTGATTTTACAAGGCCCGTTCAAAAACCCGTAAGATCAGTGCTAAATCTCGCCTGATTCTATGTTTCTTCCTAGTAAAGTTTACCTCAATTCTACATTCTTACTCGACATCTTGCTTGACTGATGGAGTTATAATTGGCACAAAAGGCAGGCAGTTCATACCAAGGGTGGTGACAGAGTTAAGAGAATATTTCAGACCATTGCAGAGAGGGGAGACATAAGAGAGGAAATACTGACATAATCCATGATCGGCATTACCAACACACCTTGCAACATTCAGCTTCAGCATGAAATTATGACACAACTACTGCTGGGTTGTGGCGGCAATGGAAAAACAGGACAGTCAATGCAAAGTGTTCCGGATGGAGCCAATGCGTGATGAAGGGGCCCAGCCACCATGTTTTCTTGTGCCGCTTGTAACTCAGTCTCGTCTTTTTTGCATGTATGTCCACTGTACTGTATTCAGCAACAGTATTGATCAGCAGCCTTGTAAATTCAAACTCTGAGCCTTGAAGAATATACTTGGTCAGAATCAAAGAAACATCAGCCATTTCTGGCTACTGAGCACATTTCTGGCTACTGACCTCTTATTTGCTGGTGACTTGTTACACCACCCAACAGCCATTGCAGCTTTGGTAGAGATGTCATATGGAAATAGAGCAAGTGTTTTACAGTAGCACATTTTCAAGATTTTCATGTTCAAATCTGACATGATACAGTTACAGCAATTACATACACTACTCATGTTTGTATTTTGCACCACACACTGCAGACCGCAAAGATTGGCATCACTGATAGAAGGCATGAAGGAAACTGTAGCACCTAGGCTTTCTTTAAAAAATTTACATTTTACACAGTGTACAGAAATTCAGTGAGCTGATTTCTTATCACCACGTGTAATAGACCTATTAGGAAAAAAAGTGGGTTTTGGCACTAGTAATACTGTAGCGTATGTAGCTGAAAAGACTATCTCTTTTGATTGTGATGTATGAGGTAATTGAGCTATTTCGCAATACATAACTGCCACAAATTATACGAAAACACACAGTCTTCAGGGTTCTTTCATTTTATGTTCACCTCAAAAATAGCAAATATTTATAGCCTACATGGTGAAATACACTGAGCATTGTGAAATAAGATGAAAACTGCCGGGTTACAGCATCTTGTATGCCTATAATGTTTTTGAAGTTTCTTTTCCACCTGCAACCAATAGCAGTATAGCATGGTGATGTCATACTAATTCAGTGGCTTCTACCATATAGAGTGATAAACAGCAAGTTTACTTGGTGGCTTGTTCCAAGGTACAACTGATGTGATCAGTGTATAGCAAATGGAGTGACTGTGGCTTCCACTTATCTTTAATCTATATAGCTATACCTTGTACACCCTTCACTTCTATGCATTAATTTTACTTACAGTAGTTCTGCTCTGAGCCTGTCAATAGAATCCGAAATGCATAGTGCCTTTACCGACTGCAGCCAGTGTAGACTACACCATTTGCTATGTGTGGCACCACAATTAACACGACATGTTCAGTGAACAGTTGTGCAAATTCTTGTTCATCTTTGTTGCAGTCCTCAATGGTGTATATAGAGCATTGTGATAGAGGATGAATTGTTATAAATGTAACAGATTGCTGGGACAGAGAAATGCTGAAATCACAGCAGGCTTAACTTTATTTCATATTCATTGGTATAAATAAGTACCATATGTGAAGGAAAACTTGTGTGTATGTATGTGCTTTCATGAAATCTGCTGTGTTTACACTACAGTAAGTGATGAGTCAAAATGTAAACAGTGTGTGTTGATGCTTCACTTCAACCACTCACCACAATGAACAAGGAAAAGTTTATGTGCAGTACAGTAGAGGTCAATGCACTCGCATCACCAGAGTATGCTGCACTGCAATTGTCTACCGAAGGGAAACACACACACCCACATGCTAGATACCAACGACTTTCACTGTAATTCACAGATTTCAGTTTAATTCACCACGTTAATCAATTTTTGCTTTTTTCTGGGTGAGCACAAAGGACAGATCTCTCAAAAAAGTGTATTGTGATGTGTAATTTATGGTTGTAGAACTAATGAAATTCATTACCACAAATTATCCTATAAATATTGTATTGTACATTTAATTTCCTTCATTTGTACAGATTTTATACAACATATTGGAGAGGATTATAATTTTTAATGATATATGCCAATTACATATGTTTTTGCTTGTATTTTGGGGGTTTTAACGTTTTCCTCAATTTTGCATTTATCTCAGTTTTGCATTTTTTAAGTCTGGACCACATGAAACTGTGGAATAGGAGTTTCACTTTATTCAGTGATAAGGTGGAAAGCAACCCAAGAAAGAGGTCTCAAGAAACAAGGAAACACAACTGGACAGTTTACACCTTAATCATCAGTGAATGTGGCTCAGAATACTAAACTTCCTTGATGTCTCCCTTGTCACATACCTAAAGTGGGTTTTGCGAGGGACTGGGGACTGAGCAACATGGGTTTGTGCCAAAGGGCATTTAGTCAATTGGTCAAAGTGGGAGGGATTTTCCTTTGTTTGACTGAACGTTTCCCCTCAAATTTTAACCACCTCTGATGAGGAAATGAGGATAGGAGGTGACTCAAGTGAATGACAGCTTAGACATTAAATGTTACTTCTAGGTCAATTTCACCTGTCTTTATACAATAAGAATAGCTGTCCAGATGAAATGTCAGTTCTGTAAGACTATCAAACCCTAGTGCAGAGACATTAAAACCTCTGACTGTTCTGTAACTCTGCTGGAACCAAATCCTCCAGTCTTCAGACTAACAGTGTACTCAGCAGTAGGACTACTCTTATATATTCTCCACCCTACCAACTCTCAAATGTGAGACTTGTACCAACTCAGTAGGCACCACCTGATCACGACACTTAACGTTAAACTGCTCACTGAGGCAGCCAATAGCAATCAAAACCCAACTGCTGCAATGGGCAGCAGGTCATGGTCTAACTGCACCAGTTCACTTTGGTGGGGATCCTACTTCATCCCTTTTTGTTAAGCTTTTCCCTTTGACCCTGCTGCCCCTAAAATGACAAAAGTCAATGGCTTCCCATTGCAATATTAGCTAGCTTTATGCATTATTCGTCATGAGTTCCTGAGATACTGAATGGAGGGATGGAGATGCCTCTCTCTATATGATCTCAAACTGTGCTCTAAGCCTTCCATTGGCTTCTTGTCATGTAGTGTCACCCCACCAAAGGAACTTTCTCTTTTCCCCTTTTGTCTCCCACTTTTTGTCTTGCCCTAAATACTGATACCACTGTACTCAATCTATGTTTGTGATGCCTGTCTAGGCTTGATAGAGATGTAATAATACTTCTAAAGTGATATTTTTTTATGTGACAAAATTTTCCCCACTGTAGGTCTATGAAGGTTTTGACACCAGTGATGCTCAGGCATGGTGTTCAAATGACCATGTGATGAATATTGAAAACTTGTCAACTCTCCCAATTTAGGTTGGATATTCCCAATTTTCTAGTTCCTCCCACCCAATTATTCCTTTATTTCTCCTGATTTTTAGCTAATATCATCAAATCTAAGACATTTGTTTTCAAAATCTACCATTTCAGTTTTCTTGGCCAGTGGCCTGAATTCCTTCACTCATTAATCGTTTTTAATCGATATACGTATAGAAGTCTATAGAAATCAGGAACTTGCATCTGACCAATATATCTGTTGTTATTTTTCCTCTTTCCCAAGCATTTTGTAGAATTTATACTTGTGTCGTGCTCTCTTTGGCATTATGTTTGTGTCTTGTTATTGTGATGAAGTGAAGTCACTCTTGATTCAGTGTTTTCATAATCAAATCTTTAGAATGGATGCTTATGAGTGTTATTTTGTTACCTGAATCCCTGAAAGGCTTTGTTTTTGTGTAAGCAATTATTTCACTTGTATCTTATTTGTCATATTCTTAATATTTTGATCTGGTGCTTTGTTTCTCATTACGTAACTCTGTTTTCTCAAAACAAATATTTAGAACAATTTCCTTGCATAATTGACTCAACGAAAGATCCATTGTTTGCATTTTGTAGCCTTTTCCAATGTGACATTTGCATATTGTATGCATATTTTTGGTTGTTCATGAATAAATTTTAGAACTAAAATATATCAGAACCTTGTTCGTCTTCATCATTTACACAATTTATTGCTTCCACAAAAACTTCCAGCATAGAGTAGTAAAGCACTGCAACTTTCCATATAACACAGCAAAATGCAACATTAAAGAACGCAGGCTTTCTAACACTGACTTACCACACATCAAAAAGTTAAGACTAAGTGACCAACAGAGCTTAACTCGCAATGCGAAGATATTTTTGTGTATATTTTGATCTTTACATCTAAAAGTAAAAGTTATATGTAATCAAACAATGGAAACTCCAGGTAGGAATATCAACAATGTAGGAAAAGACAGATTGCTGCTTACCTTGAAGAAGACACATTAGGTTGCAAACAGGCACAATTAAAAACACGTACTTAAAGCTTTTGGGCACAGCCTTCATCAGAAAAAGAGAAGTACACCCCATTGACACACACAAGCAACTACACGTCATGCACACATGGCCTCCAACTCCAGCATCTTTACCATATGCTTGAGTTCGCAGTCACGTGTGCATGAGGTGTGTTTGCTTGTGTATATGAATGTTGCATGTTTCTCATTTGCTGATGAAAGCTGTGCCCAGAAGTTTTATGTAAGTGTTTTTAATTGTGCCTGTCTGCAACTTAACGTGTGTTCTTTATGGTAAGTAGCAATCTGTCTTTCCTACATTGCTTATATGTAATTAATATTTTATAAAATGTACGTTAAGATGATTTTCAAATTATAATGCTAAACTGTGTAAATAATTTTGGTAGCAAAATATGTTTGACACAACTTTTAGTTTGATTCCTTTTTTGAAACAATTTGTTATTATATATTTTTATATTTGTACATATGTACAATAACACTCTACAACTTATTTCATTATAACAAAAAATCAAAATTTTTATGACCTCAGGAGGATGCCTGTGTATCGAGTATTACATTTACTCAAGTGCCACGAGAAGTACACTAAAGGAGGGGGGGGGGGGGGGGGAGGGAAGTGCCCTTGACCAGTTCCATTACAAAATTAAACTTGTCTCACAATTACTTGCATTTTATTAGATGGTCGGCTTGGCTTACCAGCATATGTAAACAGCACTATTACCCTCCCCTCTGTTTTCTACACTCTACTTTTTCCTGTTTATTATCCAATCTTGCAACAGTCAACTATTTTTTTCAGCTTTGTGCTTTACCTCCACTGTTTGTTTCCTCGTTAGCTTGCCACCAACTTCCTCTTGGTACCTCTGTTGTTGTGGTGTACTGACTGGTTTGATACAGATCTCCATACTACTATTACCTTTATGAGCCTCTTCACTCACCAATAACTCCAATACCCAGTTGGTGATCCTTTGATGTTTCAGAATATGTCCCATCAACCAGTCCCTTCATTTGGTCAAGTTGTGCGACAGTTTCTTGTCTCCCCACTTCCGTTCAGCACTTCTTCTAAATTAGTTATGTTATCAACCCATCTAATCTTCAACATTCCTTTGTACCACCAAATTTCAAAAGCTTCTAGTCTCTTTTTATCTACACTCTTTATCGTCCATGTTTCACTACCATACATGGCTACACTTGAGCCATATACCTCCAGAAAAGACTTCCTAGCTCTTAAATCTATATTTGATGTTCACAAATTCCTATTCTTCAGAAACACTTTTCTTGCTGTTTCCAGCCTACATTTTATATTCTCTCTGCTTTGGACATTATCAGATATTTTGCAGCCCAAATAGCAAAACTCGTCTACTACTTTGTCTCATTTCCTTGATCTATTTCCCTCAGCATCACCTGATTTAATTTGACTACATTCCATTATCCTTGTTTTTCTTTTGTTCAAAAATGGCTGAAATGGCTCTGAGCACTATGGGACTTAACATCTGAGGTTATCAGTCCCCTAGAACTTAGAACTACTTAAACCTAACCAACCTAAATGCATCTCAGACATCCATGACCGAGGCAGGATTCGAACCTGGAGTGTAGCGGTCACACGGTTCCAGACTGAAGCGCCTAGAACCGCTTGGCCACCATGGCCGGCTTGCTTTTGTTGATGTTCAGCTTATATCCACCTGTACATTCCATTCAGCTGCTCTTCCAAGCCTGTTGCTGCCTCTGTGAGAATTACAATGTCATTGGCAAACCTCAAATTTTTTATTTTTTATCCATGAACTTTAATTTTTACTCCAAATTTTTCTTTGCTTTCCTTTACTGCTTGTTCAGTGTACGTATTGAATAACATTGGTGGTAGGCCACAACCCTTTCTCACTTCTTTTTCAACCACTGCCTCCCTTTCATGCCCTTTGACTCTTAGAACTGCTGTCTGGTTTCTGTACAGATTGTAAATAGCCTTTTGCTCCCCGTATTTTAGCCTTCAAAGAGAGTATTCCATTCAACATTCTCAAAAGCTTTCTGTAAGTCTACAAATGCTATAAATGTACGTTTTCCTTTCCTTAACCTAACTCTATTTCCAATTTTAATTTGAATCACAAAATGTGACACTGACTGAGCAGTTTCTGCTATTCAACGTGGAACCTCATACACAGTACATCGATTACTTGTGCTAGAACTTATCAGAAAGGAAGAAACATGAAACTGCAGCTAGGGTGACCAACGCTCCCATATTTCCCGGCATCTCCCGTATTTAGAGACATTTTTTCATAATCTCCCAGCTCCTGTATTTTCAGGCTCAGTGGCCGTTTATCTCCCGTTTTTAGCTTTATTTTTCTTATCATGTACCGGTATGTAAAAATATTTTTCAATCATTTAAATTTTGCACGCACTGTCCGATTGATGTGGAATGGGCTGAAATCTTGCGACATGTGAATAGTAGATGGTTATCTCTCACACCTGCAGTAGAAAGGCTTTTAAACAATTGGGAGCCTATAAAAAGCTATTTTAAAAGCATAGAGGAATCAGACTGTTCTAAAGTTTTGAAAAAGTATTTTTGCAATGAAAATACAGAAGTAGAAACAATTGTCCAAGCTTATATTAGTTTTTTGTGAATATTGGAAATGTTTTCATTCAAAAAGCAAAGTATTTGGAGAATTCCGACCTTAGTATTATGGAATCTCATGAAGCCGTAAACTTACTAATTAGTAAAATTAGACAGAGAAAGGAAGATCGGTCTTTTGGTAGTGGTACTCATAAATTATTAGCCTCTGTTCTTGATTTAAATTTGAAATCTAGTAGTGAGAACAACTTCATTGAATTCTATGATTGTTTATATTCTTACTTAGGTAGTAAATTTGATAATAGTTTAAAGAGTTTAATCCCATTATGTCTAAAAAGGGAATCGACATTCAATGACATGCATGAAGTTGTAGAATATCTTAAGCTGGATTGTATTAATGAAGATGAATTGTATGAGAAGTTTTGTAGGTCTAATGATGCAATTAAATGTGCTGTCTCTTTAGATGGTAATGTTAGCCAGAAATGGATACAGGTTTTTACAACTTTGAAATCAAATAAAGTTAATTTTGAAAACTTGAGTAAGCTGGTTTGTTTTGTTATGAGTATACCAGGAAGTAATGCTCACACTGAGAGAGTATTTTCTCTTATGAATAATAAGTGGACTGATGTAAGGAACAGAAGTAACACAAACTTAATCGAATCTGAACTACAAGTTGCCATGAATTTTCCCTATTCGTGTAGTGAATTCTTTGAATTTGCAAAAAATGATGTAAAACTACTGACTGAGACAAAATCTGTTGCAAAATATGTATAAGTAATTGTGATGTGTAAATAAATAGTTTACTTTTACAAATACTGCTTTGACTTTTGGCGAAATTTTGCTGTGCTATTAATCTCCTTTATTTTTGGTCAAGGATACAAGAATCGCCCTTATTTTCGTGCAGCAGCAGCAGACATTGCAAGTGTAAAATATTTGGATACTTACACTCTATTGCAGTTTACCTGCAGAGACAGATGAAGTATATTGGAAGTGCCACTTTTTCAGCAGTCAGAGCCAGCAGAGCTGGAAGGCTTCTACATTTACTACCGGCCGGCGAGCACGGCTGGCGACTACTTGCACGTCACGGTGGAGGACCCACAGGCAGACACGTTCGATGTGGAGCACCTGCAGCCCGACACCACCTACGAGGTGAAGCTGCAGGGTTTCGTGAAAGAAGCTGCCTCGGCATTTAGTGCCATCCTCACCCAGAAGACTCTGCGTAAGTGTCCCCTTTTACAGGTGTTCACTCATGTTGGCTGGGCTATTGTCAGCTGCCGTATTCTTATTCTTGGACGCAATGACTTACAGGGTGGCGCACGAAACGTGTTACCATTTTGTTTTTGAATATAAACTTTATTGTCAATACAATCTCAAAGGAACGTACACTACAGTGAAGAGCCATCCGTGGAGATTTGTTCTAACTCAGCACATGCTCAATATGTCCACCATTTTGTTTCCTAACTTCCTTCAAACGAACACTGAAGTTAGTGATTATCCTACGGCACATGTCTTCCGTAATTTCACTGCAAGCTTGAAGAATAAGTCTTCTGAGCTCCATTAAATCACGTGGACGTTTCGGGAAAAATTTTTCCTTTAGGTACCCCCAAAGAAAAAAGTCACATTCATTGAGGTCTGGACTATTGAGGGGCCAACTTTGTCTGTCATTGAAGCGACCTGGAAACATGAGTGAAATGATCCACATGTCGAAATGCTCGTGTAAAAACTCCAACACAGTGTTTGCAGTATGTGGCCCTGCTCCATCTTGCATGAACCACTGCATTTTGAAGGGCAAGGCAGTAGCAAGAAGCTGTGCAATGAAGCAATTGCAAAGCATGCTCAAATAACGCTCGCTGTTCACAGTTTCTTCAAAGAAAAAGGGTCCGATAAGTCCGTGACCGCAAATTGCTGCCCATGCTGTAATCCTCGGAGCATAATGTTGTCGTTTGTGAAGCACTTGTGGGTTTTCAGTGGCCCAAAAGCATATATTTTGTTTCTTAACCACACCGTCTAAATGAAAATGCACCTCATCTGAAAACGAAATGTTTCTTCCCTATCCTCCGCCCACTGAGCAAACAGTAGTCTCTGCTGCTTGTGTTCTTCAGTGAGCTTCTGTGCACTGGTCATCTTGTATGCGTACATATGGAGGTAACTTTCAAGAATGCAATGAACAGAGCGTCTGGATATTCCCAGTTGCACTGCTGCCCTTCTACACAAATTTCAGGGACTTCTCTGTACAGCAACTCGTACCACTTCAGTATTCTCTGGTGAACAAACAGGCTTAGGCCGAGGTCACTTCACTTCCAATACTGTTTCTTCCTGTACAAATTACACCTGGAAAGATGACATCCATTTTGATCTGGTGATGGCATATGCCATTTGGGGGACAGTAGATGTACTGATAATGGTTTCAGCATTGTGTGCCAGCAGATAGTGTAGTGGCATAGCTACCGGAGTGCCATCTGTGTCTACCCTTTAACAGGAAATGCTTATGGCCAGAAGGTGCAGTGTGGTGCAAAGATCTGAAGCAAGCAGGCAACCATATCATGGAGATGCACTCGTGTCTCCTACAGCCAACTGAATGACTTGGAAAGAGGTCAGATTGTGGTCTTCTGAGTCGTGGGTTGGTCCTTTCAGAGAATAACCTCCAAAGCTGGAACCATATCATGGAGATGCACTCATGCCTCCTACGGCCAACTGAATGACTTGGAAAGAGGTCAGATTGTGGTCTTCTGAGTTGTGGGCTGGTCCTTTCAGAGAATAATCTCTAAAACTGGATGTGCTGCATCATTTGTGCAACAGTGCTGGTATAGGTGGTCACATGAATGTTCTGACACAAGTAGATGAATTTCTGGACTTCCATGCCTGCCAGGATCGTCATATTGTAGGGGCAGGAGTGGCAGATCATACAGCTACCACAGCACAGATAAGAGAACTTGTGAGCGCAGATGTGTCAACCCAAACTGTTGCAAACTGGTTACTGACAGTGGGACTTTGGGCACATACACCTCTAGCTCGTCTTCCACGTGCACCACAGCATCAACGTGCATGGCTTGACCAGTGCCATCAGAGGATCACTTGGAAGATGGAATGGCATGCTGTTGTCTTCAGCGATAAAAGCAGTTTCTGCTTGCACGCAGGTGCCAGTCGTTTGCGGGTATGGCATAGACCTGGAGAACGCTGTCTCACAGACTGCATTCATCCAGGACACCCTGTCCCCACCCCAGACCTTATGGTCTGGGGTGCGGTAAGCTACAACTCTCATTCACCTTTGGTGTTTCTGTATGGGAAGCTAGATAGTACTCGATATGTCCAGAATGTTGTCAGACCTGTTCTTGCAACAGGAAGGTGCTGTGTTGTTCCAACAGAGTAATGCTCACCCAGAAACTGCCTGTGAAGCCCAATGTGCTCTGCAAGACATGCAGTAATTTCTGTAGCCGGCACTATCTCCGTACTTGTCTCCAATTGATCATGTGTGGGATATCATAGACGAGAAGTGATTTATGCAACTCATCAAACAAAAACTCTTGCAGAATTACATAAACAGTTCAAGCAGGCATGACATGACATTTCCTAGGACAGTATTCACCCTCTGTACGATTGACTGGATGCCATAGTCAGCACCCATACTGCCACCTATATAGTAATTTTTGTTGTATCTATCTGCAACTCAGCATCTCTGTTATATGGTGAGTACATTCCATCCTAGATTTTCCTATGTTGTAATATGAGTGTTTCAGCAGGGGGTTGATAGATTGTACCTCTGAACCATTTGTGATATTGATCTGTGTATGTAATCATTTCTTGTACTCCATATGCAACATTGCAACAATAAATCATGAGTGAACTGGAAATCTCTAAAAGGGTGTGCAGTGTGGTGGGGTTTAATTTTTGCCATCAAGTCTGGTTGTACTGCTCTCTTGCAATAGGTCCACCTACCTCAGTACAGCATCAGTTTACCATCCCATTTCTCTGCAAATGTAGGTACTATTAGTATGTCAAAAAAGCAGCATTGATAAAATGATGCCTATACTTGCGTTGCAAAGTCTGTGTAACTCTAGTAGCCAGCTATCCTGTAAATATCTTATAATAATTTTCGGGAGGAAGGTAGTTGGTTCATTCCTTTTGTAAAATGTCAAAATTATAATACAAATCTTTTTACTTCCTTTAGCTCATAGGAAAAAAACCTGCCTTCAAGTCCAAGACCACTGTTCTCAGTTAACAGTTCATGCAATCCAGATCACACGCAAAGCAACCAGAAATATACATAAGTCCGACCCGAATAATTATGCAATTTCACAATCACAGTTCCACTACTAATAGTGAGTTTCACTCTCAATCCTTTTCAGTGGATTTCTTTAACAGAAACTGCTCGCCAAATATTCCATATGTGAATACAAAACATGCTATGTGGAATTCACACACTGGCCAAAAGTTCACACGCGGCTAACTTTCCAACAAAACAATTACAAAACTTCCAGCTTTCAACAAACTGTTCAAAAATGCAACTGCTTTCATGGCAACACAATCTAGACACGAGAAACCAGTTATTTCTTCATTTTACACAAAATAAAAACTGAAATGTTCAACATGACCTGCACATCCAATAGCTGACTAGTGACTCCCTCAGATGCTGTTTCTTCCTCAGCATATCCATCTAGCAGTGTGCGGGAACTTCTTAACTCTGATTGGTCAATCATTTAGACTGGCTAGTCAGAAGAATTGTTCGAGATATTTCTCACACCAAAACACAGATGCATTTATGTCATTCCAACATGCAGATACTAATATAACATTTAATAAAACCAAATGAAAAGAAAATTAATCTTGGAATAAATTTAGAATATGATTTTACTTTCAACTGTTATTCTGGCTGCCTCCTTACAAAAGCAAGCACACTTAAACATATGTCATTAGCAAAGTGGGCACAAACATCTTTCCCACACTATGATTACACAATGTATTGCATAAATTTAAGCCAAGGATCGACACATTAAGAACTTGATATGTTTATCTTTGTGCCGTATCTTCATGTTTATCTTTGTTTCATCATTTTTGGAATCAGTAATGTACCTGAAAATGAATTTATAACCTGAAACCTAGGTTGTGCTGTAACCATGATAAAATTTGTGAAACAAGGCAAAAAACAGTGATTGTTTAGTTAATTTACAATGTTTCACCAAGAACCCACAGTTTATTCAATTAAAATTTCCCATTGGATAAGCATGGAGGTCACATTTTGAGATAATTTTACAAAATACCACGTTTGTGTAATGATTACTGAAAGATAATGCCTTCTGCGCTAACCATAGCCCTACACTACATAGAACTCAATATCAAATCTCACACTATCAGCCAGAAAAAGAAAGAGAAATGGAGAATTAGGAACCTTGTAACATTTAGTATAGTATAACAGTCATTAAGTTTGTTGCATGTTTACTCAGAGTGTAACCATGTGGAGTCATCACAAAGGTGTGTGTTTCACCCTGTCAGTGGTTGTTTGATATTTGGATGTTAACATGTCTGATACGTTCCTCTCACCACATCATATATAGATTATGTTCACTACACTGTCATTTCGTGAAGGTGGCCATAAAATCGGATGGTAGTAAGTCTTATAGGGGAAGGGGAAAAACATGTTGTATTCCAAATGCATTATGGGGATAACATGCTGGGTTTTGCCCATAGGTTCTGGACCGAGTGTTTACCATAAGATTTTGTACAGTAAAACTTGCTCAAAATGGGAACACATGGGACTGAAACAATTTTCCAAATTGGACAAGTTTCTGGATTACACAAAACTCATTAGCCTACTTAAATTTGGGCAGGTATCATGCACAAAAGTATAAATTTGTAATTATGCACATATTTATGTGCCTTCATCCATTCACAGTAGATGTTCATTTACTGTATATTGTACAACAGAACACTAGACTGTACAGAAATTGATAAATAACACAGCATATCTGTATTGTTGTACATACATATTATTCTTGTGTTTATTTCCCAGATAGCACAGTAAGCCGGTTTCAAACTTGTTTCCAGCTGTAAAGTTCAAGTATATAAGCTTGATCAAAGCTGGATTATTCAGGCCTGTTAGCTGGATTAAAGCTTGAAACAAACATCAAAGTTGGCAGAGTTCAAGCTATATTTCAAGCTTGACTTATCAAGCTTGGCTCCAGCCTGGTATTTACAGCTTGTTTTAAGCTATATAAATATTAATCTGAATTTATTGTACCTAATTAATTAAATAAATATCAGAATGGAAATGGTGTGAAAAAATTATGAAGAAGTTTTAATTTATTTGTGCCACGTATTAGAGAGTTAGTTTAAAATGACCTCTTTTTGCACAACAACTTGTAATATGTATTCTTAGCTGGTAATCCATTTCACTTTTATCCAGGCTCAATTTTTCTACGTAAAAGAATATGGTATTCCTTAGGTTACGTAATATTTAACATTTGTAACATTAACGTACCGAACTGTTTTCTAGTATAAAACAAACTTGTCAACAAACCACAACCATTAACGCGTGTCACAAAGGTAAAATGGCCATAAACGTAACTTTATGTTACGTAATATTTAACATTTGTAACATTAACGTACCGAACTGTTTTCTAGTATAAAACAAACTTGTCAACAAACCACAACCATTAACGCGCGTCACAAAGGTAAAATGGCCGTAAACATAGCAAGACTCAGAAAAGTAAATAAAATAAGATAAAACAGAACTGGAGACAGCCACACTAAAACCAAACTCCACGCCATCATGACATCACACACGACAATACCCTTACGTCACGGCTTGTAAACGCTTGTGGCGCTTCCCGTGGACGTCTATGGAAGCTATGCTGCGCGCGCATCTGCTGTACAGCCTTCCAGGGAAATTACAGTTTATTTCAAGCTTGGGAAAATTATTTTAATTCAAGCTAAATTTTTACAGCTTGATGTAAACTGTGTAACAGGTTGATTTTTCAATCTTGAATTTTCAGCTGAACCTAAACTCAATACCCACCTTGAAACAAGCTGTGTAACAGGTTGATTTTTCAATCTTGAATTTTCAACTGAACCTAAACTCAATATCCACCTTGAAATAAGCTTGAGTGCTAGCTGGGTTTCCTTACATTTCACTTTTTTGCCTATGTTTTCATGTTCAGATATATTTATTCTGCACAGTTTTTTGCATTATACAGTGGTTCCAACAGCTTGGGAGGATTTGTGTGTGCTGCAGGCATGCTAATTTTTTTAGGGATATCATTTTGCTCCTGTTCTTCTCCCATTGTTTCTTTCCCGTTCATCTTGTGTTGTGGATTTCTATTAAATATGTTGCTGAAGTAGAGTGAGTTGACAGGAAGCTATCGCTTCAAATGTTGCCTTCTGCATTACATGGAATTTTTCACATTTTAATTAATTCACTGTCAGGTTGTACAGTGTTGTCTTCCGTTGTGTTGCTACTCTTTTCTGCACGTTCTCAGCTTCCCCACACTCTTCATGTGACATGATGTGGTGATTAGCTATGAAACTGTCAAGCCATTCTGTGGATGTCAAACTCCTTACTTCCAAGCTCTTTAGCAACTTCCAGAACCTCATTCTGCAACGTGGTTCCTGACGTAAGTATTTTTTACTCGCACGCTTACAAACCCTTCCCGCATCATCTTGTTAATGTCTTCATTACCCATCTTCTTCCCTTTCATTTGCCCGTTCCCTTTCATCCACCTTATCCCTGTTTCTTAAGGTACCATAAATTTGTGTTTTACTGCTTTTCAGTGCACCATCATTTCGTGCACAGGAAGTCTCTTTCTCATACGCCTTGACTACCTTAATCTTTTTGTTAAATGTTACTGACACATACTTTATGTTCAACATCATGTTGCCGGTATCACTTAAACTGCTCCTAGTCAACTGAAATTGACAGGAGATAATGCATACAGTGCATTTATTTGGATTTCTTGACCTTGCTGGATAAAAGCATTGTTTAACCGGACAACATCCACATCTCTCACTGCTCTTATTGCAGCAGAGTGTTCGTAAGTGCACAACAATGTCCCGGTGTGCTCCAGCATGCATCAGTAATAATGAAAAATGAGAAAAGCTGACAAAGGAGCGAACCATTTCCTTTGGTGTATCGACACTGTCCCCAACTTGTTCATTGTTGTGCAGTTTGATGCCCACACCCACAATGCCACCCTATGCTGATAGCTCTTTTTCCTGGTTTTGCACTGCTCAACAGCATTATAATGCCTGAACAGTTTTTGTGTTAAAAGTAGTGTCCTTTTAGAATTGTGAATAACTAATGAATACTGAAATACAGTAGTGCTGTATAAGCTGTTTTCCACATTATACAATGATTTGTTAGTCAAGTCTTAAAATTTTCATTCCATTTACACGTTAGGCATTTTCTGCTTTATGCGAAATATTAGCGTATGAAAGTGTATTGAATGCGTTGGGACTGAAATACTTATACGGTTTGGGCAGATTTCTAAATTATACACGTTCCGCTTTGATCAAGTTTTACTGTATTTATTATGTTTGAAGTTGAATGTAATATTCACATTTTTAAAAATTTAATTGCATTACCTTATGATGGGTTATGATATATTGTTTGGTTGTATGGATACTACATCCCTTTCATAAATCAGCTCATACAAGAGAATATGACTCATAACAGAGGAGGTTTTAATTACAAAAATTTGACTTGCAACACTTGTGAAGTACCAAACACATTTGCACTCTAGGTATGCTATAACTTGCATTGATGAGATTCCCAATTCTCTCCATCTTCTTCCTTTTGTGATCGATGCATGTTGTTTGGTCAGTAGTTCTATGTGGAATAGGACCGCTGTTGGTGCCAGTGGTATTATCTCTTAGTAATTATTGTACATTCATGGTATTTTGTCAAATTTTCCCAAAACATGATGTCAGTGCTAGTATACTGGAAGGTGCTAAAAATTTTAGTAATTATTTTATTGATTTTCATTGTTGCAGTTTGTGTTCATAAATACTAAATATAAATAGACCTTATTTGTAGAAGATTTTTATGTACAGGCACATCTGAAGATGAAATTTTCAGTATAAAATTGATTATGTAAATTAAAAAATAAATAAATAATAAGAAACATTGAAATTTCAGTCAGTGTATTTTAATTTTACCTTTCATTCTATTAGTAACGTCCCCCCCCCCCCCCCACACACACACACATAAACTCACTCACTCACTCACTCTCTCTCTCTCTCTCTCTCTCTCTCTCTCTCTCTCTCTCTCTCTGCTTCTCTCTCCACTGTCTTGTTATTTAGAATTTAAAAAAAAACTTAACAGTCTGTCCTTGGCAGCCAGAGACAGTGGTCCTGTGTGTGAGAGTTGTATTTGTGTGAATGTGTGTTTGTTTTCCAATTCAGAAGAAGGCTGTTTGGCTGAAAGGAATAATTTCAGTACTAAACGTAACAAACCAGTGAACAACTTCCCCTTACAATGGATTTTACTTTAAAACATGTAGTGTCTGTTCCACTAATGTATAGCCAAAGGTAATAAGGAAAATTACCATGTTACAAATACAATTTACCATTTAAAAAACAGCTAAAGTAGCTATCAAAACATGGAATTACATTTTCTATTTTCATTCATTAGTATCTTGTGGCATCATATTCTGAAGTAATTCTTCATGAGGAAGGAAGTGTTTGTTGCACAGAAATGTGCAATTTGTGATGTCCATTCTAAAAACTCTCAGACAGCTCTTTCAACAGTTGGACATACTAGCAACCTCATGGTACATTTATTTCCTTGTGAAATTTGTTGGCATCTGTCAATTTCAATTCAAAAACATCAGTAACATTCACAAATATAATACTAGAAGGGGAAATGATTTACATTACTCATTCCTCAGTCTTAGTGTGGCAGAGAAAGGATTGACATATGAGGAATTTGAGGTTAGTGTCATCGACAAAGATTTTTAAAAAAGATTTGAGTGCTTTCTAGTATGCTGGAATAATGAATGGCTGTTTCAATGCTGCCCTCACAACTATTGTACAGAAAAACATTCTCCCTGTAACTACATTCTGAGTGACAAATGATTGCTAGAGAGAAAATGCACTGAGCTAGCATGTCTTCAATTGCACAATTAATTTTTAAACAACAGACTGCTACTCACAACTGAGTCACATAACTCCCCTGCTCTGTTGCAGCTCTGCCCGTGACAGAGCCACCAGTTTCCGGAGCAGACAGCACCGTGGACGGGGCCAACAGTGCACAGGTGCTGGTAAAGACGGTGGAGGCGAGCGGGGCGGGCACCCTCTATCTCGCCGTCGGGTGCAGCGTGGGCGTGATCGTCCTCGTGTTGGTGGCAGCTACCGTCGTCTGGCTGCTCTACCGTCGGAAGGTCTCTGCGAGGGCTGGAGAGCGAGGTTAGTATACTGATACTCTGAGGCATAATCGTTGCTACGTGTAGGACTGACAAATGAGACATTTTAAAAACTGAAATACACACTATAAATGTTCCACAATAACAATTATTTTGTATTTTGTTGTGAACCAGCTTTCAGCTTTCTTGACCATCATCAGACAACTTCCCATATTTCAGCTTATAAGATGCACTTTTTTTCCTTCAAAAATAGGCCCCAAAACTGAATGTGTCTTACATGCAGATAGCAAGTTAAGGTACATCTACATATATGTGGACACTCTGCACTTCTGTTTTACTCGATGACTTTCCTTCAATTACTACAAACTGTGACCTCTCTGACACGAAATCACGAATCCAGTCCCATAACTGAGATAATATTCCATAATCATGCAATTTCACTACAAGCCACTAGTGTGGTACACTGTCTAAAGCCTTCCAAAAACCTAGAAATATGGAATCAATTTGAAATCTCCTAACAGTAGCACTGAACACTTCATGTGAATAAAGAGGTAGTTGTGTTTCACAAGAATGATGTTTTCTAACTCCGTGTTGAATGTGTGTCAACAGACCATTCTCTCTGATGTAATGCATAAGGTTCAAACACAATGTATGTTCCAAAATCCTGCAGCATATTGATATTAATAATAGGGGCCTATAATTTAGTGGATTTCACATACTACCTTTCTCGAATAAGGTAGGTACCTACAGGCTCCATTTCTTAAAAGTTTCTATGTTTTGACTTGAAGAAATTCATTCTTCATTTCCTTGTGAATTTTGAGCATTTAAGTTGCACAGAGTTCAGTGGATGCACATGTGCTGTCGTTAATGGTTTTTATATAGTTTGTTCAAGCTCCAGTGACTGTGTTTAGTGTGGAGACCTGTTTGTGTTATACCTATATTGTGGTTTTATTTGCAAACTGTGGCTGAAATACGACATTGTTGTATGGTTGTGTTTAAGCTGGAACTGATTGCATTTGCTTAATAGCATGGAAATAGGACTGCAGAAAGGCACTTCGGGCCACCTACAACTGAAAAAATGATAAGAACTTGGCAGAATCAGGAAGATGTTTTAAAAAAAGCACTTTGCACCAAACAAAATGTAAGAAATTGAGCTATTAAATGGTCAAAACTTGTTAGGACTCAATACTTGGATTTTAGAGAACAGAATTTCAGTTTGTATGAAAATGATCATTCATAAAGCAAAAGCAATACCCACTAACAAAGTGATTGCCAACTTTACTGGATCCAGATCATGATGTTCATGATTTGGATCAACGCATGGTGTTCAAGATTTATGAAGAAGTATCAACCTTGCATGCAGACCAAGACAAAAACATCACAGAAGATGCAAGCTAAGAACCAAAACCAAATTATTGGGTCTCATCGATTTGTCAGTAATGCAAGGAAAAGAGAAAAGTTTGAATTTTCACAGAATGGATACACGAACAAGACTCTGCTAACCGTTGATGAGACTTGTAATGGAACTACGGGTTCCACGGGCACAAAAAATATTATTGTTAAAACTTCAATATTATGAGAAGGATACATTGCTACTCACCATATAGCAGAGATGCTGAGTCACAGATTGGCACAACACAAACTAATAGGCTTTTGGCCAAAAAGACTGCATTGCAATCAGTTAAACACACACACACACACACACACACACACACACACACACACACACACACACACACACACACACACACACACACATGACCCCAGTCTCTTGCTGCCGAGGCCAGATTGGCCTTTGATGTATAACTCCAGTGAAGGCCTTTCTGGCCAAAAGCTTATTTGTGTGACAGTCTTTTTGTCATGCCTATCTGTTACTCAGCAACTCTGCTATATGGTGAGTAGCACTGTGTCCTTTTCATAATACTGTCATTATTCCAGCCTGGATTTTTCATTGTTTGATTGTTAAAACTTCATATCATGAAAAGACTAATTACACAATCATTTTATCCTGCTGAGCTGATGGGCAAATTTGCTGTCCCTTTTGTTTTTTAAAGGAAAGATGCTTCCTAAGGAACAATTACTGAAAGAAGTACTGGTGTTTGTTTGTATACACAATAAAGGCTGGATGGATGGAGGAGGAATGAGGTTGTGAATAGATAAAAATTAGTCGAGGTGACCTGGAGGCCTACTGAAGAAGCCTACCCTTTTAGTATGGGATCAGTTTTGTTCTCACAGAACAAAAGACAATAGACTGAATGCATTGAAGACTCAGTTAGTTGTAATTCTAGGAGGACTAACTAATTTACTTCACCCATTAGACGAGTGTATCAACAAATCACTTAAGGGATATATGAAGGAGGAGTGGAACAGATTGATGCAATCTACAGATTTTGAAATTACATCATCAGGAAGGAGGAAGAAACCTAGCATTTCTCAAGTTTGTGAGTCGAGCGAGTCAAAGCTTCATGGGACTTTATAAAAGCTGAAACAATGATGAAATCATTTAAAAAATATGGAATCAGCAATCCACTGAGTGTTACAATGGATAATTTATTGTATGAGGCTTCAGATTCTGACATGGGGGCATCAAGTATTTCTTCCTTCAGCACTAAGGATGAATTGTGCAGATTTGAGGACAAAAATTAAAAGGTTAGCACTTTTTCCTACTTATATTGCCTAGACATTATGTGTATGTGTACATATGTGTTATTATTGTTTTGCAGTAGATGTATTAAGTGAGAAACTTTTTCTCACTTTTCTCACTTTGTCTTCTACACTGGTGCATCTTAGGCAGCAGTAAATGTGGTAAGACTTACAGATAGTTGACATAACATCAGTGGAAGCTTCTAGCTGTAAACAGACTGTTATTCCAAAGATGTATGACATTTGGAGTTTATGCAGGTGTGGCGAGAGCGCCATAAAAATCGATATTTGTTCTGTGCGTAAGTGTGCTATCTTCGAGGAGAGGGCTTTGGAGGGCATGTTGGATGCTAACGGCAGTTAGCCTCCAAACTTGTATCTGTGTAGACGCTAAGTGTGAATAAATCTGTATATGAGAGAATTCTAGTTGTTTACCTACAACTATACCATATTCCCTCACTGGTGACCCCGACATGATTCTGCCCCTATTTCTCCCACTCCTGCTTTGAGCGGCCATCCATCTTCCCACACCATGCGTTTGGGTATTGATTTTCCACAGCGTGTTTCTCTGCTGAGCACTGCTCCTTCTCCGCGTTCATCTAATTCGAGTGGCCAATCTTTTCGGGGCTTCACTCCTCACAGCCCTCGCAGTCGAACTGCCAACCACTCAGATTCTACCATTGTGTTACCATCTTGGTGTGACAGCTCTTTGTCATGCCGTTCAACCCACGCTGGCTCCTCGTTGCCTTCGGTCACGCTCCCTCGTCTGTCAGCTGATCGCCCGAGGTTGTCTCCTGCACAGTCTAGTGCACCTGCCACCCCCCTCTTAGCAGATACTTCCCCCTGCCATGGCTTTCCCACACCTCTCTGCCTCCCTACCATTGCTCGTACAGGTGCCATCCAAGAATTCACAACACATGTGCACCCTGATGACATACATAAGTTATCTGTTGTCGTAGATGGCGATACAGTGTGTGTGGTACTCGCGTGTGACAATATTGAGGGAGGAAGTGCAGAATCTCGTGTGGTGCGCCGCTTTAAATTGAGCAGAAGTGCTGCATGTGGCAATTTGCGTGCCTTTGTTAGGCCTTCTGGCAAGGTGATTCTCCGCCTGCCGGCTGACGAAGTGCTACACCTTCACTCCAGGACGGGACGTCGTCTTCAGCCGCCGGCGTCGCTTGCTGACTTCACCATCGACGTACCGGGCTTCACCCCCCGGTCTCCTACCAGTCGACCGCTTCCGCCTGACTTCTCACCCCCCCCCCATTCACAGGGACGTACTCCATACTGCGCGGGGGGGGGGGGGGGCTATGTGGCGTAGAGCGCCATAAAAATTGATATTTGTTCTGTGCGTAAGTGTGCTATCTTTGAGGAGAGGGCTTTGGAGAGCATGTTGGACGCTAACGGCAGTTAGCCTCTGGACTTTTATCTGTGTAGACGCTAAGTGTGAATAAATCTGTATATGAGAGAATTCTAGTTGTTTACCTACAACTATACCATATTCTCTCACAGGCATATGAAAAACACAGAACTGGAATGCTTCAATTTGACGTGGGAACAAAAAAGAAATATTATTTAATGATATACTGAACTTTTGTGTAGGTGCATAATCATTAGACGTTACATATCATTGGACGCGACAGCCTTTGTTCAGTTATGTTGATGTGTGGACTGTCTGTTCATTCTTAAATTATCTCACAATGACTTAGAAAGCCAGTGCACAACAAAATATACATAAGTATCATTGTGGAACATTAATACTATGTGTTTCAATTTTTAATATGTCTGTGTTCTTCCATGTGCCAACAGAGTAGCCCGTAAATGTTACCAAAATATTTTCATCACAGATATTTAGGACACTATCTTCACCCTCTTACTTCCATATACTTTACCAGAGACAACACATTTATTGTATTGATTAAAAAGAAATGGAGGCAGAACAATGAACTGTTCTGCTGAGTAGTGGACTCTTTTGCTCTGTTGCGGAGGATCCATGGTAATGAAATTTTGACAGATTAAACCTGTGTGGTACACTGGGAGTGGAATGAAGACTTTGGCCTTTCTTTGCTCAGAAAATCTCAGCAGATGTGAAACTATACTGGAACCTTCTTTATCTGGCTTAGATGGGACAATAGGTCACCTGGAACATAAAAAATCGAGATAACCCAAAAATTAATAAAAAATTATTAAATAGGTAAAATGCCCTAAACACATAAATTGTACATTATTCTCGCCAATCAGACATTAAAAAAGCACAGCTACTTTTGTTCACTAAAATAATTATTGAATTTACATGTACAGTCACATAAATGTGACCACTGCCTACATTTGATGTCAAAATGCAGTAATCACTGACAGATAGCCGATGGCAGCACTTGTTGTGGAAGGTACATAAAGCATGCCAGGGAGGATGGCGGAGGGCATAAAACAATGCAGTCATTGTCGTAATGTGGAAGAAGGTGGAGTGATTTATCTGATGTCGAAAAGAGCAGGATCATTGGCTTTCAGGTCAATAGTGGAAGCATGGACAGTGCCCTTTTGTCATGCATGGTATACTTTAATTGTGCTGACATGCAGACAGTTCTGAACTGGTAGTCACCAGATGGGGGAAGAATGTTCTGACATGTAAGAACCTGGAGCAAATGTGTGTATCATTTGAATGCAATCCCAGATGTTCAGCACAGTGAGATGCACAAACATTACAACTGCTGCAATGTGTATTGAGCTGCTTACCGGTTGATTTACCGTATAGCAGAGATGCTGAGTCGCAGATTGGCACAAGAAAAAGACTATCACAGATAAAGCTTTAAGCCAGTAAGGCCTTCATGAAAAATAGACAACAGACACACACACTCACAAAAATGCAACTCACACACACAACTACAGTCCCAGGCAACTGAAACCACACTGCGAGCAGCAGCACCAGTACATGATGGGAGTGGCAACTGGTGGGGCTAAAGAGGAGGCTGGGGCAGTGCGGGGGAGAGATAGTATGGTAGGGGTGGTGGACAATGAAGTACTGCAGGTTAGATGGAGAGCAGGGAGAGGTGGGGAGGGAGGGGGGGGGGGGGGAATAGCGAAAAGGAGATAAGTAAAAAGACTGGGTGTGATGGTGGAATGATGGCTGTATAGTACTGGAATGGGAACAGGAAAGGGGCTGGATGGGTGAGGACAGTGACCAGGCGGCCGTGACTAGGCACTTCAGTCCAGAACCACGCGGCTGCTACGATCACAGGTTTGAATCCTGCCTTGGGCACAGATGTGTGTGATGTCCTTAGGTTAGTTAGGTTTACATAGTTCTAAATCTAGGGGACTGATGACCTCAGATGTTAAGTCCCATAGTGCTTAGAGCCATTTGACAGTGACTAACAAAGGATGAGGCTAAGAGGGTTACGGAAACATAGGATGTATTTATTGTAGGGAAATTTTCCACCTGCGCAATTCAGGTAAGCTGGTGTTGCTGGGAAGCATCCATATAGCACAGTCTGTGAATCAGTCATTGAAGTAAAAGATGCCATGTTTGACAGCATACCCAGCAACAGGGTGGTCCACTTGTTTCCCGGCCACAGTTTGTCGGTGGCCATTCATGCAGACAGACATCTTGCTGGTTGTCATGCCCACATAGAATGCAGCACAGTGGTTGCAGTTTAGCTTGTAGATCACATGACTGGTTTCACAAGTAGCTCTGCCATTGATAGGGTAGGTGATGTTTGTGACTGGACTGGAGTAGATGGTGGTGGGAGGATGTATGGGACAGGTCTTGCATCTAGCTCTATTACAGGGGTATGAGCCAAGAGTAAGGGGTTGGGAGCAGGGGTTGTGTAAGGATGGATGAGTGTATTGTGCAGGTTCAGTGAACGCAGAATACCATTGTGGGAGGGTTGGTAAGAATAGCAGGCAGGACATTTCTCATTTCAGGGCATGACGAGAGGTTGTCCGCTACCCCCCCCCCCCCTCCCCCCCATCTCTCCCCTGCCCTCCGTCTAACTTGCAGCACTTCACTGTCCACCACCCCTATCATACTATGTCTCTCCATCCATGCTCCAGCCTCCTCTTTACCCCCACCCAGTCGCTACTCCCATCGTGCATTGGTGCTGCTGCTCTCAGTGTGGTTTCGGACTGCGATTTTGTGTGAGTTGTGTTTGCGTGAGTGTGTCGTGTGTGTGTGTGGGGGGGGGGGGGGGTGGTCTGTTTTTGACAAAGGCCTTACTGGCCGAAAGCTGTGTGTGTGACAGTCTTTTTGTTGTGCCTGTCTGTGACTCAGCATCTCCACTATATGGCGAGTAGCAACTTTCCTTTTCATTATATTGGTGCATTCCTTCCTGGATTTTCCATTGTTTGCTTGTTACTGGTTGATTTGAAGTTTCGTCTGCATAAACTGCAGTTGTTCAAGAGTTGAAAGGTGTTGACAGTCCAGACAGACCTTCCAGCTGTACTGACATTCTTGCAGTGACTAACACAGAACCACTGCTTCTCCACAACTGCTGATGTCTGATGAAGCAAAATTTTTAATGACTGGATGTGCTAATAAGCAAAATTGCCAGCACTGATCCCAGTAGAATTCATGATATTCATGTGAAAAGCCCCAGGTGAGTCCAAAAGCTGTTGCATGGTATGCAGTTCTTTCCCTACTTAATTTATTAGGAATACTTTAAAAGTATGAAGGGCAATTTGTCTTTTTTTTTATATTGTTTAATACATCAACCAGGTCGCAAGAATGAACACTGTAAGAAGACAATTTTATCAGTGTGTTTGAGGGCTGAAGATCATGCCTTTCCACTGTACACAGCAATTAAATAATGCCCTCTCCGGAATTGCATACTGTAACATAGCACAGCGAGTAGCGAACTTCACTACAGATACAGATGAAATGTTTGTGAAACATGATATGTAACCAGATGAAATATTTGCCAATGGTATTGCTGCAGTGGCAACACAGGTTCCCATTGGATCACTAAAGTTAAGCACTGTTGGGCTTGGTTGGGTCACCATCTGAGTCTTCCAGGCACTGTTGGCAAGTGAAGTGCACTCAGCCCTTGTGAGGCCAATTGAGGAGCAACTTGACAGAAGTAGTGGCCCTGATTACAAAAACTGACAATGGCTGGAAGAGTGGTGTGCTGACTACATGCCTCTCCATATCTGCATCCAGTGATGCCTATGGACTGAAGATGGTGGCAGTCACGTGGTGCCATTGGTACTTCCGACACCTGTTTGGTCACAGAGAGGGAGGGAGAGGGAGAGAGAGAGAGAGAGAGAGAGAGAGAGAGAGAGAGAGAGAGAGAGAGAGAGAGAGAGAATTGGAATACTTGTCAGAGACATGCACAAATCAGTCTGTTTACACACTTCTGTGTAGAAAAACTATAGGCAATTAAGGTAGAGAATGGAAATAATCTTCACCCTCTTCTTTTTGTATGGTAGTCTGAAGTTTATTGTGGGGAAAAAAGATGAGGGCTAACCAACTTTCATGGGCAGGGTATGATAGTGCATCAGCGTAATTCTACACTCTGAGTAAATGTATTTTAATAAACCTTTGGAGTTTGATGTTACATGGTATAAGCCAAGTATCTGTCTCCAGATTGAAATGATGAACTCTGCGACAGCAGTAATATTCAGGGTGTCGACTTGAGGTTTGATGCTGCCCATCAGCTCTGAGCCATGATAGAGTGGTGTCATGATGGGTGAGATCATGTGTGTGCAGAGTGTTGGGGTGTTTTGCTTGGGAGCATTAACAGTGTCAGTTAATACAGTGTTTGTGATTTTCATTGGGTCTGTAATGTGTGTTAGAAATTTTGATGGTGTGGGCACATTATTAGAGCTACAGGTTTAGCTACTTGAACAGACTATAACAAGTTTACACTAATAATCAGTCAGAGCTTAAACTTTATCTTTGGTTGTCCTGGTAATGGAGATAAACACTGATTACAATTTATGTGAACTTGGAATTTCTTATGAATACATCCTCCATTGGAATATAACATTCTTGTCTGACATGCTGCTTGAGAGATCGAGGCTCAGTTTGTGTGTTAAACTATTATAACTCTGTTTTGTTCATTTCTGAACTTGCATTTAGTTAATTTCCATGATTTTTGGTTATCTGTATTGGTATCACTTTTTGGCTTTGTGTACAGTATCTGGCTTTTCAGTTGAGCTATATATGACAAGTGATGTTTTTGATACCAGTTATAATTGGTTCACACTAATTTTCTTTTTTCTTTTACCAACTGCTTTATCAACTTATCTGGTTATTTTTGTTTTGCATATTTTTGTGGTTATTTTAGTTTTTGCAGTTTGTCCCCATTCAAAAGCCTCATTTTTCTGTGGTTTTCCTGTTAGGCTCAATATTTATTGTTAAGAATTTGTACAATTTTGTAACTGTTGTTTATATTTTTGCACCACGGGAATAGGTGCATCATGGCTATCATTTTGAAATTTTGTTTGTGTTGCATTTTGAACCTTGTTATGATGTCATTGGTAAAAGTCGATGGGTGTTTCGAAGGCAGTGGTTTATCCAGGTGCAGTATATCTATTGTTCTGCTGTGAAACACATGTGCACAGTATTTCCGTGTGTTTCCCTTACTGCCAGTGCTGTACAGTGTAGTGCATCAGTTTCTTTGGGAATGTCTTGTGTTGGGAAAAGGAGGTTGCAAATCTAATCATGTTCATTGCAGACACTTCTCAATCAACAGAAAAAAAAAGTTTCGCTCACACTCCACATGCCTTACCTGTACCATTCGCAACACACAGGGAGTGATAGCCGGGACAAATTCCCAGAGATCACGGCGGTTGCCAAGGGCGGGCGCGGGGGTGGCCAGCAGAACGGCCGACCCCCGCAGCGGCTGCCGCAGACACAGCAACCGCTGGCCAACGGGAAGCTCACCATCACCACGAACCCCCTGGCAGAGGCCGAGGTAACTGCACGATTCCTGGCATCCGGCACGAACCTCGGGAAGATAGACGCAGTGTAATGGAATGTGTAGTTGGAATACTGGAGGTCTTGGGCCTGGAAAAGAAAATTGACTGCATGCCACACTGTTATCACTTACATTTTTCAAGTTGAAACTTCCATCCTAGTTAGTGCTCGCTACTATCCATCTTGTTGCATGTCTTTGTAGCTGTGTAACTCTGATGAGTTACTGTGGTGATAGTTATGTTACAGGAACTTTGACAAAGATTCCTTATGACTGTAGGTCTTGAGCTGTACTTAGAGATTTTAGTGCATGACCTGTCTTCTTTAGTCATAACCTGTGAACCATTCTCATTGTACACTCTTGTCTGAGAGAAGCCTGATATTTCACATTTCTCCTAAATTTTGTGGAACTCTTGTCACTGGTATTCAAGAATTAATGAGTATATGCATGCATGAGAAGAATTTTGGATACTGTGTACTGTACACTCTGTTGTTTATCAGAGGCAACAGTTTTGCTCGGCTGGAGAATAATAATGTTTACTCTATTACCTAAGTGAATGGAGGTATCAGCAGACTGAATTTGAAATTTTATAATTTATTATTATGTTCTAAATTATATGTGATATAAATATTATTTGTGTACTGGAGACAGTGGTTGACCTTTACAAGGAGAAAGTAATGGAAAGGGAAAAAATGTAAAATTTGCCATGTTAACAACATGGCTGCCTGTATCAAGTACTTTAGGTAGTTGTTTTCCAACATTGCACCAATAAGCCTGACCAGCAACCTCTATGGTGAAACGAAAAGATGGCATCGAGTACATCATTTTGGTTAGATTAAACAATCATGCCCTCAACAAGTTGTGATTCAAAGTGAAGGAGCTTTTCAGATACTCAGCCCAAATGGAAAGTGGAACACTACCTAGAATCTTTCCTGAAGTTATTCAAATACCTTTCATGCTTACTATTATCCATCTTTGTTGCAACAAGTGTGGTACATATGGAAAGAAACAGCTTTGAAGCAGACAAATAGTCATCATTTGTTTATTGTGGAAAAAGATAACTAATATGTTTCTCATTAAGTCACCCAATTGTGATGATTTAGTTATAGAAAACACAAGAAACCACTGAAGGTCATCTAGTTACAGTCTGAAAGTTTATTATCAAGGCCATTTCAATTAGAAGTTTGTGATGGTGCATTAGCAGTGATGTGGAGAATGAATGAAGTCTAGCCAGTTGAGTCCCAAGATTGCACCTGGTGAGATTAAAGTTCCTTCCTATATCGACAGTGGTCAGTAGTGTACTCCAGATGAGGGACCGCGGTGTGGTTGGTGTAAGGCCTGGAGTGAACAACTGATGTAGACTGTGCTTCTTGTCAGTGGTAGCAATGCCACACATCAGTGAAGGGAGGGGCCTGCTGTGGCAACATTCTGACTTTCTGGTACAGACAAGTCAGTGTTGTCTCCGTCCTGACTTGTATTGTTATGCCCACCTAGAACTGTTGCAGCTGTTCCTCAGTGATGCAGCATGGGCAGGCCAATGAGTCGGCAACCTGTTGGGACATTTTATCTAGCCATCAGACTGCATGTCCACTTACAATGTCCTTTTCCGCTAGGAAACTGCAACTGACCATCTACCACTGGGAGACTGGTGGCAGTGACGCCGTATCCCTTCTCCCACTCCAAGGAGAAGATGGGCAACCAATGTGATTGTAAGTATCTGGCAAAGTTGACTGTCGTGCTGAGACCTGGGACCCCGAAAGGTGGCAGACCAGTGGTGCGAAGCAGTCCCTATTGGCAGTGGAGTGGCCAGCGGATGCTGGCCCACAAATATTGTACTGTGTTGGAGTGGAGGTAAACTGCACAAACCCCAGAAGGGAATCCCTGAAACAAAAGGGCGTGTGTTACAGCTGCTGTGGAGCCAGAAGGTCTGGAACTGAGGACAGAGGATGGTAAAGGATGGCCAAAGCAACAGGCGAGGAATGGTGTGAACGAAAGGAAGAAGCTTGCAGCAAAGCATGAGTGGTACCTGGAGGACAGAGAGGGGCACTGAGACCCAGCAGCAAACAGGATGGGAAGAAGCGTGACGGGTGCGGGAGCCTGAGAGTGAGCACCTAGGCTGGGCCAGCGAGGAGGGAAGCCAGGAACAGAAGGTGAAAACAAAGTGCTAGGGTCGAGTCAGTGGATGGAGAATGAAAAGACGGTGAGGGCTGAGACCGAAGGGCAGTGATGAATCTAGCATGTTGTTGTAGGGCACCCAAACATGTGAAGGGCTCAGAGTGCCCTGCCATCCACACAGAGAGAGGTGTCCACAGCCACAGTGGTGCGGCAAGTACAATGACAGAGGCACTTTCGGGTCCACCGTGCTTTAACACTTCTACTCAATTATTATCTACTCGTCGGTAAGGTAATCCTCAAAACTTTGAAGACAGATGAACTGACTTATCAAAAGTGCATGTCATCTGATGTTAGAATCATAAGTAGAAGGTTAAAACGAAATTTTTCTCCACATAACTGAAATTTTCATAGATTTCCTGGTTCTTCATGAAGTGTGTGGTTTACAGTGAAAGTGATCAGTTCCAGTTTTTAAACATTTATTCTTCCATTCGTAACAGCTGATCAAATCCATCATGACACATTGCAAAGAGGCCAAGTTGTACAGTATGTCTTCATAAAACAGCTGACTGGTTCACAAATCAAGAAACATACTTTTTTACAACTTTAAATCTTAGTGAAATAATATTCAAGTAACTAACACAGGTTACACTTCGAGGTATCAGCTCAAACTGCCCGTCCCAGCAGCCTCGCTTCCCTATTTATATATTCTAAATAATGGATGGTCACTTGGGCCATTATTACTTAGTAATGACAACATATTTTTAATTGTATTTACAATTAAAAGTTCAAAGCCAAGATGTTCTGATTACACAGAATAATACGTCTAAAATTACAGAATTGAATAATATGTGAAATTTATAATGTAAAAATGTTTTCAAATGTGAAAATTCCATCTAAATATGAGTACAATAATGAACTTCACAAAATTAATTAATACATGCTAATTACACAATGACTCACATTCCTAACAATAATTGAAGCTAAGAGGGTGAAACGAAACACGTTTTGATTGACAGATTTTGTAACAGATGCCTAGGATTTTATAATTAGGCGTATATCTGGTTACAACAATATGAGTTTAATTAATAAAGTCATTAAGACGGAATGTTCTTTACAGCTTCCATCCTAAATTTACGTTTTACATTATGTGCCTTCATTTGCAAGCGACAGAATAACTTCTTGAATGAGTAAACTACATTCGTAAAAGTCCAATTATTTGAATAATTACAGTTGGTATTAACACTATATATTTTATTCCTATCATTTTCACTAATTCAAGTCTTTCCCATTACTACAATGAATGCCACAGTCTGTTAAAATACATCATCATTTGTTTTATTTTGTAATAGTGTCTGCTAATTAGTCTCCAATTTAGTGTCATTTTTATGAAATTCATGAATCACCACAATACCAATCATTTTAAAGTGAGGTATTGTACTACATGATGTCAGGGAATCGAAGTTTTCATTAAGTCTTTGTATATTAGGTACATTACAGTGGGAAGGCAGCATCTGGGAGGGACGACTGTGGCAGATGATCTGTCTGATGATCACAAAGGGGACCTTGGTGTGTCATTTGCTTTTGTAACCATTGCCAACTTTCTTGGTTTTGACTGTATGAGTGCCGGTGTAAGTGCGTGTGTGAGCATTTTTTATCTGTTTTCTTAGGAGAGGACTGGGATTTGTGGTCATCTATTGGGATGCTTGTCTCTTATACAGGACGCGGCAGAACTAAGCGAGCAGTTTTGAGAGATAACTGCTCTTGTGTGTGTGTGGGGGGGGGGGGGGGGGGCATTTGCACACGGTCTCCTTCTGTTCCATCCATGACCCCATTACAGTATGCCTGATATGGTTTGGACCGGAGCTAATTGGTGCTTTGCCATGTGTGTGTGCGTTTTGAAAACAGTCGGGCTGTGATCGTGAAGCAAAGAGCTTTTTGGTGATGGTTCAACATTCCGCATAACAGTGCCATTCTTAATGCAAACAAAATTCAGCCCTGGGTTTGACAGTAGGAAAAAACTGATAGCACACTAAGAAGAGAGACATGTGGGCAATGCAAATCGCATACAACACCAGATAGTTTGTAGCTGGTGAGAGCAACACTTGAGCAATTGCCATTACTTTCTGCTTGAAGGCATGCTGTTGCATTGGGGATTTCAGATAACAATTTGGGGAGGATTTTGCATTTGGATTTGAATTTACATCCCTTCACAATAAAGATGCTTCAAGAATTGAACCCAGCAGATTACACCAACTGCTGAAATCTGTGTGAACAAATGCTTGCACAGATCCCTCTATAGGCAACTTTCTTCAGCAGTGATGAGGCACATTTTCATCTCAGTGGGACCGTGAATAAACAAATTTTTCAGTACTTAGCTGAAAATAACCCTCAAATTATTCATAAAAGACCACTAAATTCCCCTAAATTGACATTGTTGTACACTGTATCACAATTCGGCATACAAGCGTATGTCTTTGATGAGGAAGGTGTGACCATAACTGTGCATTCCACGCATTATGTTTCAGTGTTCCAAAATTTTCTGCAGCCGAGAATGGAAGAGATCATTGAAGAAGAGGGAATAGGGGACTTGTTCTTCCAACAGGATGAGGTTACAGCTCACAAAGCCCAAAATTCATTCAATGTTGTGAAGGAAATGTTTCCATGATGTCTGGCCTCTTTGAGGGGGGATGTGGGGTTGCCTGCACGGTCACCAGATTTGAGCATTTGTGACTTCTTTCTGTGGGGATACCTAAAGCAAAAGGTGTTTAAACATCACCTTACACTCTGCCAGAGCTAAGGGAGCAAATTATTGAAGAAGTGAACACCATATCTCGTGATATATTTAAATGACTGTTGAGAATTTCAGAGATCTTCTCCAAAAGTGTATTGCTGTTAATGGTAATCATCTTGAGGGCATTATTTTCAACAATGAATGAATATAAAATTGTATGAACTATTGGTTTTGAATTTAAAATATTCTTTCTGTGTCTATCACAATTTCTTTTTTATAACTCCTCAAAAGCTTAATTGGTTCTGTCACACTCGGTATAACCAGTCAGTGTAATGAGTGACCATGTGGTGATATAGTAGTAGATTCTTCTCTGACTTTGTTTTGTATATGTGCTAATTTTAAAAGAAAATTATTGCACAATGGGACATCATAATGTCTCAGAATATGATCCGGAATCCTGCTATAAGCAGACATCAGCGATATATATCTACAATTGTTTACCCTTTCTGTAACCAGGAATTTTTTAGTTGTGTAGAATTATTGCTTGTGGTATATATTCTCAATAAATATGAGCTAGGAAAGAGCCTGATTCTGCGGTGTCTTCTTCACTTTTAATATTCTCAGTTCTTTTTCAGTACAAGGGGTGTTACTGTTGATATCTCTCATTTGTAAATCTGTTTGGCAGCGAAATGTACATATGCCAATATAGCATATGCCAATATACCCACATATTAATACTTGTTAAAATGAAGCATTTGGTCTGTTCTCTTCAGTTTCAACAGCGGTCTAACCCACAAGAGATTGAGCTGAAGGTATGTATCCTTTCTTTGCCTTTAGACATGATCAGAACTTCATAGGATTTTCTGAGAAGTCTTCCTCATGGCCTGACTGCAGACTGTAGGATTACATGAGCCATAGCCCTTTTGATGGATTTACCATTTGGTGTTGCATTTTCTCTATCAGTTTGACTGTAATCTCTTTCACAATGAGCAACTTCTTCTGAATTTTACTATTAAGTGAAGATGACTTATGCTATATTTTATTACTTTACATTGTATTTATTATTCTAGACTACAATTCATACGTTTCTTTCAACTTTAATGACAACTGTACTGTATTTTTTGGGTCTGAGTGAAATGTTCTTACTTCGTCTTAAGCAAAGCTTGGGACCCAGCACTTGCACAGAGTGCCATGTGGGGCAGGAGGGGCATAAATCTAGTGCTACTACCTCACCATCTGAGCAACCAGAGCTGACATACATATGTATGTCAAGCAGCAATAACTCTTTTCCAGAAGTGTTGTTATATTGTGTAATGTGTGGAGTATCAAACATTACTGTTCGATTGTTTAGACAAAAATTATTATTTGACTTTCGCAAACATAAGCTGTTTTTACTTTGCAGATGATTTATTTGTAATGTAAACCCAATATGTATCATCAGTAATCAATATTCAGTTTGACAGTGTTAGAACAAGATAACTTGAATACTTACTTGATTGGTAAAAGATTAGGTCCAGGGTTGATCATTGTAAATAATAGCCTGACAAAGTTTTGATGTAACTTCCAATTTATTCTTTACAGATTTGTCAGAAATATTCACAAACCTTTTACAGTCATTGTGTCTGTCTGATCTTCAAGATTACTTTGAATAAGACATGATGTATAGGCCTACTACTAAACAAATCTAATACTACTTTGTCGTTTCTCTATAAGAAAATTGCTGCACTTTAAGGCTCTGTATATGCCATGCACATAACACATAATGTGTGTATGTCCCTCTAATGCTTTACAGAAAATAAATTATAGTAAAATTCAAAAGACAAGTGATCTCAAAGCTAACATTAAGTAGTCCAATTCAAATCCAGTCAAAATATGAAATGTACCACAATTTTCAAATTATTAAGTCATCATGATGCAGCATGTTTCTTTGTACTGCATGGCATAATCAGTATTCAAATGAGCATAACAAATCATTTTTCCCATTAAAAGTGATGTCATAGACAAAAGCATTAAGTGAATGAAGCACAACATAGAAATTAATTGTTAAATAATCACTAGAAAAATCATCAGCCACCAGTGTAGCATAAATCTTAGTATAAACCATAAAATATCAAAAGATTAAAAGTTAATTTTAAATAAAGAAAACATAAAATTTTTCAATTCACCCATGCAGAGAAATTCATGCACATCACTGTCGTTCCTCTTATCACACTTTAATCAATGTGGTGGTTTTTTAACTTTATTATTTAATTCAGTCTGTGGAACCTTTTCCACCATAGTTCCATACACATTATCTTAGTTGTACATTTTATAGTTAGTTTTTCACTTAAATCTACTGTGAAATTAAAACAGTGAACTGAGCAAAACACATATGACTACTTCCACATATTGCTATTATTCTTTCACATATTGTAACTGACAAGTCAAAATTACAAATTTACTCATCAGGACCACCCATTTCACACAAAATTACATCATGTACCACATTATCACAATGTTCTTTTGAATCATTTTAAACTGATTACAAAATTTGTTCTGATACTTTTCCCACCAATCAAGATACAGTTGTTTAAATAATTTAAACAATTTTTCCCATACAGATTGTTTGCATACAATAGATTTTGAATAGCTATCTATACTTAATGTTGAAACCTTGTCTACTTTTGACAATCCAGATACAATACGTTCACTTTCCTCTGATGAATATTCATCTTTAAAGACAATAAAACATTTTGTCTCATAATCAGTGTGCTGTACTTCATTCAAGACATCATCTTCCACATAATCATCATATGAAATAATTACATCATCATCAGTCTTAGCTACATCATGTATACAGGGTGGTACATTGATCGTGACTGTGCCAAATATCTCACGAAATAAGCATCAAACGAAAAATGACAAAGAATGAAAGTTGTCTATCTTGAAGGGGGAAACCAGATGGCGCTATGGTTGACCTGCTAGATGGCACTGCTATAGATCAAATAGATATCAACTGCATTTTTCTGAATAGGAACCCCCATTTTTTATTACATATTCATGTAGTACGTAAAGAAATATGAGTGTTTTAGTTGGACCAAATTTTTTGCTTTGTGATAGATGGTGCTGTAATAGTTGCAAACATATGGCTCACAATTTTAGACGAATAGTTGGTAACAGGTAGTTTTTTTGAATTAAAATACAGAATGTGGTACGTTTAAACATTTTATTTCGGTTGTTCCAATGTGATTCATCTACGCTACCAAATTAATGCAATAAATGCTCAAAATGATGTCGGTCAACCTCAATGCATTTGGTAATACGTGTAACGACATTCCTCTCAACAGCGAGTAGTTCGCCTTCCGTAAGGTTCACACGTGCGTTGACAATGCGCTGACGCATGTTGTCAGATGTCGGTGGATCACGATAGCAAATATCCTTCAACTTTCCCCACAGAATGAAATCCGAGGACGTCAGATACGGTTAACATGTGGGCCATGGTATGGTGTTTTGACGCGGGCCATGGTATGCTGTTTCGATGACCAATCCATCTGCCATGAAATATGCTATTCAATACCGCT
Source organism: Schistocerca americana (assembly GCF_021461395.2). Taxonomy (NCBI): domain Eukaryota; kingdom Metazoa; phylum Arthropoda; class Insecta; order Orthoptera; family Acrididae; genus Schistocerca; species Schistocerca americana. Next base: position 79,363,824 of record NC_060127.1, read on the forward strand.
TCAACCGCACGCGAGCTATGTGCCGGACATCGATCATGTTGGAAGTACATCGTCATTCTGCCGTGCAGTGAAACATCTTGTAGTAACATCGGTAGAACATTATGTAGGAAATCAGCATACATTGCATCATTTAGATTGCCATCGATAAAATGGGAGTCAATTATCCTTCCCATAATGCTGCACCATAAATTAACCTGCCAAGGTCACTGATGTTCCACTTGTTGCAGTCATTGTGGATTTTCCGTTGCCCAAAAGTGCATATTATGCCGGTTTATGTTACCGCTGTTGGTGAATGACGCTTCGTCACTAAATAGAATGAGTGCAAAAAATCTGTCATCATCCCGTAATTTCTCTTGTGCCCAGTGGCAGAACTGTACACGACATTCAAACTCGTCCCCATGCAATTCATGGTGCATAGAAATATGGTACGGATGCAATCGATGTTGGTGTATCATTCTCAACACTGACGTTTTTGAGATTCCTGATTCTCACGCAATTTGTCCGCTACTGATGTGCAGATCAGTCGCAGCAGCAGCTAAAACACCTACTTGGGCATCATCATTTGTTGCAGGTCGTAGCTGGTGTTTCACATGTGGCTGAACACTTCCTGTTTCCTTAAATAACGTAACTATCGGTGAATGGTCCGGGCAATTGGATGATGTCGTCCAGGATACCGAGCAGCATATGTAGCACACGCCTGTTGGGCACTTTGATCACAATATCCATACCTTTTCCGCAATTGGTAAACGGTCCATTTTAACACGGGTAATGTATCATGAAGCAAATACCGCCCGCACTGGCAGAATGTTACGTGATACCATGTACTTATACGTTTGTGACTATTACAGTGCTATCTATCACAAAGCGAAAAAAGTGGTCCAACTAAAACATTCATATTTCTTTATGTACTACACGAATATGTAATAAAAAAATGGGGGTTCCTATTTAAAAAAGCACAGTTGATATCCGTTTGGCCTATGGCAGTGCCATCTAGCGGGCCAACCATAGTACCATCTGGTTTCCCCCTACAAGCTAGACATGTTTCGTTCTTTGTAGTTTTTTCGTTTGATGCTTATTTTGTGAGATATTTGGCCTGGCCACAATCAATGGACCGCCCTATATAAACATTTTCAATATTGGTAGAGTCCATGAAGGACACAGTGGCCAGTGTGCAGTGACCAATTTTTGTCCAAAGTAATGGGTGAGCTCATTTGTTTGCTTGTTTACGCACTTTCAGCCAATCAGCCAATTGGTGATGTGCTACACTGACACATTTGAGCTGCATGCCCTTCTGTCTTCCTCAAATGATATTACAGAAACTATTCAGCAAAAAAATTTACTTATAGTTTTGTATCATTCCGTTAATGTTTTAGTTATTGCGATATTTCCATTTAAGTGGGGCAGTGCACAGAGTTTGAAAAAGTTTATAGTGAAAAATAGGGGTCATTATGATTTTGTGTTTGCTGCGTATTACATCATATGTTGCTGCATATGAAATTTAGCTAACATATTGAATTTTTCGTTAGACCTGGGTGGAAGTTTGTTACCAATATAGAAAACAGTGATTGTTGCTTACTCACTTGTGATTGCACACACCAGCTACAAGGCCAGAATGAAATATCCTTAACATTCCTTGTATCTGATAAGTGGTTTGAGAAATTGAAATGAGATTTTGGCAAATGACAGCACACAAAGAGGAGAGTATTTTGCCATAAGACTATTACGCAAAATTCATTATCTGCTGTGGTATTTCAAAAACTGCAGACTTTTTTGATGAAAGAATGTAAATCTTAAGGGTCATCAATATCTAGTGAAACAACATAAGTGAAGACATTACACGTCCTGTTGATGTGCTTTTTTATAAGCTATTGACCTTACTTATCATCATTTCCTTGCTTAATAAACTTCTTAAACCATTGTTTGAGAATTCTGTCGCTATCACATCTGCACAACATGTTAGTGAAGTGACATTGTATAAATCCCAATCTGCAAAAGAAGCAAATTTTAACACAGCAACAAGAAAGTTGTAGGTTTTACCCAAAATTCTCCACTCATGACACTCCTCTGGTTAACAAGTCATGTGAAAAAATGAATTGCTGCTGCATTTTCAGTGGAATGCCTTTTAGATACTAACCAAAGCAGAGATGACAGTTCACTTTTTTGGGTGACCATCATGCAAGTGTCAATGTGGAGGGGCTCCGCTTAAAATTTACGAAAAACATGAGCGTGATCTTTAGTTCAGAGTGACACCACCCCTCCAGCACTCAGCATTTCCCCTCACGAACCCCACCACTATCACTCACCCCACACTTGCCTGGCTGACTGTGCATCTGCAGGCACATCATTCTGCATGCGCTCCAACAATACAACTTCTAATCTAACTTCCACATAAAAATTTGATTGTTTCTGTCCTTATTTGACAGAGACCATTAAGTTGCAAATTTCTGACTTAACCTATACAATCTGAATGTTACTACTGTGAATTTTGCTCTTTAGTTAACTGTTTACTGGAGGTAAGACGACTTTCTTTTATACCGTACTGTGGATGGTATTACTACTGCTAACATACATCTTGTGTAAGGACCATGGAGAGAAGATAAATCAGGACTCATATGAAAGCATATAGAAATTTTTCTTTCTTTTCTCCATTTACAAGTGAAAGAAGAAAGGGAATGTCTAGCAGTGGTACAAGATACCCACCACTATGGACTGTGTGGTGGTTTGTGTAGTACGTATGTGGACGTAAATGATACTGAAGTCAGTGGATGCCCATAACTGCAAATTCACATTTATCTCATAAACGGCTCATTTGCAGTCTTGTTTGCAAATTAACGGGAAAGTTTTTGTTTCTGTTATCACATACTTCCACCCTTTTTGCTGTTAGTTATGATTCACCCTGTTTTTATTCCAACTTTGCTCTCTAGTGCAGATGTAGCATTATTCATGACTTTTGTACATAAAAGGCACTGTTAACTGTATTGACTTTTTTCTGCACAATGTAATGTTGCTGCCTTCAACATATTTTTCATTTTATGTAACTTTCAAACACACACACACACACACACACACACACACACACACACACACACACACTACTTATCTAAATTTGTGCAACTGCTAATCTAGTGAATTAAATTATTTGCAGAGTGGCTGAATGTAAACTCATAACAAATACTTAGCTCATTGAGGAGGTGCTTTTTGGTCCTGGCATCTTAATGAAAGGCTAAAGATGCCATTGAAATTTCTGCTTCATATAAGTTCAAACATTTACTACAAAAGCTAACTGTATGGAGATACTATGTATGATACGAACAAAATAATGAGTTATGCAGTTGCAGCCACAATCATATTTATAATCTTCAACAGTCAGTAATTCTTACTCTGTAAAATCTGTTATTAGAATTAGATTCATACAGACTTCTTGTGACAATTCATTTGATATTTTTGTCTAGATTTGTTAAAATTACACTGTTTTACAAATTTGACCTGTCTGGTACAAATGTGCAATCATTTTCATATGATTCATATGTTGTTTTCCTTTTACAAAATTTCTTACTTATGTGAGATTTGTTAAATGTCTTCATATACTCATTAATTATTCATTAAATATAATTATGCATACTTTGTTTTGTGTCATTTGTCTTATTTTTGTATCAGACATCATGGATTTACATTGATTACAACACTGAAGTGCTCACCACTTGGATATTATTATTGTTATTATTATTATTATGTCTCATTAACTACAAAATTGTAATTTCAAAATGAAACAAATTACTCAAATTATTAACCAGAAGTGTTAGCCATCTATTCAAAATGTATACACTGCCATAAAAAAAGAGATAGTGTAGTGTTATAGGCACCAGGGCACCATCTGTGTCTATCCTTTAGTACAGAATACTCACGGCCAGAAGGCTCTTGTGTTGCAAGCATGTGAAGCAAGCAGGCAACCATGACACGGAGACACACTCATGCTTCCCACAGCCAACTGAGTGAGTTTGGAAGGGGTCAAATTGTGACCTTCCAAGTGGCAGGAAGGTCCTTTGGAGAACTGCCACACAAATTGAATGTGCTGCGTCAGTTGTGCAACAATGCTGGAATTAATGGTTGCACCCATAGATGAGGTTATGGATGTCCACTCAGCACAGATTCTGCCAGGATTTTCATATTGTAAGGGCAGCAGTGGCAGAGTGTCAGCTACCACAGCACAGCTGAGAGAGCTTATGAGCCTAGACATGTGAACATGAACTGTTGCGAACTAGTTATTAGCAGTGCGACTATTGGCACACACACCTCTGGGCCAGTCTTCCACCACAGCATCAATGTACACGGCTCAACTTGTGCCTTCAGATGATCACTTAGAAGATGAAATTGTATGCTGTGGTCTTCAGAAACGAAAGCAGATACTGCTTGCATGCAAGTGATGGTCATTTGTGCATACGACATAGACCTGGTAAGTGCTGTCTCATAGAGTACACTCGTCTGAGACACACTGGCCCCACCACAGCCCTTACAGTCTGGTGTGCGATAACCTACAACTCTCGTTCACTTCTGGTGTTTCTGGAGGGGATACTAACCAGCATTCAGTACGTGCAGAATGTTTTTAGACCCATTCTTTTGCTGTTCTTGCAATGGGATAGTGATGTGTTGTTCCAACAGGGTAATTCTCATGTGCATATTGTCCATAGAACTCATCATGCTCTGCAAGTTCTGTGGCAGCTTCCCCGGCCAACACATTCTCCAGTCTTGTCTTCAGTTGAGTACATTGCGCATATGATGGGACGAGAAGTGACTTGTATGACTCTCCAGCCAACAACTCTTACTGAACTACATGAACAGGACAGTATTTGCCATCTGTGTGATGGAATGAATGCAAGAGTCAGTGTCTACATAGCTACCCACGAAGGCTACACTAGAGACTAATATGAATGCTTCGGCTTGGGTTTGGTACCTGATACCTAAGAACCATTTTTGCTAATGTCCTTAAACGTAATCATTTCATGTACTCCATATACACTGTTGGACCAAGAAATATTGAGTGAGTTGGAAACCTGTAGATAGGTGTACAGAATTTTTTCTGGCAGTGTATTATTGAAAAAAAAAAAAAAAAACCTGAAATTACCAGTTACAGGATCAAAAAATATGGGTGTATTGGGTTCTTCATTAAACATGTGAATCATTAGTACATTATAGGATGTTTAAAATGGTTACATTTCAACAGGATGAGAGCCTGATGGAGGCAGCGCGCAGCCAGAACAACAACTGCGAGGGCGTGGACCCGGCCACGGGGGCGTCGGTCCCTGCTGGCTCCACGGAGCTCGCCTGCTGGCGGCAGCAGCAACAGCAGCAGCCACAGGCGCCGATCCCGTACTCGTCCTCGAATCTTCCCCCAGAAAACTACGTGTGAGCACCCGAAGCTGTCGTCACATTTGTAGCATACAAACACACTTTTAGATGCAAATAGTGAGACTGCTGCAGTACCATCATTTCAGAAAGTGCTGTGAGAAAAAAAAGTACCTCTAATACCTTAGTGATGCAGTGTGGTGCAGATCACTTGAATGTGTCGTGTCTGTGGCTTTCCCTTGGTGCACTGTGGATGTACACTTATCACCAGACATGTGGTGTATCCGTAAGAAATGAAGACTGTGAATACAGTGCATTGCTCCTTTAGTAGCTTCTATTTTGGTAAAATAGTTAACAGCCATAACTCCGTCCTGAAACTAATCTCTTCCTACTGCAGTAACATGGCCAGTGCCGTGGGCTGGAAGGTGCTTATGATTTGTGAAGGACACCTTTTTCTGGTGCTACACCTATCAGACGTCAACTTTCAGCTTATTTACTCAAGAAGAGAGACTGAACCCATGCCCACAGATCCAGTTTGTGGGCAGCGTACAAATGTCTTGTGTTCTTTACTAAACTGGAACGTGTACAATTTATTTCACTGTAGCTCTTTTATCATGAAATGTTCTTAGCTTGTGCCTGGTATCCCCTTGGAGCAGTAGATAGGTACACAGTCATATGAGATAGAGATTTTGAGGGTGGACTCCCTTTCCAAATTTCACTATTTAAAGATATCACACTTTCTTACTTCAGACAGTTATTAAATTGAGACTTCCTCATCCTCCCCTTTATTATCCAGTGGGGGTTGGGGTGGGGAGGCAGTGGAGGGAGAGTATACAGAGGAATCAAGCAGTTAAATTCTATCTCCAGTGAGGTTTTTGCATCAACGAATCATGAATCACTGAACCCAAATAACCAAAAAGAAGTAAAGAGGAAGAGAAAATAAAAATGTTTGTTGAATGCACAATTCAAAAATTAGAAGTATTTGTGAGAGGGGTCAATCTAAAAGTAGAGAAATCTTTATTCAAGACAATGAAAGAGAAATTAATTTACATCATATTTTGGTATCTTACCTGTTTTTCTATGTACCACTATTCGAATTTAAACATTCATTGTAGTGCTGCACAAGCTTTATGCACACTCAGTTGCTGTTAAGTTGCTGAATGTCTCATTAGTATCCTCTTTCAATTTACTGTTATTTCCATAGTGCTTTTCGCAAAAAAAGAATCCTTCAATTTCAGGGAAACATGGTAATCACTTGGGGCCAAGTCTGGCCTATAAGGAGAATGTCCAAAAACTTCGCACTCTGCCTACATAACTGTAGGTTAGTCAGATGGTCCTTCGTTAAAAGTATTCGTTCATCCAGCATTAAACAAGTTACACCATTTTTGAACTGAAGTTTTATTCATGACATTTCCAAGAAGTCCAGTTATCTGTGCATACATTTTTATGAGGGCAGATTTTTTTTGCATATAGAAACCATATTACACTATAGGCCTCACATTTGGTGGGACAGTTACTTTTGTCACACATTTTAGAATCGGAGAACTAAACAGTAAACGATTGTTCCCGCTTTTTCTTAGCGTCATACTGTAGCCAATGATTATGAAGGCCTCTGACATTATGGAGGGGTGGGGTGGGGTGGGGGGGAGAGTTTCACAGAGTGACTCTTGTATTTGGGAAATTCCATCCCTGTGTCATTTTCACTTGAAGTGTAACACAGTCTTGAAGGAATCAAGATTTGGAGATTTTGTTCAGTCACTTAACTTAATGGACAAATCCCCTCTACAACCACTAGGAACCCATAACAGATACTGCAAAACACTCTGTATAAGATTAACTAAGGGAAAAGTACGTCATCTCAGAAAATAAAAGGAATATGATACATCTAGTGGGACAGTTATGTAAACAGAATGGTTATTTCTCTTTATTATTGTTGCAGTGACAATTGTCATGCCCATTTCACTCTCTGGTCTTTCATTTGTCTTTGCCTAATTAGTTAGTGACATTCAGTTATTCAGTCCTGCTATTTTTCTGAAGGTCTGGAAAAAGTTTAAGAGGGGCACCATGCCACAGCATAAAGATATGTTAAGAACCAGTAGTTAATTTTATAGCACACAGTTTCTAGTGTGTTATGTCCTCAAGGAGGCAGCTCAGAAGTCTTTGTGCCCTTGTACATACGTTAAAAAACTATAGGTTTGTTATGAGAAAGCACAAAGTGCCTGTATAGTGCAGTTGCTTGTATGTTTGCAGAGTAGCAGTCTCCAAATAAAACAGTACTTCCTAGTAGCAAAAGTCTACAAGGGTTCAGTTTTCCTTGTGTAAACACATCTGATGGAATTAGAAATGTAAGAGTGACTTTTCATAAAAGTGTCATTATTTTTAAAAATAAATTTTTTTACAGACTTAACTCTGCACAGTAAATCACACAATAGTTGTATGTATCAACTAAAATTAAAATCAGATTAATATTGAAATATAGATGAGTGCATTAAAATGTCAAATGAAAATAACAAAAAAATATAAACCAAACACAATGATGCTCTTGGTTGCATAAATGAGCAGTCACACTGTATGTACACTTTCTTAGGGAAGCAACACAGAAGTAGTGAAAAGTCTTCAAGCTCAAGTTTCAAATCTTTATTCACTTCTAAGGTAACTAAATGTGCTGTGAGATATCTATTTTAACTGTATATATCTAGAACAGTATTAGTCCTTGTAATGATAACACACCTGTCAGTTGACATGGTCCTTCATTGCTTACTAGTGAGACTGCATACCTGAAACTTACAAAAGAATATGGTTGTGAGGGTGTGGAATATTTTATATTATTGATAGTAAAATAAATCAAACTGAAATAACTAAGACTGTATTTTTAAACATTTTTATATCAAAAGAATGAATGTACTTTTGTATATATTGTAAACCTACATGAAAGTATTTCTTACTATTAAACTATCACTTATTCCTATTTAATGGATGACCATCCAGGAAACACTTTACAAAAATGTTTGAATGTGGACCAAAAATTCCACACATCACATGACTTTCCTTTTCCTTCAAATAAAAGAGTAAAAAGTAACTATTTCTTTATGTATCTCATAATAAATGCTACCAAGATTAATGTAATATTTTTTCATCAAATTTGAAACAGAAGTTATACAGATTTTTATACATTAAATTTCCTTTCTCATAGATCCAAGGCAATGACCTATTTAATATGTGAAATGTGGACAACTAACTTTTTACACATCAGCTTTTTAGTGAGCAGGCATTAAAGGTTCATGTAAAGTCGATTTTTTTCAATCATGGCTTTATCTTATGTGTACACTGTGATTCTCTGAAGTCTATGTGTAATACAGAAACAAATTTATTCATTCCTGATGTGTGTGTTCTTGCCAGTATAAATTCAGTACATTGCACAATCTTGCCAATGCAACAAGACTTAATTAAGTTGCAGTGTCAGTTTTTGTATTGATGTAATTTATGTATTATATTATTTGTATAACATCTAAGTGATTGTTAATATTTTTGCTCTATTTATAAAATATATTAGCTAGTTTTATAAAAAATAAAATATATTGTTTTTCTTTTTTCCCAGCCATTTCTTTTATTTTTCCAAAATAAATGGATGTGCTAGATTAGATTAGATTAGATTTACTTTCATTCCAATTGATCTGTAGCGAGGAGGTCCTCCAGGATGTAGAACATGTCAGAAAAACAATAATATATGACAAATATTTACAACTGAAACAAATAAGCTAATGAACCTTCCACAGGTCCCAAGTGGAATGATTGTCATTTTTTTAATAAACACTATATGAAAGAGTCATTTTACGAACAGTAATGCACTGAATTTAAAATAAAAAAAGTTTTTATTTATTTATAAGCTAATAAACATGTAATAGAACTACTACAACACTTATTTACATTGAACACATTACTGCACTGAAATGGTGCAGAAGTTAGATTGTAATTACACACACACACACACACACACACACACACACACACTCACACACACACACACACACACACACACACACACACCCTTATTTACAATGAACACATTACTGAACAATTCTACTGAGAAATTCATCAATGGAGTAGAGGGAGTTGGCCACCAATAAATCCTTTAGTCTTCTCTTAAACTGAATTTCATTGGTTGTTAAGCTTTTTATGGCTGCTGGCAAGTTATTGAAAATGTGTTTTCCTGAATAATGTACACCTTTCTGCACAAGAGTAAGTGACTAATCCTTGTGAAGATTATTCTTATTTCTAGTATTGATTCCATGAATTGAACTGTTGGTTTGAAAAAGTGATATATTTTTAATGACAAATTTCATTAAGGAATAAATATATTGGGAAGCAGTAGTTAGTATCCCTATTTCCCTAAACAGGCTTCTGCAGGATGTTCTTGAGTTCACACCACATATAACTCTTACTGCTCGTTTTTGTGTCCGGAAAACTTTAGCTTGACTTGATGAATTACCCCAAAAAATAATCCCATATGACATTATGGAATGAAAGTAAGCACAGTATATCAGCTTTTTCATTTTATATCCCCTATGTCTGACACAATTCGCATTGCAAATAGAGATTTGTTAGGACACTTCAGCAGGCATATACTCGTGGGACACCCCTTACAAGTTCTGAAGTGCATGTAGTGTGTTTTTTCAAAGTTTAGTGACTAAGAATTGGCTAGGAACCAGTGATTAATGTCCACAAATATTTTATTAGCCGATCTTTCTAAGACTACACTTGATTTGCTATTTATTGCAATGTTTGCATCATCGACAAACAAAATGAACTTGGCATCTGGTAATGTTACTGATGAAAGGTCATTGATATACACAAGAAAAAGTAAGGGCCCTAAAATGGAACTTTGTGGGACCCCACATGTAATTAGTTCTCAGCTGGATGATGCCTGATAGCTTAATACATGTCTCTTTCCAAATAACACCCTCTGTTTCCTGCCAGAGATATAAGATTTGAACCATTTTGCAGCATTTCCTGTTACACCGTAATATTCTGATTTGCTTAAAAGGATATTGTGATTCACACAGTCAAATGCCTTTGACAGATCACAAAATATACCAGTTGCCTGCAATTTTTTGTCTAATGAATTAAGCACATTTTCACTGTAAGTGTAGATAGCCTTTTCAATATCAGAACCCTTTAGAAATCCGAACTGCGACTTTGATAGTATGTTATTTGAGATAAGATGATTATAAAGCCAATTGTACATTACTTTTTCTAAAATTTTTGAGAATGCTGGCAAAAGTGAAATTGTATGGAAATTTGATGCTACTTCTTTATCTCCCTTCTTAAACAGTGGCTTAACTTCAGCATATTTCAACCATTCAGGAAATATTCCACTGATAAATGACTGGTTACACTGACAGCTTAATATGTTACTTAACTGAGAATCACATTCTTTAATTAACTTTGTTGATATTTCATCATACCCACTAGATGTTTTTGATTTTAAAGATTTTATGATGGGCATTATTTCTGCTGGGACAGTGAGTGTCAAATTAATATTATAGAAGTTACTTGAAATGTCTGGTCTGAGGTTTTCCATAGCATCTACAGAACCTGACAACCCCATCTTATCAGTAACAGTTATAAAATGTTTGTTAAAAAATAAGGATACTTTCAATGGAAACTACTACGCACCTAGCATCTTCGTGATCTTTAATTTCAGTTTTGTTTGACATTCCAGCAGAAGTACTGTTAGCCTTGGGAGAGCCAGCCATGACAGAACAATCCCATCTGGTGTGCAAGATGCATGAGACAGGTGAAATACCCTCAAACTTCAAGAAGAATGTAATAATTCCAGTTCTAAAGAAAGCAGGTGCTGACAGGTGTGAATATTAATTACAGAAGAATGGAAAAAGCTGGTAGATGCTGACTTCAGGGAATATCAGTTTGGGAAATATAGGAACACTTGAGGTTAGAAGATAGGTTAAGGAAAAGAAACCTACAATTATAGCATAAACACATCCCTACAACCATGACTTACAGAAGACTATCAACAATGTTTACTGGAATACTCTCTTTTAAATTCTGCAAACACTTACGGAAACCAAAAAAATATTTGGTATAGGAATTAAAGTTCAGGGAGAAGAAATAAAAACTTTGAGGTTTGCCGATGACATTGTAATTCTGTCAGAGACAGGAAGGGACTTAGAAAAGCAGTTGAATGAAATGGGCAGTATCTTGAAAGGAGGATATCAGATGAACATCAACAAAAGCAAAACTAAGATAATGGAATGTAGTTGAATCAAATCAGGTGACAGTGAGGGAATTAGATTACGAATTGAGACAAAGCATTAGACTAGTTTTGCTATTTGGACAGCAAAGTAACTGATGATGGCCAAGGTAGAGAGAATATAAAATGTAGGCTGTAAATAGCAAGAAAAGGGTTTCTGAAGAAGAATTTGTGACACTGAATATAGGAAGTCTTTTCTAGAGGTATTTGTGTTGTGCATAGCCTTGTGTGGAAATGAAACATGGACAGTAAGCACTTTAGACAAGAGAAGAATAGAAGCATTTGATATGTGGTGCTGATGACAAATGCTGAAGATTGGTTGGGTAGATCATGTAACTAATGTGGAGGTTCTGAATAGAAATGGGGGGAAAAGAAATTTGTGGTACAACTTGACTAAAAGTAATGCTCGGTTGATAGGACACTTTCTGAGATGTCTAGGCATCACAAATTTAGTCTTGGAGAGAAGTGTGGGGGTAAAAAATCGTAGGGAGAGACCAAGAGATGAATATAGTAAGCAAATTCAGAGGTATGTAGGTTGCAGTAGTTGCTCAGAGATGAAGAGGCTTGCACAGATTAGAGTAGAATAACGGAGAGCTGTGCCAATACAGTCTTCAGACTGAAGACTATAAGAAGCAGTTTCCTTTCTATAAAAATGCACAACTACAGGGTTGGGGGAGTGGGGGAGGGGGGAGGGGGAGGAGGAATTGTGGCTCTGTGAAACCCCTTTCAGGTAATATATGACAAAGGTCAAAACCAAGAACTAATACATATTATAAATATACAAAACACCAGTCATATCCCTACAACCATGAGAGATTCATGGGTATTCTGTTATGTATTTCACCATAATATTTCTAATTCTCCTTTGCAACAAACGATGGAGGTATGAAATTGTACAAAGGTATATATAAGTTAACAGTGCCGAATGCAAGCAGTGATGCATTAAAAGAACTAAATGCAAACAAAAAAGTTATCAGTTTACGTACTCATATTCTGAAATATAAGTCTACCATAGGAAATATCCTTTTTTAAATTAATTTGTTTGGATTCTGTAATGTATACCCCAAGAGTGATGATGAAACTCTTTTGATTGAGCTACCCTGTCTGCATGTGTTATGACATTATGAAGAACTTTAGGATACACATAATAGATGTTCCTATACTCAGCAAACTACAGTTTAATGGCATTGAACCCTTCCTTAAACTACCCTACCCCATACAATGTGTCATATTCACAGACTCTTCAACACGAAGAACAATAAACTCAGAGTCGTGGAACATCCAGTGTGGAACTCTTCCTGGTTTTCAAGTTCATCTAGTCATGACATAAATGAATGATGTACAAAATATGTGAACAGGTATTTTAGAAACTGCATTGTTTACTGATGACACAATTATGCTGGTGAAAAGCCTAGGTCGATTGTTGCTGAAGTCATCTGGAGAAGAATCATTAAAACTGTGCACTAACTCTATGAAACACCCATTCATAATCTTGTTAACTGTCATGATAAAACAAGGACACAATGGTTACTGATGTCTGAGTACATGGCTTGGGATTGACAAAAATCACAGATTTTTATAGCTGCTCCCGTTTCTGGCACAGTGCTATCAAACTGGCTGACTGCATCCATGGGGATGATGAACTAATCAACAGAGACATAGGGCATAGTCTTAAAAATGCGTGGAGTCTGGTGGTGGATAGATTAAAATAAAAGTTACAGACAAAACAACAAAAGAATCCATTAACTATTCGGTTTTTTTTTACCACCTTTCTGCAAGGCTGCACTGATATTTGCAATGCACAAGAGCCTCAAAATTTGTGATCTCAAGAAAACTTTAAATAGCAAGTCTATAATTGTTTCACAGTAGAACAGCTTAACCTGTATTCTTACATAAACATGTATCATCCAGTTCCAAGCAAGTAACAATAAGCTTGAAAGTTCCACTCATAGATACCAAGTAAGTATCTAAACTCGTTGGTGCCCAGTGGAAAGTATACCGTGGTAAGATAATTAATAAACTTAGGTATGGCTTACAAACTTCCAGCATGCTGGAGTAGCTTGGGCCAGCAAGTTCTGTTAATCAGTAGCACAGAAAACCAGTCCAGGTTGCAAATTTTTACTTTTTTTTATTCAATGACTAGGTTTGGGCTGAGACCCATTTTCCAATCATCATAAAAAAAGTCGAAAGTGGCATTTCTGAAGGCATCAAAAATGTCAATGAACATTTACTGTGCATACAGATACCTCTGATATCTGTGCACTATAAATGTTCGTTGCACGTTATTGGTATCTTCAGAAATGCTTCTTAGGTGTGGCTTGTCTATCTTTTGAAAGTATCTTTCACTGTACTGACTAAAAAAGGAAATAAAGTTGGCTGTTTAATATTTATTCTGGACAAATAGAGTAAAGTATAAAGTGAATAATTGGAAAGCTGAGTGTCTGATCTTCTTGCATCAATAATGACTTTCCCACTTCATTTTGATCTAGAAATATAATGAGTGATATAGAAACAGCTGTTTGCAATAAACATATAGGTGATCCAGCCCTACTCAGTAATCTTGTGAATGGTTACTTAATGCATGTTGCGGAGAGTGACATTTGTTCAACAAACTTTGTATCACCAACTCATCAACTGCAGAACAGACTGCAATAGTGTGAGATTCCTGAGGTAGATATAATGGATGTTCTTCATCTGATGAAATAGTGCATTGAAGTACATAATATTTTTAACCTATTTGTACACATGAAAGCTTATAGTGATTTCAGATGCCTGTAGATGATGTGCCCCATGGTGAACCAGCAGGAAAGGATAATTAATACGCCAGTTTCAAAGAAATGTGTTTCTAATAAATTACGTGCAAAGAGTAGAACATTATATTTCAGCTGAACAGTGATAATAAAATAGTCAAATTCCGGGGTTTTCACACTGATCAAATGTCCACCACACAACAAAATTATGTGCCAGTCTATCTTATGGGATTTGTCTGTTATAAAAGCTGAGAAGCCAAGTATCTAAAGCGCTCTTAGTGTACACAAATTGCTCCCCCTTCCCTCCATCCCCCCTGCCCCTCCCCACCCACACCTGTCTTACAGATAACTCCTGTGAAATATTTCCACTTAAAAAGGCCTTTAGATGCGGTTCATGACTTGCTCCACGTGATTCAAGAGGATATTACAGTCTACAGTTTAAATGCAGTCTAAATAAGTATGACATTAGCTAGGGCAGTTAATGACTACAACTCAAAATGAACACATGCAGCAACCCACTTTAGATAAAAGTATGCTAGAAGAAAAAGAAATAATACAGTACAAGAGAAATGCTGTGTTATGCTGAATGCAATGCTGAGCTTGATCGTCAGTACCTGTACTGGTATGTGCGAATTTCATGAGTTCAAACCGAATCAGGGATTACATTCCACTGCTTCTAAATGCCAGTTTAAACATGCTTTCTCAGCATTGCATTCCAAAAAACAAAAGTGTAGATATCTGTGGGTGTAGTTTGAAAGATAGTTCACAAACATGCTTCTTGAGAGTTGTTGATAGTTATGAGAGTTTCAGTGAATTTTAGCTGGCCTTCTCAAACAAATTTTGGCCTGTCAAAAACAGTAGGCAGTCAAGTGAAAACTATTGAGACCATCACCACCATATAGCCTCAGTAATGGTACCATTTGTGAGTTTTTGCAGAGGCATTGGTAAAGTATTATGTATCAAGATAAGTCTGTCAAAGACGTGGAACTCTTAGAGATTTTTATACAGTGATTACCAAAGCATATTCATGAGAGATAAGCTCTCACAAGATACAAATGTATTGACAGTGAATTGTATGTAGATCAAACTGAAGCTCTTGACACTGAAAAATGGTAGTGTGAGAGCAACCATTCGAACGTGAGAAACATAGACAATGAAGCATCACGAAATGAGTAGTGTAATGAACAGAACATCAGTGCACTGAATTGATCGAATGATTGTAATGAATCATGAAGATATAATGACTGCAGACAACCATATGGTAGACAACAGGAATGTCATTGCATACTCCACAGGAACTTATGATGGATCGTGACAACAGAGAAGAAATGATCATGTGGTTCCACTTTGGGATTCGCAGGGAAACTGAATTTAGCTTCAGGAGCGGTCCACACTGAAACTGAAGGATTCACAGGGAAACTGAATTTAGTTTCAGGTGTGGTCCACTCTGAAACTGAATGTACAGGGGTGGGATCACCTATAATAATACAAACAGTGCATATAGATGACAGATCTGACATTATGAAGGATTTATTAAGGAAATATCAGCAATGTACTAAAGAAGCCGTCCAACCAACTGTTACAAGAAGGAAGGGATGTTGACATCTTATTGTATTCTGGCTTGGAGGAGAGTGCAGTAACTGCAAAATTATTCTGAGAACTTAATGATCACATAAATATGTGCTACTGACTTAGAATTATAATTACAGTTGGGGACCTAAGCAAACCAATTGGAGAGCAAGTTCTGCTACAATATCATATTTTGGGAGAAGATTTTTAGTAGCCAGTTTTTGTTGTTCCATTTTTGAAATGTGGAATTATCTTTGGTACAGATCGGATGACAGAAAGACATTGCCAATTAGATTTTGTTGGAGAATATGCTTACGCTGAGAATTAGGAAGAGTATATGAAGATTGTGAAGGCACTGCAGATGTGAATCTTCCTTTTGTTAGCATGAAATGAGAAGCAGGAGCTGTGACTCTGCACTTTTGAGGGAACACAGTGATCTGAATATGAAGATGTCTCAAATGATGCTGCTGCAAATATTCGAGCAAAACTAAATAAATTAACAGAACTTGCCAAGTACCAGAGAGAAGATTTTAGAGAGCTATTGCAGTATTACCAAGGTGTATTTCCATCCCAGCCCAGAATAACAAGAGGGTGTATTTGCGAATTAAAAATAAAGTCTCATGAGCCATTCTAATGGGATCTTACTCTTTTCAATCAGTCAGCCATTGACAGAGAGGTTCAGAGAATGCTGGATATGGACTCATCTAGTGAACAGATAATGAGTACTGTCGTCCCATACATGCAGGAACAAAATAAGGTAGAAGTATCAGAATTGTATTTGTTGCCAGCGTAATCAACAGGATAATTATTCAGAAAAGGGATCAATCTGAAAATTTACAGGATATATTACAGTAATTTATTGGTGTCAAGTATTTTGTAGAAGTTAAATTCATATGTTTAAGACCTTCCTACATGGCTGCAGTGCATTTTATGTTTGTCTCCATGTAAATGAACTGGTTTGGGTAGCTCCAGTGCATCCACTATAAAAAAGTGTCGTACCACATGTACTTTCCTCACATATGGAGCTCACACCAAACCTTAACTGTAACAATACCAATGCATTTTCCATAATGTGCACTACTGGGGCTACTTTACACCCACGACAAAAAATTAAAAAACAATGAAAATTTCATTAACTGTTGTTAACTTTTATTTACAAATAATTTGGCATAACTCTTGTAGTAGAAGAAACTGTATGTATTTAGTTAATTGGATGAGGTATATTTTAATTGTATTTTCTATAAATTAAACATCGAACAATGTGTAGCTTCAGTGCCTGTTATTGCGATGATATATAAGGGCCCGATTTTTGGTCGTGAGACAGTCAGTCCACGGCCGAGTTTCAGACTAGAAACCTGTGTTGGTTAGAACAACAATGCATCAACTTAACTGTGAAATAAGTGTAACAAAATTAGGCTGTGAGGTAAGACAATGACAGTGTCTGTTCCATACGCACCTTATTATTCTACAAGAACTGTGGTTAGGCTTTTACTGCTCGTAGATGTTCAACAGTAAACTATTGTAGCAGTATGTGGATGTTTGCCTTCAACCTATTAATGAGGCTTATCGAAAGTTAAACAATAGTGCACTGGCCATGTAACTGTGTAGTATTGGGGGGGGGGGGCGGGGGGGGAGGAGGGGGGGGGTTGTGAACAATGAAGATAAAGAACTGTGAAATGCAACTGTGCACCTGTCGGCTACATCGTTTACAGTAGTCATTACTGCACTTCCACCACCTATTTTTTCAGCCAGTATCACAATGCAGTGTGTTGACACTGAGGACCATCAATGAAGAAATAAAGCAGGCGAACGACACGAGCAGTCACTGATTTTCTTTCGGCAGAAATCCAGAGCATCATAGATATTCACAGGAGCTTGCAGAGCGTGTACGGAGACTAGGTTGTGAACGAAAAAATACGAAGAGTCATTGGGCGAGTCGTCTGTCATCACCGCAACAATGTCGTGCAAACCTGTGCGATCTCCCAAGAGCTGGCCTGCTCCACACAGATGTGAAACCTGCACTGTTGAAATGTGTGGACACTCTCATTTGAGGTGATCAACAGATCACAACCAAACACGTCACTGCTCAACTGGACGGACATCTGAGTTGGTAGCGCTGATACACTTGTTCACCATTTGGGGTGTTCCTCGTCACCATAAAAAGCATCAAAGGACCATCTGAGTGGAACTGCTCGCACATTACTAGGCTGATGCTGACAATTTTTTCCAAACATCATCAAAGGTGATGAAATGTGGGTTCATCACTTCGAACTGGAAACAAAATTGTAATAATCCAGGGTGTGACACCTCCTCTGAAGGAAACATTCAAAGCCACACCCCCACAAAAATGCAAACAAACTCCTTTTCCATGACAATTCCAGGCATCACACAGGAGGCGTTCATTTTCCTTATACGTTCTTTAAACAGTCCTTCGTGTTTCGCCTATATACACTTTGCTCCAGCCACACGTACTGATGGGACAACCGACTGTTTTTTCGTTGGTTTTTTAGTCGAATGAAACAACTGAATAAGACTAGTCTGTAGGGCCAACTCACTCACTCACTCACTCACTCTCCAGGTTTGAGAGGTTTCACTTGATGTGAGACAACCGACTGGTTGACTCGGTTACGTCATTTATATGTGAATGTTTTCAGTCTTCGGGTTTGAGTGAATTTCATTTACTATATTTTCATCCTTTCCCCGTGCAAGGAGCCGCCGCCGTACCCTCCACCTGCTGCTGCTTGGGCCAGGATTGCAGCCGGTGCAAGGAGGTGGCGCAGTGGCCGAGCCAAGCGCAGCGTTAGCGGAGAATGGCGACCGCGCCACCTCCTTAAGCCGGCTGTATCCCTGGTGCTAACAGCAGCAGAATGCTGACGCTGAACGCTTGCGGAACAGTGGTTTCCCACGCGAGCTATGATGTATGCCAGAAGGGTACGCAAGATGCTATTAGAATAAAAAATATATCAAATATATTTCGTATGATAACAGATTTTGTTTTGTTTTGGCCGCTCAATATTTTTTCAATAATGCTTTTTCTAAGTACCAAAAATGGAAAACGTATAAAAAGACTCAATTTTTTTTTTTAGGTACTTGATACAGTGATATGACAAGGTACCAATCATGCTCGATGAGGGGGTCCTCGAGAAAATTTTGTTGGGAACCTCTGATCCAGAGGATAATTCTTAAAACTGGTTTTAGTTACTGGACAGTGCTGCAAACAGTCCAAAAAATTGGGAGTGTTCCTTTCTTCTTCATATAGTCCTAAGAGAACTCCTACACTTGCATACATACTCACAATGAAGCTTTATTAGTTAAGTGTTAATTTAGAAATTAAACTTTATTGCAACTAGAACAATTTAATGCACACCAATCTGTTTATCAGTTTTAAAAGGTGAAAAGAAGAATTGGTGTTTCAGTACATGATTAAATAAATGTGTATATTCCTCGTCTTCGCGTATACCTCGGTGTATGTGAACTCCAGTGAAAATACTACAGAATAATTGGATAACTAAGTCAGCTAATTTACTGAACAGCACTTTCAGTAGACAGATAAACTAAAAAGATTGGATTCACTTGAAAAGAAATGAATGCTCAGTGAGTACGCAGTACAGCACTGGTCTGTGTCGACGGTTTTCCATTCAGTTGCTCCCAGAGACTGGTTTCACGCGAAGGAAATGAATAAATAAAAAATCCAAACGATACCTAAAACCACAATCCACTGCTTCCATTATTTCCATTCGATTGTTGTTATATAGTCTGGTTTCACTCAAAAGAATGCCTGAATAAAATTTCCTGGCACATTAAATCTGTATGCCGGACCGAGACTCGAACTTGGGACCTTTGCCTTTCGCGGGCAAGTGCTCTACCAACTTTTTTTTTTCGTTATGGTTGGTCGTTGCGGACGTCGCAAGACGTCCTGTTCAAGTTCGGTGGTTGATCCTTCCACTCAGTTTTTTATTACAGAGGCCAACCGGCTCTCTGACCGAACACGCTGAGCTACCGTGCCGGCTACCATCTGAGCCAAGTACGACTCACGACCCGTCCTCACAGCTTTACTTCTGCCAGTATCTCGTCTCCTACCTTCCAAAATTTTACAGAAGCTCTCTCAGTGCCTGAATACTTCAACCGATACGGACAGCTACAACCGAATGAATCGGTTGTTTTCCACCAATTAACTGAGTCGCTTGAAGCTTCCTGGGAGATTAAAATTGTGGACCTCCCGAGACTCGAACTCGTGACCGTTGCCTCCGGCAAGCAAGTGCTCTACCGTCTGGGCTACGCGTCCAGACAGCTGTAAGGTTGTCAGTATCAGCACAGAGGCCGCTGCACAGTGAAAATTTCATTCTGGACTGGGTCGATTGTTTACATTTGATTGTTCCCATCGCTAGCCACACATCATTTCATAGACGCCCACAGTGTGGAGACAATCAAGAGCATCCGTTTTCCGTCCGGAAAAGTCTTTTATTTTGCTTTGTCTGATGAAAGAAGACTGAATACGTGCAATTTTTCCTTAGAATTCTGCTTATACAGAAACAAACTTTAGCGGAACAGAGAGAGAAGCCGATTCCTCGTCATTGCTATTAGCATAATTAATATTTCGCTTAAAAGCCTTGTCTGCCGACAAACTGTCGTAGCCATTGGCCTTCATTGCTTCTTTAAAAAATCCATCGCTGACAAGGAAGGCACGTGAAGACAAAGTGTATTGAGCACTGCTTGCTTCTGGGCTGGATAGTCGTGCGAAGTGCTACAGCTACATCTATATTCTGAAATTCACTGTGAGGTGCATGGCAGAGGGTACGTCACATTGCATCAGTTTTTAGGGTTTTTAGCAGTTCCATTCACGTACGGAGCACTGGAAGAATGATAATTTGAATGCCTGCGTGCGTGAGGTAATTATTCAAATCTTGTCCTCATGATCCGTATATGAGCGATACGTAGCGGCTTGTAGTATATTCCTTGAGTAATCATTTAAAGCCAGTTCTTGAAACTTTGTTCATAGAGTCTCTTGGGACAGTTTACGTCTATATTCAAGAGTCTATCGGTTCAGTTCCTTCAGTATTTCTGTGACTCTCCCCCACACCTTAAACAAACCTGCGACAACTCGCTCTTCCCTTCTCTGTATACATTCAATATCCCCTGTTAGTCCTATTTGGTATGGGTCCCCCACACTTGAGCAATATTCCATAGTGGGATGCACATGTTATTTGTACGCAAACTCCTTTGTAGAGTGATTGCACTTCCCGATTATTCTACTAAATTAAGCGAAGTATAGATACACCTGCTTTGCCCACGACTGAGTCTATGTGATCACTCCATTTCATGTCCCTAAAAGGTACAATTTGTACAAATTAGCTGATTCCAGCAGTGACTCATTGATTTAAGCAGCTTCTTTCAGATAGTACTTCATTATAGATAACTGAATCATCTGAAGAAGCCGATGTAACTATTAATATTGTCTGCAAGGTCGTTAATAGACGGGGTGTTCAAAAAGTCTCTCCGCAGTGGCCTATGATTGTTAGCCGCGCGTGCCGTATGTCGCAGTGGAATATACCGAAATGTAACGGAAAATACAAGGTATTAGTTTACTGAATACTCATTTTTACTTACAAATTTTCACATTAAATGTTGAAAGCTTCCTCCCTGTTGTTGGATATACAGTTCAATCCGTCTAATCATGTTTCCAAACACAAGCTGCAACATTTCTTCTGCAACAGAAGCAGTGAAAGTGGATATTGCAGTTTTCAATTCATCGATGGATTTTGGACGGTTTTTATAGACAGTTGCTTTCGCTGCACACCAGAAGAAAATGTCAGGTGGTGTTAGGTCAGGCGATAGTGAAATTATGCGATCATCAAAAACATCAGCAAGCAGTGACACTGAAATGCGAGCTGTATGCGCGGTTGCACCATCTTGTTGAAAATAACCGTTCAGTATTTCACTTAACACAAGTTCTATGAATGTGTACAGAATATCACTGCAGTATCGTTGTGCGTTTAATGTTTCGTTGAAAAATATGGGACCCACAATCCGACGTCTATAAATTGCAATCCAAGCTCCTATTTTCACAGAATGAAGTGGTTCCTCATGAATACACAATGGATTTGCAGTACTCCACATACGAGAATTTTGCGAGTTCATGTACCCGGATAAATGAAACTACGCCTCATCAGTGAAAAACGTTTCGTCAAGAATATCCTTTCCATTTTGTTGAACGAAACTTTTGAACCATTGACAATAAGACAGTCTCTTCCCATGATCAGTATTTTTCAGTTCTTGCACGACTGTCACTTTGTATGGGAAAAGTTCTAATTTTTTCCTTACAGCTGTGTGGGCCGTTCCGACACTAACATCGATTTCCTGGGCGAGTTTTGTCACTGACTTGCTCGGACTCACGGACATTTTATCGGAAATATCGAGCTTTGAAAACTTGTTCGACTAAAAACACACGTTCTTCAATGGTTAGCATTTCAACTAGACTTGGCCACTGTTTCTATGTTTCGATACAGTGTATCGATACGCGGAACTGTTTCAGTGTTTCGGAACGGCTGTGGTTCACTGTTTCGAAACAGTGGTGTTTCATTCCGCCCCTGTCTCGGATAACCGCACCAGATTCGATCTCGAGCCAGACACAGAAACTGTATCGTTGTTTCAAAATAAGGCTGTTTCAGTCCACCTGCGCTTGGAACGGACTAATTGTATCGAAACTGATGTTTCATTCCGCTCTGTGTCGTACGAGATTCGGGCTCGGCACAGACACTGAAACGCAACATAACACTTAATGAAACACTTTCAAGAGTGGCGAAATATTTTTGACAAGCAATAGAATGAAGCTTAAGATATCTGAAAATAAAGCTTCGTTTCTAGCTGACTGTCCTATTACGAAATGGCGTAACATCTGCTTTATAAACACTAACCAAACGATGAAACAACGCATACTATTCACATTCAAAATAATAAATATGTGAAAATCATTCGGTTAAATTACACTTTTTTTATAACATACGCTTCTCTTTTCATGTACAGTAATCGTATTAAGAAACGCAAGTAAGCCTACAACATTCTGAATAAAAAAAGGCGTAGAGTGACAGTTATTAGATATATACATAAATTTGATCTAGGTATAATTGCAAGCAATCTGTTTGACATATCACTGATAGTGCTGTGGTGAACGGGAAGGGCTGGGAAACATGGTGACTTTATAGTAACGGTTCGAAACACCTTGAAAGGCAAAATTTTTTCTGTTATATTTTGTTATTTATTCGAATTATTTGGTGTTATCTGTGAGTCTATAGTCACTGTGCCTATTATCCACAATGATTCCCTTTGTGTGCATGGAAATTAGCAGGATGGGTATATTACCCATACTAACGGAATGTGGGAATCCCAGTAGCATATTCGTAGTTTCTGCAGTTTGCTCCCACCTCCAGTTCCGTTCGTGGTGGTTCTTCTGTCTTCAGCTATGGCTGTCCTCAGCCAATTGAAAAGTATGTAAGTCACACAACACGAAAGCAGCGCATTTGATGCAGGAAATACGAAACTGCCAAGACTCCCAAGTGATAGTTTCATACTTTCTGCGAAATGATTAGCGCTCTCGCACCTCATTTGTGTTTATATGGACATACTTATACAGTAGACATTCAAGATGATAAAATGTGTAGGTTTATTAGATTACAAAACACAAACCGTTTCACTGTTTCGAAACAGCGTATCGAAACATTGCATTGTACTGTTTCATTTGTTTCAAAACAGTTAAGTGTTTCAGTTTGCCCATCTCTAATTTCAACAGTGACACAAACGAAACAAACCAACAAAGGAACTAAACTTAAGCGTTATGTAAACACGTCAGACATACAGCAACGATACTACTGACGCTGGCTGAGATAAATGAAACAGTGGAATGTTGGGAGAGTCCACTTGAAGGGAAGTAACCCAGGCAGGCGGACAATCATACGGCACTACGGAGAGACTTTTTGAACATCCAGTAAAACACGAACAGAAAGTGTGCCAACACACTTACCTGGTGCACATCCGAAGTTACTTCTAAATCTGACCATGAATCTCCATCCAAGATAACATGCTGATTCCTCCCTGCCAAAAAGTCCTCAATCCAGTCATAAATCGTACTTTTGACAATAAACGTAGGTGTGGTACTGAGTTAAGAGCTTTTCGGAAATCAGGGGCTACAGCATCTACCTGACTGTGTTGATCCAAAGCTTTCAGTGTGTCATGCGAGAAAAGTGTGTGTTGGGTTTCACATGATCAGTGTTTTAGGAATCCATGCCGGTGTGCATTGAGGAGGTCATTCTGCTTAAGATACCTCATTGAGTTTGAGCTCAGAATTTGTTGCACGAGTCTACAACAAATCTGTGTCAAGGATACTGGACGGCAGTTATGTGTTCACTGCTTCTACCCTTCTTGTAGATGAGTGTGACCTCTGCTTTTCTCCAAGAACTGGGAACGGTTTTTTGTTCGAGGGATCTACGATACATGATACTTAAAAGAGGGTCTAACTCAGCCGCAAATTCAGTATAGAGATTCCATCGGGCCCTGGAGCTTTGTTCAATTTAACGGTTTTAGCTGTTCTCAACACCACTGACACTATCACTTATTTCATTAATATTTTCCAAATACCTATTTGTGTTAGTAAGCTATCTGTCCTAGAGTGTTATCATATTTTCTATACACTAACACGTTTAGGAACAGGAGACTGATCGCTCTCTCAGCTTCTAAGGTGAGTCGATTCTGGGGTGAATACCATTTAAGATATTGTGGAACACATGAAGCTCTTCTTGGCTGTGTGGCGCTATGTGTCATCCACATAGTGGAGCCAATAGGAAGGCTTTAAAGGAGCTCCACTTTATGCCTGCCGCTCAAAATGTTGTATGGATATGTCACTGTATGACTGTGTATGACTGAATGTTCCTATAGGAGTAACTTTTGTTTGCAAGTTAGTATCTTTACAAGTGCTTTTCTTTTTGATTATTCAACACCTTCGATGTCAGATTAGATTCCTTTTTGTTTCCTCTATGGTTGCATTCTTGTGACATTTTTCTTATTAATGTGTATGTGTTATCTACCTATATGTTGCTGTCTTAATTTTATATACAGGGTGAATCACCTAAAATTTGCGCTGCAAATTTAGCGGAAATGGAAACTGCTATTGATGTGCGGTTTTCACAGAATTGATTGATAGTAAGGTGCTCGTATTGTCAGCTAATAAACAGACTGTAATAATATTTAGAAAGTGTATTTTTTGTGCGAACATACATTTTTTTAAATGGACCAAAGCCAATTGACACTAACAAGCTAAAAGTAGGTGAAATTAGAATGTCAGTGGTGTTTGTTGCAGGATTCTAGTGCAAGTCGTTCACGAGATATCATGTTTTAAAAATTGTCCACACCTACACTTGGTTGTACCATGTGTAGTTGCTAGGTACGATGATGTTATGTTTGTTTACATTGTGCTTTTATGTGTTCCTCGAGTGCATTGCGACTTGGTGGTCAGTTAGTGTGTAGCAGTCCAAGCAGTAAGTCGTGAGTGGGTGATGCAGTTTACCAATGCAGAAAAACCATATGGACACTCAAGGTGTACACATGGACAAGGAAAAAAAAATTCCCGGATTTCCCGGTTAAAATACGCTTTTTCCTGGGTGAAAATACAATTTTTCTGTGTTAAGTGACAGTATACTCTTCCTCGGCACTGTAAAAGTAATCAATCCTTTGAATGTTTATGGTCTTATATCCCGACCTAGAATTTCTCGGCACTTTAAGAAAACGAAATTCAGGGGGGAAAACACGTTTTGAAGGACCTTTGATGTGCAGCAAGATGTACGCTGCGTATTTTTGTATTACGAAGTTATAAATCTGAATTCCGACAAACACCCCATGTCACTTTCCGAAGCACTGAAATCGAGATTGCGATGCGCTTTTGTAAGCCAGACAAATTCCATGTCACGTGATCTCAACAGCTGATGACAGCATGAGACACGTGATGCAGTCAGTGAATAGCAAGATCACTCTTAAGTAGCGCGAACACACAAGTAAGGAAAGTTAATGGTTTACATTAATATACATGGCATTCACATAAGAAGATTAATAAGATGGCAAAGAATCTAAACTTCCACATATAATGTTGATATTTTTTGCGCATGTTACACTTTAAGATACATTACACAAATGGACCAGTAAATTTTTAATAATGATATAAATATCTGATTTTCTGGGCTCGAAATTCTTCTAAATGGTCGTCCTCAAATAGTTGATTTTTAATGAGAGTCAAACCCTTTGTGATTTAAGAAATTCATCGTACATTCTCGCACACAGTTCATCTTGCGAAAACGGAAATTTTCTTTTCAAACCACCAGTCGCAACATTTTCCCGCGACCTGTTAGCAATAGGTTCGTTTCAGCATTTGCCAGAGAGCTCCAGATAACGGGCATCACCGCGCTTGCGCAGCTACGATGACGCAGGAAACCAGACGTTCCTACGTGTAAAACATTAAAAGATCTTACATTAAGACATAAAAGAAACAAGACATCAGATGATACTTTAAGAGCATCAGAATTTCGCGAACCATACTAAAATGCATAATTCGGCTTAAAGTGCACATCCGTAAGTCCAGATTCGGATGCAAATTTTCTTGGAGTACCTGTACTGTATTATCTCATGTTTGGTTCTTTATTATGGCATAATGACATACGTGCACTTGAAATGCAGCAAACAGTTGAAACTAGCCAACAATGAGAAATGAAACACTTTGTTTCAAATAAATTTACTGCCTCAGCGGAAAACATCTAATAAAAGTCAAATCTCTTTAGCAAACCGACAAAAATAACTTCATTGTTTTGCAAGGCGATTAATGCTTGACTGTCAGAAAGGTGGACATAAAATCTGAAACTAATAACATATTTTAGCCTTCCGTAACTATGCGAACGTATTTTAATTCATTTGCTAGCTCCCGGCCAGAAAAATCCGTTTCGTTTTCATTTAATGTGAGAGCAAGAAACAAGAAGGGAACAAAAAACCACTGAACATATACACAGGTCACGTGGAGACGACCCTCCTCCCCACCACAACTCAGACTGCTCTGTGCATCAGCCACGGATTTACGATATTTCCGAACCGGGACAATACTAGATAGTGGCAGCCAGCCACATTTCTGTAACCAGAAGCAACTGCGCATACCCAACAGTCCGCCCGCAGCTGCTCAAACGAATTTAATTTAAACAGTTGTCACGTCACGCTCATCGGAGGCAATTTGTTGTTATGAAGCATTGCGTAGTCTTACTAAAGCCTTTGACACACTTTGCTGTTGGCAGACGCTCGTCTGACCACTGTGTTTTGTTGTTGTATATGGCGCATTTCCTTTGCAACTTAAATTTCATTTCCGTTTTATTTTTTTCTCTCGTTCATGTTTTGTTGCTGCAGAATTATTCTGCAGTAGCGGGATACAGTAATATCCTTTGTTAGCGTATCGGTTCTTACCAGACAAAATCACAAAAATTTAACTGAAAACTGGTGTTGTTGTTGTGGTCTTCAGTCCTGAGACTGGTTTGATGCAGTTCTCCGTGCTACTCTATCCTGTGCAAGCTTCTTCATCTCCCAGTACCTACTGTAGCCTACATCCTTCTGAATCTGCTTAGTGTATTCATCTCTTGGTCTCCCTCTACGATTTCTACCCTCCACGTGGCCCTCCAATACTAAATTGGTGATCCCTTGATGCCTCAAAACATGTCCTACCAACCGATGCCTTCTTCTAGTCAAGTTGTGCCACAAACTCCTCTTCTCCACGATTCTATTCAATACCTCCTCATTAGTTATGTGATCTACCCACCTAATCTTCAGCATTCTTCTGTAGCACCACATTTCGAAAGCTTGTCTAAGCTATTTATCGTCCACGTTTCGCTTCCATAAATGGCTACTCTCCAAACAAATACTTTCAGAAACGACTTCCTGACATTGAAATCTATACTCGATGTTAACAAATTTTTCTTCTTCAGAAATGCTTTCCTTGCCATTGCCAGTCTACATTTTATATCCTCTCTACTTCAACCATCTTCAGTTATTTTGCTCCCCAAATAGCAAAACTCCTTTACTACTTTAAGTGTCTCATTTCCTAATCTAATTCCCTCAGCATCACCCGACTTAATTCGACTACATTCCATTATCCTCGTTTTGCTTTTGTTGATGTTCATCTTATACCCTCCTTTCAAGACACTATCCATTCCGTTCAACTGCTCATCCAAGTCCTTTGCTGTCTCTGAAAGAATTACAATGTCATCGGCGAACCTCAAAGTTCTTATTTCTTCTCCATGGATTTTAATACCTACTCCGAAATTTTATTTTGTTTTCTTTATTGCTCGCTCAATATCAAATTGAATAACATTGGGGATAGGCTACAACCCTGTCTCACTCCCTTCCCAACCACTGCTTTCTTTTCATACCCCTCGACTCTTATAACTGCCATCTGCTTTCTGTACAAATTGTAAATAGCCTTTTGCTCTCTGTATTTTACCCCTGCCACCTTTAGAATTTGACAGAGAGTATTCCAATCAACGTCGTCAAAAGCTTTCTCTAAGTCTAAAAATGCTAGAAACATAGGTTTGCCTTTCCTTAATCTTTCTTCTATGATAAGTCGTAGGGTCAGTATTGCCTCACGTGTTCCAACATTTCTACGGAATCCAAACTGATCTTGCCCGAGGTCGGCTTCTATCAGTTTTTCTATTCGTCTGTAAAAAATTCGCGTTAGCATTTTGTAGCAAACTTATTAAACTGATAGTTCGGTAATTTTCACATCTGTCAACACCTGCTTCCTTTGAGATAGGGATTATTATATTCTTCTTGAAGTCTGAGGGTATTTCGCCTGTCTTATACATCTTGCTCACCAAATGGTAGAGTTTAGTCAGGACTGGCTCTCCCAAGGATATTGCATGGGAGCTTAATTTAAAACAATAATGAATAAATGCAATAACTTTAGTAGCTGTGTAACCGGTTGCGAAGTCTCGTAATCGGTTGGCCCTGAGTAGTATTAGCACGCAATCTGACTGCATAAAATAAAGTAAAGAATGTCAAGAAATTTCCATTAACACAATTGATTAATTAAGTCCCCTGCAACTATAAAAGCTACTACACAACAAATCACAAGTGTAACTGTTCTGTGTGTGGTAGTGTGACTCAACGTACATGTATCTGGCATGGTTCTTCCTCAGTACGACAAGATATTTTAAACACCATTTACAATGAACTAATTGAAAAACCAGAAATACTATAATTGCACATAGAAGCCAGAATTACAACTCTAATACATGAACACGAGCCAGATGCTTTGTTGACTGAACCTGTGACCAAGAGGCATCGTCATTAAAGAAATGTGAAATAATTTTTTTTTTACCTCAATATATATTGACGAAAAATACACTGTGATCATTGCAACATCTTCCATCTATACATTACACCAACCGAACAGCATCTACTCCTCGCCCAACAGAACAACAACTGCACTCGACATCCTCTGAACTAGTACTGCTCTCGACATCCTCTCAACAAGTACTGCCCACGGCAACCTCTGAACTACTACTGCACCAGTGGAGGCGGCGGAATAATAATCTTTGGCGCAGTCTCTGGCGCTGTGACTCAGTGTAGCCACCTTTCGTATGCCCCTCCTCCATGGGCTAAAATTTGATGGTATTTTTGCCAGCATTGGTGGTGAAAATACCACCAAATTCGTCCAAAAAACACAGACAAAAATAAAAGATGATATTAATAAGTAAATATCACAGAACTAAATAAATTTTGGCTTTGCACCGAGCCTTCAATAACCTAATATATAAAATACAGTAATGAATACAAATGCTTGCATGCATGTGATTTTACATAATAGTTTACACAAGTATCATTTGTCAGAGTAGTTAATCAGTTCAATCAATGGCACCAGCAATGACGAATAGGTGCAGGTAAGAGTCTGATAACATTTCATAAACAGTAAATACACAAACAATCAGTTTATACAAATATTCACATAAAATCTTTTCAATAGTTCAGTAAACAAGTAGCACTCCTCAGAGTAGTTGACATTTCCAACTGCGGCACCCAGCAATAGTGCAGACAGCAACAAGTGACATTATCTCAGTAGAAGCATTTCCATCACTGGCACCCATTAATGTTGAACAGGTGCAGACAGCAACAAGTGACATCATCTCAGTAGAAGCAGTTCCATCAGTGGCACCCAGTAATGTTGAACAAGTGCAGGTAACAGTCCATAATATTCACTATCAATAATTAAACAGTTCATCAGAGTTCATCAGCAGAAATTAAACATTTCCAAGTGGCACCCATCAATGATAATAGGTGCAAGCACGAACAACAGTTTGAATGCACACACAATTGCTTTTACAAAATTATGATCAATGCTCTTACACTAAACATACAAATTATATTAAACACACAAATGATATCAGATAATTGTCATATTAACTATTACAAACACTCAAATATAAGTAAACCTATAATATTTACGGGTGTCAGTGCAAGCCACAACAAACAAGTAAAATAATATTTAGGAAGTAGGTCGGTACCAATTATTTGGGATTAGGAGAGGAAAACACACAAAACACACTCATTTATCTTTCATCCACATATTAAGTACTATAGTGTAAGTGCCATTCTGTTAAAATTTGATGTTCAAAAATGTGTATAAGTAGTAGTGGCAGCAGTGTATAACAGTCAATAACAGTTAGTGAATGTCATAGTCATCATGTCAAGACCAATGTTTGCCAAGCCAAATCAAAATCTATGGTTGCTGAACAACTGTCAGTGCGCCAAGATAAGCAAATACCTCCTCTCTTCAAAAAAGGTATATACAGCTTATTGATTTAACAAAGTGTGTGTGTGCAGACAATCTTCCTTCCACTGGAGTGTTCTAGTCTGCCATCTTCATCCTTCTTGTTCCATATAAACCAAAAAAAAAAAAAAAAAAATGCTCCTCACTTACTTTACCTCTTATCCACCAAAACTCCAATAATCATCAGCATCACATAATCTCAATACTTCAATAATACCTCTTCTATACGTCAATACATGTAAACCTTATCGCAGGCCATGGTGGCCAAGCGGATAAAGGCGCTACAGTCTGGAACCGAGCGGCCGCTACGGTTGCAGGTTCGAATCCTGCCTCGGGCATGGATGTGTGTGATGTCCTTAGGTTAGTTAGGTTTAAGTAGTTCTAAGTTCTAGGGGACTGATGACCTTAGAAGTTAAGTCCCATAGTGCTCAGAGCCATTTTGTAAACCTTATCAACAATATAATTTACCTTACCTCCTATCCACCAAAACTCCAATAATAATCAACATCACACAATCTCAATACCTCAATAATACCTATTCAATACGTCGATACATATAAACCTTATCACCAATAGCATTTAACTTCCATAACAACTCTTCCCTCTAGTCAGTCTCCTCGAACAAATACAGATAAAATCCTAGTACAAACTTCAATTCATCATCCCATACAATTCGAAGACACAGTGTCCACACACAACCTCTGTGCAATCCACCTGAGCCAAGTCTTCTACACATTATGAATTATAAAATACATTTTGGTTACCTTGTCCATCATAAAATAAAAGAAATGCATACCTGACCTCTAACAGCCTTCAGTTTGAATAACTTTCAGTAAGTAGGTGCGAATACGTAGTATGAATGATCACATAAGACTTTGAATGAATAAATCGCAATATTTCACAGTGTGTCACCACTTCAAGAATCACGGCAAAACAGAAGCAAACACGTGGAGTATTTCTTTGTGTCAAGTGTCAATTGCTATTTCAATTGCTCACGAATGCGGTGTAATAACTGTCAATGGTCTAAAGCTAGTGTTGGTATTTCATGTCGTTAGCTTCCTTTCTATTAGCATAAATTTATACAGCTTTCATAAAACCTCCAGCTCATGTGACTTCAATGAAGTTTCTTGTACCAATGTAGTTCGTAGAATTATAGCAGTTCATTTTCTTATCTTAAAATATAAAGCACTGAGCGTAAGCAAAACATGGAATAGCGAGTAAATATACCAGTAGAGAACAGAATGTCAACAAGTGGACGCAGCACAATCCCTACAGCGAGGCTCTGGCAAGCAAACAATCTATAATTAATACCATAGTGTAACCTAAACTCCATGGTCGTACACAGTATATCAGCACTTCTATATACCAAATTAAAGAGTAGTTATGACAACATAACAGAAATGTGTAAATATGCAATCCATACACAAAGCAGCAAATATATATCTTACATAATAAATAGGCTATTAGTATCATATCAGTATGTTGTTGTTGTGGTCTTCAGTCCTGAGACTGGTCTGATGCCGCTCTCCATGCTACTCTATCCTGTGCAAGCTTCATCATCTCCCAGTACCTAATGCGACCTACATCCTTCTGCGTATCCATCTCTTGGTCTCCCGCTACGATTTTTACCCTCCACGCTGCCACCCATATAGTAAATGGGTGATCCTTTGATGCCTCAGAATATGCCCTACCAACCTATCCCTTCTTCTAGCTAAGTTGTGCCACAAACTTCTCTTCTCCCCAATCCTAATCAATACCTCCTCATTAGTTATGTGATCTACCCATCTAATCTTCAGCATTATTCTGTACAACCACATTTCGAAAGCTTCTATTCTCTTCTTGTCCAACTAGTTAACGTCCATATTTCACTTCCATACATGGCTACGCTCCATACAAATACTTTCAGAAACGACTTCCTGACACTTAAATCAATACTCGATGTTAACAAATTTCTCTTCTTCAGAAACACTTTCCTTGCCATTGTCAGTCTACATTTTATATCCTCTCTACTTCAACCATCATCAGTTATTTTGCTCCCCAAATAGCAAAACTCGTTTACTACTTTAAGTGTCTCATTTCCTAATCTAATTCCCTCAGCATCACCCGACTTAATTCGACTACATTCCATTACCCTCGTTTTGCTTTTGTTGATGTTCATCTTATACCCTCCTTTCATGACACTGTCCATTCCGTTCAACTGCTCTTCCAAGTCCTTTGCTGTCTCTGACAGAATTACAATGTCATCGGCGATCCTCAAAGTTTTTATTTTTTCTCCGTGGATTTTACTACCTACTCCGAATTTTTCTTTTGTTTCCTTCACTGCTTGCTCAATATACAGATTGAATAACATCGGGGAGAGGCTACAACCCTGTCTCACTCCCTTGCCAACAGCTGCTTCCCTTTCATGTCCCTCGACTCTTATAACTGCCATCTGGTTTCTGTACAAATTGTAAATAGCCTTTCGCTCCCTGTATTTTACCCCTGCCACCTTTAGAATTTGAAAGAGAGTATTCCAGTCCACATTGTCAAAAGGTTTCTCCAAGTCTACAAATGCTATAAACGTAAGTTTGCCTTTCCTTAATCTAGCTTCTAAGATAAGTCATAGGGTCAGTATTGCCCCACGTGTTCCAATATTTCTACGGAATACAAACTGATCTTCCCCGAGGTCAGCTTCTACCAGTTTTTCCATTCTTCTGTAGAGAATACGCGTTAGTATTTTGCATCCGTGACTCATCAAACTGATTGTTCGGTAATTTTCACATCTGTTAGCACC
Source organism: Schistocerca americana (assembly GCF_021461395.2). Classification (NCBI taxonomy): domain Eukaryota; kingdom Metazoa; phylum Arthropoda; class Insecta; order Orthoptera; family Acrididae; genus Schistocerca; species Schistocerca americana. The sequence goes on from NC_060127.1 coordinate 79,397,369, forward strand.
TGCTTTCTTTGGGATCGGAATTATTATATTCTTCTTGAAGTCTGAGGGTATTTTGCCTGTCTCATACATCTTGCTCACCAGATGATAGAGCTTTGTCAGGACTGGCTCTCCCAAGGCTGTCAGTAGTTCTAATGGAATGTTGTCTACTCCCGGGGCCTTCTTTTGACTCAGGTCTTTCAGTGCTCTGTCAAACTCTTCACGCAGTATCGCATCTCCCATTTCATCTTTATCTACATCCTCTTTCATTTCCATACTATTGTCCTCAAGTACATTGCCCTTGTATAGGCCCTCTATATACTCCCTCCACCTTTCTGCTTTCCCTTCTTTGCTTAGAACTGGGTTTCCATCTGAGCTCTTGATATTCATACAAGTGGTTCTCTTTTCTCCAAAGGTCTCTTTAATTTTCCTGTAGGCAGTATCTATCTTACCCCTAGTGAGATATGCCTCTACATCTTTACATTTGTGCTCTAGCCATCCCTGCTTAGCCATTTTGCACTTTCTGTCGATCTCGTTTTTGAGACGTTTGTATTCCTTTTTGCCTGCTTTGTATACTGCATTTTTATTCTTTCTCCTTTCATCAATTAAATTCAGTATTTCTTCTGTTACCCAAGGATTTCTACTAGCCCTCGTCTTTTTACCTACTAGGTCCTCTGCTGCCTTCACTACTTCATTTCTCAAAGCTACCCATTCTTCTTCTACTGTATTTCTTTCCCCCATTCCTGTCAATTGTTCCCTTATGCTCTCCCTGAATCTCTGCACAACCTCTGGTTCTTTCAGTTTATCCAGGTCCCATCTCCTTAAATTCCCACCTTTTTGCAGTTTGTTCAGTTTTAATCTTCAGTTCGCAACCAATAGATTGTGGTTAGAGTCCACATCTGCCCCTGGAAATGTCTTACAATTTAAAACCTGCTTCATAAATCTCTGTCTTACCATTATGTAATCTATCTGAAACCAGTCAGTATCTCCAGGCTTCTTCCATGTATACAACCTTCTTTTATGATTCTTGAACCAAGTGTTAGCTATGATTAAGTTGTGCTCTGGGCAAAATTCTATCAGGCGGCTTCCTCTTTCATTTCTTAGCCCCAATCCATATTCACCTACTACATTTCCTTCTCTCCCTTTTCCTACTACCGAATTCCAGTCACCCACGACTATTAAATTTTCGTCTCCCTTTACTATCTGAATAATTTCTTTTGTTTCATCATACATTTCTTCAATTTCTTCGTCATCTGCAGAGCTAGTCGGCATATGAACTTATACTACTGTAGTAGGCGTGGGCTTCGTGTCTTTCTTGGCCACAATAATGCGTTCACTATGCTGTTTGTAGTAGCTTACCAGCACTTCTATTTTTTTTATTCATTACTAAACCGACTCCTGCATTACCCCTGTTTGATTTTGTATATGGATTGGGGCAAAGAAATGAAAGAGGAAGCCATCTGGTAGAATTTTGCACAGAGCATAACTTAATCATAGCTAATACTTGGTTCAAGAATCATAAAAGAAGGTTGTACACATGGAAGAATCCTGGAAATACTAGATGGTATCAGATAGATTATATAATGGTAAGACAGAGATTTAGGAACCAGGTATTAAATTGTAAGACATTTCCAGGGGCAGATGTGGACTCTAACCACAATCTATTGGTTATGAGCTGTAGATCAAAACTGAAGAAACTGCAAAAAGGTGGGAATTTAAGGAGATGGGATCTGGACAAACTGATTAAACCAGAGGTTGTATAGAGTTTCAGGGAGAGCATAAGGGAACAATTGTCACAAATGGGGGAAAGAAATACAGTAAAAGAAGAATGGGTAGCTCTGAGGGATGAAGTAGTGAAGGCAGCAGAGGATAAAGTAGATAAAAAGACTAGGGCTAGTAGAAATCCTTGGGTAACAGAAGAAATATTGAATTTAGTTGATGAAAGGAGAAAATATAAAAATGCAGTAAATGAAGCAGGCAAAAAGGAATACAAACGTCTCAAAAATGAGATCGACGGGAAGTGCAAAATGGCTAAGCAGGGATGGCTAGAGGACAAATGTAAGGATGTAGAGGCTTATCTCACTAGGGGTAAGATAGATACTGCCTACAGGAAAATTAAAGAGACCTTTGGAGAAAAGAGAACCACTTGTATGAATATCAAGAGCTCAGATGGAAACCCAGTTCTAAGCAAAGAATGGAAAGCAGAAAGGTGGAAGGAATATATAAAGGGTCTATACAAGGGTGACGTACTTGAGGACAATATTCTGGAAATGGAAGAGAATGTAGATGAAGCCGAAATGGGAGATACAATACTGCGTGAAGAGTTTGACAGAGCACTGAAAGACCTGAGTCGAAAGAAGGCCCCGGGAGTAGACAACATTCCATTAGAACTACTGACAGCCTTGGGAGAGCCAGTCCTGACTAAACTCTACCATCTGGTGAGCAAGATGTATGAGACAGGCGAAATACCCTCAGACTTCAAGAAGAATATAATAATTCCAATCCCAAAGAAAGCCAGTGTTGACAGATGTGAAAATTACCGAACAATCAGTTTAATAAGCCACAGCTGCAAAATACTAACGCGAATTCTTTACAGACGAATGGAAAAACTAGTAGAAGCCAACCTTGGGGAAGATCAGATTGGATTCCGTAGAAATGTTGGAACACGTGAGGCAATACTGACCGTACGGCTTATCTTAGAAGAAAGATTAAGGAAAGGCAAACCTACGTTTCTAGCATTTTTAGACTTAGAGAAAGCTTTTGACAATGTTGACTGGAATACTCTCTTTCAAATTCTAAAGATGGCAGGGGTAAAATACAGGGAGCGAAAGGCTATTTACAATTTGTACAGAAACCAGATGGCAGTTATAAGAGTCGAGGGACATGAAAGGGAAGGAGCTGTCGGCAAGGGAGTGAGACAGGGTTGTAGCCTCTCCCCGATGTTATTCAATCTGTATATTGAGCAAGCAGTAAAGGATACAAAAGAAAAATTCGGAGTAGGTAGTAAAATCCATGGAGAAGAAATAAAAACTTTGAGGATCGCCCATGACATTGTAATTCTATCAGAGACAGCACAGGACTTGGAAGAGCAGTTGAATGGAATGGACAGTGTCTTGAAAGGAGGGTATAAGATGAACATCAACAAAAGCAAAACGAGGATAATGGAATGTAGTCGAATTAACACGTTCGCTGCCATCGGCGCACCAGCGCGTCCGGCCGATACTGGTGCACATGCCGTGGACGCGCCTGCGCGTCGAGAGACTCAGCTGTTGCGAGGCACCACAGTTTAGTCGGACACAGCCATTCGGTAAAGTTTATTGCGCAGGCACTCTAAGAACGTATTGTTTTTAATTTTTACGGGTGCGGTTCGCTTTTTTACCCTGCAGTTTTTCTCTGTTGTGGGACTGAAAATGGAAAACAATCGTGACAAGGCAGGCCCTTCAGAGCCTGAGAAACGTAAAATAAGGGACACAACAAACGTACAAAAACTAACGGATGCGGAATTATTACGAATATTAGAAGCAAGCGATTCGGAAACGGAATTGGCCAGTGGGGAGGACGCGTGGAATCCAGTGAGGAGTCTGACGGAGCCGAGTTTGCTTTAGATGAGACTGTAAATGGCTGTGAACCCAAGCGACAGGGGAAGGGAAGGAGTGGGAACAAGTGGTAACGTAGCTGATACAAGTGTTGCATGGGAAAGCGAGCCAGTTGGAATGGTAAATTGCTTGTTTATAAAAAATGAGGGACTGCTAATTCAACCAACAGGAAACACTCCCTTACATTATTTTCGTCTTTTGCTGACAGACGAATTTCTATTGAAAGTTGTAGAAGGAACAAATACAAACGCAATTGAATTATTCCTTTCTGTGGGAACCAAAGAATAATCACGAATAAATTGTTTGAAAGATGTGGCGGTTGGCGAATTGTTAGCGTTCTTGGGAATTTTCCTGCACATGGGAAATGTAAAGACGAGGAAGTTGCTGGACTATAGGAAAAAGGACCACGTACTTCACGTGAAAGGAATTGCCGATAGACTTTCACGAAATCGTTTTCTTCTAATAATATGTGCATTGCATTTTTCTGAAAATCCAATACAGGGCGGACCAAAACTATCCGACAGGTTGTATAAAATACGACTAGTTATCAATTTTTTCAATGAAAGGACGTGCCAAGTGTACTACCCTGGACGGGAACTGTCACTGAACGAATCAATGATCCTTTGGCGTGGAAGATTACTTTTCCGCCAATACATCAAAAATAAAAAGCACAAATATGGCATAAAGCTATATATTTTGACAACTCCCACTGGAATGGTACTAAAATTCGCGGTATACACTGGCATGCTGGACGATTTAGGAGGAAGAGGCCAAGGGCAAGAAATTGTTCTTCATTTACTGGATGAAAAGTTGAGTGCTGGTCACCACGTGTACATGGACAATTACTATAATAGCTTCGCATTGGCTAAGTTGCTCCTGGATAAGAAGACTCACTGCACGGAACTCTGAGGGCGAATAGGAAGGATACATCCAAGGAAATACAGAAAGCAAAATTACGAAAAGGTGAAGCCCATGCCAGATTTGCGGATAGGTAACTGGCGTGATAAGAGGGAGGTTTGCTACATTTCTAACGCATTTACAAATGAAATGGTTGAGTTTGAAAACTAAATAAAGGAGAAGAAATCTAAGCCCTTGGCCATTGTAAACTACAATAAATTTATGTCGGTAGTTGATCGGCACGATCAGATGTTATCATATTACCTCTCCAAACGAAAAACCATACGCTGGTACAAAAACTTTTTTATCCCGTGTTATGAAAAAGATGCGGACAAACGCACATGCCGTACATAATAATTATTCTGGCACAAAAATGCCCCTCCAAGAATTCAGACACAGTATTGTAAGAGCACTATTGCCGCAAAAGCAGGAAGAACGGCCAGTCAGAAATCCCCAACATGTTGTGGTAAAACGAGAATCAACTGGAAAATCAAAAACACCGAGAAAAAAGTGCAGATCATGCGCCAGCCGAGACAACGGACAGACACGATTTACGATTGTCCAGATTGCCCAAATAAAGCAGGGTATTGTTTGAATTGTGTTATTCACCACCTCTAAAGGCAGATAGCACTTTCGTTCTTCTTTCATTTTCCGACAGTTATGTGTAGGTACTATTCTTGAACTTTGTATTTATTTTATTTGTTTGAGTGTAATCGTTAAAGTTCTTGATTGTATCTTTTCTGAGATTTGACATACATTGTGTTTCAGAAGTTTCTTCAACATCTTGTGTTTGTTTTTGAATGCTGTTTCCACTATTTTTTTTTTTTTGTTCAATAAATATGTCGTTTGTCAGTAGCATGCTTCGTTTTATTTTTGAATATAAAATAAAAATGTATTACTCTAAACTGTCAAAATTTTCAGGAAAAATAAAAGAGACGCACTAGCGCGTCCATGGCCACCCGCTACAGAATGTGGCCTGATATGCCACTGACGCCTTAGTGCGACCCCCCCCCCCCCCCAAAAAAAAATCCACAAGAGTAAATTTTATCTTTTACTTATAAAATAAATACATTTTACATTACTTTTAGCCATACAGTTTGAGATTCTATTAAGAAAATAATTGGTTACGTGGCAACGTAAGGCCAATTACAGTGGCAGCGAACGTGTTAAGTCGGGTAATGCTGAGAGAATTAGATTAGGAAATGAGACACTTAAAGTAGTAAAAGAGTTTTGCTATTTGGGGAGCAAAATAACTGATGATGGTCGAAGTAGAGAGCATATAAAATGTAGACTGGCAATGGCAACGAAAGCGTTTCTGAAGAAGAGAAATTTATTAACATCGAGTATAGATTAAAGTGTCAGGAAGTCGTTTCTGAAAGTATTTGTATGGAGTGTAGCCTTGTATGGAAGTGAAATATGGACGATAAAAAGTTTGGACAAGAAGAGAATAGAAGCTTTTGAAATTTGGTGCTACGGAAGAATGCTGAAGATTAGATGGGTAGATCACATTACTAACGAGAAGGTATTGAATAGAATTGGGGAGAAGAGGAGTTTGTGGCACAACTTGACTAGAAGAAGGGATCGGTTGGTAGGACATGTTTTGAGGCATCACAGGATCACCAGTTTAGTATTGGAGGGCAGCGTGGAGAGTAAAAATCATAGAGGGAGACCAAGAGATAAATACACTAAGCAGATTCAGAAGGACGTAGGTTGCAGTAAGTACTGGGAGAAGAATAAGCTTGCACAGGATAGAGTAGCATGGAGAGCTGCATCTGACCAGTCGCAGGACTGAAGACCACAACATCAACAACAACCCTGTATTCACCTGACCAGAAATCTTGTTCCTCCTGCCACCAAACTTCACTAATTCCCACTATATCTAACTTTAACCTATCCATTTTCCTTTTTAAGTTTTCTAACCTACCTGCCCGATTAAGAGATCTGACAAACACGCTCCGATCCGTAGAGTGCCAGTTTTCTTTCTCCTGATAACGACGTCCTCTTGAGTAATCCCCGCCCGGAGATCCAAATTGGGGACTATTTTACCTCTGGAATATTTTACCCAAGAGGACGCCATCATCATTTAATCATACAGTAAAGCTGCATGCCCTCGGGAAAAATTACGGCTGTAGTTTCCCCTTGCTTTCAGCCGTTCGCAGTACCAGCACAGCAAGGCTGTTTTGGTTAGTGTGACAAGGCCAGATTAGTCAATCATCCAGACTGTTGCCCCTGCAACTACTGAAAAGGCTGCTGCCCCTCTTCAGGAACCACACGTTTGTCTGGCCTCTCAACAGATACCCCTTCGTTGTGGTTGCACCTACGGTACGGCTATCTGTATCGCTGAGGCACGCAATCCTCCCCACCAACGGCAAGGTCCATGGTTCTTGGGGGGAAGCATATCAGCATAAGCAAATAAATGTTCATATGTAATCTTAATAGGTAAACATGAAGGCGCAAGCAAATAAATCACAAAGTATAACTTACATACATAATCATATCAGCACAACTAATCAGGTGACAATTATAATTGAAATAAATAGGCACAGCAGGCACATAATAAAAAAATATGACATCAGTGAAAAAGCATAGCAGCCAAGCGATGCATAATATACATAAGTAACAACCCTGTTCATTAATAAAGCATTGTCAAAATCAGTTAACACAAAGTATAAATAACGTAATCGCGAGCAGCAAATTACGTCTAAAGTACGTACCTAAGTGGAAATATGTTACCTGAAAAATAAACTCAATTAATTGTTACCTTTTCAGTTTATTACTTTCTCCTTCGAAATTAGATTCTTCCTGAAATTTTCTCGACAGCAAGTCATCTTAACGTTGGACACGCACAGAATTTACCTAAAGTTCTTAAATATTTTATACAACTGTATCCTGGAAAAAATTGAACGTTAATAACATTAGTTGCCAAGTCACTATAGCTTTATACTGAATTTAACCGGAGGAATTAGATTGTGTATTTGTCTACGGCTGTCAGTGCATTCGCACTGAGCGCTCGATCAGCTGTAGGTAAGCGTGACGTAGGAAGTAATTGTTTGCGGATAACGGCTACCTTGTGCGGCGCGCGGACTGACTGTCGCTTTGTGTATGTGCTGCCTCTAGAACACGGCGCGGCACCCCACGCGCAACTGTTAATCTCTCAAAAGCACGTCATTCCACAAAAATTTTAACGTTCGATATATGATGTATTCCCTTAGAGCGCCGAGATTTAAGAGTTTCTACTTCGACAGTGTTATCATGAATAATTTTGCGAACTCTATATGGACCGTTACAAAGCAGAAAAAATTTGCGACACAAGCCTTTTCCTATGTGAGACAAACGATGAGACATAATTAACACCTTTTGACCAACGGACAAAGTTTTTAAACGACCAGGACGTTTATCTGATTTCTCTCTTCTAGCAGCCGCAGATGCAATATTTTGGAGAGCCAGGTTCACAACTTCAGAATGCCGCACTTTCCGTGTAGGCGGAAAAGGAACTATTTCAGAAATGCTATTTGTCGGTGCTCAATTTTTTAATACCAATATAGGCGGTAAAGAAGTTGAATCATTAGGGAGTTCATTCAGAACGTTTTGAAAAATACGAAGATACTGATCCCACGTTCTGCGATTATGATGACAATAAAGACGACACAATTTATTGATTTCCTTCATCCATCTCTTTGAAGCGTTAGATTGAGTGTGAAAATGTGAAATGAAAATTGGTTTAATCTTACGACGCCGTAGAGTACGAAGCCAAATTTTAGAGCCAAACTGTGATCCATTATCTGATATAACTATATCAACATGACCCACTTCTTTAAGGAAATGTTTGATGAAAGCATTATATACTGAACGAGCTGTTGCTTTGCGTTAAGGTGTAAAACACACATATCTTGATGTCAATTCCACTACTACCAAAATGTACGCAAAGCCATTAGTAGAACGAACCACTGGACCGAACAAATCGACTGCAGCCATCTCCTTTAATTTCGTTGGAATGATAGGAAACAACGGTGCTCTGTGGGAAATAGTTGGCGGCTTAGCCTTTTGACATAATTTGCATTTGGCAAGAACAAATCGAATACGTTTTTCCATATTACTGAAGTAGCAATTTTCTCGTAATTTATGAAAGCATTTTCTGGGACCAAAGTGTGCATAGCTGAAAAGTGTATACCAAATCAATTCATTAACCAACTCATCAGGTATGCGAATTAACCAAACAGAGGTGTCAACCGATTTTCGTTTAAAAAGAATATCATTGCGAACTAAATAATACTGTCTAATCGCTACGCTTTCCTTTCTCCTCCACTTCTCCTTAATGTCCTTCCAGATTGGATCCTTATTTTGCTCCTCAGCGATGTCCTGGAGCGAAGACGAAATAAAATTTTAAAACGCAACGCCTTGAATATACATCAAACAATAATTGTTTTCTTTACAGTCCTCCTCAGCACTTTGTTTCAAACCCGTAGGTGCACTTGATAAAGCATCAACAATAATATTTGAAGATCCCTAGATGTAAACAATTCTGAAATCAAATTCCTGTAGATACAGCGCCCATCGTGACAATCTTCCATGTGTTAATATTGTTGACATAAGAAATTCCAGAGCTCGATGATCGGTGTAAACCTTCATATGTCTGCCATACAAAAAGATGCGAAATTTTGTGAAAGCCCAAACAACAGCCAAAGCTTCAAGTTCCGTAATCGAATAATTCTTTTCTGATTTAGAGAGAACACAACTTCCAAATGCAATAGTTTTCTGTACTACAATGCTGTTTTCTTCTATCTCTTTAAATAAGTGTGCACCTAGGCCTTTGTATGATGATCCCGTCGCCAAACAAAAATCTTTAGGTAAATCCGGATGTGAAAGAAGTGGAGCAGCAACTAAAGCATCACGAAGTTGTTCAAATTCTAATTGAGTTTCCTCATCCCAAAACCAATTAGAATTCTTTCCAGAAAGTTAACATAAACGAGGTGTGGCCAAATTGTCCAATCTAACAAAGATTCTAAGAAAATTACAGACACCAAGGAAACTACGAACATCACGTTTTGTAGTAGGAACAGCATAATTGCGAACAGCGTCTAGTTTCTCTGGATCAGGAAGAATACCTTCTGTAGAAATAATATGACCAAGAAATTTCACCTGAGAACGACCAAATTCAGATTTTTCCAAGTTCACTGTAATGCCAACTCTTGCAAAAATACGCAATAATGAATCCAAAATTTTGTTATGCTCACTCCAAGAACGTTTAGCAATAAGAATATCGTCAACATATGAAGTAATATTGTCACGAAGATAAACAGGTAAAATTTCGTTTAAACTACGAATGAATGCTGCTGAAGATACAGTAAGTCCAAACGGTAATTTCCGAAATTGATAACAGTAACCAAAGGCTAAAAAGGCAGTATATTTTCTACAATCAGGGTGGAGTTCTATTTGTCAAAAACTTGCACGCATATCAATTGTGGATAAAGCTTTAATTTCATGGAAATATTGAAGTAGTTCATCTAGAGTTTGCGGACGGTCAGTTTCAGGAATGATGATATTATATATCTGTCTGGAATCCAGAACCAAACGAATTGACACATCCTTTTTAAGAACGACATGTAATGGTCTGGTATTATGACTGACTGCTGGCTCAATAATGCCTTGATCTAACATGCATTGAAGTTCACTCTTAACCTTGTCTCTATAAGCCAAAGGAATAGCGTACGTTTTCCCCCGAAATGGTGTGCGTTCTTTTACTTTAAATAAATATTGTAGGCCTTTTATAGTTCCTGTGTGATGACTAAATACTGTAGCATGTGAGGTCAAAATTTGGTGCAATTCTTCTCTTGCAACGTCATCTGTCACTTCAGCTTTGTTAACCTTTTCATTAATTAATTCTTCACTATTAATTATATCATCCATCGTGTCTCTGTATCTATTGTCGTTGTCATGAATGAAGACATTGTCATCATAATACTCAGCGAAAATATCGGAAGTAAGAAACCTTAAATATTTTGTGTCTGATTCAGATTTCGTTACGCACTCAAAAAGTTTCAAACATCTCGGCATTCCGGCAACAGTCAAGTTCACACTTCCTTCCTCAAAGTTTAAAATTGCCTTATATGTGTTAAGAAACTCCATACCTAATATAATTAGTGTACTGAGTAATGGAACAATAATAAAATTAGCAGAAAATTCATATCCTTGACAAATGAAATTTAAGTTGGTCTGTTGTTTGACTTCCACACTTTTTCCAGAAATAGCTCCTCGAACTGTAGTTTTAGAAACAGGTAACACAGGACAAGCCATAGTTCTTACACATATACGAAAAACTGATTCACTAATAACATTCAATGGGCTCCCAGAATCTAAAGCCGCAGTGAACTTATTCTTACTCACACATACTTCAAAACAGGATGTAAAAATGCGTCTACGTTATTTTCCTTTTCGTCTAGCAAAATATCTCTCATGTCTTCCAAGCGTACGTAGTGTAAAGTCGTAGTGTCATTACTTTCTGAACCGTCTATATTGTTGCCAGAAGCCGAAGCTACAAGTCATTGTCGATTGTTCGCGTCACGTCTTTGATTATTCGCGTCATTTCGTGGATCAATTTCTACGATTTGCACTTGTCTCTCTGAATTTCTGTCACGTGGAGGATGCCAATTAGGTCCCTCCTGTCTGTTACATGTAAATTCTTGGTTGTGTCTGTTATTAAAATTTCTATTTTCCTGGCTATCTGCATGACTACTTCTTGTGTAATTTCGACTGTCACTTCTGAAATTATTGTTAGGCCTACTACCCTGGTTATTTCTGTAGTAAGAATTTCTATTATTGTATGAATAATTTCTGTCTTGATGATACCGATTACTGTTTCCGTATGATTGATCATTCCGGTAAGAATTTCTGTTATTATACTTGTCTGTGTAATTTCTGTTAGAACGTCTGTTATTGTCATAAGGCTGGTATCTATTGTCCTGTCTGTTTCGTCTGTCATTTTCAAAATTACCGCTATAATGTCCGTTCCGATCATTATCCCTTTTCTCTGAAAATCTATTGTGATTACCGTTACTGAAAAAATTACAAGAAGTTCAGTCGTCGTTGTCATACTCAAGTTTTTGTAGCAAAGTCTTAAAAGTTTCAATGTCGTCTTTACATCTTCCGGCTAAAGCAATGTGTCTTATCGATTGTGGCAGCTTAGTTAAACTTAATTCAGTCGGGCTATAAGGGCTGGATAGGAACTGATTCTTTCGAATCATATCTTCAAAGTATTCTGCCGGGGTGCGGAACTCAGACTGTTTAAAATTACGCTGCATAATAAGACTATTGTAACATCCACGTGATAAATTTTTGGCTACAGTGCGACGAGAGGAAATTATGCCTGTAACAGTTATAAACATTTTCTATTCGACATATGAAAAAATGTAATTGGACATATCGATGTGTATCATACAAAGACAATGATAATTGTAAATTCCTTTTATGATCTGCGATTGTCTTCTTTTGTTTTTATCTTTTATTGGATGGCTTTTGTAGGTTCAGCACGCAAGACGCATATCAAACTGAGGTCTGTTAAGAAATTGTAATTATTTGTTAATTATTATTTGAAAATAGAGTTCATTATTATTATAAACATGAGTGAATAATTATTTGTAACTCTAATTCCTCTCTCAGTAAGTATTATCTGTGTTAATTATTTCATTCCGCTGCAACGAGCGCAGCCATTGATGATAGCGATTTGTATCGCGTTTTTGTCTGTGTTTTCCTTAGAAACAAATCAAATTTTTGCTTGATGAAGTCAGAATAGTGCACAATACGAAGGTAGAGTTTCTGTAAAGTTTAATAAGCATTTAAAATACTTATTTGCTCTAACAATAGAAAGTCTCTATCAATTGTCTGCCGCCATCATAACAATTGTCTCAGCGGCAAATTCAAATTAGGCAACTCTACAGACATAAATGCCGATCGTAATACAAATGTGTAAAAATAAATGTGCACCTGTGGTCCCGAACTCATTTTAATGAAAATAATTCGAATCAGATTGGTTCTTTAAAAACAGTGCTCGTAGCACAATTCTTATAACAAACTTTTCTAGCTGATGTATGGAGCCGAAATTAATTACGCACAAGTTGCGAAGAATATTGTGTCAGGTAACATACGTCAGTGTTGTGCGCGGCTGATATTCGGTGGTTTTAATGATCATTTTGCTGAAGATAACTGCTTCCATCTTAATCAATAGTTGTATAGAATCCGTTGTATGAACTGTGATTTAGTGACACTTACACAACTTACAGACAACACTTTAACACGACGTTAACTTGGAGTTCTTTAGCTACTTGATCAAATCTTTAGCCGGGAGAAAAATTATTTAGTAATTACTCAATGTAATAAAATAAGATTATCATTTCCATCTACAAATTAGTTAAATACCAAACCACTGAATAACACAGCGAACGCCACACTATGTTTGACTTTGTCTTGCGTGTTTTCGGACCAATATGCCGATAGAAATGTATGATAAAAATCATTTAAATTATTACAATCTCTAATAAGTGCGCGCATGCGCGTCGCCTGTTCGTTTTCTAAATATCCACACATAAACTCCAGTTTGTGACTTAGTGGCCAATTTGGCGGAAGTGCGTACATAAATTGATCTAACCATGAACATGGATGTATGTCATTATTAGAATTGCGAAAGATCTTAAATTTCCGAACAGTTAAATAGAGTTTATAGTTACAGTTTTCGCCTCGTGGCGACAAAGACCTACCGCGTCTGTCCCAGTCCGAATGTCGATAATTGTCAAGTTCGCGCGCCTGGCGCTCTCTTGTTGCATCTCGTAAATGAAATAAATTGTTTTCTTCAAAACCCGCTGCTATCGGTGATTCTTAATTTCTTCTACTGTCTTTTCCTACGATTTCGCTTTCAATTTGTTTAACTTGCTTTCGTAACGCCTCAAATTCCCTTGATTTTCAATATGTTTATTTATGTTCTGATACTCTTCTGTTTCTGCAAATGGCAATGGAGCTGTATCGTCTGAATCTCTGTCCCCATTTAAAATAAGACTTTTCAATTTATCTGAAATCTCCTCAACTCTTTCCGATGAGTCACCTATTTGTTCTTTCTGTTTATTTATGTCTTCCATAAGTGTCGCGACTCGGGTTTCGATATTGACACATTTAGTAGTTAACTGTTCATATTGTTGTGTTAGGTTATTTATTCTGTCATTTGGTAAGGATTCCTCGATTCTTTCAAATATTTCTTCCTTATTGTGTGCACGTTGAAGATTTAACTCTGAAAATTTTTGTACTATCACGCGATGTCTTTCTTCCTGTTCTCTATCCTGTTCCTTTTGTCTAATTTCTATTGAAATTAATCTATTATTGTGAGCATTCAAAATCGGTTGTACTTCTTCTCTAATTTCTTTCTTTAATTCATCTTTCTCGTTTTTAAAACATATCCCTATTCGTGAGTCTAACCGTGTTTCCATTGTTTCCATATCAGTTTCTAACCGTGTTGCCAATGTTCCCATCTCTGTTTTTAATTCAGATCCTACCTGTGGTCCCAAATTTAATATTGCACTCATCAACTGCTCCATATTAACTGGGTCGAAATTCTTTTCGACCCTAACATTTCCCGTAAAAATAACTTCCTTCGTCATAGCTGTAAAGCTACCTGTGTTCGATACTATTCCAGAATCTTCTGTCGTTAATCCCGTATTCTCAAAATTTTTTGATTGTGAAAAATTTTGAACTGGTTTCGGACTATTGTCCCGGCTTATTAAATTGTTTTCTACTTCATTATTCATCATACTGTTCTCCTGTGTTGGCGAGTTCGCCATGTTAACAATTTCGTCATTCTGACTATCCATCATTTTTGCCTTTTTCATCGATCGCGTAATCATATACAAAACTCGTCACTATACAAAAATTACACACAATATAACACTTTATCAGCAACAATACCATCCACTCGAAATGCTTCCCGACAACCACGATTCACGAACAATTCAAACCTTCACAATTGCACAAAATTGTCAAACCTGTATACGACTCATCAAAAATTAAATTCTACAAAAATACCATCAGAAGAATGACAAGACAACTACAAATGTTCAATTACAAAATCTATACGTGCAATATAGACTACAATTACTAAACTACAAATTGCTACAACAATACTACTGTCTGCTATTTTTATTATCAAAAGAATTCCAAGGGACAATCCGAAGCAGCGGTCGCCAGGTGCATGGGGGCTTAATTACAAAGAAATAATAAATGCAGTAATTTTAGTAGCTTCGTGTCCGGTTATGAAGTCTCGTAACCGGTTGGCCCTGAGTAGTATTAGCACGCAATCTGACTGCATAACATAAAAATAAAGAATGACAAGAAATTTCCATTAACACAATTGATTAATTAAGTCCCCTGCAACTATAAAAGCTACGAAACAACAAAGCACAAGTGTAACTGTTCTGTGTGTGGTTGTGTGACTCAACACACATGTATCTGGCTCGGTTCTTCCTCAATACGACAAGATATTTTAAACACCATTTACAATGACTAATTGAAAAGCCAGAAATACTATAATTGCACATAGAAACCAGAATTACAAGTCTAATACACGAAGACGAGCCAGATGCTTTGTTGACTGAACCTGTGACCAAGAGGCATTGTCATTAAGAAAATCTGTAATACTTTTTTTTTTACCTCAATATATATTGACGAAAAATACACTGTGATCATTTCAACATCTTCCATCTATACATTACACCAACCGAACAGCATATACTCTCTCTCCCAACAGAACAACAACTGCCCTCGACATCCTCTGAACTACTATTGCACCAGTGGAGGCGGCGGAATAATAATCTTTGGCGCAATCTCTGGCGCTGTGACTCAGTGTAGCCACCTTTCAACATGGCCTGCACCTCAACAGGTATGGAAAGGGGAGGTGGCGAAGCTTATAGGTGACAGCATAGGTGGGGGTGGTGGGATCACTCATGGGAAAATGAGGCGCTTCAGTCTAGAACCGCACGACCGCTTCGGTCGCAGGCTCGAATCCTGCCTCGGACATGGATGTGTGTGATGTCCTTAGGTTAGTTAGGTTTAAGTAGTTCTAAGTTCTAGGGGACTGATGACCTCAGAAGTGCTCAGAGCCATTTGAACCATTTTTTTGAAGTCAGCTGATTGGTATTCCTGCTTAAAGGAAGTCTCTCTAACAAAGAAATCACTTTCGACAAAGCTTACGTATCCGAGTAATGAGGGAATTAGTATATTTCATCAAAATATACAAAGTATTAGAGATAAAGTTAGTGAACTGATTATAGATGTTGACTCTGAAATTATTGGTATATCTGAACACTTCTTAAATAAGGAGATAATTCAGAGGGTTCCTTTACCAGGATACAGGTTGGCTGGAAGCTTTTCTAGGAGCTCTTTGCGGTGTGGGGGAGTAGCCATGTATGTGAAAAACGGTATCCCATTTGAGTCAATTGATGTTTCAAAGTACTGCAATGAAAAGGTGTTTGAATGCTGTGCAGGTGTAGTTAAATTTAGTGGAGCTAAACTTCTAACTATTGTTATTTATAGATCCCCAGACTCTGATTTCACAACATTTTTGCTAAAGCTAGAGGAGGTTCTTGGTTTACTTTATAGGAAATACAAAAAGTTAGTTATATGTGATGACTTCAATATTAATTGTATAAGTGATTGTGCAAGGAAAAGGATGCTGGTAGACCTCCTTAATTCATATAATCTTATGCAAACCGTATTCTTTCCAACGAGAGTGCAAGGGAACAGTAGAACAACCATAGACAACATTTTTGTTCATTCCTCATTACTAGAAGGGCATTCTGTTAGCAAGAAGGTGAATGGCCTTTCAGATCATGATGCACAAATTTTAAGTCTAAAAGATTTTTGTGCTGCAACACATGTTGTATATAGTTATCAACTTTTTAGGTAAGCTGATCCAGTTGCTGTAGAGACCTTTGTAAACCTTGTCAAGGAATAAGAGTGGTAAGATGTTTATAGTGCTGATACAGTATATGATAAATATAATGCTTTCCTCAAGACTTTTCTCGTGCTCTTTGAAAGTTGCTTTCCGTTAGAACGTTCAAAATTGGGTACTAGCACAAACAGGCAGCCTGGGTAGCTGACTAGAGGGATAAGAATATCCTGTAGAACATGGTGGAAATTATATCAAAATGTTAGAAATAGTCAAAATCTAAATGCAGGAGCCCATTACAAACAGTATTGTAAGGTGATTAAAAAAATTATTAGGAAGGCAAAATGTATGTGGTATGCAGATAGAATAGCTAAGTCTCAGGATAAAATTAAAACCATATGGTCAGTCGTAAAGAAAGTGGCAGGTTTGCAGAGAAAGGTCGAGGATATGGAATCAGTGCGTAGTGGGAATGTCCGTGTTACTGATAAGTCGCATATATGTACAGTATTTAATAATCACTTTCTGAATATAGCAGGTGAACTAAATAGAAACCTAGTTCCAACAGGGAATCATATAGCGCTCGAAGAAAAAAGTGTTCCGAGACTGTTACCTGAAATGCTCCTCCATGATACTGACAAGAGGGAGATTGAGTTAATAATTAAATCACTAAAGACCAAGAACTCTCATGGATACGACGGGGTATCTAGCAGAATACTGAAGTATTGTTCTATGTATGTTAGCCTAGTAATTAGCCATATCTGTAACTTTTCCTTTAGGAGTGGTCCGTTTTCTGACCGATTAAAGTACTCGGTAGTGAAGCCGCTTTATAAAAAGGGAGACAGGGATAATGTTGACAATTATAGACCTATTTCTATGCCATCGGTGTTTGCTAAAGTTATCGAGAGGGTTGTATATACAAGGTTACTGGAGCATTTAAATTCACATAATTTGCTGTCAAATGTACAGTTTGGTTTTAGAAATGGTTTAACAACTGAAAATGCTATATTCTGTGAGGTTTTGGGACGGATTAAATAAAAGGTTGCGAACGCTAGGTGTTTTCTTTGATTTAACGAAGGCTTTTGACTGTGTTGACCACAAAATATTACTGCAGAAGTTGGACCATTATGGAGTAAGGGGAGTGGTTTACAATTGGTTCGCCTCTTACTTTAAGAACAGAAAGCAGAAGGTAATTCTCCGCAATATTGAGAGTGGTAGTGATGTTCAGTCCCAATGGGGCACTGTTAAGTGGGGCATTCCCCAAGGGTCGGTGCTGGAGCCACTGCTGTTTCTTATTTATATAAATGATATGCCTTCTACACTCCTGGAAATTGAAATAAGAACACCGTGAATTCATTGTCCCAGGAAGGGGAAACTTTATTGACACATTCCTGGGGTCAGATACATCACATGATCACACTGACAGAACCACAGGCACATAGACACAGGCAACAGAGCATGCACAATGTCGGCACTAGTTCAGTGTATATCCACCTTTCGCAGCAATGCAGGCTGCTATTCTCCCATGGAGACGATCGTAGAGATGCTGGATGTTGTCCTGTGGAACGGCTTGCCATGCCATTTCCACCTGGCGCCTCAGTTGGACCAGCGTTCGTGCTGGACGTGCAGACCGCGTGAGATGACACTTCATCCAGTCCCAAACATGCTCAATGGGGGACAGATCCGGAGATCTTGCTGGCCAGGGTAGTTGACTTACACCTTCTAGAGCACGTTGGGTGGCACGGGATACATGCGGACGTGCATTGTCCTGTTGGAACAGCAAGTTCCCTTGCCGGTCTAGGAATGGTAGAACGATGGGTTCGATGACGGTTTGGATGTACCGTGCACTATTCAGTGCCCCTCGACGATCACCAGTGGTGTACGGCCAGTGTAGGAGATCGCTCCCCACACCATGATGCCGGGTGTTGGCCCTGTGTGCCTCGGTCGTATGCAGTCCTGATTGTGGCGCTCACCTGCACGGCGCCAAACACACATACGACCATCATTGGCACCAAGGCAGAAGCGACTCTCATCGCTGAAGACGACACGTCTCCATTCGTCCCTCCATTCACGCCTGTCGCGACACCACTGGAGGCGGGCTGCACGATGTTGGGGCGTGAGCGGAAGACGGCCTAACGGTGTGCGGGACCGTAGCCCAGCTTCATGGAGACGGTTGCGAATGGTCCTCGCAAATACCCCAGGAGCAACAGTGTCCCTAATTTGCTGGGAAGTGGCGGTGCGGTCCCCTACGGCACTGCGTAGGATCCTACGGTCTTGGCGTGCATCCGTGCGTCGCTGCGGTCCGGTCCCAGGTCGACGGGCACGTGCACCTTCCGCCGACCACTGGCGACAACATCGATGTACTGTGGAGACCTCACGCCCCACGTGTTGAGCAATTTGGCGGTACGTCCACCCGGCCTCCCGCATGCCCACTATACGCCCTCGCTCAAAGTCCGTCAACTGCACATACGGTTCACGTCCACGCTGTCGCGGCATGCTACCAGTGTTAAAGACTGCGATGGAGCTCCGTATGCCACGGCAAACTGGCTGACACTGACGGCGGCGGTGCACAAATGCTGTGCAGCTAGCGCCAATCGACGGCCAACACCGCGGTTCCTGGTGTGTCCGCTGTGCCGTGCGTGTGATCATTGCTTGTACAGCCCTCTCGCAGTGTCCGGAGCAAGTATGGTGGGTCTGACACACCGGTGTCAATGTGTTCTTTTTTCCATTTCCAGGAGTGTATTTCTGTTTGCTGATGACACCAGCTTGGTAGTGAAGGATCTTGTGTGTAGTATTGAAACAGTATCAAATAATGTAGTTCATGAAATAAGTTCGTGGGTTGTGGAAAATAATTTGATGCTAAATCACAGTAAGACTCAGTTTTTACAGTTTCTAACTCGCAATTCAACAAGAACCCATATTTTGATCAGACAGAATGGACATATTATAAGCGAGACGGAACAGTTTAAGTTCCTAGGCGTTCGGATAGCTAGTAAGCTGTTGTGGAAAGCCCATGTTCAGGATCTTGTTCAGAAACTAAATGCTGCTTTACGTACCATTAGAACAGTATCCGAAATAAGTGACAGATCAACACGAAAAATAGTCTACTCCGCATATTTCCATACGCTTATGTCATATGGTATTATTTTTTGGGGTAATTCTGCTAATTCAAAAAGGATATTTTTGGCTCAAAAATGGGCTGTTCGAGCTATGTGTGGTTTAAGTTCGAAAACCTCTTGTCGACCCCTATTCAATAGTCTGGGAATTCTGACATTGCCCTCACAGTATATATTTTCTTTAATGTCGTTTGTTGTTAGCAATATTAGCTTATTCCCTAGAGTTCGCAGCTTTCACTCAGTTAATACTAGGCAGAAATCAAATCTGCATGTGGAATGCACTTCCTTGACTCTTGTGCAGAAAGGAGTGCAGTATTCTGCTGCATCCATTTTCAATATGCTACCACAAGAACTCAAAAACCTAAGCAGTAGCCCAAACACTTTTAAGTCTAAACTGAAGAGTTTCCTCATGGCTCACTCCTTCTATTCTGTCGAGGAGCTCCTGAAAGAGCTGAAAAATTAAGCAAATTTCATTGTTACATTGTTGATTTTCTTTATTTAAACTTACGAATCGTCGCCTGAATATGTTACTTATATTTGATTTTATCTTTTTCTACTATTCGTGTTATAATTTCATGTATTGACTCGTTCCATGACCATGGAGACTTCTCCTTAATTTGGTCCCACGGAACAATAAATAAATACGAGGGTTATTCCAAAAGTAAGGTCCGATTGATTGCCAAATTGAAACCACAGTGAACATCAGAAATGTTTTACTTGTAACAATTAGCTACACCTTTCAGCTACTTCTCTACGTAGTCGCCGTTCTGACTTAGACTTTTGTCATAGCGTTGTACCAACTTTTCAATAGCCTCATCATAGAAGGCAGCCGCCAGTGCTTTCCGCCAATTCTCCACGCTGGCCTACACCTCGTTGTCTGTGTCAAAATGTTGTCTTCAAAGACAGCGGTTCATGTGACCAGAGATGAAACTCAGGGGGAGACAATTGCGGACTGTATTGTGGGTAATCTAACATTTCCATTTGAAAACGATGCAGGAGCATCTTCATTGCCCCTGCAGAATGCGGCTGAGAATTGTCGTGAGGACGAAACAGCACGACAGTTATGTAATGTTGGCTGCATAGCTTCAGGCGAAATTTCTCACCAGGCCCTCGTACTTGGCGGCAGACACTATTTTCTAGACATCTTTACGCACTCACTGCGAGCTCAGAAATGAGAAGAGCGACGTGATGCTAACTGGGGTTATACTAGAGACACTACCCAACACATCTGTGCAAAGCTTTATCGGATTTTCATAGTCGTTTCCATTTCGCGACCGATCGGACCTTACTTTTGGAATAACCCTCGTAAATAAACATAATGACCTTTCTACACTCTGAGAAGCTCATCTGCAAAACCAGCACGGTTTTAGGAAACAGCAGTCATGCGAGACACAGCTCACCCTCTTTGTGCATGATATACAACAGGCTCTATATACCGGCTCCCAGGTTGATGCAATATTTCTCGACTTTCGAAAGGCGTTCGACTCAGTTCCGCACTGTCGCTTGCTCCAAAAAGTGCGCGCTTACGGTCTATCCGATGACATATGCGGTTGGACAGAAAGTTTCTAACAGACAGAGAGCAGTATGTCGTCCTGAATGGGGTGAGATCAACAGAAACAAGCGTAACTTCAGGTGTGCCCCAGGGCAGCGTAATAGGTCCGCTGCTTTTTACGATTTACATAAACTATCTGGTTGATGGTATTGACAGCGGCATTAGACTGTTTGCCGATGATGCTGTAGTCTACAGGAAAGTAGTATCACACGAAAGTAGTGAACAAATCAATAAGGATTTGAAGAAAATAAACGCATGGTGTAATGACTGGGGCCGGCTGGTGTGGCCGTACAGTTCTAGGGGCTTCAGTCTAGAACCGCGAGACCGCTACGGTCGTAGGTTCGAATCCTGCCTCGGGCATGGATGTGTGTGATGTCCTTAGTTAGGTTTAAGTAGTTCTAAGTCCTAGGGGACTGATGACGTCAGATGTTACGTCCCATAGTGCTCAGAGCCATTTGAACCATTTTTTGTAATGACTGGCAGTTATCTCTCAATATTAGTACTGCGTATAACAAGACGAAAATCACCATTAATGCACGAGTATAAAATAAATGCCCAGTCTCTGGAAGCGGTACCATCCGTCAAGTATCTGGGTGTGACTATTCGAAATGATCTCAAATGGAATGATCGGATTACATAAGTAACGGGCAAGGCGAACTCTAGATAGCGGTTTATTGGTAGAATCTTGAAGCGATGCAGTCCATCAACAAAGGAAATTGCTTACAATACGTTAGTTCGTCCAGTCTTAGAGTATTGTTCGTCTGTATGGGACCCTTACCAGTTGGGTCTCATTCAAGAGATTGAAAAGGTCCAAAGAACAGCGGCAAGATTCGTGACTGGTACATTTAGCCATCGCGAGAGCGTTATAAATCTCATAGAAAGTTTGAAGTGGGACACACTTGCAGATAGACGGCGCGCTAAACGGAAAGGGCTGCTCACTAAATTCCTAAATAGGACCTTCGCCGAGGATGTAGAGCATATATCACTACTACCAACTTTCAAATCGCGCAATGATCACCAAATAAGAGCTCGTACTGAGGCGTTCAGACAGTCGTTTTTCCCTCGCACGATCCGCGAGTGGAACAGAGGGGGGAGAAATATGACTTTGGCGCGAATTTTGCCTTCCGCCACACACCGCTTGGTGTGTAGATGTATATGTAGAACGGGAAATGTACAACAGTTTGTTTGAAAAAAATGCAAAAACTACATAATATACAATTAAGTGATTTTTAAGTTCGTTAAGCTAGCTTGCACTACAACATGTTTTTTTTATTCCTTTAAAAAGTGTTTTATGGTGCTCCGTTAGTTTATAACAGTTGTTAAACATTAAGTATCCCGTTCCGCCACCGTGTTCCCCTACACACAATGGCAATACCAAGTACTATTTCCTGTATAAGATCTTTGGAGTCGAGTGCTAGGCTGCAGAAAGGAAGTATTCGCGGAACTACGTGTGAGAACGAACGCAGAATCGAAGGTTCTGGCGCAACTGAGACGAGGTCAGCAAATGTGTTGTCCATGAGAATTTCGCTGCAGAAGACAAGAGCTACAATAATTGTACTGGTCCCCCAATTACGAGGCTGCAGAACGCCTGGAACAAAAAAAAAAAAACTGCCGACTATTAACAGGCACTGGACCGTTGCCACTACCAGAAGCGCCGTCATGTCGGGGAAGACAGAAGCATTTTTGCCGCTTCACTTCTACTTCGCGTGTGCAGCAACAAGAACAGCTAACTTGGCTAGCAAGGTCGCCAGCCTCTCCCCAGTCGAGAATGTTTGGAATATTATGGGGCGGGTCCTGCTATCATCTCGGGATTTTGACGATCTAACACGCCAGTCGGACAGAATTTAACAGGGTATACTTCAAGAGGAATGCAACAGCTCTATCAGTCAATAACAAACCGAATAGCAGCTTGCGTAAGGGCCGGAGATCGGTCAGCGCTTTACTAACTTGCTCAATTTTTGAAGCTCTTTCTCTTGAATAAATTATCCATTTTTTTCTGAAATTGTAATCATTTGTTTGCCTGTACACGTACTGTGCATCTACTGATTTCCATTCCATCGGAAAATCCCTTCGTGGTGCGTCTTTATTTTTTCGTAGAGTGTACTTCCAAACATTTAAATTTATTTCCAATGTTGAGGTTTTGCTCATATGGAGAAAATGTGTTATGGAGAAAATATATTCTCGCTTCTGCCAGAGCGTATTTTTTATCCTCTGTATTTTGGTCGTTATCAGTTATTTCGCTGCCTAAAATGCAATGCTCATCTACCAGTTAAAGTGTCTAAATTCCTACTTCATTTCCCTCAGCGTCAACTGACTTAATTCGACTACATTCAGTTACTTTTTTTTTACTTTTCGTGTTGTTTATAACACCTGTCTAAGAGACTATCCATTCTGTGGCAACTGTTTTTCCAAAACCTTTGATATCCATGAGGCAATACAACATGAATGGCAAAATATAGAATTTTATGGAATGTAGTCTAATGAAGTCGGGTGATGCTGAGGGAATTGGATTAGGAAATGAGACACTTAAAGTAGTAAAGGAGTTTTGCTATTTGGGGAGCAAAATAACTGATGGTGGTCGAAGGAGAGAGGATATAAAATGTAGACTGGCAATGGCAAGAAAAGCGTTTCTGAAGAAGATAAATTTGTTAACATCGAGTATTGATTTGTCAGGATGTCGTTTCTGAAAGTATTTGTATGGAGTGTAGACTTGTATGGAAGTGAAACATGGACGATAAATAGTTTGGACAAGAAGAGAATAGAAGCTTTTGAAATGTGGTGCTACAGAAGAATGCTGAAGATTAGATGGGTAGATCACATAACTAATCAGGAGGTACTGAATAGAATTGGGGAGAAGAGGAGTTTGTGGCACAACTTGACTAGAAGAAGGGATCGGTTGGTAGGACATGTTCTGAGGCATCAAGGGATCACCAATTTAGTACTAGAGGGCAGCGTGAAGGGTAAAAATCGTATAGGGAGACCAAGAGATGAATACACTAAGCAGATTCAGAAGGATGTAGGCTGCAGTAGGTACTGGGAGACGAAGAAGCTTGCACAGGATAGAGTAGCATGGAGAGCTGCATCAGACCAGTCTCGGGACAGAAGACCACAACAACAACACATATTTTTCCTGATCTTAACTTCCCGCTCCCAATTTCTCCTTCGTTTGCTTGAGTGCTTGCTCGATGTACACATTTATTAACACTCTCTTCCCCACTAATGCTTCCCCTTGTGCGGTCTGCCTACCGAAAGGTTAATGTTAAAATATTTTTATATTGTATTTGGAGGTCCCTACCCAATTCTGTGGCATCTAGTAGTTACGCTTACTAGATGAGTGCCTTGTCAAGCGAGTGCTTGTGTTATTCGTACATCAGAAATATTTTCATGATTATCATACCCTCTGCAACTATGCTTGAAATATGAGCCCTAGAGCAGTTAAGCTATAATTTATTCTCGTCCTTACTTTTTAATGCAACAGAATGGACAACGCATCTGACCAATAGCTAGTGCACATTTATTATGGACTCACTCTACCCTGGCAAGGCCACATTTCCTTACTGTGGTATATATTTTATCCAAAGCTTAGACATCCCAGCAAGAAAATTTAGGTTTTGGTAAAATACCTAAAAAAAATGGCTACCCACAACTCAATAATCCAGGCCACTATTTGTCTCATATACCTCCTCTTTCATGCCAATAAATTCTTTCACGCTAATGTTTAAAAAGTCCTGGAATTACACTTAAACACAGTAGTTAAACAAGTGATTCTCCACCCAATGGGCATGATATGACATAAGCATTTTTCTATTCTATGGTCTCGTAATGTTTCTGTCTATTGCTACTGTGCACTTTCTGGATTGGTAAGGAATCTTTTCTTCTACATTCTCCCCACATTCATTAGCAACATAACGAACTTACTGACTTTCGTGCTGTAGAGGGAAAAATCGTGCTTGACCCACGAAATTCGCTACTGTCTCATGCAAATCACACGGATTAAATACACGTAATAAATCACACTGACAGTATAAAACACATCTCTAAAAACCAAATGTTTGGTGTTCTACTGGTTCTGCTTTCCCACATCAAACAATAGTCATCCCAGATTCACACGTCACTGACCCACGTAATAATTTTCCTACCACAAACTCTGGAGGATTTATGCACATCTCCCTGTGCAATGCAACCCACATGGAGTTGCTGGGTAGATGGCCGACTGACCTTAATTCACTCTCAGAGTATCTGAATATCAAGCTGGCGTCACCCGAATGTATCTCATAATGTAAGTTCAACTGAATGCTAGGACAAACACTTCTAATTCTTTTTATTGTCTCATAGTCAGGTTGAGACTCACACTGTACTCACCACGTGGAAGTGCTTGTCTCTAATTCAACTTCTACACACGGAAATCTTAATTATTTTCAACTTAGATTTACACACGCAAGTATTTCGTCTTAATAGTACCACACGCTAGTATTTAGTCTTATGATTAACACACGTGGTTTCTTTGTCAATTCCTATGTTCACCATGAACTTTTACCTGCCTATCTTTTTCAGAACAATTTACATGAGACTCCCACCAACAGAGAAATTATTAGTTCTTCTACTCCTAAATATTCCACGTGCGTACCATTTTCATTTAACTTTGTTTTTCTAGAGCACACACGGAGCACGTCTGCACACCTCAGGAACCAGCTACAGAGTGCTGAGACATGACCGTTCATCCGGTCATCCCGCAGAAGTGGGGGAGGACCTTGCCACCGTATTCGTCAGCCACATTATAGGCCCTCTGGTACTCTGGTATACTTCCTCTCTTTGGTTCGGACAAAGGTGAACAGATAACCGCCTCAAAGATGATTATAGAATCTACCTTCACTATCTGTGGTCAGCAGACGACCAGCCATTCATTCAATTCACAAACATTACCAAATTGGATTCAGGTATCTATTTTAAGGAAGTGCACATCTGAATAATTAAACATACACTACTGTTCGACGACGTTTGCAGCAGCATGGACTATCAGCTCGCGGCTACCCTCGACGCTGCATCACAGACAGGAGCGCCTGCGATGGTATACTCGACGACGAACCTGGGTGCACAATGGCAAAACGTTATTTTTTCGGATGAATCCAGTTCTGTTTACAGCATCATGATGGCCCCATCCGTGTTTGGCGACATGGTGGTGAACGCACATTGGAAGCGTGTATTCGTCGTCGCCATACTGCCGTATCACCCGGCGTGATGGTATGGGGTGCCATTGGTTACACATCTCGGTTACCTCTTGTTCGCATTGACGGCACTTTGAAGAGTGGACGTTACATTTCAGATGTGTTACCACCCGTGGCTCTACCCTTCATTCGATCCCTGCGAAACCCTACATTTCAGCAGGATAATGCACGACCACATGTTGCAGGTCCTGTATGGGCCTTTCTGGATACAGAAAATGTTCGACTGCTGTCCTGGCCAGCACATTCACCAGATCTCTCACCAATTGAAAACGTCTGGTCAATGGTGGCCGAGCAACTGGCTCGTCACAATACGCCAGTCACTACTCTTGATGAACTATGGTACCGTGTTGAAGCTGCATAGGCAGCTGTACCTGTACACGCCATCCGAGCTCTGTTTGACTCAATGCCCAGGCGTATCAAGGCCGTTATTACGGCCTGTGGTGGTTGTTCTGGGTATTGATTTCACAGGATCTATGCACCCAAATTACATGAAAATGTAATCACATGTCAGTTCTAGTATAATATACAGGGCTATTACAAATGATTGAAGCGATTTCATAAATTCACTGTAGCTCCATTCATTGACATATGGTCACGATACACTACAGATACGTAGAAAAACTCATAAAGTTTTATTCGGCTGAAGCCGCACTTCAGGTTTCTGGTGTCAGAGCGCTCGAGAGCGCAGTGAGACAAAACGGCGACAGGAGCCGAGAAAGCGTATGTCGTGCTTGAAATGCACTTACATCAGTCAGTCATAACAGTGCAACGACACTTCAGGACGAAGTTCAATGAAGATCCACCAACAGCTAGCTCCATTCGGCGATGGTATGCGCAGTTTAAAGCTTCTGGATGCCTCTGTAAGGGGAAATCAACGGGTCGGCCTGCAGTGAGCGAAGAAACGGTTGAACGCGTGCGGGCAAGTTCCACGCGTAGCCCGCGGAAAATTGGCTCATGCCAGAACTGGAGACCGACAGCGCCGACTTCATCTTTCAACAGGATGGTGCTCCACCGCACTTCCATCATGATGTTCGGCATTTCTTAAACAGGAGATTGGAAAACCGATGGATCGGTCGTGGTGGAGGTCATGATCAGCAATTCATGTCATGGCCTCCACGCTCTCCCGACTTAACCCCATGTGATTTCTTTCTGTGGGGTTATGTGAAAGATTCAGTGTTTAAACCTCCTCTACCAAGAAACGTGCCAGAACTGCGAGCTTGCATCAACGATGTTTTCGAACTCATGGATGTGGACATGCTGCGCCGAGTGTGGGAGGAACTTGATTATCGGCTTAATGTCCGCCAAATCACTAAAGGGGCACATATCGAACATTTATGAATGCCTAAAAAAAACTTTGTGAGTTTTTGTATGAGTGTATAAAGCATTGTGAAAATATCTCAAATAATGAAGTTATTGTAGAGCTGTGAAATCGCTTCAATCATTTGTAATAACCCTGTACTTGTGCAATGAATATCCGTTTATCATCTGCATTTCTTCTTGGTGTAGCAATTTCAATGGCCAGTGGTGTAGTTATAAGTTCTAGGGGACTGATGACCTCAGACGTTAAGTCCCATAATGCTCAGAGCCGTTTGAAGCATTTGGCTAGCCAGATCGCCTACCTTGAATCCTGTTGAACTAAGCCATGCTGCGGCTCGTGTTGGTGTTGTTTGTAGGTTTCCGCCCTCTGTTGGAGGCCAGACGGTATCGTTTAGTTGGCACGGTTGTGGTTGTTTGTCTTATTTTCGTGTTGACTCGCGCCACTTGGTTTCGCAAGCATTGCCTGTCCGCTAGTGGCAGCAGCTTCTGTTATCGATATGTAGTAACTGTGGCCCAATCTTTGGCGTGACGTCGTTGTTCTTCCGGGTCGTGGGCAGTTCGGTTGGGGACTCAGGAGGAGCCAGGTCCGCACAGTGCGAGAACACGCCGGGACCGCTGGCGGCGCGCATGGACTCCCGGATCGAAGGCCTGTGGTCATGAGGGTGCACGACCTCGTCGTAAACCAGATCGTGCAAGTTTTAAGTTGAGTGCTTTTGGATTCAAGTAGAGAAACCTCCACCATTGTGAGGTCTTGCGATTCTCCAGTGACTTGGGTTCGTGTTGCTGCTCGTAGTGTTGCCGAGGCGAAGAGCAGCGAATGGAATGCTTGGGGAAGGCGGATTGAGGCGCCATGTCACGGACTGCGTGGCCCCTCCCGCCGGAGGTTCGAGCCCTCCCTCAGCCATTGGTGTGTGTGTTGTTCTTAGCATAAGTTAGATTAAGTTAGTTCAAGTAGTGTGTAAGTCTAGGGACCGATGGCCTCAGCAGTTTGGTCCCTTAGGAATTCACACACATTTGAACAGTTTGAGCTCTCCTGACCGACTCATTTGCTGTTACTGCTTCTATGCTGACAACACAGTACTCCCTGACTGCTTATACGGGGTGAGTCACTAACTATTGCCACCTAGAATAGTTCCGAAAGTATGATAGTAGCTGAAAAGTTTGGGGGACCGATGTTGCATGGCGCAACGGGGGCCATAATATGACGTTGGTTTTTTGATGCTAGGTTGGGTCGCTCCAGAGATAAGAAGATCAATTTGCTTTTTAAATAGGATGTTATAGTTTGGTACTTATTTTCTGATAGCGGCTATCGAGACGAATCCAATAATGGGTAAGAGTAAGGTCTCTGAAGGTCAACGAAAGCCAAGAAGGTGCTATGGACGTCCATTTACAGAAGGTGTTCGAAAAGATGACCATTGGTATCAGTGCAGTGCTGCAATCTTCTTATCATGGATTGAATGGTATTCCTTACACTTCGGCACCTATCGAAGCACATGCTCTGACAATTCTCTCTGGTACATCTACATCTACATCTACGTTATTACTCTGCTATTCACAATAAAGTGCCTGGCAGAGGGTTCATAGAACCACCCTCAAGCTGTCTCTCTACCGTTCCACTCTCGAACGGCACGCGGGAAAAACGAGCACTTAAATTTTTCTGTGCGAGCCCTTATTTCTCTTGCATACGTAGATGGGTGGCAACAGAAGGTTTTCGCAATCGGAGGAGAAAACTGGTGATTGAAATTTCGTGAGAAGATCCCGTTGCATCGAGAAACACTTTTGTTTTAATGATGCCACTCCAATTAACGTATCATGTCTGTGACACTATCTCCCCTATTTGGCGATAATACAAAACGAGCTGCCCTTCTTTGTACTTTTTCGATATCATCCGTCAGTCCCTCCTGATGCGGATCCCACACCGCACAGAAATACTCCAGAATAGGACGGACAAGCGTGGTGTAAGCAGTCTCTTTAGTAGACCTGTTGCACCTTCTAAGTGTTCTGCCAATGAATCGCAGTCTTTGGTTTGCTCTACCCACAATATTGTCTATGCGATCGTTCCAATTTAGGTTGTCTGTAATTTTAACCCTAAGTATTTAATTGAACTTACTTATCGCGTAATCGAAATTTAGCTGATTTCTTTTAGTACTCATGTCAATAACTTCACACTTTTCCTTATTCAGGGTCAGTTGCCACTTTTCGCACCATACAGATATCTTATCTAAATCATTTTTCAAGTCATTTTGATCATCTGATGACTTTACAAGACGGTAAATGACAGCATCATCCGCAAACAATCTAAGACGTCTACTCAGGTTGTCTCCTAAGTCGTTAATACAAATCAGGAATAATAGAGGGCCTATAACACTTGCTTGTGGAACGCCATACATTACTTCTGTTTTACTCGATGACTTTCCGTCTATTACTACGAACTGTGACCTACGAACTGATGACTTTACAAGACGGTAAATGACAGCATCATCTGCAAACAATCTAAGACGGCTACTCAGGTTGTCTCCTAAGTCGTTAATACAAATCAGGAACAACAGAGGGCCTATAACACTTCCTTGTGGAACGCCAGACATTACTTCTGTTTTACTCGATGACTTTCCGTCTATTACTACGAACTGTGACCTTTCTGACAGGAAATCACGAATACTGTAGTACAAGTGAGGTGATACTCCGTAGGCACGCAGTTTGGTTAGAAGACGCTTGCGAGGAACTGTGTCGTATATCGCGCAAACAGTAAATATTCGCCGAATACGGCGTATCTAACGCGCCATTGACATGTAAACACCATTTGACGGTTTTACAATACAATACTAATAGGAACGGTAAGGCTAGTATCGTCGAATCAAGCGAATGTGAATGATGTATTCCTTCGAAGAACAAGTCGATATTTATTGCGTTCAGGTTGTTACTATTTGTTAAGTTCAACCAGCGGTATTTTTCCTGCCTCGTGGCCGCTAACGCCCCAGTTACCTGGCCTGGGGGTTAGTGTATGTAACGGCAGTGTACATTTCCTCGCCTTGCCGCCGCTGTCAGGTGAGGCGTGTAGTTTTGACAGCTTTCTTGATTGTAGGTTGGTTGGCGATTTTTCTACTCTGATGGTAGTGATTCCTTTCTCATTCTGGGCGCTCTAAGCACAGTATTCTGCGTGTGGAGTCCAGACCGCCGGTTCCGGCTTTAGCGTATTTTTACATCTTTGCATTTGGTTTATTGGACGTCAGGTAGCTCCAGCAAGATTATCATTAGTCATTCGTTAGACTGCCACTAGTTTGAGTTACCATCTTGTGAAGTGAATGCAACTCTTGGGTGCCTATCTCATCGCTCGCGAAAATGTTTTTTGCCAGACCTACTCAGAGTTTGATTCCTGGTGCACCATGTGCGACTGGCCCTTGTGTTTTATTATTGTATTTGCTGTTCTATTGAATGTTTCTAAATTTTTTATATAATTGCCATTCCTGGCTTTACAGCAGCTTGAAATGACTGTGCTACCAAGTTTACCACCATTTTGTGTCACCTGTTTGGCGATCAATTGCCTTTCCTTTTAAATTAACCTTTCTGTTGTATTTACTGTTTTGCTCCTATGTCTTTTTTAAATTTTTAATATAATTTCCTTTCTTGCGTTACAGCAGGTTTAAATGGTTGTGCTATCAAGTTTATCATCATTTTGTCTCACCCGTACGGTGATCAGTTGCCTGTCTTTTTAAATTAACCTTGCTATTGCATTGCATCCCGCATCTCGTGGTCGTGCGGTAGCGTTCTCGCTTCCCACGCCCGGGTTCCCGGGTTCGATTCCCGGCGGGGTCAGGGATTTTCTCTGCCTCGTGATGGCTGGGTGTTGTGTGCTGTCCTTAGGTTAGTTAGGTTTAAGTAGTTTTAAGGTCTAGGGGACTGATGACCCTAGATGTTAAGTCCCATAGTGCTCAGAGCCATTTGAACCAATTTATTGCATTGCTGTTTTACAGTATGTTTGTTAAATTTTTTTATAATTGCCGTTCTTGACGTTAAAGGCCTTCAGCCGTGACTGTGGTTACTTGCCTTGAAATTCTAATTAGGATCACATTGGCTTGTTTTTAAAACATTATTTGCTGTGTCTGTATTTTATGATCCTTTGGTAAATTGTAATGCACTGAAAGCAGTATTAATTAGACAGTTGTTTATTCCTTCATTAATAACCTGTGGTATCTTGATTTATAGCTGAGTCTGGAATTACCGTTTTAAAATAAATTCGTGTAATTGCAAAAGTAACTGATGACGGCCCCGTCCACAATCGTAACCGAATCCTGCCTTCCTTGAGTTCCAGGTCAAATGAACGTTTATCGAAAATAATCAAGAGGTCAATTCGTGCCCATAATCCTGCACTGGCAACACTTCTGCAGTTATGGACGGCTG
This sequence comes from Schistocerca americana, assembly GCF_021461395.2. Classification (NCBI taxonomy): domain Eukaryota; kingdom Metazoa; phylum Arthropoda; class Insecta; order Orthoptera; family Acrididae; genus Schistocerca; species Schistocerca americana. The sequence goes on from NC_060127.1 coordinate 79,429,366, forward strand.
TAGAGGCAGCATGGCCCAGTATTTCTGCAGGGGACTTCAACGACTTGATGTTCAGGTGCCACGCCCAGCTATTGCACAAGGTCGGGCAAAAGATGGTCCGAGATGATACTAGGAGGCATCCCACGACTTTTGTCATCTCAGTATAAAACAGCCTTTGATTCTTGTGATTCCCTTTTCTCTCTGAAAGACCGCGCTACCTCGTTAACCATGAAAACTAAGACGGCAACTTCAAGATCGTAAGTTAAGACACGTAACAATGCTTGGCACATTACTCCGATTGTTAATGGAATTGATAGCCCGTTGTGTTTCTCGAAGTTATCGTTTCTCCTCAAGATATGTTACACATACTATACATCTTTTTCAGTAAATGTCGCGTGACTAGGGGTTCCCGTCGGGAAGACCGTTCGCCAGGTGTAAGTCTTTCGATTGGACGCCACTTCAGCATCTTGCGCGTCAAATGGTTCAAATGGCTCTGAGCACTATGGGACTCAACTGCTGAGGTCATTAGTCCCCTAGAACTTAGAACTAGTTAAATCTAACTAACCTAAGGACATCACAAACATCCATGCCCGAGGCAGGATTCGAACCTGCGACCGTAGCGGTCTTCCGGTTCCAGACTGCATCGCCTGTAACCGCACGGCCACTTCGGCCGGCATCTTGCGCGTCGATGGGGATGATATGATGATGATTAAGACAACACAACACCCAGTCTCTGAGCGGAGAAAATCTCCGACCCAGCCGGGAATCGAACCCGGGCCCTCAGGATTGACATTCTGTCGCATTGACCACTCAACTACCGGGGGCGGACAGAACAAATTAACTCTTTTAAAGATGCTACCTTTTCTTATGGGGATTTGCTTGCGTCGCTTGATATCACGAATCTCAACACTAATATTACAGTGGATGAAACGATCCTAATTATTAGAGAAAATCTCTCGAAGTACAAGAAATTGAATTCTGGTAAAAATTAAAGAAATGATAACGCTTTTGAGTATTAGTGTCAGATATAACTATTGCAGCTTCAGTAAGCGAATATTTCACCAAGATGAAGGTCTTGCTATGGGGAACTGTCTCACTGGTTTTCTAGGTGACTTTTTCGCTAGTATATGTATGATACCAGACCCGCCCGGCTAGCCGCGCGGTCTTCCCACGAATCCACCCGGCGGATTTGTGTCGAGCTCCGGTGTACCGGCCAGCCTGAGGATGGTTTTCAAGGCGGTTTTCCATGTATATCGACGAATGCGGGCTGGTTCCCCTTATTCCCCCTCAGTTACACTGTGTCGGCGATTGCTGCGCAAACACCGTTTCCACGTACACGTACGCCATAATATTCTACCACGCAAACATTTGGGATTAGACTCGTGTGGTATGAGACGTTCCCGGGGAGGGATTCACTGGGAGCCGAACCACAAAGTAACCCGGAGTTCGGCGTGGGGCGGCGGTGGGGTGGGTGGACTGCTGTGGCCTGTTGTGGGGTTGTGAACCACTGTGGGCTACAGCGGGATGAAGCTTCTGCGTCGTTTCTATGTCCTCAGTTTAATACAATACAGTACAATTATACCATCGTCGTATTCTAAGGCGATGTAAATGATTTTATCTCTTAGTGATTCCCTGAACTGCTAGTGGTACAAGAAAATCAAATTTATGTAGTACATAGAAAATCATTGCCATGGACTTAATTTCATCATCATGAAATTGCGTATCGTATACGGAAAAAACTGTTCTGACATGTAGAGGAAAATAACTACCAAATAAAACAAAGCGGTATTTTTTCATGCTATGATTGACCGCATGTTTGGAGTCCCTTCTACACCCTCTGCTACCCTGCCACAGAGCTTAACAATTTTCAGTGCCCTGTGTCAACAACGACGATCCGTGAAGTCTTGTGAAAAAAAATCTATAATGCTAAACTAATAGGTACGCCAATTCTTCTTTACTAATAAAGATGATGTTACTGTGAAAGAAAAAATACTACTGCTTTCCTAGGCGAGTAATCATATCGTATTGTCGAGTTGTTTAGAAAATATGAGTTCAGTGTAGCGTTTACCACATGAATAATGTATCTAAGCTGCTTGTCGTACTTAACCAGAGGTTCACAAATGTGCGATGTACGAAGTCCAGTGCAGTGGGTGTTCGATATTTTATATAGGACAAAAAGGGAGGGCTTTTGAGATCTGTTTTCGCGATCATTTACTCAACAAAAATGGTGAAAATTCTTATAAATCAACTTTTGCAGAAAATCTTGAAACTGAAAACCACACATTTCCCCCTATCCTCCTTACTCGATATGCAAATTTTGCATATGTTAGGCAAAGGGTGCAAAGTGAGTCGTTTAGAAGAGATTTGAAATTTATGAATATTCTCGTCTTAACTCTAAGGATCTGTCGAATGACTGACTCGCACTGAAAAATAGATTTTTTTTTTATTCTGTAGCTCCCGTGTTAAATGATTTACAATAACTTACGTCTTGTCGAGTTCTTCTTGTATCTGATTACAGATTCGGAGCTGGCTTGCTAACAGATTTTTAAAGTAATTCATTCTGTTGTTTACATCGAATATGTAAAAGTCTCTTTTGACGTAACAGAGATCTCTTTCTTTTTAACCGTGTTTTTTTTTGCATAGCCACGAGCTGCTACAATGTTTAATGTGCAACTTTCACTCACTGTCTTGCTGAAACAGTTACCAAGGTTTCCTAGCTCCCACACTTTACTTAGTATCTAGAAAAATTACGGGAACGGTCTGCACGCAAGGTGAACTTGTAATTAAGCGCCGGCGCTTTCTGCAGACACGCATTCAGCGGCCGGCCCCGACTCCATTATGCTGAACAGTTCCACGTATCACCGCCTCGCTATCGTCCCATGGCGCCAACATCAACTGATAATAAAATTTTAACAGTTTGCCTGCCTTTGTTTGGCTTCCTTTACATAGTAATATTTTTTTATATGTGACTGTTTGCTTAACGCTTGATCCACCGCTTACCTGTCCGTTGAAGTGCTTATATTAATCATTTTTACATGGCTTTATAAGTCCAATTTGACAGTTTATCGTTTTCTACTCATCGCGTATATCATGTTTTTTTTTTTTGCGATTTGACTCTGTAAGAAATGGTTCAAATGGCTCTGAGCACTATGCGACTTAACTTCTGAGGTCATCAGTCGCCTAGAACTTAGAACTAATTAAACCTAACTAACCTAAGGACATCACACACATCCATGCCCGAGGCAGGATTGGAACCTGCGACCGTAGCAGTCGCTCGGCTCCAGACTGTAGCGCATAAAACCGCACAGCCACTCCGGCCGGCTGACTCTGTAACAAAGGTATACCCAAGTCCAAATATTTTACATTTGTTTTAACAAGCAATACTTCTCCTGTTTAGTCTTTGCATATTTGTTCTCAACATACTTGTACTGCAAATGTATTTTTTGGCTTACCAATGATTTGAACCTATTTCACTTCTGAAGATGGCAATTTAAACTATTGAAACCGGTAAAGTAAGCTAAATAAAGCTCCTTTTGTGCACTTGAAGATTCACGTTTTATCTTTATTGAGATTAATTGTTTCAAAAATGTCACACTACTGTCGTGACCTGCTGGTAAAAAACTTTATTTATGCAATCAGTTTTAGTCGTCAGACACAGCAAGCTTCTAAGCCCAGTTACGTTTCACTTGTACGTAGTGAGGTAAACTTATTGTGTCTGACATTCTGTTGACTTTTGTCTGCATAAGAGCTTATATATGTTGTAATATGAACAGGTAGTGAACTTACATTAACTGAAAACTTCACACACACACACACACACACACACACATATATATATATATATATATATATATATATATATATATATATATATATATTGTGCTCCATTGATAGTGACCGGGCCAAATATCTCACGAAATAAGCATCAAACAAAAAACTGCAAGGAACGAAACTTGTCTAGCTTGAAGGGGGAAACCAGATGGCGCTATGGTTGGTCCGCTAGATGGCGCTGCCATAGGTCAAACGGATATCAACTGCGTTTTTTTTTTTAATAGGAACACCCAATTTTATCACATATTCGTGTAATACGTAAAGAAATATGAATGTTTTAGTTGGACCACTTTTTTCGCTTTGTGATGGATGGCGCTGTAATAGTCACAACCGTATAAGTACGTGGTATCACGTAACATTCCGCCAGTGTGGACGGTATTTGCTTCTTGATACATTACCCGTGTTACAATGGACCGTTCACCAATTGCTGAAAAGGTCGATATCGTGTTTTTGTATGGCTATTGTGATCAATATGCCCAACGGGCGTGTGCTATGTATGCTGCTAGGTATCCTGGACGACATCATCCAAGCGTCCGGACCGTTCGCCGCACAGTTACGTTATTTACGGAAACAGGAAGTGTTCAGCCACATCTGAATCGTCAGCCACGACCTGCAACAAATGATGATGCCGAAGTAGGTGTTTTAGCTGCTGTCGCGGCTAATCCGCACATCAATAGCAGACAAATTGCGCGAGACTCGGGTATCTCAAAAACGTCGGTGATGAGAATGCTGCATCAACATCGATTGCACCCGTACTATATTTCTATCCAGCAGGAATTGCATGGCGACGACTTAGAACGTCGTGTACACTTCTGCCACTGGGCACAAGAGAAATTACGGGTCGATGACAGACTTTTTGCACGCGTTCTATTTAGCGACGAAGCGTCATTCACCAACAGCGGTAACGTAAACCGGCATAATATGCACTATTGGGCAACGGAAAATCCACGATGGCTGCGACAAGTGGAACACCAGCGACCTTGGTGGGTTAATGTATGGTGCGGCATTATGGGAGGAAGGATAATTGGCCCCCATTTTATCGATGACAGTCTAAATGGTACAGTGTATGCTGATTTCCTACGTAATGTTCTACCTATGTTACTACAAGATGTTTCACTGCATAACAGAATGGCGATGTACTTCCAACATGATGGATGTCCGGCACATAGCTCGCGTACGGTTGAAGCGGTATTGAATAGCATATTTCATGACAGGTGGATTGGTCGTCGAAGCACCATACCGTGGCCTGCACGTTCACCGGATCTGACGTCCCCGGATTTCTTTCTGTAGGGAAAGTTGAAGGATATTTGCTATCGTGATCCACCGGCAACGCCTGACAACATGCGTCAGCGCATTGTCAATGCATGTGCGAACATTACGGAAGGTGAACTACTCGCTGTTGAGGGGAATGTCCTTACACGTATTGCCAAATGCATTGAGATTGACCATTTTGAGCATTTATTGCATTAATGTGGTATTTACAGGTAATCACGCTGTAACAGCATGCGCTCTGAGAAATGATAAAGTTCACAAAGGTACAAGTATCACATTGGAACAAGCGAAATAAAACGTTCAAAGGTACCTACGTTCTGTGTTTTAATTTAAAAATCCCACCTGTTACCAACTATTCGTCTAAAATTGTGAGCCATATGTTTGTGACGATTACAGCGCCGTCTATCACAAAGCTAAAAAAGTGATGCAACTTAAACATTCATATTTCTTTACGTACTACACGAATATGTAATAAAATATGTGGGTTTCTATTTAAAAAAAACGCAGTTGATATCCCTTTGACCTATGGCAGCGCCGTCTAGCAGGCCAACCATAGCGCCATCTGGTTTCCCCCTTCAAGCTAGACGGGTTTCGTTCTTTGTAGTTTTTTTTGTTTGACGCTTATTTCGTGAGATATTTGGCCCGGTCACGATTAATGGACCGCCCTGTATATATTTTCAGCTGTTGAATAGCTATCTTCCGTGCTTTTAAATCAAATCATATAGACCCGTCTAGCTTTTGTCTACACCTTTTTTACGCAATTTACGTATATACATTGCCGGTTTACAATAAAATCGCATAAAAAAAGTGTCGACGAAAGCTAGACTTTGCGACTCACTGCTGTCTTTTTTTTTTTAATGCTATGGCACAACTTTTCCGGTGGGATATTACCATCTGATACGACATGTAGCTTATAAACTATTGTGATATTCTGCCTGATAATACGTGGCAGATTACAACGTCTCACAGTCCTATCTGATAACTCGTGGCTCTTTCCATCTGCTGGGAATTTCTAAACCCAGAGCACTTTTTTACTGAGAGCCGATGCACGCTCAAGGTCATGCCTAAGAACCGGTGCGGGTGGTTCTGGGTGTGTCCAAGGCTGACGGGTGGCGCATATAATAACAGCGCGTTGCATTCTGCACCGTACAGTGCTGCACCGGCAGACGTCGCTGAAGTCTCACAGCGGTGCGGGCCCCTACGTCATCGGCGCTCCACCTCTGCGTCAGGTGCCGTCCGTGTCCAGTGTTCGCGAGCAGCCCTCTCCGCCGTGTGAGTAGTCTTTCACGGGGCGCTCTACCTTCAAGTGCTGCCAGCTCAAGTTTCTCATCATCTCCGTGACGCCTCCCCTCGAATTGGTCAAACCAACATGTGATCATTCCTGCTGGTCTTTTTTGTGTATTCGAGAACTGACGTATTGTCAGATGGAAGTATGCGGCATTATAAATATTTACATATAACAAAGACCCACTCCCAGAAGGTCATTCACATTTCTTCACATTCACGATCCTCCGATTTTAGTCTGTATTGTATTATTACTTTTTATTTCACCATATTTTGGATACAGGGTGTTACAAAAAGGTACGGCCAAACTTTCAGGAAACATTCCTCACACACAAAGAAAGAAAATATATTATGTGGAAATGTGTCCGGAAACGCTTACTTTCCATGTTAGAGCTCTTCAAATCACATTAATCATGGAATGGAAACACACAGCAACAGAACGTACCAGCGTGACTTCAAACACTTTGTTACAGGAAATGTTCAAAATGTCCACCGTTAGCGAGGATACATGCATCCACCCTCCATCGCATGGAATCCCTGATGCACTGATGCAGCCCTGGAGAATGGCGTGTTGTATCACAGCCGTCCACAATACGACCACGAGGAGTCTCTACATTTGGTACCGGGGGTGCGTAGACAAGAGCTTTCAAATGCCCCCATAAATGAAAGTCAAGATGGTTGAGGTCAGGAGAGCGTGGAGGCCATGGAATTGGTCCGCCTCTACCAATCCATCGGTCACCGAATCTGTTGTTGAGAAGCGTACAAACACTTTGACTGAAATGTGCAGGAGCTCCATCGTGCATGAACCACATGTTGTGTCGTAAAGGCACATGTTCTAGCAGCACAGGTAGAGTATCCCGTATGAAATCATGATAACGTGCTGCATTGAGCGTAGGTGGGAGAACATGGGGCCCAATCAAGACATCACCAAGAATGCCTGCCCAAACGTTCACAGAAAATCTGTGTTGATGACGTGATTGCACCGAAGTCAACATTATCTTCCTTCAATTGGGCCAACTGGCGGTGAATTGAGGAAGTACAGTACATACTGACGAAACTAAATTGAGCTCTAGCACATGTCCACATAAGATCTTTTCTTTATTTGTGTATGAGGAATGTTTCCTGAAAGTTTGGCCGTACCTTTTTGTAACACCCTGTATATGAACTGCTTGTGAAATACACTAGCTGATCAAAAGTATCCGGACATCTGGCTGAAAATGACCCACCACTTCGTAGCGCCCTCCATCCGTAATGCTAGAATTCAATATGGTGTTGGCCCACCCCTAGCCTTGATGATAGCTTCCGCTCTCGCAGGCATATGTTCACTCAGGTGCTGGAAGGTTTCTTGGGGTATGGCAGCCCATTCTTCTCAGGGTGCTGCACTGAGGAGAGGTATCGATGTCGGTCGGTGAGGCCTGGCACGAAGTCGGCGTTCCAAAACATCCCAAAGGTGTTCTATAAGATTCAGGTCAGGACTCTGTGCAGGCCAGTCCATTACAGGGATGTTACTGTCGTGTAACCATTCCGCCACAGGCCGTGCATTATGAACAGGTGATCGATCGTGTTGAAAGATGCAATCGCCATCCGCTAATTGCTCTTCAACAGTGGGAAGCAAGAATGTGCTTAAAACATCAGTGTAGGCCTGTGCTGTGATAGTGCCACGCAAAACAACAAAGGGTGCAAGCCCACTCTATGAAAAACACGACCACAACGTAACACCACCGCCTCCGAATTTTACTGTTGGCACTACATACGCTGGCAGATGACGTTCACCAGGCATTCGACATACCCACACCCAGCCATCGCATCGCCACATTGTATACCGTGATTCGTCACTCCATACAACGTTTTTCCACTGTTCAGTCGTCCATTGTTTACGCTCCTTGAACTAAGCGAGGCATAATTTGGCTTTACTGGCGTAATGTGTGGCTTATGAGCAGCCGCTCGACCATGAAATCCAGGTATTTTCACCTCACGCCTAACTGTCATAGAACTTTCAGTGGATCCTGATACAGGATGGAATTCCTGTGTGATGGTCTGGATGGATGTCTGCCTATTACACATTACTACCCTCTTCAACTGTCCGAGGACTCTGTCAGTGCCGGCCGGGATGGCCGAGCGGTTCTAGGCGCTGCAGTCTGGAACCGCACGACCGCTACGGTCGCAAGTTCGAATCCTGCCTCGGGCATGGATGTGTGTGATGTCCTTAGGTTAATTAGGTTTAAGTAGTTCTAAGTTCTAGGGGCTAATGACCTCAGAAGTTAAGTCCCATAGTGCTCAGAGCCATTTTTGAACTCTGTCAGTCAATAGACGAGATCGGCCCGTATGCCTTTGTGCTGTACGTGTCCCTTCACGTTTACCACTTCACTGTCACATCGGAAACAGTAGACGTAGGGATGTTTAGGAGTGTGGAAATCTCATTTACAGACGTATGAAACAAGTGACACCCTGTCACCTGACCACCTTCGAAATCCGTGAGTTCCTCGGAGCGCCCCATTCTGCTCTTTCACGATGCCTAAAGGCTGCTGAGGTAGTTTGTATGGAGTACCTGGTAGTAGGTGACAGCACAGTGCATCTAATACGAAAAACGTATGTTTTGGGATGTCCGGATACTTTTGATCACATAATGTAAATCTATAATCGTTGCACCTGGGCTCTTACTTGAAATTTATGCATTTACGTGAGTTTATGGACTCTAAAATGTCATATCTAATTGGTACGTCTGATGTGTCTGTAGCTCGGATGTTTGTTACCGCTTGTGAGTTTTGCCTTTCGTTGTCTTGCTCTCGTAAGGTACGGACGCCATTCTGCTGTGCTCATTGTAAGGATTATTATGCAAATGATAATTAGGTTTTCTCGATAGAGTACGAAGTTCAAGTTGCTGTGCCTTTCATTTCTAACAAAAATCATGTCACTTTTATATGATTTTTAATTTTCATGATGTGTTTTTAGAGGCTCGCTAGGTCAGAGGCGTCAGCGGCACATTGTTAGTGGACGTTAATGACCGAACACTTTTTACTCCTTCTTGCGCTATACGTCCCTCAAATACTTGGACTGGTCATTTTATTTGTGCCTTGCAGGATTTTCACCCAAGCTATGCAAAAAATGATTCGGTCATTCGTCGACTAACAATGACGTCGTTGTACGGTTTACTTCTGTCGGAAAAGGCCCCACGAACATTTGGAAGTTTTTGATGGTGGTTATTTCCCTTATATTTTGCATTCTCAGCTTCACGAAGAAGGTGGTACTGAGCATTGGCTGCATTACAGCGCTGAGCCGTACATATTGCAGACGACAATACGCGGAACCACCATATGCTGATACCTACCCTGTTCTTTTTTTCTTTTTTTAAAATTATATTAAATCACTGAAATTACTGTTTTTGACTCTCTTTAAGGGGTGGGACGTCAAAAATTAAAAAAAAAAAAAAAGATTTTTGAGACACATGCCTATTTTGTAGCACACGTCTTCCTGAATAGTTTGTCGTACAAAATACATATATTTGAGAGATTATAAGGCACGTTATTTGGTCTTAAGTGTACCAAGATGCAGCGCCACACCCCTTTGCACAGCATTCTTCTGTCATATTTGCGTGTATTTCGCTCTGTAGAATTCGGATGTTTATATTTGCGCCAGAGATTGTCGTACGTGAAACAAAAGACTATTAATATACTTTGTCTGCTGCTATTGACGTCCATTGTTTTGATCGCTGATTTTGTTTGTTCTCTGTTTTGAAAGGCTTGCAGTGTGGTGTTGTGAATTTCGAAACGATTTTCATTTGGCTGTGTTGTTTTGTGTCCGTTTGTGGCATATTATCGCAAAAGATGCCTAGAATTCACAGGGGACTTGAAAAATATGAAGCAAGCAGTTTGGGCCTTATACTTCCACAAAATGTCCACAGACAACAACCTTAAGCACAACTTGTGCCCAAAGGAAAGCGAATCATGGTGTGGCTACCAAAGGTCAATTGCTGGTTGTGAAGAATATCATCACAGGAATTCTCTACAAAATGCTGCAATGGAAGCTTTCAAACCTATATTCAGGGACCTTGCAAATGAAAACTTATTGAAGAAATATCCTCCTGTACCCACAATCAAAGCTATGTGTATGGGAAAGATTGCCAAAAGCCATTTTTGTGGGAATAAATACACATGGTATTGGTGTTTATGACGAAGTTTCATGTTTTAATGATGTTGTGCAAAGCGTAAAATATGTTTTAGTGAAAGTGGGAATTAAGCCCGGTGTGAACTACATCAAAGCTTTTTATACGGTAGTCTGACAGCTTGTAGTGAAAGCAGATAACTCATTTTTGGAGGTAATAAAATCAAGAAGAGAGCATCGTAGGAATGTGAAAAGGAAGAAAATTGATTTAGAAAATGGAAAAGAACTTGCTCATGGTGCTGGACATTACTACAAGAATGCTATATACAAGCAGAAACTTCAACGGCCATTTTCTGCTAAACACAAATTTCTGTACTTAGGTACATGTAGCATCCAAAATAAATATCCTATTGCCTTCAAATTTGGTATGCTTATTAACCACAAACTCCTTAATGCAAAACTCTAGAATTTTCCAAATCTATTAAAAACTGTAGTAAAAATTGAGATAATTAACAGTAAAATTTGAGTTTTTTCTAAACATGAAGTTTAAAATTTCATGAATTAAATAAATTCCACAGAGTCATACACCTGTAAGTATGGTGTGTAAGCTGTGCAAAATTCATCGAAGACTCTCTCTTGCTTATGAAGAAAAGTGTACCTATAGCAACAAATGCAGCCAATAGTAAGTGAAAAAATCGTGAATTTTCAAATGTAAAAACGATTACTTTGCTATATTTTTGAACTTTAATTCCTATGAGTGTGGATCCTGAGTCCTTCTTGGCCATACTGACAACGTTTTATGAATTTATATGTAAAAGTATAGACAGTGGAAATTAAAATGTCCCGTGGTGTCTCTCGTGCTCCAAGTCGGTCCGTTTGAAGTCCTACCCCCCTTAAGGGTAGTAACGTGTCAGAATACCACAGCACTTTGTGCCAATTTCCACTTGGCGCTCGGTTTTACCTTCATATGGATGCAGCTATAATGTTTGAATACAGTATAAAATCAGGTTCTCAGGTACAGACCTACTTTGTGTACACTTCATGCAAACAGAGGTGGGCACCCGTATGCAATTGAGGGGAAGTGAAAGGGAGGGAAAGATATATTGCAGTGTAGCCGACGGGCAAAGGTGCTAGAGACGGCACGAGCACACGTAAGAAAATTTAAGCGGGTTTATTTTACAAACGTAGCGTGCGAAATGTAAAATTTGACCATAAACAGTAGCTTCACTGTTAGGGAGACGTTCACAGATCTTCAGACATTACAAATAAGACGGTTCATACGGTTCATCGTTTGACACAATGCTCTGAATCTGACTCATCTGCTCACGCAAGAAAATTTGACTAAATAGAAATTGAAATTAATCACTGGAAAGAAAAGTGTTAAAATTTAACTGGAGCAGACAGCTATAAAGTTTAGAAAACATTACACCTTTCAATATCACCATCAGTTTTGCGGTGCCGGTGTCTGTTATTTATGGGTGAAACGGAATCATAGCTTGGAGACTGTGGCCAGATCATTTAAGGTTCCGCGCTTGTATCCAAGTTTGCAAAACGCTTCGTGACGATTGACAATCTCAGGGACGCTGTAGCAAGTTGCAAATGAATAAATGGCAGAATACTAGTCGTAAGTATTCGGCCACTGCGTCTCCTCGTGACGATCCGTTAAGCTCGTATTGGTCGTTCGCTGTGACAGTAAAGCAGTAAAACATTTCTTGTGTCATATATCTATTAGGAGAACTGGTAAAATGAGAAAGCACGAGACTTGACTAATTTACATAAATTTAACTGCAAATAGTTCTAAAGATAGTACGTGACGCTTACATCACCTTTGTCTACACAAAAGAATAAGTACTTACTTATACGGAAGGAACGCAGCTATCAATATGAAGGCTAACAAACAAGAGAGAGTAGGAACGCTCTTCACCTACTTCTTATAACAAGAAACGAACGTATCACAATCGTTGCAGTCAGACACATGTTGACTGCAGCTATTTTTTTGAAATATTGTGTATGAAATAATAACTGCATTTCACAAAACTAAATCACGTAAACCTATTTAGATTTGAAGCTATTTACAGTAAATAAATAGATAAGTGCACGTTTTTGTGCTTTCCGCCGTTTTTACGTCGTTAAATTTACATGCTTTACATGCTTCAGATCTACATCTACATGATTACCCTGCAATTCACAATTTAGTGCCTGGCAGAGCAGCGAGCGGGAAAAAAGAACACTTAAATCTTTTCGTGGGAGATCTGATTTTTCTTATTTCATTATGATGAGCATTTCTCCCTATGTCAGCAAAATATTTTCACACTCTGAGGAGAAAGTTGATAATTGAAATTACACGAGAAGAACCTGCCGCAACGAAAAACGCCTATCTTTAAAGGATTGCCAACCCAATTCGCGTAACGTATTCGTGGTACACCCTCCCCTATTTCGCAGTGGTACACGGAGCCCCATTTCATTCAACTTTTTCTGTGTCCTTCATCGATCCTATCTTATACGGATCCTACACCGCACAGCAGTGCTCCAGAAGAGGGCGGATAAGTCTGGTGTAGGCCTTCTCTTTATTAAACATATTGCGTCTTGTAAATGTCCTAGATCGCATTCTTTAGTTTGACTCCTCCACCACATTATCAACGTCATCGGTCCAATTTAAGTTGTTTGTAATTGCAGCCCCTAAGTCTTTGGTTGCTTTCACAGCCTTTAGACGTGTGTGATTTATCGTGTTACCGAAAATTAACGGATTCGTTTTAGTACTCACGTGGATAACTTCACACTTTTCATTATTTAGAGTCAATTGCCACTTTTCTCGTAATAAATATATCTCGTCTAAATCATTTTTCAGGTGGTTTTAGACATCTGACGACTTTAAAAATTCTCGAAATGACAGTATTATCTGAGGACTCTAAATTATGCAGATCAGGAACAGTAGAGGATGCATAACACTTCCTTGGGGAACGCCAGATATTGCTTGTGTTTCACCCGATGACTCACGATCAGTTATTAGGAACTGCGACCTTTCTGGCACAGAACCACCAATGCAGTATGGAAAACGTTATGTTGAAGCGTCTACTTAAGCACCTTAGTGAAAATAACATACTGTCACAGTCACAGTTTGGGTTTCTTAAGGGTTCTGATATTGAGAAGGCTATTTACGCTTACAGTGAAAATGTCCATAATTCATTAGACAACAAATTAGAGGCAACTGGCATATTCTGTGACCTGTCAAAGGCTTTTGACTGTGTGAGTCACAGCATTCTCTTAAGTAAATTAAAATATTACGGCATCACTGGTAGTGCTTCAAAGTGGTTTCAGTCATGTCTTACTAACACAAAGAAAAGGTGTCATTATGTAACACTTCAGCAGTAGGCAATCAGACATTATCTGACTGGGACGAAATTACATGTGGTGTTCCCCAAGGTTCCATACTAGGTCCACTACTTTCTCTTATATATATTAATGACCTGTCATCTGTTACATTACCAGATGCCAAGTTTGTCTTATTTGCAGATGATACAAACATTGCAACAAATAGTAAATGAAATATAAATTGGGAAATGGCAGCTAATCAAATTTTTACTGACATTAATAAGTGGTTCATAGCCAATTCACTGCCATTAAACTTTGAAAAGACCCACTATATGCAGTTCAGAGCTTCCAAGAGATTTCCTTCTAGTGTGTGTACAAAATATGATGACATGGAAACAGGAGAAGTTGAGAGTGTAAAATTCTTGGGATTACAACTTGATAATAAATTCAGTTGGGAGCGACATACTAACAAACTGCTAAAGCGCCTAAACAGGCTGTGTTTGCAATGCGAATGATGTCAGACATAGGAGATATAAATATAAAAAAACTGGCATATTTTGCTTATTTTCACTCCATCATATTTTGTGTAACTCCACCAACCGAGAAAAAATGTTTAGGGTACAGATGCGTATAATAAGATTAATGTGTAGTGTAAATCCAAGAACATCATGTCGAAACGTATTCAAAGAATTGGGCATACTAACCACAGCTTCTCAGTATATTTATTCCTTAATGAAGTTTGTTGTAAATAACACATCTCTTTTTCCAACTAACTGGTTAGTACACAGTACCAATTCTAGGAATAAGAAGAATATACATAAAGATTTAAAATCACTTATTCAGTGACGCATATTTTCAATAAGTTTCCAACAGCCATAAACAGTTTAGTTTCAGACAAGAAACAATTTAAACATAATTTAAAAGAATTTTTGGTGGCCAACTCCTTCTATTCCATCCGTGAATTTCTCAACAAGTGCAGTAGACCATTGTAATGAAAATTTGTTATACTTTAATTTTTGAAAAAAAAAAAAAAACAGCCAAGTAACTACCTACTGTATGAATGATGGATGTATGGAATGCCGATGTAAGTCTTACATCTGTAAATAGTGGAGGTTTAATTTTAAATCTTGTACATAATTTGACTTCTTAACTGACGATCATTGAAGTGAATAATTTACTATAATTTTTGACAATACTTGGTTGTAATAGCCAAGTAACTAGCTACTGTGTGAATGATGGATTTAATGTAAGCAGATGTAAGTATTAAACCTTTAAATATTAGAAGTTTAATTTTAATTCATGTACATAATTTTACTGTTTATTGACTGAGGATCATTAAAATTAATGAAACTCAAGATTTTCTAATTACATTTTTGTAATGTGTTTATCTGACATATTCCACACCCAAGAGGATCCCCTCTTTTGTGGGTGTATGGAATGAATAATTAATCTAATCTAATCAGATGCACTATTGATACTCCATAGGCAAGCAATTGGTTGGAAGTCGCTTGTGAGGAACGGTGTCAATGTCCTTCTGAAAAAAAGCAGGTATCCACTTGAAATCCCTGGTCAATAGCACTCATTAGTTCTTGAGAATAAGGAACAATGTTTGATAAGAATAGTATTTTACGATATTTTCTGAATCTGTGATGGCTATTTGTCAATAAATTGTTTTCCTCGAGGTAATTCATAATCTTGGAATACAGTATATGTTCCAAAAGTCCTACCGTGAATCGTTAGTAATATGAGTCTGTAATTCAACGGATTACTTTTGTTTGCTTTCAAGGGTATTGGAGTGACTTGTGCAACTTCCAGTCTTTACGTACGCATCTTTCGATGAGGGAGTAATTGCGTGTTGCTGCTAAGTATGGGGCTATTGTATTAGTATACTCTGGAAGGAACTCGACTGGTATACTGTCAGTATCTGAGGCCTTGCCTTTATTAAGTGATTTAAGGTACTTCGCTAAACCGAGGACATCTGCTTTTAAGTTACTTACATTGGCAGATGCTGCATCTTCTACTGTCACTATTTCCACACACAAAACACATTTAGAGAGTGTTCATCGTTGTCACTTCAGTATACAGCTGACGGTTGACCATATTCGCGACTACGAATACATATCTCGGAAACCACCATATGTCGCACTACCTAGCTCCTTACGCCAAAGTCCCCCGAATACATCACCTAAGGTTCTCCAGCATTATTCACCAGATTCCTGCATAGGAAGAAAGAGACTACAAGGAACCGAGATCCCTGTTGCCTTTTGTTGCCCTCGCATACCATTTAGGCTTGTAATACCTTCCGACATGTCTGAAGCAACGGACATTATTCATAATCCACAGCTGAACGAAACAATTCGAAATTTATTCACTGACTCTAAATTATTTGACATCCGCTGTATTGGGTACAGATGTACTACTTATTAGTGTCATACGAAAATTTGTACCGGACCGGGATTCGAACCCCCGATTTCCCTCTTATGCAGGTACGTGACGATAGTAACAGCGTCCACGATTCCTTGTAGTCTCATTACCCCTGCTCATAAATGCAGTTAAAAATAATGGCGCGCTCTAAGTGATGAATATGGCGAACTGTGGCGTAAGGATGTAGACATTGTGACATATGGAGATTGGGGTAGGTCCATAGACAGGCAAGGAGTGCCGAAGTGGTTGACGGAGGCAGCTCGCAATAAGTGGACAATCCGGGCTCAATTCTTGGTCTGGTACAAATTTTCATGTGTCGCTAATACACCGATGAATCAAGACAGCACGACCACCTGTTTAACAACGTGTTGTTCCACTTTTCAAACACAGTACAACAGAGATTCTGCTTGGCATGGATTCTACAGGTCCTCGAAAGATTCCAGAAGTCTGCGGCACTAGATGTACACTCTCAGGTCAAGCAATTCCCGCAAATTACGGGATGGTGTTGTGTAGGTACAGAGCTGGCGCCCAATAGGTGTTCCAGAGTGTACAGATTAGGCACACCCGCCAGGTTAGCCGAGAGCGCTAATGCGTTGCTTCCTGGACTCAGGTAGGCGCGCCGGCCCCGGATCGAATCCACCCGGCGGCTTAAAGGGAGGCTGATGTGCCGGCCAGCCTGGATGTGGTTTTTAGGCGGTTTTGCACATCCCACTAGGTGAATACCGGGCTGGTCCCCGCGTCCCGCCTCAGTTACACGGCTCGCAGACATCTGAACACATTCGCACTATTCCATGGATTACACTAGACACAGACAGTTGGGGTGCACTAATTTCATCCTGGGGGGTACGGGGTGGCGGCAGGAAGGGCATCTGGCCACCCCTTAAATTAATCTTGCCACATCTGATTAACCATGCCGACCCTGTGTCATTGTGGGAAAAAGGCACAAGTGAAAGAAAGAAAACAAAGTGTACAGATCAGGCACATTTGCTGTGCAGGACTTCAATGTGAGTTCACTATAATGCCCCTCAAACCAAAGTAGAACGATTCTGACCTTGCAACATGGGGCCGGCCGCGGTGGCGGTGCGGTTCTAGGCGCTCCAGTCCAGAGCCGCGATGCTGCTACGGTCGCAGGTTCGAATCCTGCCTCAGGCATGGGTGTGTGTGATGTCCTCAGGTTAGTTAGGTTTAAGTAGTTCTAAGTTCTAGCGGACTGATGACGACAGCAGTTGAGTCCCATAGTGCTCAGAGCCATTTTTGCAACATGGGGAGTTATCCTGCTTGAAGATGTCATCATCGTAAGGAGAGACTTCAAGCGTGAAGCAATGCAGATGGTCCTCAATAACGCTCACGCTGTTCACTGCCTTCGATTACCAACAAAGATCCCATGGAAGCCCAACTCAATATACACCAAGCATAAATATGCCCTCAGCTGCCTGCATGTGTGGCGCAGTGCAACCGTTCGCTTGGATGACGGCGTGTAAGTACCCTGCGATCGACCTGGTGTAGGAAGAAATGAGATTCCTTCGACAGGCGACACGTGTCTACTGATTCACAGTGAAAACTCATTGATGCTGTGCGCTCTGCAGTCATAACTGACAATGTCGTTGGGTCAACACAAGAATGTGCAGAGGTTGTGTGATGTGGAGGTCCATGTTCAACATGGCGTTTGAACGGTGTGCTCCGAAATACTCGTGCCTGCACCAGAATTGTACTGTGTCGTCACATCTGCCAAAGATCGCTGCATATCGTGGATTACACAGACGGGGATCCTCAGACCTCTATGTTTTGTGATGATACATGGTCGACCAATACCATTACGGCCTACTCGTTGTCTCACCATCCTTCAACCATTCTCCAAACGTGCTCACGACAGTAGTACGCCAACAGGCGACCATATTCGCCACAACAATGTGCCCTTTGTGAAAACCGCTTGCGTCAGTGGATTTACGCACGTAGAATGACTGTCCATTCGTCCCTCTTACATTCTTTCCTTACAGCATCACGTGGCCGCAACACCAACAGGGGGCATTCAGCCTCGCAGTCGTCAGTGGTCATAATATTTTCGCTCGTGGCTGTAGGTAATACATGTATACCTCATAAACTTTGTGATCAAAAGTATCTGGACACCTGGCTGAATCTGACTTACAAGTTCGTGACGACTTCCATCCCTAATTCTGGAATTCAGTACGGTTTGGCCGACGCTTAGCCTTGATGACAGCTTCCACTCTCGCAGGCATACGTTCAGTCAGGTGCTGGAAGGTTTCTCGGGGAATGGCAGCCCATTCTACACGGAGTGCTGCGCTGAGGAGATGTACTGATGTCGGGCTGTGAGGTCTGGCACGAAGTCGGCGTTCCAAAAATTCGCAAATGTGTTCCATAGGCTTCAGCTCAGGACTCTCTGCAGGCCAGTCCATTACAGGGATGTTATTGTCGTGCACTCCGCCACAGGCCGTGTATTATGAACAGGTGCTCGATCGTGTTGAACGATGCAATCGCCAACCCCGAATTTCTCTTCTAGAGTGGAAAGCAAGAAAGCGCTTAAAACATCAATGTAGGCCTGTGCTGTGGTAGTGCCACGTAAAACAACAAGGGGTGCTAGTCCTCCACGTGAAAAACACGACCATACCATAACACAACGGCCTCCGAATTTCACACTGGCAGATGACGTTCACCGGGCATTCGCCATACTCACACTCTGCCATCGTATCGCCACATAGTGTTTCGCGATTAGTTACTCCATACAACCTTTTTCCACTGTTCAATCATCCAATGTTTGCGCTCCTTACACCAAGCGACGTGTCGTTTGGTATTTACCGGCGTGATGTGTTGCTTATCAACAGCCGGTCGACCACGTAATCCAAGGTTTCTCACCTCCCGCCTAACTGTCATAGTACCTGCAGTGGATTGTGATGCCGTTTGGAAATCCTGTGTGATGGTCTGGATAGATGCCTGCCTATTACACCCTCTTCAATTGTCGGCGGTCTCTGTCAGTCAACAGACGAGGTCGGCCTGTACGCTTTTGTGCTATCATATCGGAAACAGTGGACCTAGAGATGTTTAGGAGTGTGGAAATCTCGCGTACAGACTTATGACACAAGTGACACCCAATCACCTGACCACGTTCGAAGGCCGTGAGTTCCGCAGAGCGCCCCATTCTGCTCTCTCACCATGTCTAATGACTACTGAGGTCGCTGATTTGGAGTACCTGGCAGTAGGTGACAGCACAATGCACCTAATACGAAAAACGTGTGTTTTTGGGGGTGTTAGGATACTTTTAATCACAAAAATGGTTCAAATGGCTCTGAACACTATGGGACTTAACTTCTAAGGTCATCAGTCCCCTAGAACTTAAAACTACTTAAACTTAAGTAACACAAGGACATCCCACACATCCATGCCCGAGGCAGGATTCCAACCTGCGACCGTAGCGGTTGCACGGTTCCAGACTGTAGCGCCTAGAACCGCTCGGCCACCCCAGCCGGCGTTTTAATCACATCGGATGTCAAAGAATTGGCAGTCAGTGAATAAATTTCGTCAGTAATGTCAGTTTTTTCAGACATGCCAGTTAAATATTTCAAGCCTAGATGGGTATACAGTGATGACAATAGCGCTCTCTGTTCCTCGTAGTCACAATATCCCTGTGTGGAAGTCCAATTAATAATGGTGGCGCGCGTTAGGAAATTAATATAGGCGATTACGGCATAACGATGTAGGAAATGTGACACGCAAAGGTTGGGGTCGGTCCATAAGCGTCCACGGATAGTCAAAGTGGTTAACGCGATCACTCGCAATAAGCCAGGATATCTGGGTTCGAGCACCGAGCACCGAGCCGAGCGAGGTGGCGCAATGGTTAGCATACTGGACTCGCCTCCGGACGACGGTTCAAAACCGCGTCCGACCATCCGGATTTACTCCTCCCGAACAGGCCACGAAGGCGCAAAGGTACCGACCGGCCGTCGTGTCATCCTCAGCCCACAAGCATCACTGGAGGCGGATAAGGAGGAGCATGTGGTCACCACACCGCTCCCCTGGCCGTGTGTCAGTTAACGAGACCGGAGCCGCTACTTCTCAATCAAGAAGCTCCACAGTTTACCTCACAAGGGCTGAATGCACCCCGGTTGCCAACAGTGCTCGGCAGACCGGATGGTCACCCATCCAAGTGCTAGCCCAGCCCGACAGCGCTTAACTTCTGTGACCTGGCGGGGACCGGTGTTACCACTGCGGCAAGGCCGTTGGCCATCCTGATTTAGGTTTTCTGTAATTTCCCTAAATCGCTTCAGGCAAATGCCGGGGTGGTTTCTGTGAAAGGGCACGGCCGATTTTCTTCCCCATCCTTTCCTAATCCGAGTTGGTGCTGCGTCTCTAATGACCTCGATGTCGACGGGACATTAAACACCAATATCCTCCTCCTCCTCGAGCACCGGTCTGACACAAATTTTCGTATTTCAATAACAGGTAATACATCTATCCCTAATGCATCTGATGTCAAGCAATTCACAGTCAGCAAATAAATTTGGAATCAACAGATTTCAAGAGCTGAATCGAACTGGGTTAGGATATAAATCTCAGCAGTCTGGTAGTCTGTAAATGTCAGTCGCCCAAGTCAGCAGATGTTGGGGAAATACATATGAACACCAAGAACGCAAAACTATAGCTGCCTGTTGACGTCAGTGAATTGTATTCAACCAATGTCACAGACCGACTTGGTAAAATAATAATAATAATAATAATAATAATACTGGAAACTTCCTAGTTTCACGATTCTGGGTGAAAGTTCAAAGTAACCGTAAAATTTGTGTCAATTTTACCGTAAATAATTTTACCCAGGAATGCAAAGAAAACTTTGGAGGTATGAACTGAACAACGCCTTCAGTCACAACATTTTCGTGTTTTATTGACTACACGATGCATTTCGGACCCTGTGGGTCCATCGTCAGGTGTAATTTGTCTTAATACATGTTTTGTGAGGTGAAATGCATATTCCTGTCACGAAAAGGTTTAATGCTAGGTTATGAATTTCGTAAGTCGTACACGGAAAATGTGTACAAATATTTGCCCATAGTTTCCGCATTTTTCTCACCATGTCTAATGACTACTGAGGTCGCTGATTTGGAGTACCTGGCAGTAGGTGACAGCACAATGCACCTAATACGAAAAACGTGTGTTTTTGGGGGTGTTAGGATACTTTTAATCACAAAAATGGTTCAAATGGCTCTGAACACTATGGGACTTAACTTCTAGACCACGAGGACTAAGTGATCTTTACGGCTTTATTCAGGATCTATTTTGCACGCAATAGCTGTAGAACGCCATCTGATGCTTGCCATCCTTACTGAACTTGCCTGTGCACAGTAATGAAAACCATGCCAAAGAGTGATCAGCTGTGCTTCTGACTGTAGGTTGGTTACCAGTGGCCACCATGGTGTGGTGGTCGTGGTTGTTGACGCAGCTGGCGGTGTGGTGCTGCGCCGGCGTCGCGGCGGTACTGTGGTGGCTATGGGTCACCAGACCCCGCGTGGACGTTCCAGGGCCGCCCACGCTGCCCATCATTGGGAACATTCTGGAATTCCGCGAGGTTCCGGTGACTCTACACAAGTTTCGAGAATTCCACCATCGGTATGGAGACTTGACTAGGTGAGCTTCTAGTGCCTCTGTGTTGACAGTGGTCAAAGGTGTTTAATATTTATGCCATTATCTATAATATTGGCACTAGAGCATATGTCAACCACTGTTTGTTAACTCTTCCTCATTTTAACAATCTTACTTTTGTCATGTTCTTCTTTTTATTGCTTTTTATTACTGCAATGCCTTTATACGTTATAAGCTCACTACAGACTTCAACTATTGTATGCCCCCTTTATTTGCACTGTTTCAATTAATTATTGAAGACTGGTGTACGCCGACATTAGCGACATCTGGTGAACTTACTGATGTGTCGACAGAAGTGCCGACACTGTGTGATTTGAGGGGACCGCAATGCACGCTATAAACACACGAAGGATGGCGTGAGGTCTGAAACAGGATACGTAATGAATGCTATAAAGAAAAGTACGTAGCTTCTGGAATACTTAACTTTAATCCATCCTTGTTGTATACATCGTTCTTGATGAGACATGCTTTATACGATAAGTATCGATTGCTATGTAAGGCTAATGGCGCCTTGCTAGGTCGTAGCCATGGACTTAGCTGAAGGCTATTCTAACTATCTGCACTGCAAAGGAGCGAGGCTTCGTCAGTGTAGTCGCTAGCTACGTCGTCCGTACAACTGGGGCGAGTGCTAGTCCGTATCTCGAGAGCTGCCTTGTGGTGGCGCTCGGTCTGCGATCACACAGTGGCGACACGCGGGTCCGACATGTACTAATGGACCGCGGCCGATTTAAAAGTACCACCTAGCAAGTGTGGTGTCTGGCGGTGGCACCACACTTACAACAACAAAAGCTGTACGGCAGCTTGTTTTAAACAGTAGTGCTACTGACAACATGACTCGTGCATATGATGTTATTTATATGTATTTGACGATGCTGGTGCTGATTCTGCATTTAACATTTGACGATGCCAATATGGCTGCAGTAGATTAGGACTTTGTTTTTATGAAACAGGTATGCATCTTCATACTTAAAGCGCACAAATGTATATATTGTCAGTACTACTTTTCATAATGGTCTATGTATTGTTTTTAAGCTGTAGACAATCTACGAGTGTATTTATGTTTTTCCCAGTTTTGCTCCAGATCAGATGATGGTCATTAAAGACCGAAACCGGTAATCTGTTAACAAAAAGTGTGTGACCATGAAAGGAAACTTAGTGATCCATTTGACAGAATACAGATAGAAGTCGACCACGGTGGTAACAGATTCACAGCCTTCCTCAGTGTGAGCCACATCGTCAGATTTCTATTTGTCCAACAGTTTTTCTTTTAGAAGCGCGATTCCACCCTGTATGGAGATTTGAGTATGTTAGCTTATTGCGACGCTCGGGGCACTGGCTGGCTATTAACGTAACACTCGGAAAGAAAAAATGCTGTCTAATCTTCAGAAATCAGTGGTATAGTTATGGAGAATCGGATACTCTTCGATAAGTTGAAGCCTTACGGAATTAGGTGAACAATGGTTCTTTTCATAACTATAAACTAAAACTGAATTTTTTCCTCCACTGTCAGAAACCCGGCTTGCAGACAAACTCCAAAAGTAATGACTTTGGACACCATATGGTCTCAGTTCCTAGGCGGTAACGTTAAAAGCATTCTATGATTCGAATCCTTATGTATAGATGACATACTTCAGCGAGACAATTCCTAGATAATTGCGATGAGAATGTGGAAAACCCGAGCGAGGTGGCGTAGTGGTTAGACACTGGACTCGCATTCGGGAGGACGACGGTTCAATCCCTCGTCCGGCCATCCTGATTTAGGTTTTCCGTGATTTCCCTAAATCACTCCAGGCAAAAGCCGGGATGGTTCCTCTGAAAGGGCACGGCCGACTTCCTTCCCCATCCTTCCCTAATCCGATGAGACCAATGACCACGCTGTCTGGTCTCCTTCCCCAAACAACCAACCAATGTGGAAAACTATTTGAAAAAAGATGGTACCACTCCACTGTTGATCAACACATTGGTCTTCATGATTCGTTAATCAAATCTGCCCGCCTCGTGGTTTGCCAGGTATTATTCGTCCCTATCCTCCGTCACTACCATGAAATTGTTGTGGATAGAGATATAAAGAACTATTAGACAAGACCACCCTATAGAGCTCTCCCCCCCCCCCCCCCTCCACACACACACACAAAAGAAAAAAAAATCTGCAGCCCCACAGTCACACTCACTTTCTCTCTCTCTCTCCCTTTTCACACACAACATACACACACACAAAAACAAAGTACAAAGTACTTGTAATAATAATAATAATAATAATGAAAAATCCTCAAACCTGCTCTCTGTCTCTCATACACACACACACACACACACACACACACACACACACACACACACACAAAAGATGCACAAACTCCTCTGAAAGATTCAGAACAACTGTGTGGAGCACTTTCAACTGTTCCCCCATCAGCCATCTTGCTTTACACCTTCAACTGTCCCACTGTCCGCCATGTTTGTTTTTATAGCTGGTAAACAGGGAAACAGTGACAGTGACTGTGACAGCTCAATATATAGTATCCATCTTTTGATATGCAGCTCCTTGTATTGACCGTGTTTGCAGTTAAAAATTTTTGGATGTGAGGTCCACCAGTTATGCAAAACACCGTTTTTGTAAGTAACCAAACATGTTTCGGCACCACTGTGTCATAATCAGTGGGTTCTCGTTTTTTCATTAAGGTGTTCCTGTATTTGTTGTAGAGCTTGCTGGGGAATGCCTGGCTGGGTGTTTTGCATAACTGGCGGACCTCACATCCAAAAATTTTTAACTGCAAACACGGCCAATACAAGGAGCTGCATATGAAAAGATGGATATTTCGTCGCCCAGACAGGCATTTCCTAGCAAGCTCTACAAAAAATACAGGAACACCTGAATGAAAAAACGAAAACCCACTGATGATGGCACAGTGGTGCCGAAACATGTTTGGGTACGGAGAAAAACGGTGTTTTGCATAACTGGCGGACCTCACATCCAAAAAATCAATATATAGTGTTAGACAGTGATGAAGATGAGGAAAAAGAAAACGTAAGTGAAATATCATGTAAATACACACACACACACACACACACACATATATATATATATATATATATATATATATATATATATATAATTTCAGGCATAGAAATAATAATTTTCAAATCGTAATTTTGGCTTAAGTAATTTATCTACTTTAAGGTGTAAGTGGTTGCAGATGACAAACTGTGGAACAAAACAGTCACAGTAGAAAGACAATACAACAGAAAAACCACACCATGTGGTAAAAAGGTATGAATTCAAATTTTATGTGTTTTTTCAAATATCTGTAATTAATATACGAAGACAGTAACTTGTTTTCGAAAGAACAGTTACTGTTGATGACCGTGCAGCTTTTCCCTGGAATAAATGATGACTGACAACCTCAGCTGCCGACAGGTGTTGTTGATATACCTCGATGTGGACAGTCCCGGTCGGGGCACACATTTTCAGTTGTCCACATAGAGGTATATCAACAACATCTGTCGGCAGCTAAGGTTGTCAGTTAGTCATCGTTTATTCCAGGGAAAAGCTGCACGGTCATCAACAGTAACTGTTCTTTCGAGAACAAGTTACTGTCTTCGTATATATAGCTAAAGGCTACCCAGCCACTGACCTTCGTCTGTGCGAATGCGCACAGGTTGCCCAAACTCTTACGGGAATCGCCAAAGCGTGCGCGAGTAGTGAGTGGTTGGGCAAATGTCTATAAGGTACAATACATATGTAGAATTGTGGACAGTTGGGAATGTGAGTCTCACGGGAAGCTTGCAAGGGATAAGTCCCTGCAGTCGCGCTATTCGTCTGTGTCCTCGGTGGCTCAGATGGGTCATATTGATCCTCTACGGACGGAATAGGGGGGAACCCCTCCCAACAGACGAGAAGACGACTCGGACGCTCGGCTACGGCAGTTGTAGGATCTTTCTTTGTAATGAAACAAAAATAAATCTATAATACAAAAAAAAGTTATAAAAATCAAAGAAATAAATAAATAAAACAACATCGACAAACCCACTACATCCTCTTCCTGATCCTTCGATCCAAAAAAAAAAAAAAAAAAAAAAAGAAAGAGATGAGGGTAGAGCGTCTGCCATGTAAGCAGGAGATCCCGGGTTCGAGTCCCGGTCGGGGCACACATTTTCAGCTGTCCACATCGAGGTATATCAACAACACCTGTCGGCAGCTGAGGTTGTCAGTTAGTCATCATTTATCTGTAATTAAGATGCAAAAAATGTAAAAACTAATAGTTATATGTATACGACAGTAAAGAGCATTCTTTATCTTTAGCAGCCATAGAATAAAAGCCTACTGAAGACGCTGCAACTGCAGTGAAACATGTATGGGTTAAAAAACAAAATTGTGTTTTGCTAAAAGCGGACCCTATCCAAAAACCTATGTGGAGATACAAAACGTGACGAGAGAGATCTGCAGGAAGAGACGCAGGCAATCTTCAATTTCTGCAAAAACTTTTAGATTCTCTTAGTGTCTCGCACGTATCACGTAGAATCGGATAAATGTCTTCACTGTCGCATCGTGGTGTACCTGACTTGTTCTTGAACTTTGGCTTACACACGATTTTAGTTATTAATCGCGTAGGGTGGTTTTTCAGCCACACCAAGAAATGATGATGCGGGTACCCTTGTTATGCTGGTGGCAGGTTCTACCTGGGTCCCATTCTGGTGGTGCTCGCGGCGCACCCGGACGATGTGCAGCAGACCCTGCTGACGGCCAAGATGGTGGACCGCGACCCCTTCACCACGCACGCCATGCGGGTCTTCGCCGGTGATGGGATACTCGCCACCAGTGGTGACCGGTGGAAGACACACCGGAAACACGTCAGCCACACGTTTCGCTCTGAGGTGAGTTAACCAGCCTACGTTAAGTTGCGTCCTCTATCGGCAGCCACTGGATGGTGCACTGAAGTAGTGAAGCAACATAAATCCAGACTATCTAACAATTAGGTTCCCTTCTGAGTATGCTGGTGCAATAGCTCTGTACTTAACAAACATACACGGGGTGTTCAAAAAGTCTCTCCGCAGTGCCGTATGATTGTTAGCCACGCGTGCCGTAGGCCGCAGTGAATATACCGAAATGAAACTCAGTGAAATACAAGTTATTAATACACTCCTGGAAATGGAAAAAAGAACACATTGACACCGGTGTGTCAGACCCACCATACTTGCTCCGGACACTGCGAGAGGGCTGTACAAGCAATGATCACACGCACGGCACAGCGGACACACCAGGAACCGCGGTGTTGGCCGTCGAATGGCGCTAGCTGCGCTGCATTTGTGCACCGCCGCCGTCAGTGTCAGCCAGTTTGCCGTGGCATACGGAGCTCCATCGCAGTCTTTAACACTGGCAGCATGCCGCGACAGCGTGGACGTGAACCGTATGTGCAGTTGACGGACTTTGAGCGAGGGCGTATAGTGGGCATGCGGGAGGCCGGGTGGACGTACCGCCGAATTGCTCAACACGTGGGGCGTGAGGTCTCCACAGTACATCGATGTTGTCGCCAGTGGTCGGCGGAAGGTGCACGTGCCCGTCGACCTGGGACCGGACCGCAGCGACGCACGGATGCACGCCAAGACCGTAGGATCCTACGCAGTGCCGTAGGGGACCGCACCGCCACTTCCCAGCAAATTAGGGACACTGTTGCTCCTGCGGTATCGGCGAGGACCATTCGCAACCGTCTCCATGAAGCTGGGCTACGGTCCCGCACACCGTTAGGCCGTCTTCCGCTCACGCCCCAACATCGTGCAGCCCGCCTCCAGTGGTGTCGCGACAGGCGTGAATGGAGGGACGAATGGAGACGTGTCGTCTTCAGCGATGAGAGTCGCTTCTGCCTTGGTGCCAATGTTGGTCGTATGCGTGTTTGGCGCCGTGCAGGTGAGCACCACAATCAGCACTGCATACGAGCGAGGCACGCAGGGCCAACACCCGGCATCATGGTGTGGGGAGCGATCTCCTACACTGGCCGTACACCACTGGTGATCGTCGAGGGGACACTGAATAGTGCACGGTACATCCAAACCGTCATCGAACCCATCGTTCTACCATTCCTAGACCGGCAAGGGAACTTGCTGTTCCAACAGGACAATGCACGTCCGCATGTATCCCGTGCCACCCAACGTGCTCTAGAAGGTGTAAGTCAACTACCCTGGCCAGCAAGATCTCTGGATCTGTCCCCCATTGAGCATGTTTGGGACTGGATGAAGCGTCGTCTCACGCGGTCTGCACGTCCAGCACGAACGCGCCAGGTGGAAATGGCATGGCAAGCCGTTCCACAGGACTACATCCAGCATCTCTACGATCGTCTCCATGGGAGAATAGCAGCCTGCATTGCTGCGAAAGGTGGATATACACTGTACTAGTGCCGACATTGTGCATGCTCTGTTGCCTGTGTCTATGTGCCTGTGGTTCTGTCAGTGTGATCATGTGATGTATCTGACCCCAGGAATGTGTCAATAAAGTTTCCCCTTCCTGGGACAATGAATTCACGGTGTTCTTATTTCAATTTCCAGGAGTGTAGATGTAGATGTAGAAAGTGGATATGGCAGTTTTCAATTCGTAGATGGATTTTGGACGTTTTTTTAGACAATTAATTATACCCTTGTTAATTAATAATCTTCGTCTACCTAAACGTTCATAAATAATATTAGACAAACAAAATAATCCAGAAGAACATAAACCATGACCAACCATTAAAGAAAGAAAACCTATACAACCTCATCAATTTGTGGTCATCAAACCACCAATAACCATTCTTATATGAGCAACAGAAGAATATGCAATTAAAGACTTTAAATCAACCTGACGAAAACAAATAAATCTAACAATAACTCCACCAGATAAACCTAAAGATAATCAAAAATAATTAAACTTTAAACCCAAATAAGAAATAACCTTTATAACACCAAAAATACCATAACCACCCGACTTCAATAAAACACCACCAAGAATTATTCTACCTGAAATAGGGGCCTCTACATGGCCACGGCCGAGCCTCACCGCGGAACTGCTCGTGACGCCTAGTTTCCGTGCCGCTCACAGTTGCTCCTTATTTCTGGCCGGCGTAGCTTCGTCTACGTTCGCCTTAAGTGTTTTAATTTTGACAGACATAATCTTATGATTATGCGTCTTTATTGTTTTAATTTTTAATCTGTGACATGGCCAGTGTTTGGCTCTCAAAATAACTTTTTGTAAGTATCACGTTTTCTTTATTATTCAATCATTAGACTGATGATGCATTTCAGTGAGTAATATATGTCCGTATGTGGTTTAAGTTATAGGTTCTGAAGAAGATTCCATTACTGGAATCGAAACCTAGGTAAACGAGTAAAAATTACCTTGCAGCTGAAGGCTGAAAAAATTGTTTATTTTCTATACATATACGGTTGCTGACGCGCTGCGTTATGTTAAAGATCTGTAAAAAAAAATCTCTACATAAGCCTTAGGAAGTCATAAATGAACCAAAAATATTGACATCTTAACTAAAGAAGCCAAAATTATAAATAAATAAAACATAAAATAATAAGAACCAAAATCAACCAATAAAGGGAAATATAAAGTGTTAGAAAATCAGGTGATGTTAGGTCAGGCGATCGTGGAGGCAAAAGTCCGTGTGAAATTATGCCATCACCAAAAACATCATCAAGCAGTGACACTGAAACGCGAGCTGTATGCGCGGTTGCACCATCTTGTTCAGTATTTCACTTAACCCAAGTCCTCCTATGAATGGGTACAGAATATCACTGCATTATCGTTGTGCGTTTATTGCTTCGTTGAAAAATATGGGACTCAGAATCCGACGTCTAGAAATTACAATCCAAACCCCTCTTTTCACAGAATGAAGTGGTTCCTCATGAATACTCAATGGATTTGCAGTACTCCACATACGAGAATTTTGCGAGTTCATGTACCCGAATAAATGAAACCACGCCCCATCGGTGAAAAACGTTTCATTAAGAATATCCCTTTCATTTTTGAACCGTTAACAATAATGCAGTCTCTTGCCATGATCAGTATTTTTCAGTTCTTGCACGACTGTCACTTTGTATGGGAAAAGTTCTAATTTTTTCCTTACAGCCGTGTGGGCCGTTCCGACACTAACATCGATTTCCTGGGCGAGTTTTCTTAATGACTTGTTCGGACTCATGGAAATTTTATGGGAAATATCGAGCAGTTTATCCTCGGACAAAACGCTAGGACGACAACTTCTCGGTGCATCTGTCACTGCACCCGTACTTCGAAATTTGTTAATCAAATCTCGCACAGTATCGCGATGAGGGAGTGTTGTCCTCGGGAAAACTGAATTAAATGTTTGCGAACTGAAACAGTGTATTTACCGCCCGCTTTGAACACTTGTTCGACTAAAAACACACGTTTTTCAACGGTTAGCATTGTAACAGTGACAAAAATGAAACTAAACTTTAACTTTCCCGTCAACACGTAACGACACACACCAACGATACTACTGACGCTGGCTGAGATAAATGAAACAGTGGAGTGTTGGGAGAGTCCACTTGAAGGGAAGTAACTCAGGCAGGGGAACAATCATACGGCACGCGCGGCTAACAATCATTCGGCACTACGGAGATACCTTTTGAGAACCCCGTATAACCGCTCCCTCGATGGAAGATCCGTGTCCAAAGACCGGAAAGTTCCACAAGTCTCACCAATATTTGAGAAAGGTAGTAGGACTAATCCACTAAATTACAGGCCCGTATCATTAACGTCGACATATAGCTGGATTTTGGAGCATATATTGTGTTCCAACATTATGAATGACCTTGAAGAGAACGGTCTATTGACACATAGTGAACATGAATTTAGAAAAAATCGTTCTTGTGAAACACAACTAGCTCTTTACTCACACAAAGTGTTGAGTGCTATTGACAACGGATTTCAAATTGATTATGTATTTCTGTTAGGTCTACAACTTTGCTTCGGCTGTTTTGCAATAGACGGATGTAGCGGCAAGTGGGGTTCAGGTGGTTGGTCATAGGTGTAATACAACATGCTAAGGCATCTATAGCCATTAGGCCATAAAAATATTAGTCGATTTGTGATTGCACCATAAGGCTGTTCTCAATTAAGTACGTCGACTTACGTACCCATTTCTCGCCATTTTCTGCTTTAACATGAAGAAATCTGCGGCTGTGGCTCTTAAAAATGCTGGGTAAGACCAATGGTGAGGGAACTATTAGTGGAAGACTGTGCAGAGAACGTTTTCAACCCCTTAAGAACGGTGATTTTGATGTCGAAGACCGGCATGGCGGTGGAAGACAGAACTTTTTCATTGCTGCTGAAACAGACGAAGACAGTCACAGGGCACCATTATCGAAAGCAATTGATGCTTTCAAGCCCAGCACTGAAACACAAACGGTCACAATACAGCGATAGACACGTAATTTATCAGCAGGTCAGTGCTAGACCCCACGTCGCAAAACCAGTCAAAATATACATGGAAACGTTGAAATGAGAAGTCCTATACCTCCGGCCGTATTCTCCATACGTTTCTCTGTCTGACTGCCACCTTTTTCGATCAGTGGCATTCAGTACGGCTGACCAGCACTTCCGATCATACGAACAAGTGCAAAATTGAATCGATTTATGGATCCCCACAAAAGACACCAAGTTCTTCCGCCACGGGATTCGTATGCTATCCGAAAGATGAAAGAATGTAGTGGCCAGCGATGGCTAATACTAAGAATCATATTTTTTTTTGTAAGTTTTTCACAATAACACGCCAAATTTCAAGGAAAAACGGCGGAAGGGAATTAAAATGTAGACCTAGTACACTACTGGTCATTAAAATTGCTACACCAAGAAGAAATGCAGATGATAAACGGGTATTCATTGGACAAATATATTATACTAGAACTGACACGTGATTACATTTTCACGCAATTTCGGTGCATAGAGTCTGAGAAATCAGTACCCAGAACAACCTCTTCTAGCCGTAATAACGGCCTTCATACGCCTGGGCATTGAGTCAAACAGAGCTCGGATGTCGTGTACAGGTACAGCTGATCATGCAGCTTCAACACGATATCACAGTTCATCAAGAGTAGTGACTGGCGTATTGTGACGAGCCAGTTGCTCGACCACCATTGACCAGTCGTTTTCAATTGGTGAGAGATCTCGAGAATGTGCCGGCCAGGGCAGCAGTCGAACATTTTCTGTGTCCAGAAAGGACCGTACAGGACCAGCAACATGCGGTCGTGCATTATCCTGCTGAAATGTGGGCTTTCGCAGGGATCGAATACAGGGTAGAGCCACGGGTTGTAACAAATCTGAAATGTAATGACCACTGTTCAAAGTGCCCTTAATGCGAACAAGAGGCGACCGAGACGTGTAACCAATGGCACCCCATACCATCACGCCGGGTGATACGCCAGTATGGCGATGACGAATACACGCTTCCAATGTGCGTTCACCGCGATGTCGCCACACACGGATGCGACCATCATGATGCTGTAAACAGATCCCGGATTCATCCGAAAAAATGACGTTTTGCCATTCTTGCACCCAGGTGCGTCGTTGAGTACACCAACACAGGCGTTCCTGTCTGTGATGCAGCTTCAAGAGTAACTACAGCCACGGTCTCCGAGCTGATAGTCCATGCTGCTGCAAATGTCGTCGAACTGTTCGTGCAGATGGTTGTCGTCTTGCAAACGTCCCCATCTGTTGACTCAGGGATCGAGACGTGACGGAACGATCCGTTACGGCCATGCGGATAAGATGCCTTTCATCTCGACTGCTAGTGATACGAGGCCGTTGGGATCCACCACAGCGTTCCGTATTACTCTCCTGAACCCACTGATTCCATATTCTTCTAACAGTCATTGGATCTCGACCAACGAGAGCAGCAATGTCGCGATACGATAAACCGCAATCGTGATAGGCTACAATCCGACCTTTATCAAAGTCGAAAACGTGATGGTACGCATTTCTCTTCCTTACACGAGGTATCACAACAATGTTTCACCAGGGAACGCCGGTCACCTGCTGCTTGTGTATGAGAAATCGGTCGGAAACTTTCCTCATGTCAGCATTTGTAGGTGTCGCCACCGGCGCCAACCTTGTGTGAATGCTCTGTAAAGCTAATCATTTGCATATCACAGCATATTCTTCCTGTCGGTTAAATTCGCGTCTGTAGCACGTCATCTTCGTGGTGTAGCAATTTTAATGGCCAGTCGTGTTGTTTTACAGAAGGCTTTTCATATTGTACCAGAGTATCGACTTGTAGCGAAATGCGCGCTTATTGAATATTGTCTGAGTTATATGACTGGATTTGTGATTCCTTGTCATATAGGTCAGTTTTTAGTAACCGACGGAAAGTTATCGAGTAAAACAGAAGTGACTTCTGGCGTTCCCCATGGTAGTCTTATAGGCCCTCCGCTGTTCCTGTGATTTAGGAGACAACGTGAGCAGCCGTCTTAGGTTGTTTGCAGATGTTGGTTGGTTGGTTGTTTGGGGGGAAGATACCAAACGTCGAGGTCATCGGTCTCATCGGATTAGGGAAGGATGGGAAAGGAAGTCGGCCGTGTCCTTTCAAAGGAACCATCCCGGCATTTGCCTGGAGCGATTTAGGGAAATCACGGAAAACTTAAATCTGTATGGCCGGACGCGGGATTGAACCGTCGTCCTCCCAAATGCGAGTCCAGTGTGCTGACCACTGCGCCACCTCGCTCGGTGTTTGCAGATGATGCTGTCGTTTATCGTATAGTAAAGTGAACAGAAGATCAAAACAAGTTGCGAAACGGTTTAGAAAAGATAATTGCATGGTGCCAAAATTGGCAATCAACCCTAAATAATGAAAAGGTTCTGGACTCGCATTCGGAAGGACGACGGTTCAATCCCGCGTCCGGCCATCCTGATTTAGGTTTTCCGTGATTTCCCTAAACCGCTCCAGGCAAATGCCGGGATGGTTCCTTTGAAAGGGCACGGCCGACTTCCTTCCCCATCCTTCCCTAACCCTGTGAGACCGATAACCTCGCTGTTTGGTCTCTTCCCCCAAACAACCAACCAACCAATGAAAAGTCTGAGGTTATCCACACGAGTGCTAAAAGGAATCCGTTAAAATCTGGTTGCTCGATAAATCAGTCAAATCTAAAGGCCGTATATTCAACTAAATACGTAGGAATTACAATTATGATCAACTTAAATCGGAAAGAACACATTGAAAACGTAGTGGGGAAGGCAAACCAAATACTACGTGTTATTGGCAAAATACTTGAAGATGCAACAGATGTACTAAGTATACAGCCTACGCAGCGCTTGTCCGTCCTCTATTGGAGTACTGCCGCGCGGTCTGACACTCTGACCATAATAGGATTAACAGAGTATGTGGAGAAAGTTCAAAGAAGGGCAACACGTTTTGCGTTATTGAGAAATTGGGGAGAGAGTGTCACGGACATGATATAGGATTTCGGGTGGACGTCATTAAAACAAAGGCGTTTCTCGCTGCGTCGAGATCTTCTCAAGAAATTTCAATCACCAACTTTCTCCTGCGAATGCGAAAACACTTCGTTGATGCCGACCTGCATAGGGTGAAACGATCATCTTAATAAAATAAGGGAAATTAGACCTTGAACGGAAATGTGTAAGTGTTCGTTTTTTTCACGCGCCGTTAGAGATTGCAATAGTAGAGAATTATTGTGATGGTGATTCGATGAACCCTCTGCCATGCACTTAAATGAGACTTGCAAAGTATGTACATGAATACCGATCAACCCCACAATACACACTGAGGTGCCTTACACAGCTTTGGAGGTTGTAAAGACTCACGGGAAAGTTATTGTGTCGAAGACTGACATTTTGAGGCTGTGTACAAAATACACGTTGATTCTTGCAGAGAAGATAACAGTAATCAGCCACTTTTTAAAATGCCATTTATTTACATAAATAACGCCGTTACCTGTTTCGAAACGACAGTTTCATCATCAGACAGCCTGATCACTATAAGATACATTTTTGTTGTAGCTTACGTTAGTTTTCTCTTTTTGTTCCCCCATATCATGAAAATTACTTGCGGTGGTGGCGCCATAAAACAAGATGCGAGGAAATGTTTATTTAACTGTAATTGTGCCTCATAACGATTTCAAGCGATGTAAACAGATTATTAAATTGAAAATTTTTTAGTTACTTACGTCGGACACTCTGCACCATTGCGTTGCATTGCTGATTGTTCGTGTTCATGCAGAAGGGAAAACTATATGAAGCACTTCCTTTATATATATCTAAACAGATAATATAAATAATATTTACATTATGTCGTTGCAGTAACACTTGATAAAATTCTGGCTGCTTTATTTGTTAACCTTAATCAGTTGCTATTTAATATAAATTGTAAGTAAAGAAACGTTTGTGGTTTGTAAATTGGTACCGGCACATCAATGTATATATCGAAATATCTCTCACAGATTCTTTGGCTTTGTTACGGTTGTGATATCGCCATATTTTTATTCATCTTTCCATGTAGCGAAACTTTTTCGTGTGAATGAGTGGTCGAAACCGGTAACTGAGCTGTTTATGTAAATAAATAGCGCCATATAAAGTGAGCGGTAGCTGTTACCTTCTCTGCAAGAGACAGTCTGTGTTACGGTGATGATCAAAACACAGAAGCTGTAAAAGGGAAAGGAGCACCTTGTAGCTACGACTGCAGATTACAGAACTCTTATTGACATACTGCACGGGTTGTAGGATGTCTACGAACGAAATGTAAAGATCATTTATCTGAGGATTGTTACCTTTCCACCATACTGTCACAGTCTTTCTTACCAACCCCTACGTACAGACCCTAAAATTGGTTTCAAACAAAAACTAGTGAAGTTCTTTAACTCTAGAAATATGATCGTCCCCAATATGACGAAATATATATATATGAGAAATATACAATCCTGACAAGTGTGAGCAGAGCTCGTAGAAAGTTAATTATGTTTACAGATATTTCATCGGTCCCAGGAATAAAGAGTATGGAAGACTTTCACCTGTTATCGATATACAGGGTGGTCGGAAATTCACGTTACAGACTTCTAGGACTTGTAGAGAGGAGTGAGTACATCCTATTTTGAATAGGAACCCATGTCCGGAAGCGTCATCCAACGAGACTACACAGCATGAAAGTTATTGGCGCGGGCGTCTGTAAATGTACGTATACACGGGGTGATTCCATGATGATGTTACAGACTTTCTAGGATGATGGAGAACGGTAAATGTATTAATTTGAAGTAAGGATCCCTGTACCGGAAACGAACGAGTCGAAAGTGTAAACGAAAACCGTTCTGATAACTCTGACAGTTGAGTAAATGTACCGGTTCTTGTGTTGTGAAGAGTGTAGGGCTGGTAACTTTCAGTGGTGATAATGTGGACAAAAACATGAAAAAATAAACGTGGGCTCTAAAGAGCGTACCTTAACAGCATGAAAACCTGCTCAGTAGAGATGTGTTTCACATTAGTGAAGATGAACGAATGGTCATAGCTCCTCAGGTATGCAATTTGGAGCCCAGGTTTATTGGACATTTTTTCTCGTTTTTGTCCACAAGATATGCATCTACCCATTCTTGAGAGAAAGTGGTTCTCCCAGGACATACTGTTGGATAACAAATGACAAAGGAAATATGGGTTTCGTGTGGTATAATCTGAAATTAACAATTTTTTGGGTCAGTTTGCTTTGCGTGTGCTGTGAAAAAAATGGTTCAAATGGCTCTGAGCACTATGGGACTTAATTGCTGGGGTCATCAGTCCCCTAGAACTTAGAACTACTTAAACCTAACTAACCTAAGGACATCACACACATCCGTGCCCGAGGCAGGATTCGAACCTGCGACCGTAGCAGTCGCGCAGCTCCAGACTGTAGCACCTAGAACCGGTCGGCCATTCCAGCCGGCTGTAATGTGAAACATTGCCTCTAGCCAAATATCGTGAGTCTAGGTTAAGGGGAAGTACTCTATTAGTTTTGATGAATGAGTTTGCAGGAATAAAATATGTGACGCAAATAGCCGTATATTTTGATTGCACTGCCTTAGGTGTGAGACATAAATTTGAAGTTGATACGTCAAGCTGTTCCTGACAAAAAAGGTTCATAACTGTCAGACAGACAGACAGACTGACAGTTCGATAAGAAAGGATAAAATAATAGTGCAGTCATACAGTTACAAATTGACAATTTTCAGATTGTAAACCGGTAAACTGGTTTTTAGTGTATCTTTCGTAATATTTGAAAGACGTGTGGTTGCAATTATTAATGCAGTTTTCCAGGTTTGTGATTACATTTGAAAATGCCGACTCAGTAAGTCAAAAGTAATTATGTAACCTTTTAAAAGTTTCATTGTTGTAGTGACTGTGGCTTTACGACCGTTTGTGGTGTCAAATAAAAGTTCTAAATTTGATGAGTTAGTTTAGGGGATCAAAATGTGACAGAAAAGGCCATATATTTCAACTACATTTACTTCTAAGTTCAATTTCTTTTAATTTGTGAAGGGACCATACACCTTAGCGTGTGCCCTAAATTTGAACTCGATACGTCGAAGTCGTTCTTGACAAAAAGATGTCCTAACCGAACGATAGACAGTAGTCGTATGAAAAACGACAAAAAAAACCAATGGGTTTCGTGTGATATAATTAGATTTTAATGATTATCGAATTTCTTCTTTTACTTTTAATGTAATTCCTTGCTTCTAGCCAAATTTCATGATAATGTGTTGTAAGTAGGCTGTTTAGGTTTTTATGTTGGTAACGCCACGTAGCGCTCTTTATGAAAGTCACTGACAGTGCTGTGTGCAATCTGTGGCTGGTTGGCATTGTTGGAATATTCGCTATTGTAGTGTTGGGCAGTTGGATGTGAACAGCGCATAGCGTTGCGCAGTTGGAGGTGAGCCGCCAGCAGTGGTGGATGTGGGGAGAGAGATGGCGGAGTTTTGAGAGCGGACGATCTGGACGTGTGTCCATCAGAAAGAGTAAATTTGTAAGACTGGATGTCATGAACTGATATATATATATATATATATATATATATATATATATATATATATATATATATGTGTGTGTGTGTGTGTGTGACTTTTGAACACTATTAAGGTAAATACATTGTTTGTTCTCCATCAAAATCTTTCATTTGCTATCTATGCCTATCAGTAGTTAGTGACTTCAGTAATTAGAATCTTTTATTTAGCTGGCAGTATTGGCGCTCGCTGTATTGCAGTAGTTTGAGGAACGAAGATTTTTGTGAGGTAAGTGATTCATGAAAGGTGTAGGTTATTGTTAGTCAGGGCCATTCTTGTGTAGGGATTATTGAAAGTCAGATTGCGTTGCGCTAAAAATATTGTGTGTCAGTTTGGAGACGATCAAAATAAGTAAAGAGAGAAGTGTTGAGTACATTCAGTTTTGCTCAGCTGTTTGAAAATCAAATAACGTAAGAGGTTTTCCAGCACTGTCATTTATAAATTTTTCTAAGGGGATGTTTCAGTGTCAACGTGAAATTCCAAATAGGTTTTGATGAGTGAATTTGAGAGTATTAAGATATGTGAAATATATGGTCGTCTCTTTTGATTGCATCGCCGTAGGAGCTTCAACTTTCTACACCGCCAAGGTATCGCAGGCCGTAGAATGTGACATAAAGCTCAACTTCAATTTAACAGACTGACAGACTCACACATAAGCGGACGACAAGGTGATACTATAGGTGGTTCCGTTTTCCCGATTGTAGGACCCGAGATAGAACCCTATGGTACACAGTGGCTGATTACGATGTTGCTGTGTGACAGACAAAGCAGCGAGATACACTGTCTTCTATCATGAAGATGGTATTGATTCCAACTCCAGGCAGTTGCAGCTGGAGAGGAGGCACAGTGAGTGTGTGCTGTGTTCCAGCTGCTGGAGGGCTACCTCCAGGCATTCCATGAGGGCGGCCTCCTCCTGAGCGAACGCCTGGCCAGGACCAGAGGCGCCGTCACCCCGCTCTACCCTTCAGTGCTCCTGGCAGCTGCCCGGAACGTCTTAAGTACCGTCATCGGCATCGACCCAGACCTGCTGATACCAGATGCCTTGGCAGAGGAGGAGCTGTCTGCCGCCATGAGCGATGCCATGGCCACCATCCAGGTAAGGTCGAGTAAAGCAGCGGCTTTACCAAATGATATTCCAACAACGGCATTATCTGTTGCCGCATATACTTTTGTACCCCAAGGGCCACCTCACGATTTGTATCGCAGGAAACATAGTACACTCATGCTCATAAATTAAGGATAATTGCAGAATGTGGTGCCGGTACACAAAAGTGGCGCTAATAGCATAGGTACATAGGGAACACGCACGACACAGATCCATGGTATTGGTGATAAGATGAGAAAACCGTCCTGAAACACGTGTCTTACAAAACGCCACTGTTTCCTGGGCATATACCCCCATATCAGTATGGGATATGATCACCATGCACACATACACAGCCTTCACAATGGGTTGGCAGCTGCTGAGGTATAGCCTCCCATTTTTGCACCATTGCCTGTCTGAGCTCTTCAAGTGTCCTAGCGGTTTGAAGACGTGCAGCGATACGTCGACTGAGAGCATCCCAAACGTGCTCGATGGGATATAGGTCTGGAGAACAGGCAGGCCAATCCCTTCGCCTGATATCTTTTGTTTCAAGGTACTCCTCCACGATGGCAGCTCGGCGGGGCTGTGCATTTTGATCCATCAGGATTAACGTAGGACCCACTGTACAACTGAAAAGGCAGACATACTGGTGCAAAATGACGTCTCGATACACGTGACCAGTTACAGTTCCTCTGTCAAAGATATGCTGGGGTGTAGGTGCATCAATCATAATCCCGCCCCTCACCATCAAACCATGACATCCATACAAGTCCATTTCAGGGACATTAAGGGATTGGTATCTGGTTCCTCGTTCACGCCAGCTGAAAACCTGGCGAAAATCATTGTTCAGACTATACCTGGACTCGTCCATGAATATAACCTGGAACCACTGTTCCAATGACCATGTGCTGTGTTCTTGACACCAAGCTTTACGGGCTCTCCTGTGACCAGGGATCAGTGGAATGTACCGTGCAGGTCTCCAGGCGAATAAACCATGTCTGTTCAGTGGTCTGTAGAGTGTGTGTCTGGAGACAATTGTTGCAGTGGCTGCGGTAAGGTCCAGGCTACCTTCAGTACTCCGTGGCCGTCTGCGGGCACTGATAGTGAGATATCAGTCTTCTTGTGGTTGTACATTGTGGACGTACCGTACTGTAGCGCCTGGACACGTTTCCTGCTGTCTGCAATAATGTTGAGATCACACTTTGTGGCACACGGAGGGCCCGTACTACCAACTGCTGTGTTTGACCAGCCTCCAGTCGCCCGAGTATTGAACCTCTCATAACGTCATCAATGTGTGTTCTTTGAGCCATTTTCAACATACAGTCACCATTAGCACACCTGAAAACGTCTGCACACTTACTCGCTGCCCCGTACTCTGACGTGCACCAACACACCTCTGTGTATGTGGACTGCTGCCAACGCCACCCGTCGGCGACCGCAGATCAAATGCTTCGCATGGTCATACCCCGAGGTGATTTAAACCCGCTAACCACCCACTAGATCGTTGTTTGACCATGTATCAGCACCATCCTTAATTTATGAGCATGTCCTGGATGGCGAATGACCACTGGAGACAAAGGCTCGTCAGGAGTGCCCCAGGGAAGTGACATATGACAGCTCTTGTTCTTTATAACCCACCTGACACGTAGCGTAAGCAACAATACTCGACATTTTGCTGACGACACTGTAGTGTCCGGGGGGGGGG
The DNA here is from genome assembly GCF_021461395.2 of Schistocerca americana. Taxonomy (NCBI): domain Eukaryota; kingdom Metazoa; phylum Arthropoda; class Insecta; order Orthoptera; family Acrididae; genus Schistocerca; species Schistocerca americana. The sequence goes on from NC_060127.1 coordinate 79,470,027, forward strand.
GGGTGTTATCTTTGACTGAGTGTAGGAGGATGCTAGATCACTTGGATAGAAGCTCTGTTTGATATCATGAATTCTACACTCACGTCCAGAAAAAAAAGAAAAAAACAGAGGAAACCTTGAACGACTAGAGATAAGACGCTCATATTCACAGGACATGTACATTAGCATATCCTGCAGAAATATTTAGCATTTGTGAGCTATGAGTGGCCTGTGTTCGTGTCGTTACTGCTTGACATCTTATCTTGGCGGTACTCCCGTCTCGTTTTTTATTGGATTTACTGGCGTCACTAAGTAGCCTGCCATAAGTGGCAGCAGCAGCGCTTATTCATAAGAGCACTGTCGTACTATCTTGGGAGCGACTGCTAGTATTTCCGGGTCGTCGTGTGTGGGGAGTTCAGTCGGGACGGAGTAGCGGTGAGGTCCAGACAGCCATGACTTGCCCGACTGTTGCCGACACACATGACTTTAGTGGGGACGACCTTGGTTGGTCGTTCGGTTGGTCGTCTCATCGGACGAAGTGAATTGGTTGCCGACCGCTTCTGGGTTCTCTGTGTGTGCCGACCTGTGATTTGTCCTTGTCGTTCCACAGTGACTCTTTTAATATTGTTCGAGTTGTCTGTGGAAGTGTTTTCAGGCAACTGTGTGTAGCTCGTGTGGTTTTGTCTGAGCAGTTATTTTAATGCTGTCTGCGTGCTGGATTGAGTTGGTCAGTTGGGACAGAGCAGCGAGGAAGTCTCTGCGGTGCGAGGTCAGGCCAGGGCTGCTGGCGGGGTGCACGCGTGGTCGGATTGTGAGGAGCTAACTGCGAGAGCTATAAATTCCGTTGCCCACCGAACCTGGACACTGAAGTTGAATGATGAGTTAACCTTATGAGACCTCAATTGCTGTGACATCTCTTTGTTCATTGTCGGTTGTTGCTTCCTGGGCCGTTCCGGCTAGCAGTAATGTAAGGTGTGTTGGACTCAGTGAAATTTTACAGACGTCTTCCTGTGTGGTCTTTAAATATCAAATAGGTTGTTAGTTATCACATCCTTTCTGCCTTGTGGCCGTTATCACCCCAGCTACCTGGCCTGGTCGTTAGCGTAGTTTTCTGGCAGAGTGTTTTTCCTTGACATGTTGATGCTGTCCGGCATGGCGTGTAGTTCGACAGCCTGTTAGTTGTTGGTTCATATTTTTTCCTTAAGAGTGATTATTGTGCCTTGGCTGTTTTTAGACGCCAATTTTGAAGACGCAGTGCAGCTGCTATTTTCGTCCTCGGCTGATATTTTCTGTTGTCGTACTGTTGGTAGGGTGCAAGGGAAATGATTAGGTTGTTGAACGGTCATTCATCTGTCCCTGGGTTCAGTTACCATCCGATTATTTAGCCTTACTCTTGGCTGCCTGTCTCACCTCCCCTTACGTTAGAGCTACATCCTCAGGCCGACCCTTGGAACACTTCTGAGCACACTTTTCTGTCGGTTTTAGATTGTGATTTTCTTTTTAGTCTGGTGTAATGTTCGAAATCTTCAGTCGTCTATTAATTTTGTTTGTTTAAATTTTAAGATAAGGCCTTCAGCCGACTTAAGTTAAAGTTGAAGATTGATTTGTTTAATAACTAAAACTTTGAAAGTCTGTTCTATCTGAAATTCTTGTTATCCAGGCCCTAAGCCCTGAGTTGTTCAGTGTCTTGTGTGTGGCCTTCAGCCGAGTATTTACGTAAAATGTTTTTTTAAATAAGATCTTCAGCTTCTTTAAAGCAATTTTTATAACTTATGTTCAGGCCTTCAGCCGTTCTTGTTTTTGGTGTGGTTTTGGGCCTTCAGCCAGGAGGTATGGCAAGTCTTCATAACTAGGCCTTCAGCCGTATTGTTTTAATTTGATCCTTTTAAAGCAATGTGTAATTAAGTGGTTCTTACGAAAATGACAGTAACTGATTACGGCCCCCTCTACAACCATAACGTGATCCACTCTACCCTGCGAAACCAGATTTCAATGTCGGCCCGTGGGCTCGTGGTCAACATTAATATCTCAGTGCAATACCACCTACTTCTAAAATGTGACTGTGGCTCTTGTTGTCGCTATATACCGAAAGAAATAGGTAAGTTTGAGTTGAGCAGTCGTGCAGGAGGCCTCGCAGACGGATGCACGAACCCTACCGCCAAATCAGTGAGTCTGAAAGGAGGTGCATTATTAGCATGAAAGAATGTGATGCAGCCTTCCGGGAAATTGCTGCTTGTGTGGGACGAAGTGTTTCGGCAGTTCATCGGGTGTGTGCAGAACGGTTCACAGAAGACCGTAGAGACTTCGACATACGTCAGGTCGCAACACCCATGCCACTAACCCCCCAGAAGATCGATACCTCATCCGAATGGCACTGTAGGACAGATCTACGTCCTTCTGGGCTCTGGCGCAACAATGGAACAGTGTAACATGTCGTAGAATATCGGGGATGACAGTGCGTCGCCGTTTATTACACCATATGTTGCCTGCAAGTCGTTTACTTCTCCGCCTTCCTTTGACGAATGTTCAAAAACGTGCTAGAGGGCTGTGGTGTATGGAACGACGTCACTGGGGCAATAATGGCATCAGATAGCGTTTTCGGATGAATCCAGGTTCTGTTTGTCTGAAAATGGTGGTCTATTTCGGTTCGCGGCAGACTTCGGGATCGGCATCAAAGCGACTGCCTTGGCACAAGATGTACAGCACCAACTCAAGGGCTTATGGCTTAACTTGCTGTTGGGTACAACAACAAATCACAGTGTAAGCAGGCTGTGTAGGTTTTTATGTTGTTAACACCACGTAGCGCTCTGTATGAAAACCACTGACTGTGCTGTGTGCAGTCTGTGGCTGGTTGGACTCATTGTTAAAATATTCGTTTGTGTTGTGTTGGGCAGTTGGACGTGAACAGCACTTAGTTTTGGGCAGTTGGGGATGAGCCGCCAGCAGTGGTGGATGTGGAGAGAGAGAGATGCCAGAGTTTTGAAAGGTCACTATAAGAGGACGATTTGGACGTGTGTTCCCCAGAAAAAGGAAATTTGTAAAGATGGAGGATATATATATATATATATATATATATATATATATATATATATATATATATATATATATATATATATATACTGGGTGATCAAAAAGTCAGTATAAATTCGAAAACTTAATAAACCACGGAATAATGTAGATAGAGAGGTAAAAACTGACAGACGTGCTTGGAATGACATGGGGTTTTATTAGTACAAAACGGGACTTTTTTCTTCGAGGAAATGCGTGATTCTGGTTATGTAACTGCTACCGCGACGGGTCAGAGGTACACCGATATGTTACAGAATCGCATCATCCCCAGCCTGGCTGATAAACACCTGCTGGAACGTACGATGTTTATGCAGGATGGCGCTCCACCGCATTTTGCTAGACGCGTGAAAGATCTCTTGCGCGCGTCGTTTGGTGATGATCGTGTGCTCAGCCACCACTTTCGTCATGCTTGGCCTCCCAGGTCCCCAGAGCTCAGTCCGTGCGATTTTTGGCTTTGGGGTTACCTGAAGTCGCAAGTGTATCGTGATCGACCGACATCTCTAGGGATGCTGAAAGACAACATCCGACGCCAATGTCGCACCATAACTACGGACATGCTTTACAGTGCTGTTCACAACATTATTCCTCGACTATAGCTATTGTTGAGGGATGATGGTGGACATATTGAGCATTTCCTGTAAAGAACATCATCTTTGCTTTGTCTTACTTTGTTATGCTAACTATTGCTATTCTGATCAGATGAAGCGCCATCTGTCGGAAATTTTTTCGAACTTTTGTATTTTTTTTTTTTTTTGGTTCTAATAAAACCGCATGTCATTCCAAGCATGTGTGTCAATTTGTACCTCTCTATCTACATTATTCCGTGATTTATTCAGTTTTCAAATTTATACTGACTTTTTGATCACCCGGTATATGATGACTTTTGAACATTATTAAGGTAAATACATTGTTTTCAATTTGTTAACTATGCCTATCAGTAGCTAGTGCCTTCAGTAGTTAGAATCTTTTATTTAGGCTAGCAGTATTGGCGCTCGCTGTATTGCAGTAGTTCGAGTAACGAAGATTTTTGTGAGGTAAGTGATTCAAGAAAGGTATAGGTTATTGTTAGTCAGGGCATTCTTTTGTAGGGATTATTGAGAGTCAGATTGCGTTGTGCTAAAAATATTGTGTGTCAGTTTAGTGATGATCAGAATAAGTAAAGAGAGAAATGTCTGAGTACGTTCAGCTTTGCTCAGCTACACTCCTGGAAATGGAAAAAAGAACACATTGACACCGGTGTGTCAGACCCACCATACTTGCTCCGGACACTGCGAGAGGGCTGTACAAGCAATGATCACACGCACGGCACAGCGGACACACCAGGAACCGCGGTGTTGGCCGTCGAATGGCGCTAGCTGCGCTGCATTTGTGCACCGCCGCCGTCAGTGTCAGCCAGTTTGCCGTGGCATACGGAGCTCCATCGCAGTCTTTAACACTGGCAGCATGCCGCGACAGCGTGGACGTGAACCGTATGTGCAGTTGACGGACTTTGAGCGAGGGCGTATAGTGGGCATGCGGGAGGCCGGGTGGACGTACCGCCGAATTGCTCAACACGTGGGGCGTGAGGTCTCCACAGTACATCGATGTTGTCTCCAGTGGTTGGCGGAAGGTGCACGTGCCCGTCGACCTGGGACCGGACCGCAGCGACGCACGGATGCACGTCAAGACCGTAGGATCCTACGCAGTGCCGTAGGGGACCGCACCGCCACTTCCCAGCAAATTAGGGACACTGTTGCTCCTGGGGTATCGGCGAGGACCATTCGCAACCGTCTCCATGAAGCTGGGCTACGGTCCCGCACACCGTTAGGCCGTCTTCCGCTCACGCCCCAACATCGTGCAGCCCGCCTCCAGTGGTGTCGCGACAGGCGTGAATGGAGGGACGAATGGAGACGTGTCGTCTTCAGCGATGAGAGTCGCTTCTGCCTTGGTGCCAATGATGGTCATATGCGTGTTTGGCGCCGTGCAGGTGAGCGCCACAATCAGGACTGCATACGACCGAGGCACACAGGGCCAACACCTGGCATCATGGTGTGGGGAGCGATCTCCTACACTGGCCGTACACCACTTGTGATCGTCGAGGGGACACTGAATAGTGCACGGTACATCCAAACCGTCATCGAACCCATCGTTCTACCATTCCTAGACCGGCAAGGGAACTTGCTGTTTCAACAGGACAATGCACGTCCGCATGTATCCCGTGCCACCCAACGTGCTCTAGAAGGTGTAAGTCAACTACCCTGGCCAGCAAGATCTCCGGATCTGTCCCCCATTGAGCATGTTTGGGACTGGATGAAGCGTCGTCTCACGCGGTCTGCACGTCCAGCACGAACGCTGGTCCAACTGAGGCGCCAGGTGGAAATGGCATGGCAAGCCGTTCCACAGGACTACATCCAGCATCTCTACGATCGTCTCCATGGGAGAATAGCAGCCTGAATTGCTGCGAAAGGTGGATATACACTGTACTAGTGCCGACATTGTGCATGCTCTGTTGCCTGTGTCTATGTGCCTGTGGTTCTGTCAGTGTGATCATGTGATGTATCTGACCCCAGGAATGTGTCAATAAAGTTTCCCCTTCCTGGGACAATGAATTCACGGTGTTCTTATTTCAATTTCCAGGAGTGTATTTGAAAATCAAATAACGTAAGAGGTTTTCCAGCAGAGTCATTCATAGTTTTTCTAAGAGGACGTTTCAACAGTTCGTACATGACCAGGGCACTATGACCAGTTTGACCTGCTTGGATGACCTCCTGCGATCCGTAGCCATACCGTTTTCGCACAACACTCCAGGTGCCATTTTTCAGCAAGAAAAAGTAGGACCATATGTTGCTGCACGAACACGTGCCTTTCTGTTGTCATAGGATGTCAGCCTTTTGCACTGGCCCACCAGATAACAAGACTCGCCGCGAATGGATAATGTGTGGGATGTGGTGAAACAACAGGTTAAGCGCTGTGACCCAATGCCAACGGCACAGATGAATTTTGGAACCAGGTGAATGCAGCGTGGATGTCTGTACCACAGGTCGTCATTTTAGCCTTATACGTACTGATGCCATCATACATGGAACAAGTTGTTGGGGTCCATGGCAGACCTGTGCCTACCAGGCAACAGGTCACTTGGTGAACTGAGAACACTGAAATGTTAACCATTTCTGCATAACATACTAATATACATGTCCTGTGAATATGAACGTACAATCTCTAGCCGTTCAAGGCATTCTGTTTTTTCTGAACATGAGTGTACCTTGCTCTACATGACGGAAAACATTGATTACTGCAGAGGATTAGGAAAAACAGTCCTGTCCAAATGCAGTATTAGTGTTTTGCTACTTGACACAATAATGTCGATTAAATATCTAGGCTTGACGTTGCAAAGCTGTTTCAGATGGAATGAGCACTTGTCTACAATAATAGAGAAGGCGAATGGACGACATCGGTTTATTGGTGGATTTCAGCCAACTATAGCTCATCTGTAAAGGAGGCCAGGTACAGAACACTTGTAGAACCCATTCTTCAGTACTTCTCGAGTGTTTGGGATCCCCACTTGGTAATATTAAAGGAAGGCATCGAACCAATTCAAATAAGCTGCAACGGAAAACCCTTTCCACATAAATACTGAGGAACCATTTTAAACAGCTTCAACTGTAATTTCTTTTCTGTTGTCATCATTGCGATTTCTGTAAAGGAATCTCGCTTTTCAATCAGTGTGTTCATAGTTTAATGTCGACATTGTGAAACGTCCCCTTTTGAACAATTATACAGAACTGTACTTAAACTGACATACAATATTTTTAGCGCAACGCAATCTGACTTTCAAAAATCCCTACAAAAGAATGGCCCTGACTAACATTAACCTATGCGTTTCACAAATCGCTTACCTCACAAAAATCTTGGTTACTCGAACTACTGCAATACGGCAAGCGCCACTACTGCCAGCTAAATAAAAGATTCAAACTATGGAAGGCACTAACTACTGATAGGGATAGTTAGCAAATGAAAGATTTTAATAGAGAACAAACAATGTATTTACCTTAATAGTCATAATATATATAGCGGTTCATGACAAATTACAAAACTCCGCCATCTCTCTCCCCACATCCACCACTGCTGGCGGCTCACCTCCAACTGCGCAACGCTACGCGCTGTTCACATCCAGCTGCCGCTGCCCAACACTACAATGGCAGACAACAATGCAAACTAGCCACAGACTGCACACAGCACAGCCAGTGATTTTCATACAATAAGAAAACCTAAACAGCCTACTTACAATTGTATATCTTGTTATTAGTAGTAACCATTACTACCTCCATCATCCGCTTTCATATCATTTTGATTCTTACTGCGTGTGTTTTTTCTTATCCTTTAACGGAATGTGTTTCTGTAATATGTATTCAGTGTTTCCGTTAGACAGATTTTCGTATTTGACTGTGGTATGTGGTAACCTACGGGGTCTGTGTCTTCCGGGCACCGAGCAGTAGAAAAAAGCCTATTCGCTTGTCATTGGTGCAAGGCACGAAAGCTGTAGGGAATTTTAAGCTTACCAGCTGTCCAACTACAAGAACTACTTTTACAATCAGTGGATCTTCGTGTTTCAGAGATCAAGTGTCAGTTCATTTCTTGTAAATAGCTGAAACTGTGCGGTATCACAACCTTTTCCACTATTGTTTACGATGTGACAGCAGGATTTTGTAATACGCACACTTTTAGGTTTAGGAGAATTTTGGGTTTGCTTTACGAAATGCTGACGTAGTTTTTTTGAGTAACGTCGGGAGTGAAACAGGTGCTATAAAAGTAAATACCTATTTTGAAGTTCATATAGATTCTCGATCAAAATGTTGCAAGCCAGAGCTCTCAGAGCCGGTTTCTTATATATTGTCGCAAATACAATGCTTTGTCCCGGACGGCACTGTTCATTAGAGACAACAGTATCTTCAGGAGTCCCCAAGCAAATTAGACATCACACTTCTAGTTCTCTATGTATATAAACGATCTGTCGGGACAGGGTGAGGAAATATCTACAACTGCTTGCTGATGACGTCGTAGTTGTTGCTCGGCTGTAGGAGGATGCAAGATGACTTGGATACAATTTCTATTTTGTGTGATAAATCGCAGCTTGCGATAAATGTGGGAAAATGAAAATTGATGTTAATGTGTACAAAAAATAGTCCTGTAAAAAAATATTGTTGATGTTCTCGTTGACAGATTCATGCCTATTAAATAGGTAGGCGTAACTTTGCAAAGCTACATGGAATGGAGAGAGCACCCAGTATTGGTTATAGGGAAGGCGAATGCTCGACTTTGGTTTGTAGGGAGGATTCTGGAAAAGTGTAATTCATCTACAGAGGAGAAAATTAGTACATGACACTGTTGTTGTTGTTGTGGTCTTCAGTCCTGAGACTGGTTTGATGCAGCTCTCCGTGCTACTCTATCCCATGCAAGCTTCTTCATCTCCCAATACTTACTGCAACCTACATCCTTCTGAATCTGCTTAGTGTATTCATCTCTTGGTCTCCCTCTACGATTTTTATCCTCCACGCTGAACAGAGGAGAAAATTAGTACATGACACTGTTGTTGTTGTGGTCTTCAGTCCTGAGACTGGTTTGATGCAGCTCTCCGTGCTACTCTATCCTGTGCAAGCTTCTTCATCTCCCAGTACTTACTGCAACCTACATCCTTCTGAATCTGCTTAGTGTATTCATCTCTTGGTGTCCCTCTACGATTTTTGTCCTCCACGCTGCACTCCATTGCTATGATGCCTCAGAACATGCCCTACCAACCGGTACCTCCTTCTTGTCAAGTTGTGCCACAAACTTCTCTTCTCCCTAATTCTATTCAATACCTCCTCATTAGTTATGTAATCCACCCATATAATCTTCAGCATTCTTCTGTAGCACCACATTTCGAAAGCTTCTGTTCTCTTCTTGGCCAAACTGCTTATCGTCGATGTTTCACTTTCATACATGGCTACACTCCATACAAATACTTTCAGAAGCGACTTCCTGACACTTAAATCTATACTCGAGGTTAACAAATTCCTCTTCTTCAGAAACGCTTTCCTTGCCATTGCCATGACACTAGTGAGACCCATTCTTGAGAACTGCTCGAGTTTGCCCAACTGATCGAACTAAACGAACATATTGAAACAGTTCTGAGGCGTGCTGCTAGATTTGATACCGGTAGGTTCGATCAAACCGCTAGCATTACTGAAATGCTCCGAGAACTCAGCTGGAAATTCCCGAAAGGAAGGCGACGGTCTTTTAACGGAACAGCGTTGAGATGGTTTATAGAACCGTCACTTGGCACACACTAGAGAGAGATCCTAGTGCCAGCAAGGTACATATAGCGAAAGAGTCTTGAACAGGAAATAAGAGAAATCAGGGGTCGCACTGAAGCATATCTACAGTCGTTTTACCCTTGCTCCATTGGTGAATGGAACAGGAAAGGAAATCAGCTGCAACGCTACAAGGTTCCCTCCACCATTCACTGTATGTTGGTTTTTGGGGTGTGTATGGTGAGGAGAATGCAGACTCACCAATGCACTTCTCTTTCCATTCTGTTTACTTAAGACGGTAGGGAGCTGTTTGTGGAGTTGTAAGATGTAGGGTTCACAAAATTGTATGTGCTGTGGGCGTTCAATAAGTAATGCAACTATTTTTTTTCCTGGAAGCAGGTCGGTTTTATTCGGAATTGCAATACACCATATTATTCCCTTTCTTTTGGCTACAAAACCCTTTTTTTTTTTTCAAGACAGTAAGACAATGTCCGTTCAGTGCGGCAGCCTTACGCCATCTTATTGGGAGGACCTCTATGTCCGCATAATACCACTGTACTGGTCGACGTCGGAAGTCTGCCCCCGGTAGCTGAGTGGTCAGCATGACTGAATGTCAATCCCAACGGCCTGGGTTCGATTCCCGGCTGGGTCGGAGATTTTCTCCGCTCAGGGACTGGGTGTTGTGTTGTCCTAATCATCAGCATTTCGTCCCCATCGACGCGCAAGCCGCCGAAGTGGCGTCAAATCGAAAGACTTGCACCTTGCGAACGGTCTACTCGACAGGAGACCCCAGTCACAAGACATTTACAATTGTTTTAAAAATAACCTCATCATCAGCCTCGTAGTGCGCAAACAGTTCCACAAAGATGGTCCTCCGTTGCTCTTTGTGGTCTTTTGTTAGATGGTAAGAAATCCAGCAGGCAAAGACCTTTGAGTTCCCCAACTGGTGGGCAGGTGTGTCAGCACTACCAACAGAGATGTCCAGTTGTGCAGCGAGGTGTCTGATTGTGATCCATCGATCATCTCGAACGAGAGTGTCCGCACGTTCCAAAACTGCGGGAGTCGCAGCTGTGTGCTACAGGCCGGCCCACGGGACATAGGACAGGTTTGGGCGACCTTGTTGCGATGGTGACAGGCGCGTCAACCAACGATTCGCCGGGCTTTTGTTCACTGCCAGGTCTCCGTACACATTCTGCAAGCACCTACGAACACCTGAGATGCTCTGCTTTTCCGCCAGAAGACTCTCAAAGATCTCAGCTTGAAACGCACCTTCGCGATAGACTCCACGTTGAAGCCTGTGTATAGCCCCACCACCTATCTGAACTTTAGGAGACTATAGGGGCTCACGAAATAAATTTTCAGTCGTAAAATATAGGGGTACAAGGTAGTAATTTAAAAAAATAAACAAAAATTCCTGCATGTTGGTGGACCTACAATAAATCTCCTTCCTTGCAGCAAGTATTGTTACCATACGGCCCGCGCGGCATTAGCCGAGCGGTCTCGGGCGCTGCAGTCATGGACTGTGCGGCTGGTCCCGGCGGAGGTTCGAGTCCTCCCTCGGGCATGGGTGTGTGTGTGTTTGTTCTTAGGATAATTTAGGTTAAGTAGTGTGTAAGCTTAGGGACTGATGACCTTAGGAGTTAAGTCGCATTAGATTTCACACACATTTGAACATTTTACCATATGGTGTTCTTCGCTAAGAGAACTGGTCAAGAACTTCTGCTGACGAAACAAATAGCTATACTTACTAACTGCACAGACAGCTTAAGGCCCAGTGATAAATGCGTGCTTTAGCGAAGCCCTTACAAGTAATTAAATTTTACATACAAATTTAATTAAGGAACAATATTCTACGTCTCTAAAAGACCAGCTTTCGTCAAAACTGATCAGTCTTAAGTGAACAAAATTTCACTGCTCAAAACACTATAACAATACCTAAAATGGATACAGGATAGCAAGATCAATGGCTGGCAGCCCTGTAAACAAGTTTCACAGTGGACGAAAGTGTTTTAGGATTTACATGAAATTTGGTAAAGAATACAAGGTGAACATCAGCAATTATTTTAAGGGACCTTAAGATTACGTCCAAACATGCCTCCGCAACTGGGAAAGTTAACGGGCTTATAAACACAGTGAGATTTATGGCGAAATGGCGAATCAAAAGCACCAGGTACAAGGCGTGAAGTCCCGGAGACATTCACAGCAAACTGCCCAAAAAATACAGGGTGCTGCAAGCGGTCAAACCTGACATGTACTTGAATGAGATTTTCACTCTGCAGCGTAGTGTCCCCTGATATGAAACATCCTGGCAGAATAAAACTGTGTGCCGGACCGAGACCCGAACTCGGGACCTGTGGTTAATCGATGTCTCCGCAATATCCTTTCTTCGAGGAGTGCTAGTTCTGCAAGGTCGCAGGAGAACTTCTGTGAAGTTTGGAAGGTAGACACGGGGTACTGGCGAAGTAATGCTGTGAAGAAGGGGTGTTAGCCACGCTTGCGTAACCCAGTTGGTAGAGCACTTGCCCGCGAAAGGCAAAGGTTCCGTGTTCGGGTCTCGATCGTGCAAGCAGTTAGAATCTGCCAGGACGTTTCAGACCCATACTATAAAGGCGTTTCTAGACAACGTTGCTTAGCTTCAGTTGAGCAGAGTTTAGAACGAATCAGCTCTTGTAATTGGTGAGGGGAAACGAATCTTAGGGGGTTACAGGCAAGCAAACGTAGCCGATCAAATGTACAGAAAGAATTAGCTAAGCCTGGCTGGCATAAATGACAAACAAACAAATCACAATAAAATATTTACACAAGTGGCTATTTCGGCAGTTGACTGTGTGAAGTGTCGATTTACTAGAATCAGCTGATCAGGTGTCTTACCGAAATAGATACCTTCTCCGCAGATGTATGAGGCATTTACATTACCAAAAAAGATCTGATGAAAACTTCCTGGCAGATTAAAACTGTGTGCCGGACCGAGACTCGAACTCGGGACCTTTGCCTTTCGCGGGCAAGACTCTTTCGAGTCTCGGTCCGGCACACAGTTTTAATCTGCCAGGAAGTTTCATATCAGCGCACACTCCGCTGCAGAGTGAAAATCTCATTCTGGGATCTGATGAAAGCCACAAGATAAGCTGAAGCATACAGTAAGGTCCCTTTCCTGGTTCTATCTTGAAATCAGTAACCAAAATATTAAATAATGGCTAATTCGTTCTATAAAACACACACACGCACATAATCAGAATTAATCACTATTCTAATAATATAATTACACCAATAAATAAAACAACGCTGACCAGCAATGAATAAGTAATACACCAGACAATTAGCTTACAGAAAAATTTTAACTGCAAGTATTGGCTCGTGTAAACGATAAACCTGAACCATGCTACACAGTATCGTGATACATAGGAATGAAAATCCGAATTACCATCCATGTTCGCCACAAATCGCCAAAATGTGTCCAGAAAATCTGCTGTACTCTACCTGCTAGAAAAATACAAATGAGTGCCTCCGCCCCCAGTCGAGGAGCAACAGCTAGATCGGAAAGAACCAGAAAGCAGTTGGTCATCAATCAGTTAAGAACAAAATTACTGACTGTTGTAGAAAAGGGTCCACCATAAAGTCCACAATATGGGCGCGCATCAGTACCACTAGCAGGCTCGCTTCTTCCAACCTTCAGGTAGCTCACAGTTAACCTACAGAAAGGCTGGTGGCACCAATCAACACTCCATATGCTAGGCCGCGACCGTCCAGCTACGTCCAACCCAACAAAGCGCTTACGCGTCCCAGGTACAGTCCCTACAGGATACGGTGACTGGTGCGCAGTGACCAGTTTTCGTGCAAAGCACTGGTCGAGTTCATTCATTTGTCCAGAAGGGGAGGCCGGCGATGTCTGCTGCCTTTCAGCTGGTCGGCGATAACAGAATCGAAGCGCGCGCCCTGCAGTCTTCCTCAAGCAATTTTACAGAAACCCCCATGAACCGTGGACCTTCCCGTTGGTGGGGAGGCTTGCGTGCCTCAGCGATACAGATAGCCGTACCGTAGGTGCAACCACAACGGAGGGGTATCTGCTGAGAGGCCAGACAAACGTGTGGTTCCTGAAGAGGGTCAGCAGCGTTTTCAGTAGTTGCAGGGGCAACAGTCTGGATGATAGACTGATCTGGCCTTGTAACACTCATCAAAACGGCCTTGCTCTGCTGGTACTGCAAACGGCAGAAAACAAGGGGAAACTACAGCCGTAATTTTTTCCGAGGACATGAAGCTTTACTGTATGGTGAAATGATGATGGCGTTCTCTTGGGTAAAGTATTCCGGAGGTAAAATAGTCCCCCATTCGGATCTCCGGGTGGGGACTACTCAAGAGGACGTCGTTATAAGGAGAAAGAAAACTGGCGTTCTACGGATCGGAGCGTGGAATGTCAGATCCCTTAATCGGGCAGATAGGTTAGAAAATTTAAAAAGGGAAATGGGTAGTTTAAAGTTAGATATAGTGGAAATTAGTGAAGTTCGGTGGCAGGAGGAATAAGACTTTTGGTCAGGTGAATACAGGGTTATAAATACACAATCAAACAGGGGTAATGCAGGAGTACGTTTAATAATGAATAAAAAATAGGAGTCCGGGTAAGCTACTACAAACAGCATAGTGAACGCATTATTGTGGCCAAGATAGACACTAAGCCCACGCCTACCACAGTAGTACAAGTTTCTATGCCAAACAAGATCTGCAGATGACGAAGAAATTGAAGAAATGTATAATGAAATAAAGGAAATAATTCAGATAGTGAAGGGAGACGAAAATTTAACAGTCATGGGTGACTGGAATTCGATAGTAGGAAAAGGGAAAGAAGGAAACGTAGTAGGTGACTATGGATTGGGGGTAAGAAACGAAAGAGGAAGCCGCCTGGTAGAATTTTGCACACAGCATAAATTAATCATAGCTAACACTTGGTTCAAGAATCATGAAAGAAGGTTGTATACATGGAAGAAGCCTGGAGATACTAGAAGGTATCAGATAGATTATATAATGGTAAGACAGAGATCTAGGAACCAGGTTTTAAATTGTAAGACATTTCCAGGGGCAGATGTGGACTCTGACCACAATCTATTGGTTATGAACTGTAGAGTAAAACTGAAGAAACTGCAAAAAGGTGGGAATTTAAGGAGATGGGACCTGGATAAACTGACTAAACCAGAGGTTGTACAGAGATTCGAGACCTTTGGAGAAAAGAAGACCACTTGCATGAATATCAAGAGCTCAGATGGAAACCCAGTGCTAAGCAAAGAAGGGAAAGCAGAAGGGTGGAAGGAGTATATAGAGGGTCTATACAAGGGCGATGTACTTAAGGACAATACTATGGAAATGGAAGAGGATGTAGATGAAGATGAAATGGGAGATATGATACTGCGTGAAGAGTCTGACAGAGCACTGTAAGACCTAAGTCGAAACAAGGCCCTGGGACTAGACAGCATTCCATTAGAACTACTGACAGCCTTGGGACATTGACATCCTTTCATCCTGAAATTTAATCCCACTCTTGAAGCTACTATTCAGTAGAGGCAAAAAAGGTACATCCCTGTCTTAAACTCTTTTGAAACCGAAAACTTCCTTCTTGGTCTTCTAGTCTTATTGTTTCCTCTTGGTTCTTGTACATATTGTACATTACCCATCTCTCCCTGTAGCTTACCCTTTTTTCCTCAGAATTTCGAACGTCTTGCACCATTTAACATTGCAGAACGCTTTTTTCAGATCGACAAATCCAGTGAATGTGTCTCGAGTTTTCTTCAGTCTTACTTTCATTATCAACGGCAACGTCAGAACTGCTTATCTGGTTCCTCTACCTTTCCTAAAGCGAAACTGATCGTCATCTAATGGATCCTTAATTTCGTTATCCATTCTTTTGTCAGCAACTTGAATGCATGATATGTAAAGCTAATTGCGGGATAATTCTCTCTCCTGTCGGTTCACGCTATCTTCACAAGTGTGTAGACGATGTTTTTCAGAAAGTATGATGGTATATCACCAGACTCAGACATTCTACACACCATCTTGAATAATTAATCGATTTATTGCCATTTCCCCGAATGATTCCAATGATTTTAGAAATTTGGATGTAATGTTATCAAACCATTCTGCCTTATGCAGTCATATGTCTCCCAAAGCTCTGGTAAATTCTGATTGTGATACTGGATCCCCTATATCTTCTATATCGACCAATGGTTCTTCTCGTCTTATGTCGTCAGACACGTCTTCCCCCTCACAGAGGCGTTCCGTGTACTTTGTCCGTCTATCCGCTCTCTCGTCTGCATTTAACATGGAACCCCGATTGCACTCTTAATGTTACCACCCTTGCATTTAATTTCCCCGAAGATCATTATTCCTTTTTCATCCTTCTGACGATCATTTAGTTTTAGATTCTTTTTCCATTTTTCTTGCAAAAATTTTGTTTTAGCTTTCCTGCACTCCCTATTTATTTCGTTCCTAAGTTACTTGTATTTCTGAATTCCTGAATATCCCTGAACATTTCTGTATATTCTTCTTTTGTCGATCAGCTGAAGTAATCCTAGCTATGCACCATTACCTATTTAAGAATATATTGTTAATAAATGGTAACAACAATTAATGAAACTAAGTTATCCATGGTTTCTTCGCGCTTTCTTTCCTTTTCAATACAGTCTCTTTGGCTGTCCTTTTAAGATGTGTGCATTCCTCTTCAACTCATCTGCCAACTGAGCTATTCATTATCACGGTATCCGTAGCTTCAGAGAACTTTAAGTGTGTCTCTTCATTCGTTAGTACTTCTGTATCCCACTTCTTAGTACACTGATTCTTTATGACGAGTCTCTGAAACTTCAGCCGACTCTGCTTTAGTACTATGGTCACTATTTTGACCATCAAGATTTTTAATACTTATTTTCTAACAATGCCTGAAGAAACAGACACTGGTGACGAATCTATGATTCTACTAAATTTCTGAAATTCTTCAACGATTGTTAGAAAATAATTATTACAAGCCTCGACGGGCAAAATGACGATCGTGATTCTAACGTCCTTTAAATTCTGTGGCAGGAATCTAGCTAATCTGTGAGCGATGGGGTCATAGACAGTATGACATTTAGAAGTTTGTGTCCGCCCTGCAGTGTACCCAGATGGCTGAAGTGGATAAGGCCACCACTTGCAAGAAGCAGGAGATCCATGTTTGGGTCCTGGTCTGGCACAAATTTCCATGCATCACCAGTAGGTAGTACCTAATGCAGCAAGTATCAGGAATATTCCGGAGTCGCTAAGAAAATTTTATGAGTTTTTTACAGATGCAATATCGTCACCAATCTCCGTTTCTTCACACATAGATAAGAAAGAAGAATTACAAATTGTTTCAAATGTTTCCACATCTTCTGGAATGTCTGACATGTCTGTAAAATTATATGCACCAGGTCAACAAGAGTGCTGTACACTTCACTTTTCAGATGACATCAGAGGGAAAACTCTGGAGGATTGACGTCGGGTGATTTTCTGGGCTAAGGTACAGACCGTTTTCAACCTATCCATCCTGGATCACATCAGCACATTAGATGTCATCTTACATCAACAGCAAGATTGCTGGCCCCCCAAATGCACCTAATACATACAATTCTTTAATACCACTAATCAATCAGTGCCCTGTAGCAATTCAACTGCACTCAACAGACTCTCAGATCTGACTGCTGGAGTGGGAAATGAGCAGTACAAACAGTTACTACAGGATCTCCCACCTATTTGTAGTATCTCGTCCATAACCAAATGTGGATAGCCATCAAAAGCTGATAGGGAGCAGGACACACAGAAAATCACTACAAGCTTCTAGTGCAATAAGCGGAATATGTTGTCTTCTGTAAGACCTCACCAAATTCGCCTTGCCATTGTCGAACACTACCTGCGAGTAGCACATGACTGCATGTTGTAATATGAAACGGTTAGTCCATCTAGAAAATACTCGCTCACTCAGTCTTTTCTCATTCTCTCCAAATTTCAGATATGCAGCACTTTTTAAACCTCAGCTTATAATCCTACCGCCACTATTGTGAATTAGTATGATTTTACCTAAATAACAGAAAACCCTGTTCTATGTTTCCACGTATAACCCTCTTACTGCATTTAGTTTAGTTTCCAAATAAAGTACACTACGGGAGAACAGTTCTGTTAATAGGAAAAGCTAATCAATAGAGTTACCCTTTTTACAGGATTTGACCGAATGTTGTATCTGATGGATAAGTAAATCAGACTATTCAATTCTTTACCTAAGATCATACCCACCGGTTAGAAAGAAACGCAGTATGAATACTATTATATTGAAGGTAGGACAACTCAGTTCCAAGTTCATTTAGTGGTTTAAAATATGTGCTAACGGTCGCCAGCCTATCCAGGCAATGAAACAGTGAAGTATTGGAGAAGCAGAAGTATGAATTTTGCCTACTTTCTCCCTACTGTTTAAACTGTTTCTTCAAATGAATATTGTTCCACGTAAACGATGTTGGTGCAGACACTGGAATTATTTGACTACTACACCTTTATACATTACGTTTTTAAAAGAGAAAAAACCAAGTAGATAACTTCAAGGAAGCTAGAAAAATTTTAGCTAGGAGGGACCTTTAGAAAAACACTTTCCATAACCAAAAAACTTAAATACTAAAATACTTAGATACTAATGCACACACTTTTTGAACTGAACGTTTCACTTCAAGAAAACCTCTTTCTTAGTGGAATTTACTTTCAAAAGCTATTACTCTTTGAACTAAGTCTGTATAGTCATTTAACAGATTCTAATAACTTGGCCTCACTCTGATTGAATTTTATGTAACCAAACCTTTACTATTAGACTTTGCGATAGTCAAGAAAACTTATAAAACAAAAATAGTTTTTCTTTATTTCTCTGTAATGTACTGAAGCATGGACGTGTTATTACTCTAACTAAAATTCTCATTACATTTTTCAGTGAAACAACTAAGGCACCTTTTACGCAAAAACAATGTAAATGGTGTCTCTTTATATTAACTTAGCACTTCATAAGTCTGTAAAACAGGATACTCGGATTAATCAACCACCAGGAAGAAGTCCTATGGAGGTGTATGATCAGGATGAATTAACAGAGTGAACCAGTTTTTTTGAAGTTCAAGAATGGTTATTTACTAATAAAACACAATTTAAATTAATAGTTTACGCTGTACAACAGTAAAATACAAAGAAAATTATTATCTGGTGGCTGTAGGCTTAAGGGTGGCAAGCAATTATGACGGCTACACTACCCACAGTATGTCCTGCAAGTATCTTGCTGTATGGGCTCAATTTCTCTTCTTGGTGTCGTTCAGTTTTACATACAGTAGCGCAACAACTCGCAGCTATGCCGCAAGCCGTCTGCAGTTAACAGCTTTTATATAGTTAATATAATTTAAAAACGATGTGTAATGAATGTACATGACGTTGGTAGCACTGCTGAAAAACATTTTCTGGCGAAAAAAAGGTCGATTCTTTTTTGTGTGTTAACAGATGGTGTTTTGTTTACTGTCAACCTAACCTCACTTTCCCATATCCTGTACATGTGCTCAGTACAGTGTCTAATCGTGGTTGTAAAAACTCTGCTGACAGTTTTTGTTATATTTGTGGTGAATTTGTGATTAAAAAACACCAAAGAAACATTACAGACTTTGTGGAAAAGATTTATCTATCATAATTTGGATCTAAACTTGGTGATGAAGATAAATCTTGGGCACCACATAAGGTTTGTTATGTGTGTGTTGAAGATCTGAGAAAATGGTGCAAAAAGGAGAAGAAAACCTTTAGATTTGCTGTTTCTATGATATGGAGGCCCCAAGAAATCATTCCAGTGATTGCTACTTTTGGTGTTTATATATATATATTCATCCAAAACTAGTTTAAAGGCTGTTTTATTACACAATGGTAACATGTATGCATCTATACGTGTTGGACGTTCTGTAGATATGAACGAAAGCTATGAAAGCCTAGAAATAGTGCTAAATAAAATAGGCTATTCTGCTCTTGGTTGGATGATATGTGGCGATCTAAAAGTAACATACATGCTCCTTGGTCAGCAAGGTGGCTTTACCAAATTTCAATGTTTCTTGTGTGAATGGGACAGTAGGGCTAGGGACCAACACTGGTGCAGAAAGAACTGGCCTGTGAGGGAGTCTTTAAAACCTGGCGAGGAGAACATTCCATGCAAAAATCTTGTGGGTTCGAAAAACGTACTCCCACCACCTCTACGTATAAAGTTAGGCCCAATGAAACAGTTTGTTAAGACTTTGCCTAAAGATGCCATGTTTTAAGTATGTCGGTCAAAAGTTTCCACACCTTTCAGAAGCTAAACTAAAAGAAAGCGTCTTTGTCGGACCTGGCATTAGAGAATTGATGTTTGGTGTTAACTTTGAATCCATAATGACCTTAAATGAGAAAGAAGCGTGGGTATCATTCAAGCAAGTCGTTAGAAAGTTCGTAGGACATGAAAAAGACCCAGAATATGTTTCTATTATAGCTACAATGTTAAAGTAGCTTAAAACTTTAGGATGTTTAATGAGCCTGAAAGTTCACTTTTTGAGCAGTCATCTTGATTACTTCCCGGACAATATGGGAAGTGTTAGTGAGGAAAAAGGAGAGCGTTTTCACCAGGACATTAAAGTGATGGAAAAACGCTACCAAGGCCGCTGGAACACCAACGTGATGGGGGACTACCGTCGGTCACTTCAACGAGAAGTTCAGCAAGGGACTCATCGTAGTGAAAGCTACAGAAGAAGCTTCAATGAAAAAAGAGAAAGAAAATACAAACCAATTCCAGCTGACAAGTGAAATCTCTATGAACACATATCATGGTTTTAAGTAGCTTACTGTAAATACAAACCATCCCTATGTTGTAAGAAAGTGTTTTATTAATTTCCCCACTTACTGTATCTCACAAAAATCTACGAGGGTTGTTCCAAAAGTAAGGTCCGATCGGTCGCGAAATGGAAACGACTATGAAAATCCGATAAAGCTTTGCACAGATGTGTTGGGTAGTGTCTCTAGTATAACCCCAGTTAGCATCACGTCGCTCTTCTCATTTCTGAGCTCGCAGTGTGTGCGTAAAGATGTCTAGAAAATAGTGTCTGCCGCCAAGTACGAGGGCCTGGTGAGAAATTTCGCCTGAAGCTATGCAGCCAACATTACATAACTGTCGTGCTGTTTCGTCTTCACGACAATTCTCAGCCGCATTCTGCAGGGGCAATGAAGATGCTCCTGCATCGTTTTCAAATGGAAATGTTAGATTACCCACAATACAGTCCGCAATTGTCTCCCCCTGAGTTTCATCTCTGGTCACATGAACCGCTGTCTTTGACGACAACATTTTGACACAGACAACGAGGTGTAGGCCAGCGTGGAGAATTGGCGGAAAGCACTGGCGGCTGCCTTCTATGATGAGGCTATTGAAAAGTTGGTACAACGCTATGACAAAAGTCTAAGTCAGAACGGCGACTACGTAGAGAAGTAGCTGAAAGGTGTAGCTAATTGTTACAAGTAAAACATTTCTGATGTTCACTGTGGTTTCAATTTGGCAATCAATTGGACCTTACTTTTGGAATAACCCTCGTATAAACATCAGCTATCAAAGTAAAAAAAAAGTTTTTCAAAAAAATTTTTCGTTGGCCTGTGTTATTTACAGTAATAAGCAATTTACATAGTATTTTACATACATTACTCACATACAATGCAAAGAACTTTAACCTCCAGTGTATCACACTTCCCGTTACAAATACAGAATATATAGTACCGATATGCGAAAATTTTAAAGCAAAAAATTATAAGAATTTAGGTCAACCATAAACAAACAGTGTTATAAGCACCACCCAACAGGGCCCATACTCTGATGCTACGTTTGTAGGAGCTGCTGGGAGATGCTCCATCTTTGAGAGCAACCAACATCGCTCCACCTTTCGGTCAGGCTGCATCCAGAACAGAATGCAGACACTTCAGCTGGCTAATGTTTGTCTTACTGGTTGTAAGGTGCTGCTCCCTGTCAACCCTCTGAGAGGCTACTTTTCCAAGGGGTGTGAAAAAACACTGGCCATCCTTTGGAAATCAGTCGGCTTTGAGAACAGTGTGGTGGAGGTAGACTGTGATGTTTATCCCATTTTGTGGGTTCTGTTTTACTGTGTAGTGTATAATGACATGTGCAGTTGCTGCAGTGCTGCCCATTAAAATAGACAGGATACCCACTCCACAAATGATGGATGGTCACGCTGCATGGACCCAGCGGTTCATTCTGCATAGCCCCCGTATGCAACAGTCAGAAAACAACAACTTGTGCAGATAGTATAAGGGCGTGCTGAAAAGTAGTGCCTACAAATTTTTTGTTCTGTTCTACATATCAGTTGAGGTATTACATGTGATGTATACAACTCGGTCGAGTTCCCCGCACAGATTGTAGCCTCCGGCCGTACAGGGCTGCAAATTGTAGGTTGTAGCATTGCAGTGTGTGACGAAAGTATGCCGGTGTGTGAGAAACAGCACGCTGTGACCTCTCCTTCAGCAGGACAATGCCAGATCATACAAGAGCGCTGTGATGTCTACAACAATCTGACACCTTGAGTTCACGGTCATCAATCATCTTTCCTACTGTACCGACTTGGCCCTATACGTTTTTTATCTGTTTCCACAACTTGAAGATCACCTTGGGGGACTTCAGCTTGTTAATCACGAAGCGGTGCAAGCAGAGGTGAGGTTGTGGTCCCGTCAAAAATATCAAACATTCTACAGTGTCAGTATCAACAAACTGCTCTCTCTTTGGGAGAAATGTGTTCATCGGCAGGGTGACTACGTTGAGAAATAAATATTTTGACATGTTCAATAAAGTTTTAGGATGTTAATAATTTTGTCTTATTATTTATTTGTCACATGAAAATTCTGAGGCATTACGTTTCAGCAAACCCTTCATATCGGACACAGATTTGCGTCATCGCAGAAACTTATTCCCTTTTGTAGTGCAAAACTTTTTATAAGAGGAAACGTTAAAGAGCACCAGCATTTAACTGGATTAACGGAAGGTGAGAGCGTTATGTACAGGATGGGCAACAGTTACTGCTCCCCGGAAACTGAAGAAACAGCACCTTTGTTCAGAACAACGACCGCCGATGAGCGTGTCCAGGAACTGATAGTTACAGTTTATCTGCTTGACCAGTGTTTAACTTTCACAATGAATCACAGTTAGGCCTTGTACTCATGATTTTCCATAGGGAGTTTTGATACTATTCGTGTTTTTTGCGAGTAGTCAATGATTACAGAAGTCCCCTTCAAACAGAGACTAGTTCTGACGAGCACCGTGTGACATTTGGTGTTTACAGATGATGATATTGCGGCCGTGGCTGCAGAACAAGTTCCTACTGAAGATGACTTCCAAGGGTCGTGGCCTGTTCAAGTACACGCAGCTGCTTCAGGACTGGGCCATGAAGTGCGTCGCCATGACGTCGACGACCACGGACAAGGAACCTGCCACAAAACACCTGAACCTGACCGAATCTCTCGTGAGAACGGATGGGCGGACCACGATGCCACTCAACGAGGCTCGGGATGCGGTGAGTTAGAAGCAGTGGCAGTCTGGCTGGCCTCCTTATTATATCCCTTCTTGCTGCTTATTCTCTGCTACCTTGTCTTCCTTCACTTTCCCAACATATTTAGCTCCTTCCTATTACTCCTGTTCCTCCTACCGCACCTCATTCTCCTCCCACTGTCCTTGTTTTAGAACTTCTTCCCTTCTTCTCCCCAAGTTCCACCTCCAACTACATTTAGTTTTCCTCATCTGCAACTCCCATCCTCCTCCCTCACTTTGACATGGTCCTTGCTATAATCCTACTTCTCTGTCACTTTTCCTCCAACACTTCATCCAAATCTTTCTCTTCTTGCTCATTCTCCACTACCTTATTCCCCTACACTTCATCCACATCTTCTCTACCTCCTACTCCTATTCCCATTTCTTCATCCACAGTTCTCCTCCCCTCTCACACTTTATTCTTTCTCTTCTCCTTTTCTGCTTCTCCTTCCTTCTCCTGCCTCCACCATTTCACCCAACTCTTCCTCCTCCAGTTCATCCTTCAGTGCTTCATTCCCCTTCACTCTATCCTCATCTCCCTCAGCTCTTCAGTTTGCTTGACTTCCATATCCTGTTCCTTATCCAGAGTTTATCCGGAGTTTACTAAATTTCAACTTCTACCTCATTCTTCCCACACTACTTCATCTAACCTTTCATCCTTTTGCTTGTCCTCCACTCCCTCAATACCCTTTATTACATATTTATTTATTTTTTCAGTTGCCACTGTACTACTACCTCCACTGTCTTCTGCTCATATGCACCTTGCTTCCACTCACTCACTTTATAGAATTCATTCTTCTATTTCTACTTCTTCTTCATTGTTCCTGTACCATCTCATCTATCTTCCTCTCCCCCTTCTCATTCCTCAGTACCTTCTTCTCCTTAGCTTCATTCTAATATTCTTCAGTCCTTCACCTCTCAGCCTCATCGCTCATCTTATCATAAACGTTATTCTGTTCCTACTTCTTCTTAATTCTCCCTTTACCAATTCATTTAAATCTTCTCTTTCATGCTCATCCTCCACTATGTTTTCGCTTTTCCCTTCTTCCTCATCTTTATTCTCCATCTTACTGCATTTATTCTGCCATCCTGTATTCTTCTCCAAGATCTTACTTACTTTTACTGCTTTTTATTATCTTTTGTCCATTCTCTTTTTTATTCACGCCTTCATTTTTCTCTTTTTCAAGTTTTTCCTCTCATTCTTATTTGTTTGATTTTGATCCATTGCTTTCACTCTTCTTGCAGTTCTTCCCCTTTTTCTCCCTCCTACCTCTTTCCTTCTCATTTTTCTCTTCCACCTCCTTTCAGACATTTCCAGCTTTACACTTCTCTGCTATCCCCTACGATTCCACCTTCTTCTACCACCTCTTTGCTTATATTTTTTCCATTTTTGTCTTATCTTTTGATCAGTCTTCTCTTTATAGTCCAAATTCTTATTCTTCTCCTGCATTCTTATTCCTACTCCTCTGCTTTGTCTTTTCTACTCACTTTCCTTCATTATATTTTGCTATGTCCATCTTTCTCATTACAGCTCTTCATCTTGTCCTTCTTCTCCATTTATCATAGAGAAATATATGCTCTTACAAACTAAATGGGCAGATTGAAAAATTTTCAGCTTGGAAGTGAAAGACCTTGTGTTTAAGTAAAAAAAAATATATTAAACTTTTTTAAGCAGCTCATGTAATTAATTCACAGAGTAGAGCCCTGTATTAACGTGTTATTTATCACATCTGTCAATAACAAAATGTATTCATTGTTATCTGCACCATCGCTGTAACCTGAGAATCATTCGCCTTGATCTGGTAAAAAGAGAGTTTATTAATGAAATATTTCAAAACAGGATAATCCAAAGATGAAGAGAACGATTTTTTCTTCAGTCGAAATAATAGTTCATTATTCTGGAACTTAAATTTTCAATAACTTGCCAGCACTGTTAAAAAGTTTTTTACTGGAAATATAGCGTAAAACGAATGTCAAGTATAAGTTGGTTCTGATACCTTCCACTCTACTAAAAACACTAAAAACATTATGTAGCACATTTGACTGATATATATATATATCCATTAACATAATAAAACATGACGACTTCGTAATGCTTAAATTCCACACATTTCAAGCACACTAAAATGATGAGTACGATTTAGTACTGCAATCCTTTCTTTGAACGTCATTTGGCTAAAACCCCCTGTGAACTATCATACATGGAGCCCTGTTTGTAATATACAATGTATACGTAAAAATCGAAACTAACGCACAGGCAATTCCACTTACACGAGAAAATATTACTGTATGCGTAGATTATATAATTTTATAAAAATGGTTTCCTTTTGCAAGCACTATGCCATGTCTGATATCATTTCGTAAATTATGTGTAAATGAATAAACAACTAAGTAACAATTTCCTGAACATGACGTTACTCACATTGTAGTACAGTACAATGTAAATGTGAATCACTAAACACACAGAATTCAAGAATATCCACAAAATGCAACCACAAAAGTTCTCAAACTGAAGACGCATGTTTAGGAAAGAAGAAGCTATCAAAATTTCTTCCACAACTACAAGATAGTTCATAAATGATACTGCTGCAATATCAACCGCAAATTATTGTATTCAACATAGATTGCTTTCTGTGAGGGTGTTCATAAGCTAAGAACTTATCCGGCAGTTTAACCGTGATAACGGAGGGACATGAAAGGGAAGCAGTGGTTGGAAAGGGAGTGAGACAGGGTTGTAGCCTCTCCCCGATGTTATTCAATCTGTATATTGAGCAAGCAGTAAAAGAAACAAAAGAAAAATTCGGAGTAGGTATTAAAATCCATGGAGAAGAAACAAAAACTTCAAGGTTCGCCGATGACATTGTAATTCTGTCAGAGACAGCAAAAGAGTTGGAAGAGCAGTTGAACGGAATGGACAGTGTCTTGAAAGGAGGATATAAGATGAACATCAACAAAAGCAAAACGAGGATAATGGAATGTAGTCGAATTAAGTCGGGTGATGCTGAGGGAATTAGATTAGGAAATGAGACACTTACGTAGTAAAGGAGTTTTTCTATTTGGGGAGCAAAATAACTGATGATGGTCGAAGTAGAGAGGATATAAAATGTAGACTGGCAATGGCAAGGAAAGCGTTTCTGAAGAAGAGAAATTTGTTAACATCGAGTATAGATTTAAATGTCAGGAAGTCGTTTCTGAAAGTATTTGTATGGAGTGTAGCCATGTATGGAAGTGAAACATGGACGATAAATAGCATGGACAAGATGAGAATAGAAGCTTTCGAAATGTGGTGCTACAGAAGAATGCTGAAGATTAGATGGGTAGATCACATAACTAATGAGGAGGTACTGGATAGAATTGGGGAGAAGAGGAGTTTGTGGCACAACTTGACTAGAAGAAGGGATCGGTTGGTAGGACACATTATGAGGCATAAAGGGTCACCAATTTAGTATTCGAGGACAGCGTGGAGGGTAAAAGTCGTAGAAGGAGAGCAAGAGATAAATAAACTAAGCAGATTAAGAAGGATGTAGGTTGCAGTACGTACTGGGAGATGAAGAAGCTTGCACAGGATAGAGTAGCATGGAGAGCTGCATCAAACCAGTCTCAGAACTGAAGACCACAACAACAACAACAACGACGAATATTGAATCCTGTCTATTCCTTGCCTATCTCTTCTGTTGGTGCGTGAGGTTGGGTTCAAGGACGCACTAAGGTTGTGTAGAAACTCAGCTTAACATTGTAACTGGTTGTTGCCGGCCTGCAGGCTGCCTTCCAGTAGTCCTACGTGCGTGCCTCATTAGAAGAACCCTCCGAGATAGTTTGCTCTTCTTGAGACCAGACACATCGGGGCCAGTTCTTAAGTTTGTTCAGCTTCTTCTAATATGCTGCTGTATTAGTGGTTTGCTTTTTTTGGCAACACATGCTCTAGAATGACATCATTACTGTTCCAAAAGACTGTCAGTACGACTTTACCAGCAGACAGTGCTGCCTGCAGTCTATTCTTTTCTGGTGATTGCCAGTGGTGTCACTGCCTTTATATTTCCAGTTCACTCTGGTAACCTGTAACCATCCATGGAAGAAACTCCTCCCCATTGGCCTCAAACTGCTCCAACGGTTTTCTCTTTGAATCACGTGATCTGTTGCGAGGATTCGTGGAATTCGTCTTGATGACACCGAATATCCATGATTCTCCGGCACTGAGCACACACTTCTAATCCTCACTGAAAGCAAAAAAGAAAAAAATGTTCAAATGTGTGTGAAATTATATGGGACGTAACTGCTAAGGTCATCAGTCCCTAAGCTTACACACTACTTAACCTAAATTATCCTAAGGACAAACACACACAACCATGCCCGAGGGAGGACTCGAACCTCCACCGGGAACAGTTGGACAGCCCATGATTGCAGCGCCCTAGACCGCTCGGCTAATCCCGCGCGGCCACTGAAAGCAGCAGAGCCGATTGTCGAACTGTATTCAGCCCGTCTGTAAGAATACTGGCGTTCGTATGACGCACGGCGTCGACAGCAGTGGCTGTGACACGACGTTCCAAACGTGGCCAGTCACTGAGGTCAGTTTCTTGCATTTCTTGACGCTTTAACTCTCTCATCACCCATTAGTGCTCTTATGGACTGCATCGTTACCATAAACTGCACAAATACAGTAATTTGCTTGTAAGGTCTTCAGCAGATGCCTTATTCATGGTTCACTACAGTTCTGCCTCCTGTCAGAATTGTTCAAAACTTCACGCACATGTACAAGAAAGATCTAATCTGAAGTACAAAGAAAAGGGTTGCGTAGTGTGTCTGGTGTGCCTGGCTTTCGCGTCACATTACTATTTTCAGTTCTGAGCGTACAGTGAGTACCTAAAGGTGCCTAGAGCAATAGAGTCTCCCTTCAAGCGCGTCGTACATGCTGATCGCTTTCGCCTGATTTCATGCAGCCTGCACAACGTAACTGTCATGTGTGACTGCAACGTGTGGCTATGGTCCAGGATGATGCAGGCCATCAGTGGAGGAAGCCAAAAGTGGATCAGCCGACTGTAGAAAATCCTCTGCGAAGCCAATTCAGAACAGGCATTGTCGTTCTTCATAACAAGGCTCGGCTGCTGAAAGCAACTGCATCGAAGGCTCTCGTGCAGTGTTTTCGATGGGAAATGTGTGATCTCCCATCATAGAGCTCAGACTTGGCTTCTCCTGGTTTTCATCTCTTTGTTCACACGCACTGCTGGCTTCAAGGGCAGAATTTGTACACAGAGAACGAGCTGCAGGCCATCATAGAGAACTGGTAGACAATACAAGTGGCTGCCTACTATGAGGAGAGTATTGGAAACTTACTACGAAGCTACGAAAAATGTCTAATTTTGAGTGGAAACTATCTAGAGAACCACGTAGAAGATGAAGCTAAATATTGTAAAGAACATATTTTAGTCTTTCATTTTCGTTTCTATTTCACGGCGGATAAGACCTTAAAAATAGCTCTCGTATATACGTGGTGAACTGGAACTCACCCAACCAAATTCCAGAGGTAGTATTATAGACGAAAACAATAAAAAATGAGCAGCAAACAAATAGATCAACAATGCATACCTTCAGAGCTATGAGCACATGTTCATCTTCGCTACTATGAGGCACAGATCTTCTACTCACAGCTCTCTGCTAGCCACTTTTTGAGAGGTGCACTATGGACCAAAACAAGAATGAAATGTCCAGTAAACATGGGCTCCAAAGTGCATTCCTATGAGATATCACCACTAGTTCATCGTCGCTACTGTGAAAGATACACTACTGGCCATTAAAATTGCTACACCAAGAAGATGTGCTACAGAAGCGAAATTTAACCGACAGGAAGAACATGCTGTGATATGCAAATGACTTGCTTTTCAGAACATTCGCACAAGGTTGGCGCCGGTGGCGACACCTACGACGTGCTGACATGAACATATACACAAACAGTAGTTGACCGGCGTTGCCTGGTGAAACGTTGTTGTGATGCCTCGTGTAAGGAGGAGAAATGTGCACCATCACGTGTCCGACTCGGATAAAGGTCGGATTGTAGCCTATCGCGATTGCGGTTTACCGTATCGCTACATTGCTGCTCGCATTGGTCGAGATCCAATGACTGTTAGCAGAATATGCAGTCGGTGGGTTCAGGAGGGTAATACGGAACGCCGTGCTGGATCCCAACGGCCCCGTATCACTTGCAGTCGAGATGACAGGCATCTTATCCGCATGGCTGTAACGGATCGTGCAGCCACGCCTCGATCCCTCAGTCAACTGATGGGGACGTTTGCAAGACAACAACCATCTGCACGAACAGTTCGACGACGTTTGCAGCAGCATGGACTATCAGCTCGGAGACCATGGCTGCGGTTACCCTTGACGCTGCATCACAGAGAGGAGCGCCTGCGATGATGTACTCAACGACGCACCTGGGTGCAAGAATGGCAAAACGTCATTTTTTCGGATGAATCCAGGTTCTGTTTACAGCATCATGATGGTCGCATCCATGTGTGGCGACATCGCAGTGAACGCACATTGGAAGTGTGTGTTCGTCATCGCCATACTGGCGTATCACCCGGCGTGACGGTATGGGGTGCCATTGGTTACACGTCTCGGTCACCTCTTGTTCGCATTGACGGCACTTTCAACAGTGGACGTTAAGTTTCAGATATGTTACGACCCGTGGCAGGATAATGCACGACCGCATGTTGCAGGTCCTGTAGGGCCTTTCTGCATACAGAAAATGTTCGATTGCTGCCCTGGCCAGCACATTCTCCAGATGTCTCACCAATTGAAAACGTCTGGTCAATGATGGTCGAGCAACTGGCTCGTCACAATATGCCAGTCACTACTCTTGATGAACTGTGGTATCGTGTTGAAGCTGCATGGGGAGCTGTACCTGTACACGCCATCCAAGCTCTGTTTGACTCAATGCCCAGGCGTATGAAGGCCGTTATTACGGCCAGAGGTGGTTGTTCTGGGTACTGATTTCTCAGGATCTATGCACCCAAATTGTGTGAAAATGTAATCAGATGTCAGTTCTAGTATATTTGTCCAATGAAAAACCGTTTATCATCTGCATTTCTTCTTGGTGTAGCAATTTTAATGGCCAGTCGTGTATCTTCTATCAAATAAATGGTTCAAATGGCTCTAAGCACTATGTGACTTAACATCTGAGGTCCTCAGTCCCCTAGACTTAGAACTACTTAAACCTAACTAACCTAAGGACATCACACACATCCATGCCCGAGGCAGGATTCGAACCTGCGACTGTAGCAGCATCGCGGTTCCGGACTGAGGCGCCTAGAACCGATCTTCTATTGAACAACTGCTTGTAGCTCTCAAGGTACGCGTTTTAGAGCCCATGTTTACTACACTTTTTTCATGTTTTGGTCAATACTACATCCTCCTAAAATATGAACATCAAGGAGCTCGCAGTAGAATAGATCTCCACAGCATCGATGATGAACAAATGCTCAAAGTTTTTAGGTATGGATTTTAGAGCCCATGCTTACTAGAATTTTCCTTGTTTTGGTCGATACCGCCACCTCTGAATGTTCGTTGATGGATTCCCGGTTTACCCTGTATATAGGATGATTCAGCTGACCTTACCTAAGGGTTTTATGCAACCTGCAACGCCTTCAAAAATCACGCTCGAGGTTTTCGTATTCTCGCGATCGCTACACGCAAACTGTTTGTTCTACAGAAAAAATTGAACAAGATATTTTTGTTAGAATTTTAATGCACTTAAATTTTTACTGGGATACGTTTTCTCTGGGGGTCTTTGTTTTAGAGTTATTCAAGAAAAGGCGGTTTGAAGGTAACTTTTGAACGTTTTTTAATAACTGTAACAAAAACATATCCCAGTACAAAATTTAACTAGATTATATTTGTTACAAACAGGTCCTGTCCATTTTTCTTGTGGGACTAATACGAGGGTATTTCATAAAGTAAAGATACACCGTACGCCAGCGGAACAGAAGAGTTTTGGCGAGCAAGTTGGCAACACCGGTGTAAACCTTGAACCGTTAGCTTTATCCTCGCGGTCGTTCGGCAGTTGAACGTTACTTCTGGTTGGAGTAGGTCGTGTTTAAATTGCTGCGCCGATTCAGAATCCCGTCAAATGCAAAGTGCGCTCTGTCATATGTTTTCTTCATGCAAAAGGTCAGCGACCAGCGGATATTCACAAAGAAATTGTTTCTGTTTATGGGAATATTATGAATCGACAAAATGTAACGAAATGATGTCGTCATTTCTCTGAAGGTAGGACCGATGTTGATGACGAAGAAAGAACAGATCAGCCATCTGTGATCTTTGATGCCCTTCTTCGGAGAACGGAGGAAGCAATTCGTGAGAATAGACGTCTCACATTGAATGAATTGCATCAGATCATACTGGACGTGTCAATGACAACTCTTTACGACGTTGTGACTGTCAAGTTAGGGTACAGGAAATTGTGTGCGCGCTGGGTTCCAAAACTGTTAACGGAAGAACACAAAAAGATAAGGATGAGCTTTGCACTCGACTTCCTCACACGCTATGCTGAAGCAGGTGATGAGTTCCTTGATCACATTGTGACAGGTGACGAGACGTGGGTTTATCACCATACACCTGAATCCAAGCAACAATCAATGCAATGGCGCCATTCCAATTCACCAAAAGCCAAGAAATGCAAAACGTCGATTTCAGCAAAGAAAATCATAGCTTCTGTGTTTTGGGACAGATAAGGCATTCTTCTGTTGGAATTTATGCCTCCTGAAACGACAATTAATGCTGCTGCATATTGCCAGACTTTGAAACGTCTTCGAAGGGAAATTCAAAACAAACGCAGGGGAATGCTGACAAGTGGAGTCCGCTTGCTTCATGACAATGCTCGGCCTCACGCAGTGCTCGCAACCAAAGCACTGTTCAAACAATTCAAATGGGACGTATTGGACCATCCGCCATACAGTCCGGACCTTGCGCCCACCGACTTCCATGTCTTCCGTTGCCTGAAGTCACATCTTGGTGGAAAATCATTCCACGACGATGAAGAGATCAAAGATGAAGTTGAAATGTGGTTCCAACAACAGGCGGCAGCCTTCTACGACTGTGCGATACAAAAGCTTGTGCACCAACTTAACAAATGTTTGGATACCGGGGGTGATTATGTCGAAAAATAACAAATAATCCACTTAATAAGATGTAACTGACGTTTTCTAAATAAATGTTCTATTTAAGGACTGCGAGCCATTGTATCTTTGCTTTTCGGAATGCCCTTGTAGTTTTCACGTAGCGAGTGTGAGAATATGACAGTCCTGCGCGTGATATTTGAAGGCATTGGAGGTTGCATAAAACCAGCAGGCAGCTAAAGCACCCTGTATATTCATGCCTGAAAAGAAAATTTGAGACATTATCGGTTGAACGAACGTTGTACTATACTTATCAGTCAGAATATTATGGCTACCAACCTAATAGCCAGTACGTCCATTTTTGGTGCGGATAAAAGCAGCGACGCGTAGTGTCATGGAAGCAACGAGGCCTTGGTAGGTTGCTGGAGGGAGTTGGCACCACACCTGCACACACACGTCACCTGATTCCCGTAAATTCCGGGGATGGGGGCGATGAGCTCTGACACCCATGTTCAATCACATCCCAGAAGTGTTCGATCGGGTTCAGATCTGGTAAGCTGCGGACCAGCATATCAATTGCAACACGCCGCTGAATTTCTCGGAGCATTCCATCGCATTCCTTGCAACGTGGCGCATTATCCTGTTGAAAAATGCCATTGACATTGGGAAACGTGATCATCATCTACATCTACATGTACATGGTTACTCTGCAATTCACACTTAAGTGCCTGGCAGAGTGTTCATCGAACCATTTTCATACTACTTCTCTACTATTCCATTCTCGAACGGTGCGTGGGAAAAAGGAACACCTAAATCTTTCAGTTCGAGCTCTGATTTCTCTTATTTCATTATGATGATCATTTCTCCCCACGTAGGTGGGTTTCAACAAAGTATTTTCGCATTCGGAAGAGAAAGTTGGTGATTGAAATTTCGTAAATAGATCTAGCAGCAAAGAAAACCGCCTTTGTTTCAGTGACTGCCACCCCAACTAGCGTATCATATCAGTGACACTCTCACCCCTATTGCGCGATAACACGAAACGAGCTGCCCTTATTTGCACTTTTTCGATGTCCTCCGTCAGTCCTACCTGGTAAGGATCCCATACCGCGCAGCAATACCCCAGCAGAGGACGTACAAGTGTAATGTAGAGTGTCTCTTTAGTGGGTTTGTCGCATCTTCTAAGTGTTCTGCCAACAAAGCGCAATTTTTGTTCCACCTTCCCCAGAATGTTATCTATGTGGTCTTTCCAATTTAAGTTGCTCGTAATTGTAATTCCTAGGCATTTAGTCGAATTGACAGCCCATAGATTTGTGCGATTTATCGATTACCCAAAATTTATCGGATTTCTTTTAGTACCCATGTGGATGACCTCGCACTTTTCTTTGTTTAGTGCCAATTGCCACTTTTCGCACCGTACAGAAAAATCGAAGGGGGCTGCTCAGATTATCACCTAGATCATTTACATTAATCGGGAACAGCGGAACGCCAGATATCACTTCTGTTCCACTCGATGATTTACCGTATATCACTACGAACTGCATCCAACTCCAGCATCATCACGCACCTAAATACTTGGGAGTCACTCTCGACAGAACTCTGACATTCAAAACTCACAGCAACAACACCAAAATGAAAATCTCCGCTCGAAACAACCTAATTCGCAAACTAGCGGGGACACAGTGGGGATCACATCCACTGACTATTCGCTGTTCTGCAATGGCACTGTGCTTTTCTACTGCTGAATATGCTTCTCCAGTCTAGTACAGGTTATCTCATGCCAGACAAGTAGACATTGCTCTCAACGAAACCTGCAGGTTGATCACAGGTTGCTTAAGACCTAGCCCAACTGATAAGCTCTACTGCCTGGCTGGAATAGCGCCACCATGGATACGCAGAACAGTGGCTGCCAACAAGGAGAGACTGAAAGTGGAACAGGACAGTGCCCATCCACTGCACGGACATAATCCACCACAGCAACGGCTGAGATCGCGAAAGAGCTTCCTGAGAACATCCGAGAAGCTCACCATTTCACCAGAGAAGGCAAGGCCGGAGTTATCGAAGAAGTCGACGACTCACCTGCAGGCGCCAGAAGCTGAAGAACTACCACGTGGACACAACGAGAGCTGGCTGGTGTGGAAATCTTTAAACAGATTACGATCAGGAGTTGGACGATCCAGAGACAACCTGAAGAGATGAGGCTTCATAACAGAAGATACGTCCTGTGATTGTGGACAAGGACAAACCACAAGCCACATGCTCCAGTGCCTTTTGTGCCCTACGTCCTGCACGAAGATTGATCTCCTGCAAGCCACTCCAAGCGCCTTGGAGGTTGCAAAGTACTGGGCACATGTAATATAAATACAATTCGTGTGTATATATTTATTGATGTGTATGGCAACTGTAAATTTGTATGTTTCTGATTCGAGAATAAATAAACTACGAACTGGGGCTTCTCTGAGAGGAAATCACGAATCCAGTCACACAACTGAGACGATACTCCATATGCACGCAATTTGATTAATAGTCGCTTGTGAGGAACGATATCAAAAGCCTTCTGGAAATCTAGGAATATGGAATCGATCTGAGATCCCTTGTCGACAGCACTCATTACTTCATGGGAATAAAGAGCTAGCTGTGTTGCACAAGAACGATTTTTCTGAATCCGTGTTGGTTATGTATCAATAAGTCATTTTCTTCAAGGTGACTCATAATGTTCGAGAACAGTATATGCTCCAAAATCCCACTGCAAATTGAGGTCAGTGATATGGGTCTGTAATTCAATGGGTTACTCCTATTTCCTTTCTTGAATAATGACCGAGCGAGGTGGCGCAGTGATTAGCACACTGGCCTCGCGTTCGGGAGGACGACGGTTCAATCCCGTCTCCGGCCATCCTGATTTAGGTTTTCCGTGATTTCCCTAAATCGCTTCAGGCAAATGCCGGGATGGTTCCTTTGAAAGGGCACGGCCGATTTCCTTCCCCATCCTTCCCTAACCCGAGCTTGCGCTCCGTCTCTAATGACCTCGTTGTCGACGGAACGTTAAACACTAATCTCCTCCCTCCTCCTCCTCCTTGAATAATGGTGTGACATATGCTACTTTTCAGTCCTTAGGAACAGACCTTTCGTCAAGTGAGCGGTGGTATGGGATTGCTAAGAAGGAGTGTACGTGATGTGCAACTAGAATACGATAATTCTTGGCGGTCATGGTGTTTCCACGAGCTCCACTAGATCCATACCTGCCCACGCGGATGTTCCCCAGACTGTACAGGGTCCTCCGTTAGCTTGCCTCGTCCTGCAGTACAGGTCTCAAGGTGCTGTTTCCCTGGAAGACGACGGATTCTCGTCCTCCTACCAGCAACATGAAAGGCACTGCCTCTTCATCGTCGTCCATTGCCCATTTCAGTCGGAGTTGTCGATGACATGAAGGGTTGTCGAATGTACAAGGCCATAGTTAGACGTTTTCGGTGCACTGTGTATTCAGACACAGTTGCAAACTGCCCATCATTAGCGTCTGATGCCAGATCCGCCACAGTTTGCCGCCTGTCCTCTTTTACCAGTCTGCCCAGCCCACGACGTCCGACATCCGTAATGAGGGTTGCCCGCCCAAACCCACAAAGTCTGGAAGTGGTTCCTTCTTGGTTTCGCCATGTGTTGAAGACACTCACCACAGCATTCCTTGAACACCCCGCAGGTCTAGTTTCGGAAACGCTCGTGCAGAGCCTCTGGGCCATCACAATCTGCTCTCCGTGAAACTCAGGTAGGTCGTGGGCCTTCCCCATTCTTCACACGGACAGCACGCTCACTGATACTACATGCATCATGCGTGTGGCTGAAGAGCAGTCATCACCTGCTAGGCGACGCTGCAATCGCCGGGATGGGTCTATATCGATAGTACACTACTGGCCATTAAAATTGCTACACCAAGAAGAAATGCAGATGATAAACGGGTATTCATTGGACACATATGTTATACTTGAACTGACATGTGATTATATTTTCACGAAATTTGGGTGCAAAGATCCTGCGAAATCAGAACCCAGAATAACCACCTCTGGCCGGAATAACGGCCTTGATGCGCCTGGGTATTGAATCAAACAGAGATCGGATGACGTGTACAGGTACAGCTGCCCATGCACCTTCAACACGATACCACACTTCATCAAGAGTAGTGACTGGCGTATTGTGACGAGCCAGTTGCTCGACCACCATTGACCAGTCGTTTTCAATTGGTGAGAGATCTCGAGAATGTGCCGGCCAGGGCAGCAGTCGAACATTTTCTGTGTCCAGAAAGGACCGTACAGGACCTGCAACATGCGGTCGTGCATTATCCTGCTGAAATGTGGGCTTTCGCAAGGATCGAATGAAGGGCAGAGCCACGGGTCGTAACACATCTGAAATGTAACGTCCACTATTCAAAGTGCCGTCAAGTTCAAAGTGCTCATCGAGCTCGAGGCGCAGGCGTCGGCTCGTAGTGGCGTTGGGGCAACTGTGGTGAGACCTATGCCTACTTCGGTGGCCTTGGAATCGCATGGAACCCCTGATGTCGCTGCGTCTTCCGGCAGTGAGCATCTTACCGGTCAGCCATCACTCCAGGGTGAATGGCGGACAGTGGTGGGCTCGCGCGTGCGTGGCCGAAAGGCGAAGGTGGGATCTGGCCGCGTGGCAGCTGCCTTACCCCTTTCCAACAGGTACGGGGTGCTTCCTAGTGGTGATGACATCGTTTCCGAGCCACCACAGGATGCCTCGCCTGTTGGGCCAGTGGCCGATTCTCCGGCAAGGTCCCGACAGTCACAGAGGGCGGGCCTATTAGTTATAGGGAGCTCCAACGTTAGGCGGGTTATGGAGCCCCTCAGGAAAATAGCGGGTAGGTCGGGGAAGAATGCCAGTGTGCACTCGGTGTGCTTGCCGGGGGGTCTCGTCCGTAATGTGGAGGAGACCCTTCCGGCAGCTATTGAACGCACTGGGTGTGACCGGCTGCAGATAGTAGCACATGTCGGAACGAATGACGCCTGCCGCTTGGGTTCTGAGGCCATCCTTGGTTCCTTCCGGCGGCTGGCTGATTTGGTGAAGACAACCAGCATCGCACGCGGAGTGCAAGCTGAGCTTAATATCTGCAGCATAGTGCCCAGAGTCGATCGCGGTCCTCTGGTTTGGAGCCGTGTGGAGGGTCTAAACCAGAGGCTCAGACGACTCTGCGACTATAATGGTTGCAAATTCATCGACCTCCGTTATTGGGTGGAGAACTGTAGGGCCCCCCTAGACAGGTCAGGCGTGCACTACACACCGGAAGCAGCTACTAGGGTAGCAGAGTACGTGTGGCGTGCACACGGGGGTTTTTTAGGTTAGAGGGACCCCCCCCCTTGGGCGAAACGATAAAATACCTGACGGCTTACCAGAGAGGACATTACCATCGTTGATAAAGAACGTCCGTCCTCAGAGACCAAAAACAGGAAAAGTTAACGTAATATTGGTAAACTGCAGGAGTATCCAGGGCAAGGTTCCTGAATTAGTATCTCTTATTGAAGGAAATAGTGCGCATATAGTATTAGGAACGGAAAGTTGGTTAAAACCGGAAGTGAACAGTAACGAAATCCTAGACACAGAATGGAATATATACCGCAAGGATAGGATAAACGCCAATGGTGGAGGAGTATTTATAGCAGTAAAGAATTCAATAATATCCAGTGAAGTTATTAGCGAATGCGAATGTGAAATAATCTGGGTTAAGTTAAGTACCAAAGGTGGGTCAGATATGATAGTCGGATGCTTCTATAGACCACCTGCATCAGCAACCGTAGTAGTTGAGCGCCTCAGAGAGAACCTGCAGAACGTCGTGAAGAAGTTTCGTGATCATACTATTGTAGTAGGGGGAGACTTCAATCTACCAGGTATAGAATGGGATAGTCACACAATCAGAACTGGAGCCAGGGACAGAGACTCTTGTGACATTATCCTGACTGCCTTGTCCGAGAATTACTTCGAGCAGATAGTTAGAGAACCAACTCGTGAAGCTAACGTTTTAGACCTCATAGCAACAAATAGACCGGAACTTTTCGACTCCGTGAATGTAGAAGAGGGTATCAGTGATCATAAGTCAGTGGTTGCATCAATGACTACAAGTGTAATAAGAAATGCCAAGAAAGGAAGGAAAATATATTTGCTTAACAAGAGTGATAGGGCACAAATCGCAGAATATCTGAGTGACCACCATCAAACGTTCATTTTTGAGGAAGAGGATGTGGAACAAAAATGGAAAAAATTCAGAAACATCGTCCGGTACGCCTTAGATAAGTTCGTACCGACTAAGGTCCAAAGCGAGGGGAAAGATCCACCGTGGTATAACAATCATGTACGAAAGGTACTACGGAAACAAAGAAAGCTTCATCATAGGTTTAAGAGTAGTCGAATCATAGCTGATAAGGAAAAGCTGAACGAAGCGAAAAAGAGCGTAAAGAGAGCAATGAGAGAAGCATTCAACGAATTCGAACATAAAACATTGGCAAACAATCTAAACAAGAACCCTAAAAAGTTTTGGTCATATGTAAAATCGGTAAGCGGATCTAAATCCCCTATTCAGTCATTCGTTGACCACGATGGCACCGAAACAGAGGACGACCGAAGAAAGGCAGAAATACTGAATTCAGTGTTCCGAAACTGTTTCACTGCGGAAAATCGTAACACGGTCCCTGACTTCAGCCGTCGCACGGACGCCAAAATGGAAAATATTGAAATAAACGATATCGGAATTGAAAAACAACTGCTATCACTTAGTAGCGGAAAAGCATCCGGACCAGACGAGATACCCTTAAGATTCTACAGTGATTATGCTAAAGAACTTGCCCCCTTTCTATCAGCAATTTATCGTAGATCGCTGGAAAAACGTAAAGTACCTAGCGACTGGAAGAAAGCGCAGGTCGTTCCCATTTTCAAGAAGGGTCATAAATCAGATGCGAATAATTATAGGCCTATTTCGCTTACGTCAATCTGTTGTAGAATAATGGAACATGTTTTGTGTTCTCGTATTATGACGTTCTTAGATAATACAAATCTCCTTCATCATAACCAACATGGATTCCGCAAACAGAGATCATGTGAAACTCAGCTCGTCCTATTTGCCCAAGAAATTCACAGTGCCGTAGACACTGGCGAGCAGATTGATGCCGTATTCCTGGACTTCAGGAAGGCATTTGATACGGTTCCGCACTTACGTTTAGTGAAAAAAATACGAGCTTACGGAATATCGGACCAGGTTTGTGATTGGATTCAGGATTTCCTAGAAGAAAGAACACAACATGTCATTCTTAACGGTTCAAAATCTGCAGATGTAGAGATAATTTCGGGAGTACCGCAGGGAAGCGTGATAGGACCTTTATTGTTTACAATATACATAAATGACTTAGTTGACAACATCGGTAGCTCCGTGAGGCTATTTGCAGATGACACGGTTGTCTACAAGAAAGTAGCAACATCAGAAGACTCGTACGTACTCCAGGAGGACCTGCAGAGGATTAATGCATGGTGCGACAGCTGGCAGCTTTCCCTAAACGTAGATAAATGTAATATAATGCGCATACATAGGGGCAGAAATCCATTCCAGTACGATTATGCCATAGGTGGTAAATCATTGGAAGCGGTAACGACCGTAAAATACTTAGGAGTTACTATCCGGAGCGATCTGAAGTGGAATGATCACATAAAACAAATAGTGGGAAAAGCAGGCGCCAGGTTGAGATTCATAGGAAGAATTCTAAGAAAATGTGACTCATCGACGAAAGAAGTAGCTTACAAAACGCTTGTTCGTCCGATTCTTGAGTATTGCTCATCAGTATGGGACCCTTACCAGGTTGGATTAATAGAAGAGATAGACATGATCCAGCGAAAAGCAGCGCGATTCGTCATGGGGACATTTAGTTAGCACGAGAGCGTTACGGAGATGCTGAACAAGCTCCAGTGGCGGACACTTCAAGAAAGGCGTTACGCAATACGGAGAGGTTTATTATCGAAATTACGAGAGAGCACATTCCGGGAAGAGATGGGCAACATATTACTACCGCCCACATATATCTCGCGTAATGATCACAACGAAAAGATCCGAGAAATTAGAGCAAATACGGAGACTTACAAGCAGTCGTTCTTCCCACGCACAATTCGTGAATGGAACAGGGAAGGGGGGATCAGATAGTGGTACAATAAGTACCCTCCGCCACACACCGTAAGGTGGCTCGCGGAGTATAGATGTAGATGTAGATGTAGAAGAGGCGACCGAGACGTGTAACCAATGGCACCCCATACCATCACGTCGGGTGATACGCCAGTATGGCGATGACGAATACACGCTTCCAATGTGCGTTCGCCGCGATGTCGCCACACACGGATGCGACCATCATGATGCTGTAAACAGAACCTGGATTCATCCGACAAAATGACGTTTTGCCATTCGTGCACCCAGGTTCGTCGTTGAGTACACCATCGCAGGCGCTCCTCTCTGTAGTGCAGCGACAAGGTTAACGGCAGCCATGGTCTCCGAGCTGATAGTCCATGCTGCTGCAAACGTCGTCGAACTGTTCGTGCAGATGGCTGTTGTCTTGCAATCGTCCCCATCTGTTGAGTCAGGGATCGAGACGTGGCTGCACGATCCGTTACAGCCATGAGGATAAGATGCCTGTCATCTCGACTGCTAGTGATACTAGGCCGTTGGGATCTAGCACGGCGTTCCGTATTACCCTCCTGAAGCCACCGATTCCATATTCTGCTAACAGTCATTGGATCTCGACCATCGCGAGCAGCAATGTCGCGATACGATAAACCGGAATCGCGATAGGCTATAATCCGACCTTTATCAAAGTCGGAAACGTGATGCTACGCATTTCTCCTCCTCACACGAGGCATCACAACAACGTTTCACCTGGCAAAGCCGGTCAACTGCTGTTTGTGTATGAGAAATCGGTTGGAAACTTTCCTCATGTCAGCACGTTGTAGGTGTCGTCACCGGCGCCAGCTTTGTGTGAATGCTCTCAAAAGCTAATCCTTTGCATACCACAGCATCTTCTTCCTGTTGGTTAAATCTCGCGTCTGTAGCACGTCATCTTCGTGGTGTAGCAATACTAATGGCCAGTAGTGTAGTTCGGTGGTTATAATGTTCTGTCTGATCAATGTTCACTCCCATATCGCAAGTAAATCTTGAACAACCGATTTATTTTAGAATAATGATCTTCTTTTCTTGAGCGTGGGCAGCTTTCAGCTGCTTGTATGCGCTTGTATGGGCCTCCAGAAGAAGCAGTGCATGAACGCTCACCTAATTACCTTGCAGATCATGAACGTGATCGTGGCCGGCAGCGAGGCCACGTCCGTGACCGTC
The DNA here is from genome assembly GCF_021461395.2 of Schistocerca americana. Taxonomy (NCBI): domain Eukaryota; kingdom Metazoa; phylum Arthropoda; class Insecta; order Orthoptera; family Acrididae; genus Schistocerca; species Schistocerca americana. Next base: position 79,511,409 of record NC_060127.1, read on the forward strand.
AGCTTCGTGCTGGCGGTGCTGTCGCTACAGCCAAAGTGGCAGGATGCGGTCCACCAGGAGCTGAGGGCCGTCTTTGGTGAGGGCGACGACTATCTGCGCCCCGCCAGCCTCGCAGACCTCACCGATCTCAGGGTGCTGGAGAGCGTCATCAAGGTGAGTTGATGTACTCTGCCTGCCGGGTGCAGTCGTAAGGCGTGCTATGAGACTCTCCCCTCTGTGCTCCGTATCTCCACCAACGTAGTAGCACCGTATACAGACTGAAGCCGCTGGTGAAAATTTGTTCCAAGGCCAGGAATTGAACTCAGTTCTCCTACTTGCTGGACAGGTGCGCCAGCCACTAAGCCACCTTGCCGCAGCAGTTCGTACAACTGCAAGGATCGCTTTGGCACGCCTCCTTCCTCGATCCAAATTCTCACTGCCTAGTAAGCAGGAGGACCGGGTTCGATTCCCGGCCTTGGTACAAATTTTCACCTACCACTTCAGTTTATATGCATAATACACAGCCGCGTGGAGTAGCCGCGCTGTCAGGGGCGCTTTGCCACGGTTAGCGCGGCTCCCCCCTTCGGAGGTTCGAGTCCTCCCTCGGGCATGGGTGCGTGTTTGTGTTTTCCTTAGCGTAAGTTACACTACTGGCCTTTAAAATTGCTACACCACGAAGATGACGTGCTACAGACGCGAAATTTAACCGACAGGAAGAACATTCTGTGATATTCAAATGATTAGTTTTTCAGAGCATTCACACGAGATCGGCGCCGGTGGCGACACCTACAACATGCTGACATGACGAAAGTTTCCAACCGATTTCTCATACACAAACAGCAGTTGACCGGCGTTGCCTGGTGAAACGTTGTTGTGATGCCTCGTCTAAGAAGCAGAAATGCGTACCATAACGTTTCCGACTTTGATAAAGATCGAATTGTAGCCTATCGCGATTGCGGTTTATCATATCGCGACATTGCTGCTCGCGTTGGTCGAGATCCAATGACTGTTGGCAGAATATGGAATCAGTGGGTTCAGGAGTGTAATACGGAACGCCGCGCTGCATCCCAACGGCCTCGTATCACTAGCAGTCGAGATGACAGGCATCTTATCCGCATGGCTGTAACGGATCGTGCAGCCACGTCTCCATCCCTGAGTCAACAGATTCGGCCTTTGCAAGACAACAACCATCTGCACGAACAGTTCGACGACGTTTGCAGCAGCATGGACTATCAGCTCGGAGACCATGGCTGCGGTTACCCTTCATGCTGCATCACAGAGAGGAGCGCCTGCGGTGATGTACTCAACGACGCACCTGGGTGCAAGAATGGCAAAACGTCATTGTTTCGGATGAATCCAGGTTCTGTTTACAGCATCATGATGGTCGCATCCGTGTGTGGCGACATCGCGGTGAACGCACATTGGAAGTGTGTATTTGTCATCGCCATACTGGCGTATCACCCGACGTGATGGTATGGGGTGCCATTGGTTACACGAGTCGATCACCTCTTGTTCGCACTGGCGGCACTTTGAACAGTGGACGTTACATTTCAGATGTGTTACGACCCGTGGCAGGATAATGCACGACCGCATGTTGCAGGTCCTGTAGGGCCTTTCTGCATACAGAAAATGTTCGATTGCTGCCCTGGCCAGCACATTCTCCAGATGTCTCACCAATTGAAAACGTCTGGTCAATGGTGGTCGAGCAACTGGCTCGTCACTATACGCCAGTCACTACTCTTGATGAACTGTGGTATCGCGTTGAAGCTGCATGGGGAGCTGTACCTGTACACGCCATCCAAGCTCTGTTTGACTCAATGCCCAGGCGTATCAAGGCAGTTATTACGGCCAGAGGTGGTTGATCTGGGTACTGATTTCTCAGGATCTTTGCACCCAAACTGCGTGAAAATGCAATCACATGTCAGTTCTAGTATAATATATTTGTCCAATGAATACCCGTTTATCATCTGCATTTCTTCTTGGTGTAGCAATTTTAATGGCCAATAGTGTAGTTTAAGTTAGATTAAGCAGTGTAAGCCTAGGGACCGATGACCTCAGCAGTTTGGTGCCTTAGGAACTTACCACAAATTTCGAATTTGCATAATACACAGAAGTATACACTGCACTACTAGCTCCATTGTTATGCTATTGGCGCGAAATTTCAATACACATCATCTTTCAGACGTAGAAACACGCCTAAAGACTGTCATTTACGTCGCACAACTCCTCCTTGCGATTTCTTTTCTGTCGGTGTACACTGTATGCCGAAAGATATGGTCAGCATATGGACCCCAGGGGGCATCCACTTGGTGCTTGGCAGCTACTGGCTGATATTTGACCTTGCTGGTGGTAGTGTAGTATAGACGTCGCTCCCCTTGTAATTTCGGCAAATATGGACACAGTGTGCGTGTATCGGCAAGCCTTAATAAAATCGTAGATAAAGATAAGACTTAAATATTTCGGGGAAAATTTAATTATAAGATCTATACAATCACATGTAGTACAGGACTTCCCCATTACGTATAATACTAAGGTGCTAATCCAGTGCCGGAGAGCCCTGGTAATAGTGACAATGTAGGGGGAAATAAGCTGGAGGTATGAATTGAAGTTTGTGTTAGGGCGGAAGGGGGGGGGGGCATTCGACTCACGTAGTTTGTGCAGTAATGTTGACCATAGTGCTGCGATGGTGTAATGGTCAGCATTTGTGGCTAATAAACAAGCTTCTAACATTATCGTACTCAATAAACGTGTTTGCATATATGAAGATAGTAACTGCTCTCGAAAGAACAGATACCAATAATGACCGTGCATCTTCACTTAAATGATAATTAATTGAAACCCTTAGCTGCTGACAGGTGTAGTTCATATAACTCGATGGGGACAGCTGAAAATGTGCGCCCCGACCGGGACTCGAACCCGGTAATGAGTGGACGGGCAAATATCTATTAGGTACCTTACGTATGTAGATTGTGGACAGTTGGGAATGTGGGTCTCACGGGAAGCGTGCAAGGGATAAGTCCCTGCAGTCGCTCTATTCATCTGTGTCCTCTGTGGCTCAGATGGATAGAGCGTCTGCCATGTAAGCACGAGATTCCGGGTTCGAGTTCCGGTCGGGGCACACACTTTCAGCTACCCCCATCGAGGTATATCAACTACACCTGTCGGCAGCTGAGGGTTTCAATTAATTATCATTTAAAAGTATTTGCGTTTCGATCGAGTACGGTTTACATAAGCTCTGGGAGAATAACTCACGTAAGTCTCTTCAAAAACTTTTCAGTGTCGTCATCATTTGTTAGTCTATGCTAAATAGTAAAATATTTCTAAATGTTTACGTGGTTGTATTAACAGTCACTCCGACTGTGCGTTTATTGATTCTAGCAAAGTCTTTTTAGCTGTCACCATCAAGAACATATAAGGAGCGGCGTCTCTCCCCTACAGATCGGGATACATTCCGCAATAAAATCCTGTACATATGCCACACCACTTTTTCGTTATGGATACTTGCTGCACATATCAAACAACAGTATTAATTTACTCGTGTTGTGCTCGAAGCAGTGATCTGTGTGATTATTTAGGAGAAGAAGAACGTCTTAGCTGAGATCGCTACAAAATACACTCCTGGAAATTGAAATAAGAACACCGTGAATTCATTGTCCCAGGAAGGGGAAACTTTATTGACACATTCCTGGGGTCAGATACATCACATGATCATACTGACAGAACCACAGGCACATAGACACAGGCAACAGACCATGCACAATGTCGGCACTAGTACAGTGTACATCCACCTTTCGCAGCAATGCAGGCTGCTATTCTCCCATGGAGACGATCGTAGAGATGCTGGATGTAGTCCTGTGGAACGGCTTGCCATGCCATTTCCACCTGGCGCCTCAGTTGGACCAGCGTTCGTGCTGGACGTGCAGACCGCGTGAGACGACGCTTCACCCAGTCCCAAACATGCTCAATGGGGGACAGATCCGGAGATCTTGCTGGCCAGGGTAGTTGACTTACACCTTCTAGAGCACGTTGGGTGGCACGGGATACATGCGGACGTGCATTGTCCTGTTGGAACAGCAAGTTCCCTTGCCGGTCTGGGAATGGTAGAACGATGGGTTCGATGACGGTTTGGATGTACCGTGCACTATTCAGTGTCCCCTCGACGATCACCAGTGGTGTACGGCCAGTGTAGGAGATCGCTCCCCACACCATGATGCCGGGTGTTGGCCCTGTGTGCCTCGGTCGTATGCAGTCCTAATTGTGGCGCTCACCTGCACGGCGCCAAACACGCATACGACCATCATTGGCACCAAGGCAGAAGCGACTCTCATCGCTGAAGACGACACGTCTCCATTCGTCCCTCCATTCACGTCTGTCGCGACACCACTGGAGGCGGGCTGCACGATGTTGGGGCGTGAGCGGAAGACGGCCTAACGGTGTGCGGGACCGTAGCCCAGCTTCATGGAGACGGTTGCGAATGGTCCTCGCCGATACCCCAGGAGCAACAGTGTCCCTAATTTGCTGGGACGTGGCGGTGCGGTCCCCTACGACACTGCGTAGGATCCTACGGTCTTGGCGTGCATCCGCGCGTCGCTGCGGTCCGGTCCCAGGTCGACGGGCACGTGCACCTTCCGCCGACCACTGGCGACAACATCGATGTACTGTGGAGACCTCACGCCCCACGTGTTGAGCAATTCGGCGGTACGTCCACCCGGCCTCCCGCGTGCCCACTATACGCCCTCGCTCAAAGTCCGTCAACTGCACATACGGTTCACGTCCACGCTGTCGCGGCATGCTACCAGTGTTAAAGACTGCGATGGAGCTCCGTATGCCACGGCAAACTGGCTGACACTGACGGCGGCGGTGCACAAATGCTGCGTAGCTAGCGCCATTCGACGGCCAACACCGCGGTTCCTGGTGTGTCCGCTGTGCCGTGCGTGTGATCATTGCTTGTACAGCCCTCTCGCAGTGTCCGGAGCAAGTATGGTGGGTCTGACACACCGGTGTCAATGTGTTCTTTTTTCCATTTCCAGGAGTGTCCTTTATTGTATATAACAGGTTTCGGAAAAACTAAGTTACCATCTGTAGACTGTAATAAAATTACAGGAAGTGCTACAAACTATTGTGCAAGTAATGCAACATTAACCCAGAGAAGAACCAAATGACAACATACCTTCACAAAGGTTATTACAAACATCTTGTGCCAGCTATACACGAAACCTTTACACTGAATTTCCAGTACATAAAATATGGTACGAGGGATACGTTGGAGCGTCAAAACTAAAATCACTATGTACATGACATTTCCCCAATATATCGTTCCTGTAACATAACACGTCATGCGTACCAGGGCGCCACAAGAGTAACTGTCAATAGACGAAGCGTGAGGCGAACTGGCCACAAGCACAACAGGTGTCGCTACAGTACCTAGGTTCAATCAGTAGAAGCCAAATACGTAATTTAAAAGCAACACTGATTCTAAACAGACATGTATAAAAAATTCTGAAATGTTCATAAACCATTTTTGATGATTTCTCCATGATAAAATGCTACTAAGAAATCTTATACGCCATATTTACGATACTTGCGTTACATCATCGCAGAACTGCAAGTACCTTTTTGTGTTGTGAGCGACAAACATAGGTACAAAAGAATTTTTTTATTAGACTGTATGCAAAAACATTTTTAGTTAGTTATTAAAATCAAAATACAGCTTAGTTCAGCCCAATATCTGAAGCTAGCGCAACCAGTCTGAAAATTATACCATTGTACTGCAATTCATCATATTTGGGAGTCTATATCAACGCCATGAATACTACGTAGGATACCAACGGAGAACCGTCAAAACCAAATACAGGTCGCGTCTTAGACTGAGTACATGGACATCTGTAGCTAAAGAATACTGAGAATAAGAAACCAAAACGCATTAGATTGCATTATATTAATATAAGCTGCGGACTAATATATAGCTGAATGCCTATGAAGGTAGTAATGAAGCTAACTACCTGTCTTCATACATCAACATACAAAAAAGTTTATCCACTGTGGATGGAAACTTGAATAACCTATAGGATTGCCACGGACCCGGCAAAAGACAAAATGATTAATAAAAGAACTCTTAGAGGTTTCACATAATAAATCGTTTTATTACACCACCATAACTCGAGGTTTACGTGCAGTAGTATACAATTGAAAACACTGAAGAGCTAACCACGCTAGATGCCTAGCACCTGTATTCACAGGATAATTAGTCTGTTATGTAATACAATTTTGTCATATGATGACATGGTTGGAGACCGTGGCTGTTATTTGAAGACAAACGTTGATGGTGTTGGGACACCAACCAGCCACAAATTTATTTTATGTTCCTTTATCCAAAACGTACCGTTTCCGGTTTCGAATCATTACAATTCATCGTCAGAAGGCTTTCATGCTTTCGTTAGAACATGTGGTGCATTTTTTTTACTGATTAGTTGTCTTAAATTATAAATAATACATAATTGTAAGCACGTCATACAGATGGTTCCGTTACAGATTTGCATTGGGATGTGACTCACGTGAAATGCGATTTGGAGTACTTGGTTTCGTAGTTTTCTTCCAGCAGACGGCGTTCGTAGTTTTCGCCACATTCTCATCAGTGTACACATAAACTTGTATAATTGAGCGCTTCAGATTTGTTGCTAAATACATTTCCACCGCATTGCTACCGCCGCATTCCTACCGTTTCACACGTAAATTTGTACCACTGATCACTTCATATTAGTCACAGAACAGACTTCTAACATATACCGCATGTTTTGATGGATACAAAGTGTTTACAAACGTATGAGTGTCAAATATACTATGATATATCGCAACATTATATAGATGCTCCATATTTGGAAATAGATTATATATTGACTTGTGTAACTGAAATGGCAACGGCCTTGCCGCAGTGGCTACACCGGTTCCCGTGAGATCACCGAAGTTAAGCGCTGTCGGGCGAGGTCGGCACTTGGATGGGTGACCATCCAGGCCGCTATGCACTGTTGCCATTTTTCGGGGCGCACTCAGCCTCGTGATGCCAATTGAGGAGCTACTCGACCGAATAGTAGCAGCTCCGGTCAAGAATACCAACTTACGACCGGGAGAGCGGTGTGCTGACCCCACGCCCCTCCTATCCGCATCCTCCACCCAGGATGACACGGCGGTCGGATGGTCCTGGTAGGTCACTCGTGGCCTGATGACGGAGTGCTTATGTAACTGAAATGTCTTTTACACCAGCATAGAGAGTCCCTGAGTTTAGTACATTATTTTTATTTACATTTAGCATCATGAGAATTGTAGTAACATAGAAATTTGCCACTTGATCTGCAGATAGGGGGTAGGAATACTATTTGCTTTGCAGGGTGGAAGATAATATTTGGAAATTTTTGAGGAAAGTGGTGTTACCCAACTCAGTTTGTTCATTAAGGATATAGTCTGCGGTGCTGTTTTCGTGTGAGTGTATTTCTATTTCTTCCAATATATTCATAGTGGCTCCCTTTTATGCTAGGTGTAAAATTTTTAAGTTGTTCTCAATGTTTCTCACAAAATGGTTTTCTTCAGCAATATGGACTGCAAATGAAGATTTGTTCAAGTTGCCAAGCCTTAAGGCATCAATGTGTTCTTTGTATCTAATTTCAAAGCTTCTGCCTATTTGTCCAATGTAGAATTTTGGGCATGAATCACGTTTGAGTTTGTATATTCCTGACTTACTGTAGGGGCTCTTGCAGGTGTTTACATCATGGACTACTTTTTGTTGTAATTTATTATTTGTGGTAAAGCTGATTGTGATATTTTTCTTTTTAAATAAGTTTGCTATTTGGTATGATAGTGGGCCTATGTATGGGAGAGCAGCATATTTAGGTTTGGCTTCTGTGGCAACTGATTTGGTTTGGAGTGCATGTTGTGTGGATTGCTGTTAAGTAGATCTGTGGTTTTTGTTTGCATTTTGTTGTGGAGTTTTTCTATTATTATGGGTTTATATACATTATTATGAGCAACTGTTTTACTTATATTGTTTTCATTTTGTTGATCTGTGTCATTAATTGGTACTTTTTTAATTCGATGTACCATGGCTATGAAATATGCCATTTTTTGTTGGTGGGGGTTTGCAAGCATCAGTAAGAGACCTAACAACTGTGCCAGACACTTGTTGTCTTATATAGGCGTTGCCGACCGCAGCGCTGAATTCTGCCTGTTTACATATCTCTGTGTGTGAATACACATGCCTATAACAGTTTCTTTGACACTTCAGTGTACAAGGTGTAATGGGTATAAGTGCAGATATTTTTTTCGGTGACTCAGGACGGTGTACTCAATAACATTACGTCAGTATTTGCTTCATTTACAGACTAATAATTACAGATAGGTATTAGGTGACGTATGTTTTTAGCCTGGTTGGTACCTCCAGGTATGTGTGACAAAAGCAAGACATTAATGCTTATTTTCTCATGGGTTCGGAGATGTTGAAGTGTGGAGATGTGGATGCAATGTGGTAAATGTATACAGGCATAGTCCACTTAGTGTTGCAGTTGTGGCTATACAAAAAACATCAAGTCGTAAAGTTGGTGACGTCTTTGGGAAGACTGGTTGACACAGAGAAAAAACAACCGACACATTGGTGTGTGTACATATTAAGGTGTCACATATAAAAGTATCTGCACGTATAACCATTACAAAAAAAAAAATGGTTCAAATGGCTCAGAGCACTATGGGACTTAACTGCTGAGGTCATCAGTCCCCTAGAACTTAGAACTACTTTAACCTAACTAACCTAAGGACATCACACACATCCATGCCCGAGGCAGGATTCAAACCTGCAAACATAGTGGTCGCGCGGTTCCAGACTGTAGTGCTTAGAACCCCTCGGCCACACTGGCTGGCCTACTCATTACACATTGTATTTAACATACCTACAGTTTCAGATTTCAGTTACTTCCAGATCTAAGAGTTTTACTTGCACGTCAACTCTTGGTGGACACACAGTATGAGTCCACATTTTCATTCTTTTCTTGGTGTGATCCATAGGAGACATTACGACTGTTCCCGCCGGTCCCGCTGATCCCTCGGGTGGCCTCGGAGGACCTCTGGCTGTCCAAGGGTCAGGTCCTGGTCCCTAAAGGCACCCTGCTCTTCGTGTCGTCCTTCCTCACACACCGCCTGGCGGAATTCTTTCCGGACCCACTGAGGTTCGACCCTTCGCGCTTCCTCGAGGGCTGCGGAGGAAAGGAGCACGCGTGCAGCTACCTACCATTTGGGATGGGCCCGCGCAACTGCGTGGGCTACCAGTATGCCCGCCTGGAGCTGAAGGCCATGCTGGCAGATGTCCTGAGGCGCTTCCGCTTCCTGCCACACACCACCTGGGAGGACCTGGAAGGCGGCACGCTCTCTGTCACCCAGCACCCCGTCAAGCCGATCAGAGTTTCCTGCGTGCCTCTGGAGGGACCTGTCACATGTGAATAGTACGCTTCATACTGGTCAAACCAAGCTCTTCCTGACCAGTATCCTGAGGCACTACTCCCCCCTGCTGCACAGGCACTTTGAGGATATGAACGACAATGCACTTCCTGTCACCCTACACAATGTCAGTGTGATAAGCTACTGCTTCCATACCTCTGCATGCAATAGCATGTAAGAGCACCCTCAACATAATTTTGATCAAGGCACACATATATTAAGGATGCTACCTGCCAGTCGGCATTAATTTATGTCAGTAGGGCAAGTTTGAACCTAAGTTTCTTGGATGCTATGACTACTACGCCATACAACTGATATAAAACAACGCTCTGGCAGACAATGGCTTTAATTTCCGTGTGTCTTGAGTCATAGTGTCTCCAGGCTCAACATGGTGCCTGTTTTTTCAGAGATGTCTGAAAAAACAGACACCACATATAGAATTAAGGCAATGACAGCCAATGATCCTTTCAGCGCAGATGCACACCAAGTGGGAATTCTTATGGCAATCAGGGAGGTGCCATGAGTAATGAGGCTAATGAGCAGGGGCGTGGGGTAAGTTGCGAATTTGGGGCTGATGGGAAACGTGCTACGTTAGTCTGTGGAGTTGTTCTGACCACTCTGTCTGGATGGTATAGTGGGCAGCCCGTCTGCCTAGGTTTCAATCCCAGTCCAGCACGAATTTTGAACTTGCCCCGTTGATATAATTCAATGGGCACTGACAGATAATGTCTATATAATTCCCTGGTGCCTTGATTCAAATTGGCTGCAGGATCGAAATGGTCTCTGTTCTTTTGGACAAGTCCGAAAGAACAGAAAGAATAGACACCACGCTCTGGTCGACATTACAAGGTGGTTTCCATTCCTGAAACATATGTTTTGGAAGAATCTGGTGGTCAAGAAGCCGAACATGATCTTCCGAGCGTACCTGCATGAGCCAGCACATAGGACCACCTTCCACACTGCTAGAGCTGGAAGTTATGCTGACGAATATCCTGAGAAGTTTCCAAACCTACCTCATTGCTGTCAGGATAACCTGGAGTTCAATGTCCTATCTTAAGCTTACATACCATCTGCCTAATCAGAGTCTCCTGCGTGTCCATGTTACCGTCTCCAGCAGTCCACGTCTGGTATTAGCCACCACAGTTGGAACCTTCATAGGCTGTTGTCACATATCGCTCTGAACTACAACACTGTGTGGTAATCAGCACTCAGTGAAACATGTATATGTGAAGTTTTCAGCCACACACAGACTGGACAGTTTGGTCAGCCGAAGATTCCACGCTTTGCAGCCGGCCATCCCCCACTGTTGAGCGCTCAGTCTGCACCAGACATGTAGTATCTACTGCTGGTTCTCAGCTCAGCGTCCAGTCGCAGTCTGGGAAGAGACTCCTTAAAAAGAAAGTGGCCAGGCATGGTATCCATCTAACATTCACGTCAGCACTGTATTTCATTCGAATCTATCACCAGAATAAACAGTATATGAATCATACACTGATTATATGGCATTAGAAACAATTGCCTGACCTATTGTAACCAGCTCACAAATGGATGTCTGGATCGAGCTGGTACTTTAAATCCCAACTGGCTCTGTTCCTCCATTGAGATTCATTAATTTACATTTGTATAAACCTGAGAAAGAAGGGGATCGAAGAAACTGAGGTGTGTGTTAACGGAATGGTGCTGGCTGGAAACCTTTTCAGTATCCTTGGATGAGATGAAAAATATGTGCAAACCTCTAACTCTGATAAGGGACAAGATGATAGAACATGTATTCGGACATCACAGAATAACTTCTGTAGTACTAGAGCTGTAAAGGATAACAATTGTAGGTGAACACTAAGATTGAAATATATACAACAAATAACTGAAGCAGCGCTACTATAAGATTAAGGTATTCTCACAGTAAAGGAAATCAGGGTTGGCCGCATCATAGTATTCAAAATTTTTAATAACTTCAGGAAATACATAAAAAAGTTGTGCTGAGCTACACATAAATGCTGACGCGGAATCAACTCTGCATCCACAATACTTCCACTTTCCCATCAATAATCACTATAGGACTGTATGTGGTTGCCTTCAATAATAGGAATGAGAATAATAAAATTTTTGTATTTGTGTTTACAGGAACAACGGCCACAAATATTTTACTCTCCCATATTAAAAGAACATTTGCGTACAGCATATGTAATGACATAAAATACACCGAATGTAAAATTTTTGACAGAAGTTTTTCTTTCTACTGTATGGTACTTTATCAACTCTCCTATTTAATATCCATCTTTTGATTTACAGCTCCTTATATTGGCCGTGTCTGCAGTTAAAATTTTTGGGATTTGAGGTCCGCCAGTTACGCAAAACACCGTTTTTCTCAGTACCCAAACATGTTTCGGCACCACTGTGCCATCATCAGTGGGTTTTAGTTTTTATTTATTCTGCAATGTGAACATCTTTGTTACATGATTATAAAATTATGTGCATTACTAAAAATGCACATAATTTTATAATCATGCAACAAAAATGTTCACATTGCAGAATAAATAAAAACTAAAACTAAAAATGCACATAATTTTATAATCATACAACAAAAATGTTCACATTGCAGAATAAATAAAAACTAAAACTAAAAATGCACATAATTTTATAATCATACAACAAAAATGTTCACATTGCAGAATAAATAAAAACTAAAACCCACTGATGATGGCACAGTGGTGCCAAAACATGTTTGGGTACTGCATAGCTGGCGGACCTCAAATCCCAAAAATCTCCTATTTAACTTTATTTTTGTTTTATTTTTAAGGGGTTGGGATTCAGACCAGCTACTCACAAACTGGTGTTGCTAGTATAAGATGTCCAGCTTCACAAGTAACGACATTACATTTCTTCCAGAGCTAAAATTGAAGTTATGCTTGTTAATTATGTAGGGAGTTTAAACATGGATTGCTTTGGTAGGTCTCCACAACGGACGTCACGTCCAAGTTAGATAGTGAGTATAGTCCTGTCGTACCAGCTGTTTTAACGATTCCATGGCATTACTGGAGAAAAAAAAAACGGCAATCAGATTTATGGAGGTGAGATCCAGTTATATTGGGTCGGTGTTTAAGTTCGCAGTATTTATCCATAACTTTAATAAATACAAAAGATACACATAGCAGAGGTTTTAGTCATCAAATAATATATTCTCCTTCACTATTTACAACAGTCTGCCACCGCTGGGGTAACTTTTCGATTCCACGACTGTACAAATCGTGTGGTTTTGAGGTGAAGAGTTCATCGAGCCACGCGGAAAGAAATTTCCTTGAAGGTTGTACGATAGAGAACGTAACCCAAACTCCTGCACAGCTTTTTCTGTCAGTCTTGCAGAATGCTGCCGGGCGTTATCGTCTACATCTGCATTTACGTGATTACTCTGCTATTCACAATAAAGTGCCTGGCAGAGGGTTCAATGAACCAACTTCAATCTGTCTCTTTACCGTTACACTCTCGAACGGAGCGCGGGAAAAACGAGCACTTAAATTTTTCTGTGCGAGCCCTGATTTCTCTTATTTTTATTGTGATGATCACTTCTCCCTTTGTAGACGGGTGCCAACGGAATGTTTTCGCAGTCGGAAGAGAAAACTGGTGACTGAAATTTCATGAGAATATTTCGTCGCAACGAAAAACCCCTTTGTTTTAATGATTGTCACTCCAATTCACGTATCATGTCTGTGACACTATCTCCCCTATTTCGCCATAATACAAAACGAGCAGCCCTTCTTTGTACTTTTTCGATGTCATCCGTCAGTCCTACCTGATGCGGATCCCACACCGCACAGCAGTACTCCAGATCAGGGCGGACAAGCGTGGTGTAAGCAGTCTCTTTAGCAGACCTGTTGCACCTTCTAAGTATTCTGCCAATGAATCGCAGTCTTTGGTTGGCTCTACCCACAACATTATCTATGTGATCGTTCCAGTTTAGGTTATATGTAATTGTAATCCCTAAATATTTAGTTGAATTTACAGCCCTCAGATTTGTGTAACTTACCGCGAAATCGAAATTTAGCTGATTTCTTTTAGTACTCATGTGAATAACTTCACACTTTTCTTTATTCAGGGTCAATTGCCACTTTTCGCACCTTACAGATATCGTATCTAAATCATTTTGCAATTCGTTTTGGTCATCTGATGACTATACAAGACGGTAAATGACAGCCTGATCTGCAAACAATCTAAGATGGCCGCTCAAATTGTCACCTACGTCGTTAATATGGATCAGGAACAATAGAGGGCGTATAATACTTCCTTGGGGAACGTCGGATGTTACTTCTGTTTTGCTCGATGACTTTCGATCTATTACTACTAAGTGTAACCTTTCTGACAGGAAATCACGAATCCAGTAACACAACTGAGGCGATATTTCGTAGGCAGGCAGCTTGATTAGAAGACGCTTGTGAGGAACGGTGTCGAAAGCCTTCTGGAACGTCACCAGAAACGTTACAGGTTAGTAATGGTCGGTGTTGGGCCGGCCGAAGTGGCCGAGCGGTTAAAGGCGCTACAGTCTCGAACCGCACGACCGCTACGGTCGCAGGTTCGAATCCTGCCTCGGGCATGGATGTGTGTGATGTCCTTAGGTTAGTTAGGTTTACGTAGTTCTAAGTTCTAGGGGACTTATGACCACAGCAGTTGAGTCCCATAGTGCTCAGAGCCATTTGAACCATTTGAAATGGTCGGTGTTGTTCACGAGCCAATTGATGACGAGCAACGTATGTACTTCTACGCAAGTCACCCCTCAGCTTGTAAGTATTTAATTCTACAGGAGATGTGGCTTCAGATCCTACATCTGCCTGTCTCAGGTATTTTAGTGTAACAGTATAATGAGAATGGATAATGCATTTTTGCTGATCACGAGTATTCGAACCGGCAGCCATAAGCTTCAGGTGCAGAATAAGGTGGTGGTTGCAATCTAACTGCACATTTTTGTGTATGTAAATGTGTGTTGCGAGGTGGATACCCTGCCCCTCCTCCACCTTCAGACAAGGCCGTGTTTCGTTTTATGGAAATATTCCACTTTTGATTGCAACCAAATATTTTACAATTCCAGATACACATTACTTGCAGTTTGGATGTATTGGGAGAGAATACGGTAGAATTCGGAATCTGAATAAACAATATCCTACAAATAACAATACGCTAAAAAGACTTGAGGTAGCAGGTCATAGGGCATGGCATCTAGTTCTTTTCTCCCTATATATTCCTATGCACTGAACTAGCAGTTTAGCAAACGAATGGATGCATACCACGTAGGCCAAAAAATATCTTATAGGTGGTGCGAACAGAATGCATCGTGTGTTTGAACCTGTGCAAAGATCAAAAAACAGTATTTACAATGTGCTACCCTGTACTCCGTCCTAATCACCCTCACTTAGCATCAATTACAGGCCGGCCGGAGGGGCCGAGCGGTTCTAGGCGCTTCAATCTGGAACCGCGCGACCGCTACGGTCGCAGGTTCGAATCCTGCCTCGGGCATGGATGTGTGTGATGTCCTTAGGTTAGTTAGGTTTAAGTAGTTCTAAGTTGTAGGGGACTGATGACCTCAGATGTTAAGTCCCATAGTGCTCAGAGCCATCAATTACAGAATGACTTACACAGTGGGCTGCTGTGTGATACTTTACAGTGTTTTGCAGTTTGACTACAGAGTAATAAGGTCCTACACATGGATAATGGGTTACGTGCACGGAAAAGAAAGCTAGCAAAAGAGGACAGCAAAATCAAGAATCGAAGAGCCCAGTATATAGCTTAGACAACTGCCATAGAGGAAGAATATAAACTGCAATTAGAGAAAGAAGAAGCTATTGCAAGTGCGCATGCAAGGTTTACATATCGCTTTAAACACACTGTGTAGAGTAATCTGTCTACAATTGGGCACTATAAGATACTAGCATATACTATAAATATCAATAGTGAGTAACCATAAGTTTGAGTACTGTTCGTAAATGTTGCAAATCAAACCAGTTACTGCGTGAAGGTTATAACAATACCTCCACTAACAATTCATTAGTTCAAAAATTATCACGTCGCGCACTCAAAGTATGATCTTTTTATTGCGCAACTAAAAGGTCTTTAGTGTGCCAGGTATTGCCACATCAATTTGATTACAGTCACTGAAGAAAATTAACAATAATATCACTTATCTTGTATTTGCAATCCAACGACGATATCTCTCTTGCTCTGGCTTTGGCTCGTAATTAAAAATGTTGTCTAGGTAGCATGACTATCGCTGTTGGTGCGAAAGGCACTCTGGTGTTAATTAAGCCGACTTGAAGAACTTACGAAGACAGTCTTTCAGGATTAATTTGATGATCTATGTTTTTCGTATCAATGTGCTTCATACTTTTTTAAACGATGGTCGCTTGAAAATAATTCTTGACACTCACTTTTCACAAAAATTCACATTTATTAAACTTTTTATACTTTCGCATGTTCAAAACATTGCTTCATCATACATTTTCGCAGCCGTTGCTGCTCTTGATAAAACTCACAACATTTTTCATTGTCCACAACTCAGACTCATCTTTTCATTTCCAACACAATGTCAAGACTGTTCATATTCAACACAAGAACTTGACAACTCTGTACGCTTCCGCGCAAAAAGTCACAAACCAGCATCAAAGATAACAATAAGTACAAAGATATTCACACTAGATATTATATCGATTTCAACATCTCAAAATATCGACGTACATACATATAAAAATGAAACCAAATTTGAATAGAGTGAAAAATATGAGATACTACGTAGAAAAATATTCATTAATCTACGGTATCGAAAAGTAGGGTTGGCGAGTGGTAATGGTTTCACAAATAAAGAACCATTACAAGGTGTACATGAAAGATCTGTTTATAAAGCTCCATTCACGTAAGGGTCTGCTTAGGGAGGAAAGTTGCAATGCATCTAAATGTGCTGTACTAGATGCTGTATACCTAGCAACATAGCCGGCCGCGGTGGTCTAGCGGCTCTAGGCGTTCAGTCCGGAACCGCGCGACTGCTACGGTCGCAGGTTCGAATCCTGCCTCGGGCATGGATGTGTGTGATGTCCTTAGGTTAGTTAGGTTTAAGTAGTTCTAAGTTCTAGGGGACTGATGACCGCAGCTGTTAAGTCCCATAGTGCTCAGAGCCATTTGAACCATTTTTTGAACCTAGCAACATAACAACCGTCTGTACCGTTTAAAACCGACGAACTAACATATTTTTAATGGTAATTCATTTGCGAAGACTGTTAATTTAAAGTCCTACATGGTTATACAACATTGGATACAGAAGCGGTGTAAAGAAACCTACTGCCATATTCAGATGTGGACCTCTGTGTGCGCGGTAAAGTGCGAAACATTTAATATTTAACTCACGTACGCAGCAGATCTGGATAGTGCAGTTTTCTCCGAGGCTCCGTCCTCTGCCCTGCAGGCCTGACAGTGCACGCTGTACATGGTACAAATACTGATGACTGACTATGCCCAGGCCTGCGTCCACACGATACTGCATACTGCGTGTGCTGGGGGAATGCATGCACAGTCTCTCAGCAGTGTGAATGCTGTGGTGTGAATCAAGGTTCCGCAGTATATGTAGTAACATGCAGAAGCTGAGCTAAGCTTAGTCAGCCATCGGCATTCGTGCTGAACACACTGTGCATGCTCGTGCCTGCCTGTGAAGAGCATGGGAGTTAGGAAAGTAGTAGACTTTCCATATGAGTAGTGTACATAAATTTAATATTCTTGTGTACAGAGAGGCCCACACTTGAATATGGCAGTAGGCTGCTGTAGACTGCTTCCGCTTCCAACATGTTATAGCTATGTAGGACTTGACGTTCACAGTTTTTGCTACCGAATTACCATTATAAACCGTTATTGCATCAGTACTAAACTATGCAGGCGATTGTTATCTTGCTATGTGCACGACATATAGTCTGAAACGCGGGGCGTTCAAAAAGTAGTTCTTTGAAGATAGGTTGGTCTTATTTAGAATTACAATACACCATGTTATTCCCCACTCTATCATCATCATCATCATCATCATCATCATCATCATCTCAGCCTTTTCCCACGTCATGTGGGGTCCTCGTCGCTTTGCTGGATCCTTCTCTTCCATAAATGCCTATCCAGAGCTTCTTCTCTAAGCCATCCTTTCTACCCTACGTCCTCAGGTACCTTGTCTTTCCATCTCAGTTTCGGTCTTCCTCTTCTCCTTGATCCTTCGATTTCTAGGTCTTCAATTCTTCTCCCCACTTTACTACTCTCCTCTTCTCTGCACATGCCCATACCATCCTAGCCTACTTTCTTGGATCTTCTTCGCTATGGGCCCAACTTTCACTGTTTGCCTGATGTACTCATTCCTTAGTCTATCCTTCTGTGTCACCCCACTCATCCACTTTAACATTCTCATTTCTGCCACTTCCATAATTTTCTCTTGGGCGTTTGTAACTGTCCAAGTATATGCACTATACAGCATTGCAGGCCTCACCACAGACTTGTGTCCGCCCCCGGTAGCTGAGTGGTCAGCGAGACAGAATGTCAGTCCTAAGGGCCCGGGTTCGATTCCTGGCTGGGTCGGAGATTTTCTCCGCTCATGGACTGGGTGTTGTGTTGTCCTAATCATCATCATTTCATCCCCATCGACGCGCAAGTCATCGGTAAACATCATGCTCCAAGGTGGCTCTTGTTTCACATCTTTGAGTAGTACATCCATGACAAGGTCAAAGAGAATTATATTCCCCACCCTGTTGGCTAAAAAATCCTGTTTTTCAACATGGTCTCTGACCAATGCAACGGCCTTACGCGACCTTACTGGGACGGCTTGTATATCCGCGTGGTACCACTCTACTCGTCGACGTCAGAGTCAATATGGAACTGCATCAATAACCTCCCCATCATCCACATACTGCTTCCCGTGGAGTGCTTCCCTCTTTGAACCAAATTTAGAAGGGTGAGATCTGGGCTGTGGGTTGAATGAGGAAGGAAAGTTCAAGAAAGTTATGTGACCTCCTGCCTGGAGCGCCAACTTGTATGAAGCCTTGCACTGTCATGGAGAATGGGAAGCTCGTTCGCACTTTTGTGTCGACGAACTCGCTGAAGTCGTTTCTTCAATTTCCTGAGGGTACCACAACGGTGTGCGATTTGTGCTTTTACCAGTGGGGGGGATGTCTTAGGGGGTTAGTATAATTACATATGTTACTAGCTTGGAGCGTGGCGTTACCCATGGTTAAACAGTTATTTATAAATAGATGTTAATGCCGAAACTCGCTATTCACTCGTATGCATTATCAGAAAAGCCATCCCTTGTTGTATCTTTAAAAGTACATTATAAGTAAAGGTTATTTACAAAATTCTTCTACATACAGGTATATGACGGGAATTCAAAAAATAAAGGCACATTTGTGAAAAGCTGCACTTACTCTGATGATAGAAAGCTGAAACATGCGTTATTTTTCTACGTAACCTCCATGGACTTAATGCAGTTTTCCCGACGTTTTGCGAGGTTTTTTTTTATTTCATCAGAAAATACGTTTTTCGGTTGCATATGTAACCAATTTTGCACCGCAGCAAAGACGTCTTCATCACTTTCAAATCTTCTTCCCTGTAGTGCTTCCGTTAAGGGTCCAAACATGTGAAAATCACTAGGGGCCAGGTCTGGACTGTATGGTGGATGTTCCAGCACCTCGAGTCTCAACTCCTTTATTGCGTCGGCTGTCCGTTTGGCAGAATGTGGGCGAGCGTTATCTTGCTGCAGGATGACACCTCTTCACAGTTTTCCGCGACGTTTGGATCTGATTGCAGGTATTAGTTTCGTACGCAACACGTCACATCCACCATACAATACAGACCTGGCTCTAAAGCCTCGTTTACGCTGGGGCGGCGTCTTTCAACATTGTGGCATGCTACGGAAATGTGGCGTGCGTCGTCTTGTAGCATGCTACAACAGGAAACATCTTGCGGCGTATGTTGCATGCGGCAGGTTAATTTATACCTAAGCAACAGAATTTGCGCCACACGTGTGTCGGTCTTGCAGTATAAAGGATGATAAAGTATCGCAGCGGCGGACTACATGGTACTTGCACATGCTGCTAACAACGGAAATGAAAACCAAAGGAAAAGAAAACGATCGTGGAAGAGAAGAGTATTTAAAGAAGTTCCACGAAATAGTATCCTAGGAACTAGAAGCAGACGATGGTGCGTTATTTAGTAATGTGTGCTTTCGTCCCAGGCGCGTTACTCCGCGCCATACCGTTGCCTACAGGCGGCCTAACGGTAAATGGTCGCACAGGTACCGGGCCGGTCACCACCCTGTGTCAGGGCCCGGGGTGGGAACTTCAGCCCCCAGCTCACCCAACTCTGCGGTATGACTGCCACACTGCTTCCCTCGCAAGCTCGCAAGTAAACGGATGACGCACCTTAGACGAAAGCAACAATGACAACATAAGAATGTGATTTAGTTCTAAATGTTTTCAAATGCTTAACTACTACATAACACTTTTTCAAAATTAATAAGCAAACATATTAATAGTATTAATAGTAAGACTGTATTAAAAACTTTCAGTGTTCGGCTCCACAAATTTAAATTATATGTAAAGTTTTACTCCAGTGCGTGGGAAATAAACATCCCAGGTTGGGATGCATAAACTAAAGCCAGAGGAGGGGATGGTCTGATGCAAATCGCACACTGTACCACAATCCACATTACAGTCGATCGTGGCACCGTGAAAGAGGACACCAAACAGGATAACCTCTTCATAGTTCCACAGCTCCGTCGCCATGACTTTACTGATTGAGAGTGCGGTTAAAGGCGCTGCAGTCTGGAACCGCAAGACCGCTACGGTCGCAGGTTCGAATCCTGCCTCGGGCATGGATGTTTGTGATGTCCTTAGGTTAGTTAGGTTTAACTAGTTCTAAGTTCTAGGGGACTAATGACCTCAGCAGTTGAGTCCCATAGTGCTCAGAGCCATTTGAACCATTTGAGAGTGCGGCTCTGAACTTTTTCTTCAGAGGAGAGGTGGACTGTGAACTACAGTACAACTTGGCGTTTTTTATACACACAAATCATTTCCAAATACGAAATAAAACAATAAGTGAAAGGAAAACAACTAAGACCAACGCAGACTTGAACTCTGGACCTCTGGGTTCGTAATTTTACCAGCTTAGCTAACGAGCAGCGTCACACTACTAGGAGGGTGGTCGACATTACTTTACTGGCTGAGGGTACGGCTTTGGCAATTTTCCTTCAGAGGAGACGTGGTGTTGCAGCACTCCATGAATTACCATTTTGTTTCCGGTTCGAAGTACTCAACGCCTGTGAGGAAGTTCGACAAAAAGTTGTCACAATAAGGCTCGTAACGCGCAAACAATTCTGCACAAATGGTACTTCGTTGGTCTTTATGGTCTTGCCAGCCGCGAGGAATTCAGCGGATGCACACCTTTGAATACCCCAAACGGTGGACCACTGTGTCTGCAGTAACAACAGAGACATCCAGCTGTGCAGCGAGGTGTCTGATTGCCATCCACTGATCACCTCTAATGAGAGTGTCCGCACGTTCCAACATTGGTGGAGTCACGGCGCTGAGCAGCCGGACAGTTTCGCGCGACCTTGCTCCTATGATGACAGACGCCTCGCCCAGCCACTCATCTTACTTTTGTTCACTATCAAGTCCCCGTGGACACCTACGAATATCTGCCACTGTCTGGTTTTCTGCCAAAAGAAACTCGATGGTAGCTCTCTGCTTGGAACGCACTTCTGTCACAGACACTATTTTGAAGGCTACGTACAGTGCCATCACGTACCGGAACTTCATGAAACTATAGGGACTGTAGTGAGAATATTCCTCAATGTCCCACAGCAAATTCTTCTTTCTTTCAACCGAAACTGGGCGAGGAAAAAATGCGTTGCCTTACTTATTGAACCCCCCTCATAACTTACATTTTTAAGCAGATCAGCATGTGAATGCAACTTTATACACACATTATTCGTGTGTCCCTTCATGCAGTAAATGGTCTCTATTGCGACAATTTCGGCCAGTACTCCTACGTATTGTTACTCACTATTGCTACACTCCTGGAAATGGAAAAAAGAACACATTGACACCGGTGTGTCAGACCCACCATACTTGCTCCGGACACTGCGAGAGGGCTGTACAAGCAATGATCACACGCACGGCACAGCGGACACACCAGGAACCGCGGTGTTGGCCGTCGAATGGCGCTAGCTGCGCAGCATTTGTGCACCGCCGCCGTCAGTGTCAGCCAGTTTGCCGTGGCATACGGAGCTCCATCGCAGTCTTTAACACTGGTAGCATGCCGCGACAGCGTGGACGTGAACCGTATGTGCAGTTGACGGACTTTGAGCGAGGGCGTATAGTGGGCATGCGGGAGGCCGGGTGGACGTACCGCCGAATTGCTCAACACGTGGGGCGTGAGGTCTCCACAGTACATCGATGTTGTCGCCAGTGGTCGGCGGAAGGTGCACGTGCCCGTCGACCTGGGACCGGACCGCAGCGACGCACGGATGCACGCCAAGACCGTAGGATCCTACGCAGTGCCGTAGGGGACCGCACCGCCACTTCCCAGCAAATTAGGGACACTGTTGCTCCTGGGGTATCGGCGAGGACCATTCGCAACCGTCTCCATGAAGCTGGGCTACGGTCCCGCACACCGTTAGGCCGTCTTCCGCTCACGCCCCAACATCGTGCAGCCCGCCTCCAGTGGTGTCGCGACAGGCGTGAATGGAGGGACGAATGGAGACGTGTCGTCTTCAGCGATGAGAGTCGCTTCTGCCTTGGTGCCAATGATGGTCGTATGCGTGTTTGGCGCCGTGCAGGTGAGCGCCACAATCAGGACTGCATACGACCCAGGCACACAGGGCCAACACCCGGCATCATGGTGTGGGGAACGATCTCCTCCACTGGCCGTACACCACTGGTGATCGTCGAGGGGACACTGAATAGTGCACGGTACATCTAAACCGTCATCGAACCCATCGTTCCACCATTCCTAGACCGGCAAGGGAACTTGCTGTTCCAACAGGACAATGCACGTCCGCATGTATCCCGTGCCACCCAACGTGCTCTAGAAGGTGTAAGTCAACTACCCTCATCAGCAAGATCTCCGGATCTGTCCCCCATTGAGCATGTTTGGGACTGGATGAAGCGTCGTCTCACGCGGTCTGCACGTCCAGCACGAACGCTGGTCCAACTGAGGCGCCAGGTGGAAATGGCATGGCAAGCCGTTCCACAGGACTACATCCAGCATCTCTACGATCGTCTCCATGGGAGAATAGCAGCCTGCATTGCTGCGAAAGGTGGATATACACTGTACTAGTGCCGACATTGTGCATGCTCTGTTGCCTGTGTCTATGTGCCTGTGGCTCTGTCAGTGTGATCATGTGATGTATCTGACCCCAGGAATGTGTCAATAAAGTTTCCCCTTCCTGGGACAATGAATTCACGGTGTTCTTATTTCAATTTCCAGGAGTGTATTTACGCCAGTAAATGCTAATATCTCATATCCCCAAGTCATAGTCAGATTACTCTGTACCCCGTGTTTGAAACAATATGTAAACCTTAGTTGCACATTTGCAATAGCTTCTCCTTTCTGCAATTGCAGTTTATATACTTCCTCCGTGGCAGCTGTCTTCACCATATACTTCTGTTTTCCGTTTCTTGACTTTGATATCCTCCATTTCCAGCTTTCTTTTTCACGTACGTAACACATTAACCGTGCTTGGCGGCTGATTACCCCCGGTAGACAAACTGCACAACTCTGTGAAACACCGCACATCGGCCGTTCCATAACTTATTTGTTAACGGATACAACACGGAAGCGACTAGCACAGAGTAGGGTGGAACACGTTGTCAGTACTGTTTGTTGGTCTTCTGTTCCCAACTGTAACATTCTGTTTTGGTGTAAAATGGTAGGCATACATTCATTTGCTAAACTATGTTTTGTATGCAGGGAGACATATTCGGACAAAAAAACTCGATGACTTACACTATGTCATGTTACCACACTTTGTTTCAGCTGTTCTATTCTCTCCCAATAAATACGAGCTGCGAGTAAAGTGTACTTGGAATTGCAAAATTTTTGAATTCAATCTACAGTGGAATTGTACCATGAAACGAAAAGAAGCCCTGAGGGGGGAGGGCTCTTGAATTCGCTGCACACACTCACACACTCTCTCTCACACACACACGCACAATCGCACACGCACACAATGTAAATACATTACGAGTAGAACCACATTTAGAAGACATGGCCAGAAGAACATGTTTTTGACAAGAGGTGTCTGAATGAAGGCAACAGGTAGATTCCATATTTTTAGATTTCTGCAAAATCTTTGGCACGGTGCCCATTACAGGCGATTGACGAGCACGACGATTGTGCCTATGGGACGTCTGCGACCTTTCAAGGGCGCGCCAGTGGCGATTCGACAAGAAGTGCCTGTAAAAGCAAGGAAGGATATTAAGACGAAAAAGCAAAATGATGAGCAACGGTCATGATACCTCAGACTCGTTGTATATTGAGGTCAACAGAGTTTATTTGTATGCGCAGTGTAGGAGATAACGTTGATAATATTGGTGGTAGACCTACGAGGTGTGGCTAGAAAAAAACCGGACTAGTACTGGTGAAACAATAAAACGAATGCAATGAGGCTGAAAGTCGCGTGGCCTGTCACGTGACTCTCGCTCCGCCTACTGCTCGAGTTTCATCTGCCTCCTGCACTCAGTCTGCCCGTGGCGTCTGTTTTAAGTAGTTGACGTTTTGTCTGTGCGTCGGAAAATGTTGAGTGTACAGAAAGAACAGCGTGCTAACATCAAATTTTGTTTCAAACTAGGAAAATCTGCAAGTGAAACGTTTGTAATGTTACAACAAGTGTACGGCGATGATTGTTTATCGCGAACACAAGTGTTTGAGTGGTTTAAACGATTTAAAGATGGCCGCGAAGACACCAGTGATGACACTCGCACTGGCAGACCATTGTCAGCAAAAACTGATGCAAACATTGAAAAAATCGGTAAACTTGTTCGACAAGATCGCCGTTTAACAATCAGAGCAGTGTCTGAGTTAACAGGAGTTGACAAGGAACGTGTTGGGCAGATTCTTCATGGAAGTTTCAACATGAACAAAGTGTGTTCAAAAATGGCTCCAAAGTGTCTCACAATTGAACAGAAGGAACGCCGAAGAATGATTTGTTCTGACATCCTGGAAAACACTGAAAGTGATTCCACCTTCTTACAAAATGTTATTACTTGCGATGAATCGTGGTTTTTTACTTACGATCACGAAACTAAACCCCAATCGATGCATTGGAAAACTCCTGGTTCTCCGCGACAAAAAAAGCACGAATGTCAAAATCGAAATTCAAGGCAATGATGATTGTTTTTTTTGACATCAAAGGGATTGTGCACATTGATTGGGTACCAGAGGGACAAACAGTGAATCAGCATTACTACATTCGCGTCCTGGCTACCCTACGTGAGCGAGTACGGAGAAAACGGAACGATTTGTGGAGAAAAAAGTCATGGATCCTTCACCAGTGCGTTGTCAGTGAAGACGTTTTTGGCAAAACACAACATTCCCATCTTAGATCATCCACCCTACTCACCTGATTTGGCCCCCTGTGACTTTTTTCTTTTCCCTAAAGTCAAGTCAGCTTTGAAAGGAACTAGATTTGAGACTGTTGAAGCGGTAAAAGAAAAAGCGACGGAAGGAATGTATGGACTTACCGAAAATGATCTGCAGCATTGCTATGAACAGTGGAAAATTCGTATGGAGCGGTGTAGAGACCGAGGAGGAGAGTACATTGAAGGAGATAACATGAAATTGTAAATAATTGTAAATAAATGTTTTTTCCAGCATCAGTCCGGTTTTTTTCTAGCCGCACCTCGTATATATTTATTTGTGGTAGTCTTATCAATAGAACAACAAGATGATCGCTGTTTAGAGGCAGCAGGATTCTTGTGAGGCTGGAGGAGATATGAATCTCTGACCTCAGGTTGCCAGGCGGAGGAGAAGAGCGCTCTGTACCTGCTCGCTGGGGGCGGAGTAAAGAGACTCCAAGTGAATCACCTGCAAGGTGGAGTATTGTTTTCCACACAGCGAGATGTGGTATTTTCTAGCCATAAATGATATTTAAGTTTAGTATTTAATGTATGGGAGTTACGGAATGAAATGGGTAGGGGTTATTGTTGTATACCTTGTGCTTAATATGACCCCACAAGAAGGAGTCGCATCTGTTCCGATCTGGTGAATATGGTGGGAATCGAGGGCCATGCCAGTGGCCGTTGGGAACCCCAGAGCCAGGATGCGGTCCCCAAAGTGCGCCTCCAGGACATGACTTTCCTGCTTCTATGAGGTAGATCTCCATTCTGCATGGACCACATCTTGTCGAAAGCAAGGTCACTTTGCACAACAGGGATGAAATAATTTTCCAGAGCCTTCACGGATTGTCCAGTAGTCACCTTGCCATCAAGGAATATCGCATCAATTATTTGTAATTGGGGACTGCACACGACACAGTCACCTGTTGAGGCTCAAGAGACTTGTCGATCGCGAATTGCGTATAATCAGTCCCTCAAATACGTCAATTTTTCTTGTTGACGAAGACATCCGAATGAAAGTCGGCTAAACCAAACTATGTGCATACTAATTCCCATCATGCCCCGCAAACCGTTCAGACGTTATGACAATTTTATTTCATGTAGTTCAATAATTAAGCAGGCATGGCTAGAGGACAAAAGTAACGATGTAGAGGCTTATCTCACTAGGGGTAAGATAGATACTGCTTACAGTAAAATTAAAGAGACCTTTGGAGAAAAGAGAACCACTTGTATGAATATCAAGAGCTCAGATGGAAACCCAGTTCTAAGGAAAGTAGGGAAAGCAGAAAGGTGGATGGAGTACATAGAGGGACTATACAAGGGCGATGTACTTGAGAGCAATGTTATAGAAAGGGAAGAGGATGTAGATGAAGATGAAATGGGAGATATGATACTGCGTGAAGAGTTTGACAGAGCACTGAAACACCTGAGCCCCGGGAGTAGACAACATTCCATTAGAACTACTGATAGCCTTGGGAGAGCCTTGCCTAACAAAACTCTACCATCTGGTGAGCAAGATGTATGAGACAGGCGAAATACCCTCAGACTTCAAGAAGAAAGCAGGTGTTGACAGAAGTGAAAATGACCGAACTATCAGTTTAATAAGTCATGGCTGCAAAATACTAACGCGAATTCCTTACAGACGAATGGAAAAGCTGGTAGAAGGCGACCTTGGGGAAGATCAGTTCGGATTCCGTAGAAATATGGGAACACGTGAGGCAATACTGACCCTACGACTTATCTTAGAAGCTAGAGTAAGAAAAGACAAACCTACATTTCTAGCACTTGTAGACTTAGAGAAAGCTTTTGACAATGTTGACTAGAATACTCTCATTGAAATTCTGAAGTTGGAAGGGGTAAAATACAAGGAGCGAAAGGCTATTTACAATTTGTACAGAAACCAGATGGCAGTTATAAGAGTCGAGGGGCATGAAAGGGAAGCAGTGGCTGGGAAGGGAGTGAGACAGGGTTGTAGCCCATCCCCGATGTCATTCAATCTGTATATTGAGCAAGCAGTAAAGGAAACAAAAGAAAAATTCGAAGTAAGTATAAAAATCCATGGAGAAGAAGTAAAAACTTTGAGGTTCGTCGATGACATTGTAATTCTGTCAGAGACAGCAAAGGACTTGGGAGAACAGTTGAACGGAATGGACAGTGTCTTGAAAGCAGGATATAAAATGAACATCAATAAAAGCAAAACGAGGATAATGGAATGTAGTCGAATTAAGTCGGGTGATGCTGAGGGGATTAGGAAATGAGACACTTAAAGTAGTAAAGGAGTTTGGCTATTTGGGGAGAAAAATAACTGCTGATGGTCGAAGTAGAGAGGATATAAAATGTAGAGTGGCAATGGCAAGGAATGCGTTTCTGAAGAAGAGAAATTTGTTAACATCGAATATAGATTTAAATGTCAGGAAGTTGTTTCTGAAAGTATTTGTATGGAGGGTAGCCATGTATGGAAGTGAAACATGGACGATAAATAGTTTAGACAAGAAGAGAATAGAAGCTTTCGAAATCTGGTGCTACAGAAGAATGTAGAAGATTAGATGGGTATATCACATAACTAATGAGGAGGTATTGAATAGGATTGGGGAGAAGAGGAGTTTGTGGCACAACCTGACTAGAAGAAGGGATCGGCTGGTAGGACATGTTTTGAGGCATCACAGGATCACCAATTTAGTATTGGAGGGCAGCGTGGAGGGTAAAAATCGTTCAGAAGGATGTAGGTTGCAGTAGGTACTGGGAGATGAAGAAGCTTGCACAGGAGAGAGTAGTATGGAGAGCTGCATCAAACCAGGCTCAGGACTGAAGACCACAACAGCAACAGTTCAATAATTTTCACACTGTATGTAGGCCACACTTACAGATGCGCAAGTTAGTTGCGAAGTGAGAACAGCTGATCGCGGTGATAAACTTCCTCGAACAGCAAAGAACGATGTAGTAAGCGAGTCGTTGCCACCACACTGGAGGAAGTCCCTTTGTTATGGGCGGCATGACTGGACACCAGGTTTTAAAGAAAGAAATAAGCAGTAACAGAATGTGAATGAAGCTGTATTTGAGTGCAGGACATCACTGGATTTGGAGACTTGGTCAAGATTGTGCAGCCACACCAGGACGCTGGAGCACCAGTGGACTGCGCTACGACTGGGTAGCACCAGCATCAGCCTACGGTTCGAGACCAGGGTGCATGTGCAACCACACTGGGTTATTCCTTCACGTAAGTTGGTGCCACAGCACCACCGGCCCTGCTGTCTGTGCCAACTGCCACTTATCTGGAGGTCCAGTCACAGTCCACCACTAGCCTGGGGGATGTGGTTCGAGACCTATAAACGGCCGCTTCCGCTGACATGGAGCGAAGAGCAGAGGGGCCACAGCTTGGCAAGTCGTTCCGCCAGGAAGCGCCGCTGTGTAACTGGGTGTGGCCTGGCCTTCGCCGACGGTCCACAGACTTAACACAGTGTCACTAGGCGCCATACTAGCAGCAGATGGCAGCTGCACATTCCAGGTCTCATGAGAAGAGGCATGCCTGCCTCACGTGGAATTGAAGATATAATAAAGCTATATTATCAAATTGTCCACAGCGTTTCCACCCCCACCACCTATGGCATCAGCACACACACACACACACACACTGAACTCTACAGATTTTGTATGTCCATCCTTGGTCTTTGGGACGACGCCTGTTCACTATTCTGGGAAAATGAAACGCCTACAGCTGACGTTATGATTTTATTTATTTTGTTACAACCAGTTTTGGCGCTTCAGTACGCCATCTTCTGGCTGTAGTTCATGTGGAAGTGATTAACACGATTTCTATATATATCGCATCAGTGGCTAGCATAACAGAAATCTTTGGTGACAGCACTCTAACCATCAACTGCTAACTGGCATCCAAATTGTGAAGAAATGTTAAGACTTAATTACAACTCCAATTCAGTAAATTTGTATCAACAAATCAAAGAAAATGTAAGAATTGTTTGCCACTGCAATTGTTTCAACACTTTGGTAGAATATTCACGAGAACAATTGTATGAAAAAATAAATAAACTTGCAAAAGCTTCTTAGACTATAAAACTAAATTACCAAGTACTTTTTTCATAAACAAATTTTATAAAACATTCATAATTTTTTTCAGTTCATCTAATAAGCAAAGCTCACTATATCCTTCAATTAATTCCATAAAATCAAATTTAAAATCATCAAATGATTTTGGCATTAAATCGTGTTTGTCAACAATTATTTCAATATCAACTGTATCCTTTTTAATGAAACAATAAGCATATTCAATACTAGACATGTTTAAATTTTCAATAACACTCGCCATTTAAAATAAAAATTTTTATGAACATCTTAAAAAATTACATTAATTTTACTTATCCAACTCTTGGGTGAATTATCAAAACCTAATCACTTAACATATACTTTATTACCTTTCTTATTTAAATCCCATTCAGTCAGATAAACATCTGGAAAGTTCGTTTTAGTAGTTCCTGTTCATAAAAATTTCCTTTTATTTGTTCGCCATTTACTTTTTAAATTTATACATAATTGGATTAGAATGAAAAACATCTTTAGTTTCAAGAATTTCTGTTCAGCTCTAGATGGTATATACTTTATCAAAAATTCCTTACAATTTACTTATTCTTACTTTATTAACAATTTTATATTTAGCTTCTGTATCTAACAAATTTGTTATGTGAACAGTTTTCAAAAATGATTTTTTCAGTTTCTTTATTTACAACTTTTACTGTCATTTTCAGAGTTGAATGTTTTGTGTTATTTTATTCATCAATTAATTTAGAAACTAAGTCAGTTCTTTTATAATTTCCTTGAAGAGCAGATTTCTGCCACATATTTTCTTTCAATGTTCTATTAAATCATTCAGTAACAGTTGTTTTTAATTCACTAAAAGTTGAATAATGATCAATGTTATCTATTTTAAATTAGTTCTTGAAATTCTTTATTACAAAATTCTTTACCATTATGTGTTTGCAGCTTTTTTGCTTTTCATAACTTGAACATTTTTTCAAATGAATGAGCTTTATTTTTACCTGTTTTATCTTTAACTGGAAAAGCGCAAACAAATTATGAAAAAAAACATCTATAACAGTTAATAAATTTTTATATCCATTACTTATTTTCGAAATTACTTTCATGTTACTTGAATCCATTTCGACTATATCAGATTGCCATAAATCATCTATTTCATAAGAAATTTCATTTCTTGTTTTAAATCCATTTCTCATTAGATTATGTAATTCATTAATAATTTGTCCACGAATATTTAGACCTTCACCTGCAAATTTTTTTAACGAATTTAATTTTTTTAATTTTACAAATTGAACAAATTACTTCGACTTTTTCTTTTTCATTTTTAGCTGTTAATCTATGATAATTAGTGTTTACTAGCTTTTTGCACTTCAAATAGTAAATGTGAATATCACTTTTCATTTACATAGAATAAAAAACAATTAATCCTTTCACCAAATACAATTATCATTACACCTTAGTTCCCCACAACTCAAGGGTTTATTTTGTAAAGTATGTCCATAACACTCACCCAAATTACAAAATCATTAAATGTTACATCTCTGTTTATGCTTTTACCAACAACAACACCTTTTAAGCATAAACTCATATTCACTGTAACTGTACATTTTTTGTTCACCTCCAGTCATAAAAGTCAATTTAATAATTCGTTTATCATACACATTATATTTTAACTCATTTAAGTATGAAGTTAAATCTATTTCTGAAATAACATCTTTAATTTCCTTTTTTGTGAAGTAATTACTTAATTCCTGTTTACTTATATAACTATTGACTTGTGTCAGAATACTTGTATATTGCTGTTTTGTAAAAATATTTGATAACTGATTCACAAAATCTGTTGCATCTATTGGATCATTTACATTCACAATTCTTCCAATGAAGCATATAGTTACTTTAATAATGGCATTTAATTCCTTCTCAAATTTTTCAAATAAATTATTTAATTTTGGATCTCTTGATGTTTTAAAATCTTTCATTTTTGATTCGAACGATTCTAATGATGGCTTTATTTTTTATTAACTTTTAGATATATTGATGATTGAAAATTTTTGATTTGTGATTCAAAAATCTTCCAATTTTGAAATTAATTCATTATTTATCTTTGGAATGAATAACTGAAAATATTTTATTTTTTCTAAATTGGTACTGAGTTTATTTAAAAAATGTCCATTTAGTAAATTTAAAATATCATTAAACTTATAATTCATACTTACTATTTTTAATACAAATAAACACAAATTATTTTTTCTCAAATAGTTAACTACTTGTTTAGGTGTATTTCCTCAATATGATTAAAAACCAAAATTTGTATTTTTATTTTTATGATTACAAATCCAATGACTTCCAACATGACCAGAAGTATCTAAATTTACTATTCGACATTCTAATTTTTTGGTTCATAAGATAATTTATCAATCATAAAAACAACACAAAAATATTAAAATTTTAATTGTGTAACTAATTATTTCCTATCAAAATTAGATAATATATTATTACTTTTATCATTATTTCTTTGAAATTTGTTTTACTCCTTTTCCTTTCCTTTCCATTACTAAAATATATCTTTTTTGTTCTTCTGATCATTATTACCTTTTTTATTATTTATATCTACATTTCGAATTGCTGGAGAACCAGCAGCAAGTGAACCAAGAGCTGTTCAATAGGTTAATGCAGCTAATAACATGGCTAAGAATCCATCTTCATGTTTTGTTTCTTTTTTGTTTGTTAATTATTCAATGATCTTTTTCACAACAGGAATAGCTAATATGACAATGAAATTTCCACCAGCTCCATGTCCAACAATGTACGATGAATGGTGTGTACCAAAACACTTCTACATGCATGAGCATTAGGCACTTTCGGCGTAAATGCCACAGTTTACACTCTATCCTATTTTACAGAACAGACAAGCCTTCGAACCCCATGTTCTGTGAACAGTCGTGGACGTCCAACTTAGTTTCACTGTACTACCTCTTATTGTAGACGTTCAACACAGTAGCGTGTGAACCCCACCAGCTTCCCCGTTTTCGAGATACTCGTTCACAGGCTCTGAGTAATAATAATGTGCCGTTTCTCAAAGTCGCTTATCTCAATGGATTTCCCCATTTGAAGCCCATATCTTCGCTAGGGTGCTCTCCCGTCCGTGTGTACTAAGCTTACATACTTTTGTTACTGCTTCACATGCTCGCATCGCTGCCAGGCGGCATCCAACGTCGCAGTGGCAGTGCTCATAATGTGTTGGCTTGTAATTGTATCCGCCAACAGCCGAGAAGCTTGCAATAGTTAAAAGACCGAATTCTCGATGAAATTTTCAGAAATCTTCCACTAGTTACGAAAGAGTAGTTCAAAAATTGACAAGTGCACTAAATTCCTGGAGTACTGTGTATCTGCAAATGGTTGCCATTTGTGCGATGTAGTATCCACCAGGGTAGCCGAGAGTGCTAACGCGCTGCTTCCTGGACTCGGGTAGGTGCCCTGGCTCTGGATCGAATCCACCTGGCGGATTAATAACGAGGGCCGGTGTGCTGGCCAGGCTGTATGTGGTTTTTAGGCGGTTTTCCACATACTGCTAGGTGAATACTGGGCTGGTCACCACGTTCCACCTCAGTTAGAATTTTTGAACTAATCTTTCACAACTATTGGAGAAATTCAGCAATATTACAATCACTGAGAAAACAAGAGAATTCCTTGCCGAGAAAACAAATGAAACTCTCAAGGAAGTTTATGATTGGTCAATAAGTAAGAAAGTGACATTAAACATAAAGAAAACTAATGCCATGAATTTCGGTTTGCAGAGGGAAAATGACAATGTTAAATTAAATGTAGGTGGCACCTCTATAGACTGTGTAACAAATGCAAAATTTCTATGAATGAATATTGATTCTCAGTTGAAGTGGTGTGAACACACAAAGGTACTTGCAAACAGGATGTTATCAGCATGTTATGCCCTTAGAATCCTATCACCACTGTGTCACACACATGCAGTGTCTTTTAGATACTTATTATTCATATGTACACTCAAATCTTAGCTGTGGCATTTTTTGGGGAACGAATGCACAAAACATGAACACAATTCTCAAACACCAGAAAAGAGCCATAAGAATAATAACCAAAAATACTAGTCGAGCTCATGGTAAGGATCTGTTCAAAACACTGGGGATTTTAACTGCTCCATGTGAATATATTTACTAGTCAGTTGAACACATCAAAAATAATGTTGGTAATTACTGCACAATCTGTCCATGACCATGCAACAAGAGATTGACTAACTCACTTTTACCAAGAAAAATTAACGTAAAACTCAAAATGGCATTTTCTACCACGGAATAAAACTGTACAATAAATTACCAAAAGAGATTAAAGAAATTGCAAAAATACACTTATTTAAAAAGGCAGCTAAAAAGTACCTGTTATGCAATACATTTTATACATTGAAGGATTACTTAGCTAAAACAGAGTATGGGTTTGATAGAAAA
This sequence comes from Schistocerca americana, assembly GCF_021461395.2. NCBI lineage: Eukaryota > Metazoa > Arthropoda > Insecta > Orthoptera > Acrididae > Schistocerca > Schistocerca americana. The sequence continues at coordinate 79,545,010 of NC_060127.1, forward strand.
ATGTTATACAAATAAATAATAATAATGATTATAAAATATCCACCATTCCGCATAAGACCTTCACCTTACGTTTTTTTCCTATTTTTCCTTTTTAGAAATACTTACGCCCAAGCTATGCATATGGCACCATAGTAACTCCTCTTCCTATTTCTGAGCTCAACATTATTATGGAGGGATGCTGAGATCAATTTTGCAGGATAGCAAATGGGAAGTTCCAGTGCAGAAAATGGACCAGAGATCACCAGTGTGTGTGTGTGTGTGTGTGTGTGTGTGTGTGTGTGTGTATATACAGAGAGAGTGAAGTGCTATGCAACAATGTGTGTATAGTGTGTGCAGTGACTGATATGAGATATGAGTGACCAATGTGGCATTGCATTATTTAATAAGTTATTTGTAAAAAAAGTATTGTGTACTAGGAGTAAATTTAATGATTGTCTCTAACTAGAAGTCTGTAAACATATGTGTATACGAATTAGATTATTTTAAATTGATTTAATTTGTAAATACTTTGACATGTCCTATATCCTTGTAAAAAGAGATCTACAGATGAATAAAGCTACTACTATTACTACTACTACTACACGGCTCGCAGATATCTGACCACGTTTGCACTACAGGAAGGGCATCCGGCCACCCCTTACAATTACCATGCCGCATCCGATTGACCAGGAGACCCCAGCAGTCGGGATTAATGCTTGGAAAGAGAGAGTACTTCTCAAGTAAACTTGAATAAATTTTGCAACTTGCTAAGCTTCAACTTTGTTTCGTAATTAGTTTGTATGTTACTCATATTTCAAAACGTCAACAATTTGTGAAACACTTCTGGAGATACTTTTTTAATATTTCCTGATAAACCAAAATGTGAAATACTTGCCACATACCGATCGGCCAATCAAAGATAAGTAAGAGCACTGATAGACTCTGAGAGACAATGACGTAATTATGCTTTTCAGTTGTTACCTTTAGTAGTAATTTTCTGTTCTGTTCTCGTTCGCCATAAAGTGTAGACGTATATGTGAAACCTGGTACTATCTTTATGGAAGTTTATTTGAATAATCACCAGTTTAAGTCAAAACGAAATGTCCGCATTTATAATTATTTACAGAAGCCTAATAATATATACTCCTGGAGCAATATTTTTATTACTTATACGAGATGGATACAGATAGGAGCGACGATTTCGCGACGGCGCAATACAAAAATGGAGGTAGGTGGACATGCCCTTTTCTTCCTTTGTGTCCGCTATTCTCTTTTTTTTTAATTTGGTCATTTGCGCGACACTAATGCCTGCAATCTTCATCATTTCTGTTTTTCTATCGAAGTACGATTCATTTTGCTGTAATTTTTATCTGATTCTTATTTTCATAGTAACCAATATTCCTTGCAACCAGGCCACAAGGAAAGGTGAATTTAAGAAAATACCTGCGTCTAACTCTGCCGTATATTCGTCACATGTGAGTCACTTTTACTATAATTACATTTTCTTACCATCATCCCCAAACGCATTAGTTATTAGACAACCCACTCACTCGCGAATGTATGTGACTTTTCTCGTTGTTGCAGCCAGTGTGGAGTTAAATATTACTCATATTAATTTAATATTCTGTTGCACAGTTTCCATTTGTGTACGAGGGGCGTTTGAACGTCCGTGCAAAAATAAAAACTACTTACGTGTTTGGGGTAAACCTTTTTCATTTTTCGACATAGTCTCCTTTTAGACTTATACACTTCATCCAACGTTGTTCTAATTTGTTGCTCCCTTCCGAATAATAGGAATTCTCCAAGTCTGCGTAATAGCTACTAGTTGCTGCAATCACCTCCTCGTTTGAATAAAATATTTGTCCCGCAGGTATTTCTTCAAATTGGGGAACAAATAGTAGTCCGATGGCGGCAACTCTGGAGAATAGGATGGATGTGAAACGAGTTGAAATCCTATTTTCATTAATTTTGGGACCACAACTGCTGAGGTGTGTGCTGGTGCACTGTTGTGATGGAAATGGACTTTTTTGAGGTCCAGTCGCCGGCGTTTTTCTTGCAGCTCGGTTTTCAAACGGTCCAATAACGATGCACCTGTAATAGTTTTACGCTTTTCCAGATAGTCAATGAGGATTATCCCTTGCGAATCCCAAAAGACAGTCGCCATAACTTTTTCGGCCGAGGGAATGGTCTTCGTCTTTTTTGGTGCAGATTCTTCCTTGGTAACCCATTGTTTAGATTGTTCAAATGGCTCTGAGCACTATGGGACTCAATTTCTCAGGTCCTTACTCCCCTAGAACTTAGAACTACTTAAACCTAACTAACCTAAGAACATCACACACATCCATGCCCGAGGCAGGATTCGAACCTGCGACCATAGCAGTCGCACGGTTCCGGACTGCGCGCCTAGAACCGCGAGACCACCGCGGCCGTTTAGATTGTTGCTTGGTCTCAGGAATATAGTAATGTATCCATGTTTCATCCACAATGACGAAACGACGCTTAAAGTCTTGCGGATTCTTCCTGAACAGCTGCAAAACCATCGTTGCAACACTTCACGCGATTCCGTTTTTGGTCAAGTGTGAGGAATCGCGGAACCCATCTTACGGATTGCTTTCTCATGTCCAAATGTTTATGCAAAATATTACGTACCCGTTCATTCGAGATGCCCACAGCACTAGCAATCTCACGCACCTTAATTCTTCAGTTATCCATCACCATATCATGGACTTTATCAATGATTTCTGGAGTAGTAACCTGCACAGGACGTCCAGAACGTTCAGCATCACTTGTGGCCATATGGCCACTCTGAAAATTTTGAAACCACTTATAAACTGTTCTAATCGAAGGTGCAGAGTCACTGTAATGTATATCAAGCTTCTCTTTAGTCTCTTGAGGCGTTTTTCCTCTCATAAAGTAACGTTTAACAACCAGACCAAATTCCTTTTCGTCTATTTTTTGACAATCACTCGATTTCCTTGATTCTCACGAATGCCAAACACAAAGAAATACACCAATATGGCTGAAACTTGGTGTGCGTTCTTTCCAGATGCTACTAACTAAACATGACCTCGATACGCGCCGGTGGTGCCGTCTCTCGGACTTTGGACGGATTTTTCAAACGGCCCTCGTATATTGCTATTGTCGCAACGCTGCTTCACGGCGAGAATTATTGTGCGAATTTATGATTAAACCCATTTTCCAAATTACTACGCCGGCTGGAAACAACGTAAGAGGGCTGCTCAGATTATCTCCTGATGGTGGGACGTACAGCAAGTCATGCAGATAAGTGGACGTTTATTGCAAAGCTGAGCAGAGACACGGCGAGTGTACAAAGCGAAATCGGCTGCGAGGCTGCCGGGACCACAGCAGCAGAGCGGACGCGGTAGGGCTCGTGTATGCGGGAGAGGATCCAGTCCCGGTAGAAGCCCACGAAGATGTGGTAGTTGAACAGTGCGGGCGCCCCACACCACTTGGCGCACTCGTTCTTGTAGACGACGCCCACGATGAGGCCCGTCTGGAAGTCGGGCGTGCCGCAGAAGACGGGGCCCCCCGAGTCGCCCTTGCAGGCGGACTTCGTCTGCACGTCGAAGGTGCACAGCCCGTTGTCCTGCCGACAGACAGTACAGCTTGTCGCTTTACAGCTACACTCCGTGTACAGGTGGTCCAATAAACGGATCCCTGATTATAAAATTAAATACACCGCGCGACAATAAACTGAAGGACCTAGAACACGTGATAAGGTGTCAAAAAGTGAAAAAGCCAGAAGACATGGTCAGACATCAATGTAAGTTTTGTGCACATACACACCACAGCCAAGTATACGCAGTAAGTGATCAGAGCTGAAATTGCCCGTCACAAGTACACTATTGGCCATTAAAATTGCTACAACAAGAAGAAACGCTGATGATAAACGGGTATTCATTGGACAAATATATTATACTACAACTGACATGTGATTACATTTTCACGCAATTTAGGTGCGTAGATCCTCAGAAATGAGTACCCAGAACAACCACCTCTGGCCGTAATAGCGGCCTTGATACGCCCGGGTATTGAGTCAATCAGAGCTTGGATGGCGTGTACAGGTATAACTGCCAATGTAGCTCCAACACGATACCACAGCTCATCAAGAGTAGTGACTGGCGTATTGTGACGAGCCAGTTGCTCGGCCACCATTGAACAGACGTTTGCAATTGGTGAGAGATCTGGAGAGTGTGCTGGCCAGGGCAGCATTCGAACATTTTCTGTATCCAGAAAGGCCCGCACAAGGCCTGCAACATGCGGTCGTGCATTATCCTGCAGAAATGTAGGGTTTCGTAGGGATCGAATGAAGGGTAGAGCCACGGGTCGTAAAATGTCTGAAATGTAACGTCCACTGTTCAAAGTGCCGTAAATGAGAACAAGAGGTGACCGAAACATGTAACCAATGGCACCCCATACCATGACGTCGGATGGTACGGCAGTATGGCGATGAGGAATATACGCTTCCAATGTGCGTTCACCGCGATGTCGCCAAACACCGATGCGGCCATCGTGATGCTGTAAACAGAACCTAGATTCATCCGAAAAAATGACGTTTTGACATTCGTGCACCCAGGTTCGTCGTCGAGTACACCATCGCAGGCGCTCCTGTCTTTGATGCAGCGTCGAAGGGTAACCGCAGTCACGGTCTCCGAGCTGATAGTCCATGCTGCTGCAAATGTCGTCGAACTGTTCGTGCAGATGGTTGTTGTCTTGCACACGTCCACATCTGTTGACTCAGGTATCGAGATGTGGCTGCAAGATCCGTTACAGCCATGCGGATAAGATGCCTGTCATCTCGACTGCTAGTGATACGAGGCCGTTGGGATCCAGCACGGCGTTCCATATTACCCTCCTGAGTCCACCGATTCCATATTCTGCTAACAGTCATTGGATCTCGACCAACGCGAGCAGCACTGTCGCGATACCATAAGCCGCAATGGCGATAGGATACAATCCGACCTTTGTCAAAGTGGGAAACGTGATGGTACGCATTTCTCCTCCTTACATGAGGCATCACAACAACGTTTCACCAGGCAACGCCGGTCAACTGCTGTTTGTGTATGAGAAATCGGTTGGAATCTTTGCTCATGTCAGCACGTTGTAGGCGTAGCCACATTGTGTGAATGCTCTGAAAAGCTAATCATTTGCATATCACAGCATCTTCTTCCTGACGGTTAGATTTCGCGTCTGCAGCACGTCATCTTCGTGGTGTAGCAATTTTAATGGCCAGTAGTGTAGAAACGACACCACAGTGCACCAGATTTATTTTCGTTTATTGTCGTTAGCAGGCCTGGTCACCATCATCGTCATTTATTGCGCAAACAGAGACCACTTAGGCCCATGGCAGAAGACTAAAATACACACATACAAGTCATACACAGAACACAATAAAATGATTAACACATCAAGTCCACGAATCTTGGCAAAATATTGTAACATCAAAGAAATTTTATTACATATTCCAAGATGCTACTTCAGGTGGGTGTAAAAATAAATGTGCGCAACGGAAAATAATAAACGCTAAAATGAAGATTTGTCCTTGTCTGACTACCCCCTGAGCCGGCCGCGGTGGCCGTGCGGTTCTAGGCGCTCCAGTCCGGAGCCGCGCTGCTGCTACGGTCGCAGGTTCGAATCCTGCCTCGGGCATGGATGTGTGTGATGTCCTTAGGTTAGTTAGGTTTAAGAAGTTCTAAGTTCTAGGGGACTAATGACCACAGCAGTTGAGTCCCATAGTGCTCAGATCCATTTGAACCATTTGACTACCCCCTGAAGCAGATCTTAAGATATCTTAGTGGACTTTAACATATAAATTACAACCTAAACATAAATGAATGATGAAGGCAACTAATCCTACTAAATGATAAACGTTGTTGCTGCTGATATATATTTATTGCTGATAAAAAACATTATATTACAAAGTTTATATTTCCTAAGTAAAATTACTAATCAATTGTCCAACTGTGCCCCTTATTATGACTGCGCGATCTAATTCAATAACGCGAAATGACTGACATCATCCGCATACCAAACACTAGAAGACACTGCTTTCAAAGATGATCTGCAGTGGTGTGGAACCTCAGTGTAAAGAAACTAACGTGATCACAGCTGTTTAGCTTTTATAGCCCTAATAAGCCGAAGCAATTTGCGATAACACCGTATCTACTGCGTCCGGTGCGTCGATGTGATGGTTCTCGTATTCGTCGGCGACGATGGAAGAACTCCAGCCACAAAATGAAACTCTTTCAAACACTAGGACGGCAGAAGGCGGTCCTCTGACTAATATACTCTAATACTGTCTTCTCCTCTCTGTGTAATACAGACGAGAAACGCTAACTCCCAGCCAAAAGGACGGAGTTTAGACAACAACTCAAGTATAGGCAGAGGAAGTGCTCTCAATTACTGAACGCTGTGTACTCAACGACGACTTCGAAACCAGAGGTGAAGTCCAGAATCGTATAGGTTCGCAGCAGTACAGTTCGTAACTGTTCTAACTATAAACTCTCCTGAGAGCAAAGACAGCAAGTCCGTCCGTACCAACAAAGCTGATATCGAGCGACCGTCACACACGGGCGTTCGCAACGGAAGACCACGTCTCTCCAACGCTGGTCTCTCCAACGCTGGTTTCCCTGCAAGGCTCAGCTCCCCACACTCGTAATTCCGAAAATGAATCATATTTCCGAAACCACGGAATATTCTCCCTCTCTACAGATTCTTCCGACTGCCGACCAACCATATTTTAGTCTTTTGTCGAACGGCACGGAAAGTTTGCGAGGAAAAACCTATACTCGTACAATGGTACGCTTCTGAGTAAAACTCCTTGGAAATAACCCAGCCTGCGTCGTTTCCGAGGTGCCGCTTATTCCTTCCTCTCACCTGCGTCCAAATTCGGAAGTATTATCCGGTTATCCTTCCGGCCATACTACAATAGCGGCCGGCCGTCACCCTATTGTGCTCCAGAGCTCAGGTGCCACGACGTCTGTCTAGCTACTTGCTGTGTTTAAGTAGGACCAAGATCTGTGGGGGCCTTCCACCCAGAGCTTGAGTTCTGCCTGCCGTTTCATCTCCACTGCCGCTCCAACCTCTACTAGTACACGCAATCATTCATTACGCCATTTTTATAATAAAGACACTCCGTCACCTTTCATGCAGTAAGCGTTAACAATTATTTAGAAGGCGTACATGACAATGTCAGTCTCCTTTAAATATTCATATACACGATGTACAACCTATAAAATGATATCTAATTGTGGCTGTAGTTCACGGCAAAGTATGAGGATAAGTGCTTGTAAGGTGCGAAATTATAGCCACCTTACAATATGTAGGCCCATTTATTTCTGTCTCGAGTTTCTTCAGACCGGGCTGTTGGATCTGCTTCTTCCAGCGTCACTAAAGTCCTGTCACACCACCTCGTTTGCAGACGAGCCCTCTTGGACGTGTACCAGCTGGGTGGTGGTGTAGAAATACTCTGTTAGGGAGAGAGCCCTCTGCTCATAGAACATGTCCTGCCTGGTAGGGCACATAAATAGCATGAAAAGCGTCAGGTACTGAATGATCACTGTGGAGGACACGCAGATGCTGCATACTCTTGAGACAGCATTGTCAGCACCATACAAACTTTCAATGGTGCACCATTGAGGACGTTCACAGCTCGTGACGTAGTGGCTAGCATTGCTGTCTCTGGAACACAGGCTCTCAGGTTCGATTCCCGGCTGGGTCGGGAATTTTCTCCGCCTGAGGACTGGGTGTCTGTGTTGTCCTCATCATTTCGTCATCATTCGGTAAAGGTGAAGTGACTGGACTGTGGAAATCTGGGAATTGGTATGGGCACTGATGACCGAGCAGTTGAGTACGAAACAAACCAAGTATCATCACTGTCAGTGTCCATTTGGCTAGCTGGCCAAATCGTGCGATGTCCGTATTTTTGGAACATTTGGATGGGACAGTGGACCAATGTTGGACTAAATGGGAATGCCAAGGCAGGCATGCCCGATGCCAAGGTTTCAGTCGAACACCTCAGACCATCACGAGGGAGGACTGCCACATTGCGCAACAAGAACATGATAACCCTTTCACACCTGCTCCAGCTGTCTGAGAACGAGCAACAGACTCCCTGTAACGTTCTGTGGCAACTGACACCATTGCTCAGAAGCTAACACCAGCTCGATTACGGAATTACCGTCCCATGCGTAGATTGTTGTTAACACCACAAACGGCTGCATAAGGAATGGTGCCGTGCCTGTAAAACTCGGACTACCCATAAATCACAGTTCTTCACTTTCACAGATGCTCATAAATGGCCAGTATGACAGCGATCTGAGGTGAGATCCCATTCTTCCAATATTCTGGAGCGGCACGGCGATGTTACTCTGGGTGTCATGCGCGTAGTTTGGGCAGCCATCGGGTATGACTTCAGATCACGGCCTTTAGTGGCTGAGCGATCTCTGAGTACACAGTGGTACATCACGTACATCCTGCATCCTCGTGTAGCAGTGTCTCGGTCCCGTTTTTCAACTGGAAAATCCTCGTCCACACAAAGCCTGTGTACCTACGAAATGACTGCCTGATGTTGAGGTACTTCCGTAGCCAGCAAGATCACAAGATCTGTCACTGATAGAACATGTGTTGAAGGGCTCGGATGTCAATGTCATACCAATGGCTTTAACAGGCACAGTCCACTTACAGCAGTTGTGGACCAGTTTGCCTCTTATGTCACCCTTCTCAACTGAATCAGTGCATGCATCCAGACCACAGGCGATGCCACGTCATAAAAAGAAGTGGGTTCATACTACCAAGTTCTTTGTCAATTTGATAATCATAGAAAAAAACATCATACGCCCTCTCAGTCTGTGAAATTTAACTTCGTTACCTCCTACGAAGGCCCCGGGAGTAGACAACATTCCATTAGAACTACTGACAGCCTTGGGAGAGCCAGTCCTGGCAAAACTCTACCATCTGGTGAGCAAGATGTATGAGATAGGTGAAATACCCTCAGACTTCAAGAAGAATGTAATAATTCCAATCCCAAAGAAAGCAGGTGTTGACAGATGTGAAAATTACCGAACTATCAGTTTAATAAGTCACTACTGCAAAATACTAACGCGAATTCTTTACAGACGAATGGAAAAACTAGCAGAAGCCGACCTGGGGGAAGATCAGTTTGCATTCTGCAGAAATATTGGAACACGCGAGGCAATACTGACCCTACGACTTATCTTAGAAAATAGATTAAGGAAAGGCAAATCTACATTTCTAGCATTTGTAGATTTAGAGAAAGCTTTTGACAATGTTGACTGGAATACTCTCTTTCAAATTCTAAAGGTGGCAGGGGTAAAATACAGGGAGCGAAAGGCTATTTACAATTTGTACAGAAACCAGATGGCAGTTATAAGAGTCGAGGGGCATGAAAGGGAAGCAGTGGTTGGGAAGGGAGTGAGACAGGGTTGTAGCCTCTCCCCGATGGTATTTAATCTGTGTATTGAGCAAGCAGTGAAGGAAACAAAAGAAAAATTCGGAGTAGGTATTAAAATCCATGGAGAAGAAATAAAAACTTTGAGGTTTGCCGATGACATTGTAATTCTGTCAGAGACAGCAAAGGACTTGGAAGAGCAGTTGAATGGAATGGACAGTGTCTTGAAAGGAGGATATAAGATGAACATCAACAAAAGCAAAACGAGGATTATGGAATGTAGTCGAATTAATTCGGGTGATGTTGAGGGTATTAGATTAGGAAATGAGACACTTAAAGTAGTAAAGCAGTTTTGTTATTTGGGGAGCAAAATAACTGATGATGGTCGAAGTAGAGAGGATATAAAATGTAGACTGGCAATGGCAAGGAAAGCGTTTCTGAAGAAGAGAAATTTGTTAACATCGAGTATAGATTTAAGTGTCAGAAAGTCGTTTCTGGAAGTATTTGTATGGAGCGTAGCCATGTATGGAAGTGAACATGGACGATAACCAGTTTGGACAAGAAGAGAATAGAAGCTTTCGAAATGTGGTGCTACAGAAGAATGTTGAAGATTAGATGGATAGATCACATAACTAATGAGGAGGTATTGAATAGGATTGGGGAGAAGAGAAGTTTGTGGCACAATTTGACTAGAAGAAGGGATCGGTTGGTAGGACATGTTCTGAGGCATCAAGGGATCACCAATTTAGTGTTGGAGGGCAGCGTGGAGGGTAAAAATCGTAGAGGGAGAACAAGAGATGAATACACCAAGCAGATTCAGAAGGATGTAGGTTGCAATAGGTACTGGGAAATGAAGAAGCTTGCACAGGATAGAGTAGCGTGGAGAGCTGCATCAAACCAGTCTCAGGACTGAAGACCACAACAACAACAACCTCCTAAATGTCTCGACATTACAGTTTTTTTGTCAAGCAGTGTAACATGGACATGGCCAGGCACTTAAATGTGATTTGCAGATTATCCATGTAGATGTAGATGTATGACAAATACAGTATGGTAGCTGATGATGTGAGGCAGCCAGACTCATTAGATGAACAGTTGGCTCCTTCAGATGAATTTTCTCAGATAAAGTTCAAAGACCTGTGTGCAGAATTCCCAGATGTGTTGATCAATGAATTAGGAGCTACTGGACTGCTAGAATGTCATACGGACTTAACTGATACGCTGCCAGTTAAGAAGTCACCCTGTAGATTACCGCCACCCAGATTGGAAATATTAGACGAAGATGTAGGAAAGTTATAATGTAGAGTAATCTCGTCTCCTAAATCTCCTTGTGCTGTTACAAAGTTCTTGGCTCCCAAATGTACTGGTGGACACCTCGTGGTGGTGGATTACTGTGAATTAACTAAAGAGGGAGTCCTGAGATCAGTGCGACTGCCTGATTGTAATTTGTGCCTAAGATGGTTTCAGGGAGTACAGGTCTTTCCCACCTTAGTTATCAATAAGGCCTGTAATCAAACATGACTGGAGGAAGGTTTGAAGCTGGTTACAGCATTCGTAGTATATTGGAAGATATTTGAGTTAAAAAGTGACCCCTTTGGATTATCTTCAAGCAGTGCCTTCTCTCGCAGCTCATTGATGCGGTGTTTTCCAACATAAAGTTTATGTATCCGTACCATTATCTTGACGATTCGGTAGTGTACAGGTGCTCGCTTCAGGAGCCCGTAAGGCACCTGCGCGACAATTTGAGCGATTAAAAAACACAAAGTAGCTCGCTGCAGGAGCACATAGGGCGCCTGAGGGACAAATTTGAGGGATTAAGAAGCGCTGTTCTGATACACTACTGGTCATTAAAATTGCTACACCAAGAAGAAATGCAGATGATAAACGGGTACTCATTGGAAAAATACATTATACTAGAACTGGCACGTGATAACATTTTCACGCAATTTGGGTGCATAGATCCTGAGAAATCAGTACCCAGAACAACCACCTCTGGCCGTAATAACGGCCTTGATGCGCCTGAGCATTGAGTCAAACGGAGCTTGGATGGCGTGTACAGGTACAGCTGGACATGCAGCTTCAACACGATACGACAGTTCATCAAGAGTAGTGACTGGCGTATTGTGACGAGCCAGTTGCTCGATCACCATTGACCAGACGTTTTCAGTTGGTGAGAGATCTGGAAAATGTGCTGGCCAGGGCAGCTGTCGCACATTTTCTGTATTCAGATAGGCCCGTACAAGAAATCCAATATGTGGTCGTGCATTATCCTGCTGAAATGTAGGGTTTCGCAGGGATCGAATGAAGGGTAGAGCCACGGGTCGTAACCCATTTTAAATGTAACATCCACTGTTCAAAGCGCCGTCAACGCGAACAAGCGGTGAGCCAGACGTGTAACCAGTGGCACCCCATACCATCACGCCGGGTCATACACGCTTCCAATGTGCGTTCACCGTGATGTCGCCAAACACGGATGCGACCATCATGATGCTGTAAACAAAACCTGGATTCATCTGAAAAAATGACGTTTTGCCATTCGTGCACTCAGGTTCGTCGTTGAGTACACCATCGCAGGTGCTCCTGTCTGTGATGCAGCGTCAATGGTAACCGCAGCCATGGTCTCCGAGCTGATAGTCCATGCTGTTGCGGCCGGCCGCAGTGGCCGAGTGGTTCTAGGCGCTTCAGTCCGGAACCATGCGACCGCTACCGTCGCAGGTTCGAATCCTGGCTCGGGCATGGATGTGTGTGATGTCCTTAGGTTAGTTAGGTTTAAGTAGTTCTAAGTTCTAGGAGACTGATGACCTCAGAAATTAAGTCCCATAGTGCTCAGAGCCATTTGAACCAACCACGGTGCTGCAAACGTCGTCGAACTGTTCGTGCAGATGGTTGTTGTCTTGCAAACGTCCCCATCTGTTGACTCAGGGATCGAGACGTGGCTGCACGATGCGTTACAGCCATGCCGATAAGATGCCCGTCATCTCGACCGCTAGTGATACGCGGCCGTTGGGATCCAGCAAGGCGTTCCGTATTACCCTCCTGAACCCACCGATTCCATATTGCGCTAACAGTCATTGGATCTCGACCAACGCGAGCAGTAATGTCGGGTTTCCATAAACCGCAATCGCCATAAGCTACAATCCGACCATTATCAAAGTCGGAAACGTGATGGTACGCATTTCTCCTCCTTACACGAGGCATCACAACAACGTTTCACCAGGCAACGCCGGTCAACTGCTGTTTGTATATGAGAAATCTGTTGGAAACTTTCATCATGTCAGCACGTCGTAGGTGTCGCCACCGGCACCAACCTTGTGTGAATGCTCTGAAGAGCTAATCATTTGCGTATCACAACATCTTCTTCCTGCCGGTTAAATTTCGCGTCTGTAGCACGTCATCTTCGTGGTGTAGCAATTTTAATGGGCAGTAGTGTATTTAATCCACGAAAGGTTGTGTGTGCCTAATACTCTATAAAGTTTCTGGGGAACATAGTTTGTAATGAAGGGCTTCATATCGACCCAAAGAGACAGAAAGACGTTAGTCAATTCTCAGCCCTGCAAAACGTTAAAGAAATTGTCAAATTTAGGGGTATCGTCAATGTTTTTAGCGAGTTCATCGGCAGTTTCGCCGAGAAGACTGATCCACTTAATGAGCTGCGGAAAGAAGGGTGTAAATTTTTTTTGGGCCTTCACAGAAAGACTAATTTTTTGGCACTGAAGGAAGCGTTGAAGTCAGTCCTGGCATTAGCCTTTCATTCTTCAGGCAGATGTGTTGGCCCCAGAGGTAGGAGTTGCTTTGCTGCAGGAGCGGGAAGTGGGTGAGAGAACAACTAATCGTAACTCATAGGTATTAAATGAACTACAAGGTACTCAATTTATGAATTGGAAGCCTCTGCTCTTTGGCATGGAAATGTTCTGATGCTATTTGGAGCATCGAAAGTTCATTGCAGGGACTGACAGCCAAGCGCCCATTTCCGTCTTAGACAGCGGATGCAAGACTGGTCGTATTGCCAGATGGATAACAAGAAATTTAACCTTTAAGTTCGAGTTCCATATTATGAAGGGTTCAGAAAAAGTGGTCGCAGAAGGGTTGAATTTTATGTTTGATTCCAGTGTGAATTACTGAAGAGACTATCAGCTGGTGAAAAATAGTGCTTCATGTCTGAATGTGATTTTAGTTCTTACTCACATACCTCACCTAATTCGTGACATTAGAAAATTCCAAGATAAAGATGAATGCTTTCGTGAAATTAAAAAGAGGATTCATGACAGTGAAACGATAAAGGCCCGTATGTCGAGAGAGTGAATATTACACTCCTGGAAATGGAAAGAAGAACACATTGACACCGGTGTGTCAGACCCACCATACTTGCTCCGGACACTGCGAGAGGGCTGTACAAGCAATGATCACACGCACGGCACAGCGGACACACCAGGAACCGCGGTGTTGACCTTCGAATGGCGCTAGCTGCGCAGCATTTGTGCACCGCCGCCGTCAGTGTCAGCCAGTTTGCCGTGGCATACGGAGCTCCATCGCAGTCTTTAACACTGGTAGCATGCCGCGACAGCGTCGACGTGAACCGTATGTGCAGTTGACGGACTTTGAGCGAGGGCGTACAGTGGGCATGCGGGAGGCCGGGTGGACGAGTCGTGTGAAGTTAGCACCCCTTTTTCGAGAAATATACATTTTTTTCAGAGTTCTTGATAGATATGGCATAGTTCTAGAGTTCTTTGTACAAAATTTCAATAGTTCTGCAGAATTTAGCGACGAAAACAACAATACTCGAAAAAATTTTCGTATCGAAAACAATCTTTGGCAATTTCCGCAAAATGTAAGTAAGTACAAGAGTTCAGAACACAGTTCTGAACAGAGCTCCAAGAGTTCTTTCGAAAATCCAAGTAACATTTTTTTGTGCAGCTAATAGTTTACGAGATAATTGCATTTTAATGAGAAAATCTTTTCACTTACTGTGAAGTTGGCACCATTTTTTTCACAAATGTATACTTTTTTCAGATTTATTGATAGATATGCCATAGTTCTAGAGTTCTTTGTACAAAATTTCAATAGTTCTGCAAAATTTAGCGACGAAAATAATATTCGAAAAAATTTTCGAATCGAAGACATTCTTCGTCAATTTTCGCAAATTGTAAATAAGTACAACAGTTCTGAGCACAGTTCTGAACAGAACTCCAAGAGTTCTATCGAAAATCCTATTAACATTTTTTTGTGCAGCTAATAGTTTACGAGATAATTGCAATTTAAGGAGAAAATCTTTTCACTTACTGTGAAGTTGGCACCCTTTTTTTCAGAAATGTATACTTTTTTCAGATTTCTTGATAGATATGCCTTAGTTCTAGAGTTCTTTGTACAAAATTTCAATAGTTCTGCAAAATTTAGCGACGTAAACAATATTCGAAAAAATTTTCGTATCGAAAACATTCTTCGTCTATTTTCGCAAATTGTAAATAAGTACAACAGTTCCGAGCACAGTTCTGAACAGAACTCCAAGAGTTCTATCGAAAACCCAATTAACATTTTTTTGTGCAGCTAATAGTTTACGAAATAATTGCCATTTAAGGTGAAAATCTTTGCATTTACTGTGAAGTTGGCACCCTTTTCTTCAGAAATGTATATTTCTTTCACAGTTCTTGACAGGTATGCCACAGTTCTAGAGTTCTTTGTACAAAATTTCAATAGTTCTGCAGAATTTAGGGAAGAAAACAACAATACTCGAAAAAAATTTTCTATCGAAATCATTTTTTGTCAATTTTCGCAAAAATTAAACTGGTACAACAGTTCTGAGGACAGTTCTGAACAGAACCCCAAGAGCTCTATCGAAAATCCTAATAACATTTTTCTATGGCGATAGTAGTTTGTGATAAATTGATTTAATGTGGGACACACTTTCTCTACAGAAAATATAAATATATTCGTACAACAGTTCTGATGACAGTTCTGGACACCACGTGAAGAGTTCTATCGAAATTCCTAGCAGAATTTTTTAGTGCAGGTAATAGTTTAAGAGGTAATCGCAACTTAATTAAGAACCCCATAAGAGCTCCTACTGTGAAGCTGGCACCCTTTTTTTCAGAAATATATATTTTTTTCAGAGTTCTTGATAGATAAGTCATAGTTATAGAGTTCTCGGTACAAAATTTCAATAGTTATGCAGAATTTAGCGAAGAAAACAACATTGTATAACAAAGCTGATTCAGGAACCCTTTCCTTTTGATACAATTCTTCCTGTTGCCACAATAAATCACTTGTGCATAGATTCCAACTGTACTGATCATTACAAAAATACAACCATTGACCAGCGGCGTACATTTCTTGCAGCGTTGTACAAAGCATTCGGCTTATCCGCTGTGAAAATACCACACTTAACGCTATTTTAAAATTTACGGTGGATGGCTTCCGTTTATCTACAATGTCAGCATCTATCGAATTATCTTCATGCAAACGTGATGCCTGGATCACTCACTTCCCCTTTTAGGTACGGAGGAAACTAGAGTTCAGTCTTGTGGAAGTCAAAAAAGGAAATGTGGGCAGCCCTTCTTTTACTGATAGCAAACTCTAGAGAAATCTCCACACTTGTTTTTCTTCATCATGCCAACAGAAGAAAAACTCTCCCTTCACAGCTCTATTATCATTCCAGTACTAGTAAACCAGTTGTCCGCTTTCACATTTCGACCTGACTGATATATAGGTTTACACAGTCACAGAACAACATCAAATTGTTTATTGCTCAGTTGGTAAATCCTTCTGGTTGCAACACAGCGTATATTTCCAAATTTTACAGGTAAAATACTTAAGAATCCACACTTAAGAATCCATACTCGTTTGTTTTGATTGATACATATTGGCGAAAACTGTACCTTCCACAGAATACTTCCAGCTTCTTGCCTACTGTAACATATTCTCCGAGGTTTAAGATTTGTGGTAGTTGCGTACAAACACAGTAAATATTTCCCGAATAGCTGTTAGCTTGTCTAATTGTCTCCCTTCATCACGAATAACGCGACTGTAAAATCTAAGACTCTCCAGAATAAATTTGAAACGTTTTATGTTCGTTTGCGAGGTGAAATTTTTCAATGCCATCACCATCAGTTCCACACAGATCTTCCAGGCTTTATCTGTTACTTTTGTTAACAACAATTAAAAACAAGAGACTGATGAAGGCTTTCAATTCAATATCATCTATTGATTTTACCCCTCTCTCACGCTGAAATGAGGCTTTGATGCTCTCTAAATTCTGATTGGAATACAAAACTACAATAGACAAAAATCGTTATCTATGAGGTAATTACAGCATCACAAATGCTGCTTTGGCTGCACCTATTGGTACAGGTAAATTTCGAATAATATTATGCTCTTCGAACAATATGCTTCGAATTTCTTCAACATTATCTAGTACTTCCCACTTAAAATAATAAAATTCCTATAAAATAACGCAACCAGGCGCAGTGTATTAATCTGATATTTGACGTTCAGACAGCGGACACTGACTATTAAACAGTTCAAACAGAATTTAAGTGCAGTTTACATTCTGGATTAGCTTTGTACTACTTACTACGTTGATAAACAAGTAAACTAATCGCTGAAATGAAATACGAAAGGGCACAGTGGATAAAAACGAGCAATCGGCTCATATCTCATCAAGAGAGCATTAGCGTCGATACTGAATCATACATACAACAATGAAAGGCACACATGAAGTGTATATTTTTAGAATCAGGAAGAACCAGATGAATTTTATCACGTAAAACAGTAATTGTTTTGAACTCTCATGACATCCAGGACCCACTAACAGCTAAAAATATGCCCAGGACCCTCATGGATGAAAGTTATATTGCAACATCACCAGCCACTAGGATACATAAAAACATGTGCTGTGTGTAACGAATAAATTTGAAATTGATGTCGTTAATATTGTTGCAAACATTTGTTCTAGTTAGAAAGGAAGTGTGGAAGTTTGATTAGTTACACTACAGCGAGAGTTAAAAGTCTTTACGATGTATAGAAATGTAAGTATATTTACTGAATATATCGTACAAACGAACTAAGTAGTATGTTTAAATCCTAATTCAATACATGACTGATAGAGGTGTTATAATGTTGAGGGGATACAGTATTAAAGTTAATAAGAAGTTCGAAATTTGTAAATAAGAACCTCGTTTATTTGGTCCTCAATAATCCGGATTTCCGGTTTATCCGGATTCATATTTTGTGTCCCTTGGTATTTTTCTCTTTTTTTTCTTATAACACGAAGATGTGTAGTCGGTGAGGTACACAGGCTGCTTATCACCAGGCCGGTAATTTAGTCTAGTACTGAGTGATAAGGAACTTGGAGTGTGTGAATGACATTGTTTCTCAAGTATTGTACATTAATATAACGGTGTATTGATGCCCATCAAGTAAGTTGCATAGTAACCACGCCAACAGCACTCCACCACAGCTCATTGTACCTCTGGTGCGATTCTCGACAGGTGTGACACCATCTGGTTAGTGGCGCGTGTGAATGTATCTGCTCTCTCAGCCATCTGTTTGTTTTGCACTGACGAGCCTTCTCTCCTTGAATAATCTAAGCGTGCACATCCCACGCTTCCACCTACAGTTACTACAGTCAATCTTAAGAAGGTGTACTGGCATTTGTATAGTGCTGAACATTTAGACTTTTTGTATTTAGTAGAATATACATCCGGTTTTCGATTTTCGGTTTTCCAAAATAAAAGTGAGAATTTACGATCGTACTCATAGCTGTACTTCCAGCAGTACTTCATCTCCTGCGTTCCCAATTTCGTAGAAGTTGTCCTACGAAAATTGCAGAAGAAGCACTCCTGGACGAAAGGATATTGTGACGATATTCTTTGGTCACAGCCTGGGGTTAGAGACCCGGTCCGGCACACAGTTTTTATCTGCCAGTAAGTTTCACATCGGCGCACACCCACTGCAGAGTGAACACACAATCTATTTCATAATCTACTGGCACCATAAAAATGTTATGAGGGTTTTTAAAAGAACTCTTTCGGTGCTATCCAGAACTGGCAGCAAAAGGGTTGTGCCAATTTATTATAATGTAGACCAAGTGGGTCTCTCGAAAATGCTATTATCTCATTAACAGTTATCCCCACAAAAGATGTTATTACAGTTGTCGGTAGAACTCTTAGGGTCGTATTAAGAAATGCCGTCAGATCTTTTGTACGAATTTATTACTTTTACCTGACAAAAGTGAGTCCCACATTAATTATCTCATATAATGTCATCGTCACAAATAATGTTATTATAGTTTTTGGTAGAACTCTGTAGGTGATATTCAGAACTGTCATCAGAACTATTCTACGAATTTTGCTATATTAGATAAAGTGAGTATCAGATTAAAACAATTATTGTATAAACTATTATCGCCACAAAAATGTTCTTATCATTTTCATTGCAACTCTTCTGATGCTATCCAGAACTGCCAACAGAACTGTTATACAAATTTATTTTTTCCAAACTGACAAATAATTTTTTACCATACCAAAATTTTGCCATGTTATTGTTTTCTTCCCGAAATTCTGTAGAACTATTCGTGTTTTGAGCAGGGAAATCTAGAACTATTGCATATATATCAAGAACTGTGAAAAAAATTTATATTTATCGTAAAAGGGGTTCAAACTTCACGGGAAATGCTCATAAGCATTCCTTAATAATGGCAGTTACTACGTAAACAATTACCTGCACAGAATATGTTACTAGTTTTTTCGATAGAACTCTTACAATGCTATCCAGAGCTGGCATGAGAGCATACGAACAGACATAATTTTTTTTTTTTTTGAGTAAGAGTGCCCCACAATTAATCAATTACCATACAAACTATTACAACCACAAAAATGTTATTATGATTATAGATAGAAGTCTTGACGTGTTAACCAGAACTGTTCATCAAAACTGTTGAACGAATTTACTTTTTCTGTGGAGAAAGTGGGTCTAACATCAAAACAGTTACCGTAGAAACTATCATCGCCACAAAAAGATGTTATTAGGATTTTCGATAGAGCTCTGGGTGTTTTGTTCAGAACTGTTGTACGAATTTACTTTTTGCGAAAATTAATAACGAATGTTTGCTATACGAAATTTTTTTCGAGTATTGTTGTTTTCTTCGTTAAATTCTGCAGAACTATTGAAATTTTGTACAAAGAACTCTAGAACTATGCCATATCTATCAAGAACTCTGAAAATAATATACATTTCTGAAAAAAAGGGTGCCAACTTCACAGTAATTGAAAAGATTTTCTCCTTAAATTGCAATTATCTCGTAAACTATTAGCTGCACAAAAAAATGTTACTTGGGTTTTCGATAGAACTCTTGGAGTTCTGTTCAGAACTGTGCTCAGAACTGTTGTACTTATTTACAATTTGCGAGAATTGACGAAGAATGTTTTCGATACGAAAATTTTTTCGAATATTGTTTTCGTCGCTAAATTCTGCAGAACTATTGAAATTTTGTACAAAGAACTCTAGAACTATGGCATATCTATCAAGAAATATGAAAAAAGTATACATTTCCGAAAAAAAGGGTGCCAGCTTCACAGTAGGAGCTCTTATGGAATTCTTAATTAAGTTGCAATTAGCTCTTAAACTATTACCTGCACAAAAAAATTTCACTAGGATTTTCGATAGAACTCTTCACGTGGTGTCCAGAACTGTCATCAGAACTGTTGTACGAATATATTTATATTTTCCGTAACGAAAGTGTGTCCCATATTAAATCAATTTATCTCAAACCATTATCGCCATAGAAAAATGTTGTTGGGATTTTCGATAGAGCTCTTGAGGTTCTGTTCAGAACTGTCCTCAGAACTGTTGTACAAGCTCAATTTTTACGAAAATTGACAAAAAATGTTTTCGATACGAAAATTTTTTCGAATTTTGTTGTTTTCTTCGCTAAATTCTGCAGAACTATTGAAATTTTGTACAAAGAACTCTAGAACTATTCCATATCTATCAAGAACTCTGAAAAAATATATATTTCTAAAAAAAAGGGTGCCAACTTCACAGTAAGTGAAAAGATTTTCTCATTAAAATGCAATTATCTCGTAAACTATTAGCTGCACAAAAAAATGTTACTTGGCTTTTCGATAGAACTCTTGGAGTTCTGTTCAGACCTGTGCTCAGAACTGTTGTACTTATTTACAATTTGCGAAAATTGACGAAGAATGTTTTCGATGCGAAAATTTTTTCGAATATTGTTTTCGTCGCAAAATTCTGTAGAACTATTGAAATTTTGTACAAATAACTCTAGAACTATGGCATATCTATCAAGAAATCTTAAAAAAATATACATTTGTGAAAAAAAGGGTGCCAACTTCACAGTAAGTGAAAAGATTTTCTCCTTAAATTGCAATTATCTCGTAAACTATTAGCTGCACAAAAAAATGTTGCTTGGGTTTTCGATAGAACTCTTGGAGTTCTGTTCAGAGCTGTGCTCAGAACTGTTCTACTTATTTACAATTTGCGAAAATTGACGAAGAATATTTTCGATACGAAAATTTTTCGAATATTGTTTTCGTCGCTAAATTCTGCAGAACTATTGAAATTTTGTACAAAGAACTCTAGAACTATGGCATATCTATCAAGAAATCTGAAAAAAGTATACATTTCTGAAAAAAAGGGTGCCAGCTTCACAGTAGGAGCTCTTATGGAATTCTTAATTAAGTTGCAATTACCTCTTAAACTATTACCTGCACAAAAAAATTTCACTAGGATTTTCGATAGAACTCTTCACGTGGTGTCCAGAACTGTCATCAGAACTGTTGTACGAATATATTTATATTTTCTGTACAGAAAGTGTGTCCCATATTAAATCAATTTATCTCAAACCATTATCGCCATAGAAAAATGTTGTTGGGATTTTCGATAGAGCTCTTGAGGTTCTGTTCAGAACTGTCCTCAGAACTGTTGTACAAGTTTAATTTTTACGAAAATTGACAAAAAATGTTTTCGATACGAAAATTTTTTCGAATTTTGTTGTTTTCTTCGCTAAATTCTGCAGAACTATTGAAATTTTGTACAAAGAACTCTAGAACTATGCCATATCTATCAAGAACTCTGAAAAAATATATATTTCTGAAAAAAAGGGTGCCAACTTCACAGTAAGTGAAAAGATTTTCTCATTAAAATGCAATTATCTCGTAAACTATTAGCTGCACAAAAAAATGTTACTGGGATTTTCGAAAGAACTCTTGGAGCTCTATTCAGAACTGTGCTCAGAACTCTTGTACTTATTTACATTTTGCGGAAATTGCCAAAGAACGTGTTCGATACGAAAATTTTTTTGAATATTGTTGTTTTCTTCGCTAAATTCTGCAGAACTATTGAAATTTTGTACAAAGAACTCTAGAACTATGCCATATCTATCAAGAACTCTGAAAAAAATGTATATTTCTCGAAAAAGGGGTGCTAACTTCACACGACTGGGTGGACGTACCGCCGAATTGCTCAACACGTGGGGCGTGAGGTCTCCACAGTACATCGATGTTGTCGCCAGTGGTCGGCGGATGGTGCACGTGCCCGTCGACCTGGCACCGGACCGCAGCGACGCACGGATGCACGCCAAGACCGTAGGATCCTACGCAGTGCCGTAGGGGACCGCACCGCCACTTCCCAGCAAATTAGGGACACTGTTGCTCCTGGGGTATCGGCGAGGACCATTCGCAACCGTCTCCATGAAGCTGGGCTACGGTCACGCACACCGTTAGGCCGTCTTCCACTCACGCCCCAACATCGTGCAGCCCGCCTCCAGTGGTGTCGCGACAGGCGTGAATGGAGGGACGAATGGAGACGTGTCGTCTTCAGCGATGAGAGTCGCTTCTGCCTTGGTGCCAATGATGGTCGTATGCGTGTTTGGCGCCGTGCAGGTGAGCGCCACAATCAGGACTGCATACGACCGAGGCACACAGGGCCAACACCTGGCATCATGGTGTGGGGAGCGATCTCCTACACTGGCCGTACACCACTGGTGATCGTCGAGGGGACACTGAATAGTGCACGGTACATCCAAACCGTCATCGAACCCATCGTTCTACCATTCCTAGACCGGCAAGGGAACTTGCTGTTCCAACAGGACAATGCACGTCCGCATGTATCCCATGCCACCCAACGTGCTCTAGAAGGTGTAAGTCAACTACCCTGGCCAGCAAGATCTCCGGATCTGTCCCCCATTGAGCATGTTTGGGACTGGATGAAGCGTCGTCTCACGCGGTCTTCACGTCCAGCACTAACGCTGGTCCAACTGAGGTGCCAGGTGGAAATGGCATGGCAAGCCGTTCCACAGGACTACATCCAGCATCTCTACGATCGTCTCCATGGGAGAATAGCAGCCTGCATTGCTGCGAGAGGTGGATATACACTGTACTAGTGCCGACATTGTGCATGCTCTGTTGCCTGTGTCTATGTGCCTGTGGTTCTGTCAGTGTGATCATGTGATGTATCTGACCCCAGGAATGTGTCAATAAAGTTTCCCCTTCCTGGGACAATGAATTCACGGTGTTCTTATTTCAGTTTCCAGGAGTGTATTTTGTAAGTCCCAAAGTCATCATCATCAAGTCCCAAAGAGGCAATGAATTTCAGATAGTGCTTCCTAAGGAATTATTACCATCACTCTTCCGGTATTTACATGAATCACAGGGGGAGGGGGCATTTAGGTGTCAGAAAATACGTGAGCATTTTATATGATCCAGGATGAACAAGGAAATTCGTAAAAGACTGTGGACTTATCATGTGTGTGCATTCAGTAAACTATTACACAATAGTAAGATGGGACATGTGGCCTCCAAGCCAGTCGAGAGGGCCTTTCAAAGGATGTACGTGATACTGTGTGGCTGTTGCCTTAGTCAAAAAGAGGAAACTGACATATTTTGGAGTGTGTGGACACGTTTAATCATTTAGTGGAATCGATTCTCAGTGGAATCAAATTTTTATTTCTGTTTGTTGACCCAGCTTCTCAATGATCTGGAGATTCGCCAGAAACGAAACATGTTTCCGATTCCGTGTTAAACTGTAGGTCGCCTTCTCCCAGTTGGATAACTGGTTATGGAGACAAAAGTTGCCGCAGTGACTTCCAATTGAAAGATTTGCACCAGCACATTAAGCAACACGAAATTATTATTACCGGGGCATATTCAGATACAGGATGAAGAAAAAATGCCGTGCTTGGCGTTCGGTGTGCAATTCATCATCCCAATTCAGGACAAAAGTGTATCTAGCAAGACCTAGTTCCGCCAGCGGGTTTAATAGAAAGGTGATTTAAAAATCGAGACTCTGGCAACACTGTAACTGCACGCAGCATGGCCAAGAACAGACAGCATGGACTCTGCACTCTGCCAGAGCTGTCCCATTAGCTCAGTGAGGATGGCTGGTCGCTGTTCTACATCTACATCTACATCTACATCTACATTGATACTCCGCAAGCCACCCAAAGGTGTGTGGCGGAGGGCACTTTACGTGCCACTGTCATTACCTCCCTTTCCTGTTCCAGTCGCGTATGGTTCGCGGGAAGAACGACTGTCTGAAAGCCTCCGTGCGCGCTCTAATCTCTCTAATTTTACATTCGTGATCTCCTCGGGAGGTATAAGTAGGGGGAAGCAATATATTCGATACCTCATCCAGAAACGCACCCTCTCGAAACCTGGCGAGCAAGCTACACCGCGATGCAGAGCGCCTCTCTTGCAGAGTCTGCCACTTGAGTTAATTAAACATCTCCGTAACGCTATCACGGTTACAAAATAACCCAGTGACGAAACGCGCCGCTCTTCTTTGGATCTTCTCTATCTCCTCCGTCAACCCGACCTGGTACGGATCCCACACTGATGAGCAATACTCAAGTATAGGTCGAACGAGTGTTTTGTAAGCCACCTCCTTTGTTGATGGACTGCATTTTCTAAGCACTCTCCCAATGAATCTCAACCTGGTACCCGCCTTACCAACAATTAGCTTTATATGATCATTCCACTTCAAATCGTTCCGTACGCATACTCCCAGATATTTTACAGAAGTAACTGCTACCAGTGTTTGTTCCGCTATCATATAATCATACAATAAAGGATCCTTCTTTCTATGTATTCGCAATACATTACATTTGTCTATGTTAAGGGTCAGTTGCCACTCCCTGCACCAAGTGCCTATCCGCTGCAGATCTTCCTGTATTTCGCTACAATTTTCTAATGCAGCAACTTCTCTGTATACTACAGCATCATCCGCGAAAAGCCGCATGGAACTTCCGACACTATCTACTAAGTCATTTATATATATTGTGAAAAGCAATGGTCCCATAACACTCCCCTGTGGCACGCCAGAGGTTACTTTAACGTCTGTAGACGTCTCTCCATTGATAACAACATGCTGTGTTCTGTTTGCTAAAAACTCTTCAATCCAGCCACACAGCTGGTCTGATATTCCGTAGGCTCTTACTTTGTTTATCAGGCGACAGTGCGGAACTGTATCGAACGCCTTCCGGAAGTCAAGAAAAATAGCATCTACCTGGGAGCCTGTATCTAATATTTTCTGGGTCTCATGAACAAATAAGGCGAGTTGGGTCTCACACGATCGCTGTTTCCGGAATCCATGTTGATTCCTACATAGTAGATTCTGGGTTTCCAGAAATGACATGATACGCGAGCAAAAAACATGTTCTAAAATTCTACAAGAGATCGACGTAAGAGATATAGGTCTATAGTTTTGCGCATCTGCTCGACGACCCTTCTTGAAGACTGGGACTATCTGTGCTCTTTTCCAATCATTTGGAACCCTCCGTTCCTCTAGAGACTTGCGGTACACGGCTGTTAGAAGGGGGGCAAGTTCTTTCGCGTACTCTGTGTAGAATCGAATTGGTATCCCGTCAGGTCCAGTGGACTTTCCTCTATTGAGTGATTCCAGTTGCTTTTCTATTCCTTGGACACTTATTTCGATGTCAGCCATTTTTTCGTTTGTGCGAGGATTTAGAGAAGGAACTGCAGTGCGGTCTTCCTCTGTGAAACAGCTTTGGAAAAAGGTGTTTAGCATTTCAGCTTTACGCGTGTCATCCTCTGTTTCAATGCCATCATCATCCCGTAGTGTCTGGATATGCTGTTTCGAGCCACTTACTGATTTAACGTAAGACCAGAACTTCCTAGGATTTTCTGTCAAGTCGGTACATAGAATTTTACTTTCGAATTCAATGAACGCTTCACGCATAGCCCTCCTTACGCTAACTTTGACATCGTTTAGCTTCTGTTTGTCTGACAGGTTTTGGCTGCGTTTAAACTTGGAGTGGAGCTCTCTTTGCTTTCGCAGTAGTTTCCTAACTTTGTTGTTGTACCACGGTGGGTTTTTCCCATCCCTCACAGTTTTACTCGGCACGTACCTGTCTAAAACGTATTTTACGATTGCCTTGAACTTTTTCCATAAACACTCAACATTGTCAGTGTCGGAACAGAAATTTTCGTTTTGATCTGTTAGGTAGTCTGAAATCTGCCTTCTATTACTCTTGCTAAACAGATAAACCTTCCTCCCTTTTTTTATATTCCTATTAACTTCCATATTCAGGGATGCTGCAACGGCCTTATGATCACTGATTCCCTGTTCTGTACATACAGATTCGAAAAGTTCGGGTCTGTTTGTTATCAGTAGGTCCAATATGTTACCTCCACGAGTCGGTTCTCTGTTTAATTGCTCGAGGTAATTTTCGGATAGAAAGGTTTACCATTCGTAAATATGCTGATGACGTTATGGTTCCTCTCCTTATCCATGATGATATACCACTGCTGAAGGAAGTTTTCGATGCCTTTTGTCGCCTTACGGGAGCGCGGGTTAATGACTAGAAATGTCGGTTACTCACTTTGCGAGGATTTACACTGTTGAAATTCCATGGGCTTTGAAGGTCACCCGATATCGATCGTTAGGTGTTATAATTGACAGTTGTCCGCTAAAGATGGCTACGATAAACTGGAAGTCTGTCACGGATAAGATTCAGGGAGCGATCATTGAACACGAGCGTCGCTCCCTCCCTCCTTCTTCATAAGGTCCGGGCCTGGGACAAGTATGTGTTAAGTAAGGCTTATTTTATTGCACAAATCTTTCCACTTCCTGCGATGATGTAGCGCAAGTTGCAAAGTTTAACTGGCAGGTTTATCTGGCAACTCTACATTTCGCGTGCGTTATGGGGTCATGGCGCGGCCCCGTCTGCAGGGAAGTTTGGGCCTACCTGACATTCGGGTTAAGCCTTCTGCATTATTCAACCGTCGCACCGTTTTTACATGTCAACGCGCCCCCCCAGTCGCTTACAGCTCGCCTTCATGCCTGTATCCGACCGGCGAGTTTAACACCTCCAGTAGATATTGGTAGGATTAGTTATAAACTACGGCACGTTAAGGAATTTTTTCTTGAAGTCGGTTATTTAGGAGCAAATATCCTTTCCCAAGTGAATCTCTCCCTAAAAATGCTGTTACGCCGCTGGCCAATTCCTCATAGTACTCCCCGTGTCCCTGCCCTGTCGCCAGAAACCAATTGGAAGATTGTTTGGTCCAACATTAGCCTCCCGAGTTTCTCGATGGAAGTGGTGTCCTCGTGGTACCAAGTTGTTCATAATATTGTACCTACCAACGTACGACTTTTTCGTATTGGTCTTAATGTGACGGACCGTTGCAATCGTTGCCATGAAACTGATACATTATATCATCGGTTGATCTCCTGCGGTCGTGGCCATTGGAGATGGCTTTGCCGACAACTGGCTTTTCTCCTCAGGACGTCGGAGGCGGCTATCTCGGGAGAGATTCTCGTGCGTCCCGATTCAACCTTCTTTCCCCGATCGAAGAACAATGCCGTCATGTGGCACGTTGGACATTATGTCCACTACGTGATGGTGAGTGGATATGACGCAGATCCGAGTGCCTTTTCCCAATATATGGCCACAGCCCATTGGACGTGGCTCAGAATGCCCCGTTGTCGTGAGCTTTTTTCTAATATGCTGTATCTTGTTTTTCATCGACAAGGAGTTGGATGATTTCACACCTCCCCCTTTTCTTGTGGACACTCTTGTTTGGATTTAAATGATCCACGATGTAGAAGTGACGGAGGAAAGAAGGTGTGGGCACGTTAAAGTTAACGCCATATTCCTTCACATACGTTTTTCTGATTTAACCCTTTTCTTTTTGTCGAAATGACTTCTTTTGTTTTATTTTCAAAAAATGGTTCAGATGGCTCTGAGCACTATGGGACTTGACATCTGTGGTCATCAGTCCCCTAGAACTTAGAACTACTTAAACGTAACTAACCTAAGGACATCACACACATCCATGCTCGAGGCAGGATTCGAACCAGCGACCGTAGCGGTCACGCGGTTCCAGACTGAAGCGCCTAGAACCGCACGGCCACAACGGCCGGCTGTTTTATTTTAATTGATTGCCTTAACCCTGTGGCACGTAGTGTCCACTACAGTGGACAGCTGTTAACGGTCACTTCTTTGGCATTTTCAATCAGTCCTGAGGCTGCAAATGCACACAGTTCACTGCAGTGGGCACTCGCTACTGGTGTTGTGTCCTGCATGCATTTGCAGCCTCATGGCTGAAACCGCCAGAAAATTGACCATTATAAGTTGTCCACTGCAGTGAAATTCATGCACTGCAGGGTTAAATAAGTGCTTTGGAGGAAAAAAAACATGGTTAGCGATGAGGCTTTTCAATTTTGTGTCCCGTGGTCGAAACCCTATTATGATTTTATTGTTTTCCCTTCTCAACAAAGACAAAAAAATGGTTCAGTCGGATGGAGTGTCTGCTATGTAAGTAGGAGATCCAGGGTTCGTGTTCCATTTAAAAAGAAAAAAACTAGCGTAATCAACTGTGAACCGAATGCGGTTATTTTTGTGTTAGTGAGAAGAGGCAGTGCCGTGGGGAACGGATATGCAGACTCGCCGAAGTTCGAGTCGCTTTCGGGCCAAACATTCCTTTCTCCCAGTTAAAGCATCAAATTGTATCCAGTTTACACTCCCACAATGCTGTGTCTTGTGGAATTCTTTCTGTTATTGTTGCCTTTATTTAAACTTTAAGACATAACACGAATTTCTGGCAGACGTAAAGACCACTTTGTTTCGTAAATGACACAAGTAAAGAAAATGGAAAATAATATTGCATACAGTAACATCGTCTGTATCCAATGAGGTACAAAAAAACACAATAGGTAGGCTACGCTCTATTGCACATTATGCTACGCACGTTTCATGTCCAGGTTTATCTTCACAGAGACAGTACGTACGCGTACGAACAACGTCCACTTCAGAGAAGATGTTCAAAGCGACAACCTCGCATTTGCCAACACTTCGCCATTCGCTGGAACACGTTTTGCTGCACTGTACACAAAACGCCCGCATCCGTTATCGTCATGTAAGCGAGCTATTAGGTAGCTTACATCCATGGGTGGACTACTACAAACTTGTTCGTTTAAGTGTACGTACAAATAAAAATCTAGTGGGTTAAGGTCCGGGGAACATGGAGGCCGGAACGTAGGACCTACTCGACCAATCCATTTCCCTGTAAATTCTTCATTTAAATAGTTATTCATTCCAAAGCGTGGCGGTGCGACATCATGCGGAAACCATAGCTGTAGTCCTCGAACACCATATGGAACGTTTTCTATTGCATCGGCAAAATATTGCAAAGAAACTTACGATAGAAGGGAGCATTCAGCATTCAACTAGTCCAGCAATAGGTAAGGACCCAGAAGCGCTCCTCCCACAATTCCAGCCCACAGGTTTATGCCCGAGCCTGCATGAATGCCACGTTCACGTATCGATCCAGGCGTTTCCCGAATGCACTGACAACTATCCACAGTCGACTCCCAGAGTTCATTGGCACTTCCAGCAGAGATGCAAACGGCAAAAGTCACAAATTTCCTGATTCGAAGGAATCCAACTGGTTCAAGTTAGGGGACCTGGGGGCCATGCTTTTGCAGAGACACGCCTGGTACACTTGTCGAAACACTATTTACCAGACTTAAGTATCCTGAATTACGACAGAATCAAACGATGACAATTTATCATTTTTTTAATTTTAATAATTAACAGCCTCAGTTTCAATGTTTGCCTAGATTTTACCTAGGTTTCAGTCGGGATAACCCAACCTTCTGCAGAATAACAATAACTACCGTTTGACCGTAGTGGACATCGTCAAGCTAAAACTACAAATCCATAATTTATCGTCAGAGTGTAAAACTTATCTGGCACTGCCTCGGCCCCACGTCGCGACTACGATGCGGCAGCCACGGGTGCTGTTCTAGAACTGACCGTAACGTCACGAGGCCCGCCTAGGTGGACATAATACCTTGCGCCTGCACATAAACTATATGATAGTTACTTGTTGGGACAAGACGTGAACCTAACTCCTGACGTTGAATTTACTAGTAAAGTGAAATAGAAGGTATAGCGGAGGAAAAGGGCTTATACAGGGTGTTACAAAAAGATGCGGTCAAACTTTCAGGAAACATTCCTCACACACAAATAAAGAAAAGATGTTATGAGGACATGTCTCCGGAAACGCTTAATTTCCATGTTAGAGCTCATTTTAGTTTCGTATGTACTGTACTTCCTCGATTCACCGCCATGATTTCATACGGGATACTCTACCTGTGCTGCTAGAACATGTGCCTTTACAAGTACGAAACAACATGTGGTTCATGCACGATGGAGCTCCTGCACATTTCAGTCGAAGTGTTCGTACGCTTCTCAACAGCAGATTCGGTGACCGATGGATTGGTAGAGGCGGACCAATTCCGTGGCCTCCACGCTCTCCTGACCTCACCCCTCTTGACTTTCATTTATGGGGGCATTTGAAAGCTCTTGTCTACGCAACCCCGGTACCAAATGTAGAGACTCTTCGTGCTCGTATTGTGAACGGCTGTGATACAATACGCCATTCTCCAGGGCTGCATCAGTGCATCAGGGATTCCATGCGATGGAGGGTGGATGCATGTATCCTCGCTAACGGAGGACATTTTGAACATTTCCTGTAACAAAGTGTTTGAAGTCACGCTGGTACGTTTTGTTGCTGTGCGTTTCCATTCCATGATTAATGTGATTTGAAGAGAAGTAATAAAATGAGCTTTAACAAGGAATGTAAGCATTTCCGGACACGTGTCCACATAACATATTTTCTTTCTTTGTGTGTGAGGAATGTTTCCTGAAAGTTTGGCCGTAGCTTTTTGTAACACACTGTATGTTAACCTGTGCAGAATGTAGTTAGATCGAGTGTCTTAACATTTATGAAGTATTCATTGGTCATGATATGAGGAAGATATATGCTTACAAGGTATGGCCTATCTAGGAAAATTTTTGTGCTTAAGCACGAAGTTTAATCGCCTAAAAGGAACTTAGGAGTGGGAAGGATCGTATATAGCCAACATCGTCATTATTACGACTAGGTATAGAAGTTTTTAAGACGTAATTGTTAAGCACCTGCTTAGCTATGGTTACAATGCATGAACATCTTATTGACTTAGCACACAAATAGTCATGATTGAACTTAGGAACAAGTCTATATTTAATCTGTAACATCCGGCAATACGGGCCATATAAAATAGATGGTCATTATTCAAGATTAGTTTATTTGAGCTGAAATGGTCTAGAATCAAGTCAAAAACTGATACATGTGCCTGATTGAGCTTCTTGGCGAATTTATGGTTATGAGTTGTAGAAAACACTAAAGTATGGGAAATGTGGCGGCAATGGGGTACTCAATTTGCCTCCATGGAGGTGATCCACACACATACTGTAAAAAACTATGTGTGGACCACTGCCATCATAATTCGGGCCTGGAGACCACTGCCATTCAACTTAGGGAATGACAGCGGAAATATTCTAAAGTGTGACTTGGCGAACATCGCTTCACACTTAAAAACTATTGACCGACATAGGTCAATTATGCTCAAAGCTCAAGTTCTAGTACAGCACTCGTGGGTGCCGCATGCAGTCACGAAGTGGGGCCGAGGCAGTGCCAGATAAGTTTTACAGTCTGACTATAATTTATGGATTTGTAATTTTAGCTTGACGGTGTCCACTATGGAAAGACGGTAGCTACTGTTATTCTGAAGTAGGTTTTGTGGGGCGGTGGGTTGGAATTTATTCTGTTGTTTAAACGTAGAATGTTATGTAGGAAAGAAAAGATACTTTTCCCTGCTGTTTAACCATATGTGGGGCGGCAGGTGGAATTAATTGTTATATAAATGTTCCTATTATTTATGCTGTCTTTTGCCGTTCTCAACACTGCCTCTCTAACTACAATATTGGCATCCAGAAAGTGATTAGCAAAACGTGAAGCCTGTAATTAGAATTCCTAGTGGCCACTTCATCTGAGAAATACACTTACAGCTACAGCTTATAGCTCTGAGGAATTAGGAGATTGTCTGGGATTCATAATCAAAAACGATCGTGAAAAAACGTTCGATATATTCTGAAAGTTACAGATGAAAAAAAAAAAAAAATCCACACAATCCAACTACCAGAGCAGTTCAGAGTCTAATGCGCTGATACAACTATAACTGTTCAAATTAAATGATAAGTGAATGCTCGCCATAATTTGATGATAATGTTCATCAAACGCCACGCTAAATAATGGTAGAATGTCTGTCCCGCGGCGGCACGCGAAAATACGACATACGCAGACTGAAGGTAGATTATTAAAGTCATCCCAGAATTAACACTTCACTCGAAAACGATTTCATGGTTACGCGTATCCCGATTAACTTAATACGACATCCGAGGCTGTTTATAGCAATGATACCGACGCGACGCGACGCGACTCCCGGCACAGATGGTGTACTAATCTGCATCTGGAGAGAACTGGGGCCTTACTTCCTCGCGCAGCGTTCTTACATATAAAGCCGCGGTGCGGACGGCTAAGGGAACGCCTGATCAAATTGGCTCTCCCAACTAGCCGCTGGGCTAGTAATGCACCACTTTAAGTCATCGAATAAATCATAGCTTCTTTTGCTGATGGCCGATGAAGCTCTCAATTTAAATGTGCATTCAGCACACAGGTAAGTAATCATAACAAAAGTCTGACGTGGCTAAGTAAAATATTTTGGGCGAGAGAATTAATTTAATTACACTACACGCAGTAGACGAGCTCTGAACCTACCCTTTGGAGATACGCTATCGTTATAGTTTTATAGTTATTCAATTGAAATTTTTCACATCTTTATGATTATAGCGGATCTCCATTCTACTTAAATATAAACATCCTAGCCTTATTTATTAGCCTACCTAACCTATCTTGCTTCCTTAATTTTTAAGACAAAAACCAGAAAATATTGAATTTCAACTAAAATCTTAATTTGTGAGATCCAGAAGACTGTTTCTATTAAATTATTATGAAAAAGGAATCTAAATAAAATTTTTTAGGTCTCTAGCTCTTTTCTGTTGCGCCAATGATTTTTACAGAAAAACGTCCAAATTTCGAAAATGGTTAAAGTTATCGAACTGACATTCAACACATATTGATTTAGTATTACTCCTGACATGCTAGAACCGTTTCAGGTTATTTACTTGATTTTTAAAGTATTGTGCAACATTTATGACGTCAGAGCTAGTTACAGCGGACTAGGCTGGTACACAATGGAAAGACTGATGAGAATTTTATAAGGCGTGAGTAGGTTGCTTCCCTACATCACCCTCTGCTTAAAATTTTTTTTGAATGTTAATGAATGAAAAAAAAATTAATTACAAAAAGGGAAGCAAGAGTACAGCTTAACTCCCTATGAAAATTTAAAATTGAAATGTAAACATATAGAAATATTAAAAGGAAAACTGATTACCTACTTAATTTTTTTAAATTACTGGCACGTTCACTGCCTCTTAAGCACTATTATCTCTCAAAATTTAAGCAAAATCAATGAAACACTTTGGCATACATATTGCCTTAGACAAACTAACACATAAAAATATGTAAAATTATGAAAATCTTAAATCCATTAAATACATTTTTATATACACAAATTCAAAGAAAATAACACAGTTATTCATGATACATAAACAGATGATTATATCTTAGCAGTCTTTTCTAAACCTGAAAGAGAATTTCAGAACTCATGACAATTTCATTTTTGCACACGTGGTTGTAGCCGCTTTGGCTGGCGTTCTACACTTCCATTCACAAGGGTAGAGGAGGGGAAGTTGCTACGGTGTGCGTCCTTCTCGTTCACTCTAAATTACATGGAGAAAGGGGAGGGGTCACTGTGAGTTGTGTCCAAGTCACTCCTCGCTTTCACGCAGCTACCAGGCTGCTATTATCTGGTTTGTCCTGTAGAACAAACAAAGAGAGTGCCTCAGACTCTGTTCACTTAATATTTAAGGGTGCGTCACAATGAAATGGGGATATATACATTTTATCTTTCAATATGTTACTGGAACAAAGTTAACAGAACTTTTTCAATTTTACTCTCGCGGTTACTTAACTGTCATAAAATCGGTAAACAAATGGCTCAAAACGCCGTTAGTCACGTACTAGAGAAAATTTATGCTCAAGGCATACAATCATAAATTCTATTCAATTTCAATTTATTATTTCTGGGCCGGAACACTGAACCAATGCTCGGTACATTCCTGATAAATCTGTATTTTATTTACTTAGCTGACTGATCTTCGATTACCTTATTCTTGGAGATAGTATGAGTATATTTGATTAGTAGTTGTCTTCTCAGCTTCTTTGTACATGTGAGTAACTTGTGGTAATAGTACAGTTCTGAGTGTTCAAAACACACTACGTTTAGTTGACTACTAAATCCACTTATTGGTCCCCTGCTGCTGTGTCAGTTCCACATCTGCAATTATGTACTTACTTCATCGAAGTGTATTTATGCTGAGCTATAAATAATGTTTCACGTCTGCCATTATGTTACTCAATTATGTTGCTAGTGTATGTACTTATTTAACACTCACTCTATTAACATTTAAAGCACAGGATAGCACATTTATTTCATATCTATAGTGTATTGCAGCTGATCAGTTTGCTCACGTGCCAATCCATTTCCACTCGATCGGACGCTGAAACCACAGGTAGTCTCTCTCGACCTACCACTAAAGTGCATCAAGTAATTATGGACGAGCGTAATGCTAAATTCCTTAAACCTATAGGACACCATGAGCTGCTCTGTCTCATCTAACATAAGGGTACCTATGGTCGCATTCACGCCTCCAACTCATAACCTCAATACCTGTAGGTGTGTCACCGCACACCCAACACCAAAATAATGGCCATCTCCAACCTTATAAATACTTCAGGGACGTGTCCTTCACGTCTCAACCACAAACACTGTTCAATTCTATTACACTGCCATTCCTTGCTACACAAAGTGCGTTCATTCTTACAACTTATCTGCATATTTTCATAACACTAAGCACTCTCTCTTAATATTTATTAGTTAGCTCTAATGCATACAATAGGTTTCACAGCCACTTCATATCCTGCTTGTACACGAATTTGTATATCTTTTTTAAATATACTGTTGGTGGGCCATTTCCAATAAAACAACTACTTTGTACTTACTATTACCAGGGTTCTATACATATTTGTCACTCAAATACATTTGTATCTTAATTACGTCATACTTCTCTATTGTTTATGTCACTGTTAGGTTTGTCACATTAGGTATTTTCTTCACTAATCGGTGGATAAAATGGTTACAGAACTCATGGCTTGATAGCCATGGCGGAAAATTTTTGTATTGCAAAGTAGGAGTCGAAACTATGGTAGATGGGAAAGATGAAGAATGAGTGAAACCGGAAAAGGAAAGAAGATCTCACACAGCTGGGACTGCACAGCTGCCACACTGTGTAGAGATTGCAGAACAACCTCCTCCCTATAGAATTTCTAAGTTTCAGAAAATTTAATGTGTTTGAGAGTAAGGGCCGAAATTTTGGTGGATAGGAAAGATGAAGAATGAGTGAGACCTGAAAAGGGAAGAAGATCTCACACAGCTGGGACTGCACAGCTGCCACACTGTGTAGAGGTTACAGAACAACCTCTTCTCTACTGAATTCAATCACTACCTATGAACTTCTTTAGGTCGATCACGTTCCTGAGACCTAATAGCTTTTTACTTTTAGGGTACTCTAACCTATATGCATTAGCATGTGGTTTTTCTATGATCCTGAAAGGTCCTTGGTATTTACTAAGATTAACACCTTCGTCCCAATATCTCCTATTTTTCAGAACTCGTATAGGCAGTTCCCAAGTTTCATCATTAGTTACTACATGTTTATCACTAAAAGCTACTGTAATTACTCCGGTTATCGGCAAGACCATTTTTAACTGGCTTCTTTCAAAGTCAACAACACCCTGATATTTCGACAAGAAATCTATGCCAATTAAAACCTCAATACTGAGATTATTTACAATTAAGCATGGATGATCAATTAGGTTACCATTAATGTTAAAGGGCAGCAAAGCTTCTTGCGTTACCGTTTTTGACACCTTGCCAGTAGCACCAATTATTCTCAGTCCTGATACCCTCATTACTGTAAGCTTGTCTTTACCAGGTAACACATCAAAGAAGGACTGAGATATCGCACTCGCCTCACTTCCACTGTCTAAGAGACAACGTACATCGGTACCCAACATATTCACTACTATTATAGGGTGGCTTATTCTAGGTTGTACAGGTGGTTCCTCAAATTCATCCAATAGTTCCTTTTGGATTTGTCTCCAACTAAAGTGATCGACATCTGTCTTCATTACATTTAAGTCAAAGTGTGTAGGGTTTTCCTGAATTACATTTTCAGCTGCCTTTTCCAGTCGGTCTATTAATTTCAAATCGAAACACCGCACGACTTCATTACACTTAGTTTGCTGAACATGACCCAAATTACTGTAGTCTGAGCGATTCTGCGCCTCCAGACCGGGCATAACACTAGTTACAGCTAAACCACTTTCACTACTATCGTCGGGTTCCTTCTCAAGTGACAACTGGTCACAGATACTGGGTTCATCGACCCCCAACAGGCTACCCTCTACATTCTCACTTACCTCCTGTCCTAAATCTATTATTACAGTATCAACATCCTGCACAGGCACTTTAGATAAGAGCACATCATCCTCATTGTAAATATAAGCATGAATTTCTTCTGCTTCTTCACCTGACAATTCAGTATTTTGTAGCTCTTCCCTACTGTTACACTGCTGCGCCTTCTCTTTCTCTTCCCACTTAGAAAGCTTCTCTAACACGGTATCTATCAAATACTGTGAGCGATCTAATATTTCTGCTGTATCCTTAGATGGTACCGACCCCTCATCCACATGTTTAGTCTGAGTATTCTGATCTGTCTTACCAATTACTGTAACTACTGGCTTAGGAAAATTAACCGCCTGGTGAGCGCCAGTGTC
Source organism: Schistocerca americana (assembly GCF_021461395.2). Lineage (NCBI taxonomy): Eukaryota > Metazoa > Arthropoda > Insecta > Orthoptera > Acrididae > Schistocerca > Schistocerca americana. The sequence continues at coordinate 79,581,799 of NC_060127.1, forward strand.
CTCATAGACGGGAACTAGTTCTCCTGCCTCGACCTACTACTGCTTGCTTTATTTCCATTATAATTAACTGGCACAGCATTGCTTTCCACACTGTTGTTTACCCGCACAATTTTGTTCTGAACGAAATTACTATCATTTGGATGCCATTGTTCGTTCTGATAATTATTTCTCCAATTCCTTCCTCTCTTAGGATGGCGAACACCTACTGTTCTGATGTTTACATTGCCATTCTGCTCGGTCTTAAAATTAGTGTTATTAGCATTTCTGTTATTACGTGCTTGCTCCTCATTGGCAGCAACACGCTCTACACGTTCCAAATACTCAATGAAACGATCAAGATTGTCTCTAGGGGCAGATATAATTCTAGTTTGCCAATACCACGGCAGTTTGGCTTCAAGACCTAGTATTATCATTTCAGGTTTTAGCTTTTCGGCCAAATGTGACAAACGTGAGATCCATGACCTAGCAAACTCTTTTATAGATTCCTTGCCTGCATTGAAGCGTTTTCCACTCCAAAATTCTCTCAACACTTCATTGTGCTAATTACTAGACCAATACTCATTAATGAAAGCTGTTTTAAATTCCGCTAATGTTTTACACTTTAACATAACATCAGCTGACCAACGCATGGCGTCACCTGCTAAATGACTTCTAATAAATGAGATTTTCTCTCGTTCAGACCAAGTTGGTGGAATCACATCTTCAAAATCGTTCCAGAAATCTAGCGGGTGGATACTTTTATCTGGATCGAACCGCAAGAACTGCCGACACCCGATAAAAGCGGCGTTTGCAGCTACAACTTGTTGCATACTACCTTTACCAGAAGTTACTGAAGCTACTTTATTCTCAATGTTAGCAATGTTGGTACTAATATTTTCTACTCTCATTTCAACATTATCTACTCTTTGCACAATATGAGTAGTGTCTGTTTTGATTGCATTTACTTCTGCTTGACATATGTTTACTTTTATATTAACATCTTTAAACCTATCAGAGCACAGTTCAGATTCCGCCTCGATCTTTTCTGTTAACTTGTGCTCCAGCTTCGCATCTTCCATTTGGAAGTCTTTGCGAACCTCAGCAACTTCGGATTTCACTGTTTTATACATTTCAGAAAATTGTTGAGCAACCTTTTTCTTAATATCCTCATGGTTGTAATCAATTTTATAATTCAAACTGTCCAGATCCTCTTTCAACTTATTGCAACTAGCCTTGAAGGAAGTTTCTAATTCAGTTTTTTGGATTCTAATTTATTGTCCATTGCCTCAAACCGTTTATTAAAATTGGTTTGGCTGGCCACAATCCTGTTATTTACCTCAATTACATCAGATTTTAATTCAGCATTACTGCTTTTGACCTGTTCACTTATTTCAGACTTTAATTCAGCTGTCATTCTAGCATTACTGGCTGACATTTTTGCATTACTGGCAGCTATTGCTTGTAATATAACATTTAAATCAATAGCCCCAGTGTCTTTGGGTTGCTCACTAGCTGGCTTTTTATCACACTCAGGTGACGAAAAACTAGCTCCAACACCAGAATCATCAAAACTAAATGAAACTTCTGATTGATCAGTCATATCTAACTTCTCCTGTTTAAACTCTACCACCTCTGATGACTGTTCCGTTTTTAATTCATCAGATAAACTATCACCCAATAAATTAACAATTTCTGCTTTCTGCTTTACTACAGGGGTCTCTATTATTGAATCATTGCCCCTTTTCACACTACTGTCAGGAGACAATACTTCATATTTCACTTTAATATTACTATTTTCATGCATATTTACACTTGAACCGTTGTCTGGATTTACAGTTCCCTTAACAGACATAGGTTCTGATTTAAGTTTAACCTCAGTTTCTTCTGGCGGTTCCATCGCCGACAGTCTTTTAGTGCAGGTTAGTAAAATTTTTAACAGCTTTTCACTTAACTTAGTTCCTTCTGCACGACGTATGGCGTTGCCGGCGCGACGTACCAGGATTTCTGATGCGACGCGGCGCTCTGAACTGCAGACGGCACTACCATGGCTGCTGTGTGTTTCCGAGGCCCGCAACTGCAGGCGCGGCTCTGGTTGCTCCGGCGGACGACTGCGGTGAGGCGAAACTGGCTTCTCGCGATGCCGACAGCGCCGCTACACTCAGTGTCAGCTCCGTCAATCCAGATGCGTTGTTAATCCAATTGCGTCGTCCACATGCACACGTAACACTATCATTGTTCTTTCACTCAGTTGCGTGTCGCATTTCACTCCCGAATTCGAATATTTAAAAATTACTTTCACTATTACTCAGTTTCTTTCCCGGCCGATGCAGCATATGTGGGGCGGCTGGTTGGAATTTATTCTGTTGTTTAAACGTAGAATGTTATGTAGAAAAGAAAATATGCTTTTCCCTGCCGTTTAACCATATGTGGGGCGGCAGGTGGAATTAATTGTTATATAAATGTTCCTATTATTTATGCTGTCTTTTGCCATTCTCAATACTGGCTCTCTAACTACAATATTGGCTACCAGAAAGTGATTAGCAAAACGTGAAGCCTGTAATTAGAATTCCCAGGGGCCACTTCATCTGAGAAATACACTTATAGCTACAGCTTATAGCTCTGAGGAATTAGGAGATTGTCTGGGATTCATAATCAAAAACGATCGTGAAAAAACGTTCGATATATTCTGAAAGTCACAGATGAAAAAAAAAAATCCACACAATCCAACTACCAGAGCAGTTCAGAGTCTAATGCACTGATACAACTATAACTGTTCAAATTAAATGTATAAGTGAATGCTCGCCATAATTTGATGATAATGTTCATCAAACGCCATGCTAAATAATGGTAGAATGTCTGTCCCGCGGCGGCACGCGAAAATACGACATACGCAGACTGAAGGTAGATTATTAAAGTCATCCCAGAATTAACACTTCACTCGAAAACGATTTCATGGTTACGCGTATCCCGATTAACTTAATACGGCATCCGAGGCTGTTTATAGCAATGATACCGACGCGACGCGACGCGACTCCCGGCGCAGATGGTGTGCTAATCTGCGTCTGGAGGGAACTGGGGCCTTGCTTCCTCACGCAGCGTTCTTATATATATAGCCGCGGTGCGGACGGCTAAGGGAACGCCTGATCAAATTGGCTTTCCCAACTAGCCACTGGGCTAGTAATGCACCACTTTAAGTCATTGAATAAATCATAGCTTCTTTTGCTGATGGCCGATGAAGCTCTCAATTTAAATGTGCATTCAGCACACAGGCAAGTAATCATAAGGAAAGTCTGACGTGGCTAAGTAAAATATTTTGGGCGAGAGAATTAATTTAATTACACTACACGCAGTAGACGAGCTCTGAACTTGCCCTTTGGAGATACGCTATAGCTATAGTTTTATAGTTGTTCAATTGAAATTTTTCACATCTTTATGATTATAGCGGATCTCCACTCTACTTAAATATAAACATCCTAGCCTTATTTATTAGCCTACTTAATCTATCTTGCTTCCTTAATTTTTAAGACAAAAACCAGAAAATATTGAATTTCAACTAAAATCTTAATTTGTGAGATCCAGAAGACTGTTTCTATTAAATTATTATGAAAAAGGAATCTAAATAAAAATTTTGGTCTCCAGCTCTTTTCTGTTGCGCCAATGATTTTTACAGAAAAACGTCCAAATATCGAAAATGGTTAAAGTTATCGAACTGACATTCAACACATATTGATTTAGTATTACTCCTGACATGCTAGAACCGTTTCAGGTTATTTACTTGATTTTTAAAGTATTGCGCAACATTTATGACGTCAGAGCTAGTTACAGCAGACTAGGCTGGTACACAATGGAAAGACTGATGAGAATTTTATAAGGCGTGAGTAGGCTGCTTGGCTACAGTTTGGTTATCCCGACTGAAACCTAGGTAAATTCTAGGCAAACAGTGCAACTGAGGCTGTTAATTATTAAAATTAATAATAAAAAGATCGTTCAAATGGCTGTAAGCACTATGGGACTTAACATATGAGGTCTTCAGTCCCCGAGACTTAGAAGTACTTAAACCCAACTAACCTAAGGACATCACTCACATACATGCCCAAGCCAGGATTCGAACCTGCGACCGTAGCAGCAGCGCGGTTCCGGACTGAAGCGCCTAGAACCGCTCGGCCACAGCGGCTGGCAATAACAGTCAAACAGGCTGAAAGCAAATGAGCAAAAAAGTGAGCATGAAGCACATGATGAGTAGAAGCGTAGTTCTGTGGCGCATGCTTGAAGCTTCACCGCTGTGTGGTCTGTGTGGTACTCACTTTGATTTCCGGGAGGCCACACTTCTGTCCAGGCTCCATCAGGAAGCTGCCGCCCCTCTGAATACCCGTGTATGGCGGCGCGTCTCTGGCTCGCCTTCCGAACCCCACTATGGTGCAAATCTTTTTGAAGTCTGCCGGGTACCTGCAAGAAGTATAAGATTTTAGTAAGAGACCACTACTGCAGGGGTCGTATTTAGGTTGTACATATCACCTGGGCTGACCGCGTGGTGCTGGCCACAGATGGAATTTCCTGTTAACTAACTCACAACAACAGAATTTTGTAGAATTATCAGCTGTAACACAGTATTTCATAAAAGGCTATTATTTAATGGATTAAAATTTCACGACATAGCTTCTGACATAATAAACTGGTAACATATTGAAACATGAAATGAACTGAAATACTCGGCCATGGGTGTGTGTGATGTCCTTAGGTTAGTTATGTTTAATTAGTTCTAAGTTCTAGGGTACTTATGACCTAAGACGTTGAGTCCCATAGTGCTCAGAGCCATTTTTGAACTGAAATACACACATCAACAAATTAAACACTACTGGCCATCAAAACTGCTACACCACGAAGATGTGCTACAGACGCGAAATTTAACCGAAAGGAACAGGATGCTGTGATATGCAAATGATTAGTTTTTCAGAGAATTCATACTAGATGGGCGCCAGTGCCAACTAGCAGTTGACCAGCGTTGCCTGGTGAAACGTTGTTGTGATGCCTCGTGTAAGGAGGAGAAATGCGTACCATCACGTTTCCGACTTTGATAAACCTCGGATTGTCGCGTATAGCGATTGCGGTTAATCGTATCGCGACATTGCTGCTCCCGTTGGTCGAGATCCAATGACTGTTAGCACAATATGGAATCGGTGGGTTCAGGAGAGTAATACAGAACGCCGTGCTGGATCCCAATGGCCTCGTATCACTAGCAGTCGCGATAACAGGCATCTTATTCGCATGGCTGTAACGGATCGTGCAGACACATCTCGATCCCTTAGACAACAGATGGGGACGTTTGCAAGACAACAACCATCTGCACGAACATTTCGATGACGTTTGCAGCAGCATGGACTATCACCTCGGAGACCGTGGCTGTGGTTACCCTTGACGCTGCATCACAGACAGGTGCCCTTGCGATGATGTGCTCGACGACGAACCTGGGTGCACGAATGCCAAAACGTCATTTTTTCGGATGAATCCAGGTTCTGTTTACAGCATCGTGATGGTCGCATCCGTGTTTTGCGACACCGCGGTGAACGCACATTGGAAGCGTGTATTCGTCATCGCCATACTGGCGTATCACCCGGCGTGATGGTACGGGGTGCCATTGGTTACACGTCTCGGTCACCTCTTGTTCGCACTGACGGCACTTTGAACAGTGGACGTTACATTCCAGATGTGTTACGACCCGTTGCTCTACCCTTCATTCGATCCTTTCGAAACCCTACATTTCAACAGGATTATGCACGACCGCATGTTGTAGGTCCTGTATGGGCCTTTCTGGATACAGAAAATGTTCGACTGCTGCCCTGGCCAGCACATTCTCCACATCTCTCACCAACTGAAAACGTCTGCTGAATGGTGGCCGAGCAACTGGCTCGTCACAATACGCCAATCACTACTCTTGACGAACTGAGGTATCGCGTTGAAGCTGCATGGGCAGCTGTACCTGTACGCTCCATCTGAGCTCTGTTTGACTAAATGCCCAGGCGTATCAAGGCCGTTATTACGGCCAGAGGTGGCTGTTCTGGGTACTGATTTCTCAGGATCTATGCACCCAAATTGCGGGAAAATGTAATCACGTGCCAGTTCTAGTATAATGTATTTGTCCAATGAATATCCGTTTATCACCTGCATTTCTTCTTGGTGTAGCAATTTTAATGCCCAGTATTGTAAGTTCCGTGTAGTATAAGATCACAGTAACACTGTTTTTAACACACAATTCGACAAAACCTGACGTTCTAATTACACAGATTAGGCATATGATTAGTGAGACTGAACAATTCAGATTTATATATGTGTAAATAGATAGTAAACTGTCACGCAAAACACATGTCCAGGATCTTGTTCACTGACTTAATGTTGCTACATTTACCATTAGAACATTATCTGCAGTAACTGATAGTTCGACTCGGTAACCCGTCTACTTTGAATACACTCCTGGAAATTGAAATAAGAACACCGTGAATTCATTGTCCCAGGAAGGGGAAACTTTATTGACACATTCCTGGGGTCAGATACATCACATGATCACACTGACAGAACCACAGGCACATAGACACAGGCAACAGAGCATGCACAATGTCGGCACTAGTACAGTGTATATCCACCTTTCGCAGCAATGCAGGCTGCTATTCTCCCATGGAGACGATCGTAGAGATGCTGTGAAACGGCTTGCCATACCATTTCCACCTGGCACCTCAGTGGGACCAGCGTTCGTGCTTTACGTGCAGACCGCGTGAGACGACGCTTCATCCAGTCCCAAACATGCTCAATGGGGGACAGATCCGGAGATCTTGCTGGCCAGGGTAGTTGACTTACACCTTCTAGAGCACGTTGGGTGGCACGGGATACATGCGGACGTGCATTGTCCTGTTGGAACAGCAAGTTCCCTTGCCGGTCTAGGAATGGTAGAACGATGGGTTCGATGACGGTTTGGATGTACCGTGCACTATTCAGTGTCCCCTCGACGATCACCAGTGGTGTACGGCCAGTGTAGGAGATCGCTCCCCACACCATGATGCCGGGTGTTGGCCCTGTGTGCCTCGGTCGTATGCAGTCCTGATTGTGGCGCTCACCTGCACGGCGCCAAACACGCATACGACCATCATTGGCACCAAGGCAGAAGCGACTCTCATCGCTGAAGACGACACGTCTCCATTCGTCCCTCCATTCACGCCTGTCGCGACACCACTGGAGGCGGGCTGCACGATGTTGGGGCGTGAGCGGAAGACGGCCTAACGGTGTGCGGGACCGTAGCCCAGCTTCATGGAGACGGTTGCGAATGGTCCTCGCCGATACCCCAGGAGCAACAGTGTCCCTAATTTGCTGGGAAGTGGCGGTGCGGTCCCCTACGGCACTGCGTAGGATCCTACGGTCTTGGCGTGCATCCCTGCGTCGCTGCGGTCCGGTCCCAGGTCGACGGGCACGTGCACCTTCCGCCGACCACTGGCGACAACATCGATGTACTGTGGAGACCTCACGCCCCACGTGTTGAGCAATTCGGCGGTACGTCCACCCGGCCTCCCGCATGCCCACTATACGCCCTCGCTCAAAGTCCGTCAACTGCACATACGGTTCACGTCCACGCTGTCGCGGCATGCTACCAGTGTTAAAGACTGCGATGGAGCTCCGTATGCCACGGCAAACTGGCTGACACTGACGGCGGCGGTGCACAAATGCTGCGCAGCTAGCGCCATTCGACGGCCAACACCGCGGTTCCTGGTGTGTCCGCTGTGCCGTGCGTGTGATCATTGCTTGTACAGCCCTCTCGCAGTGTCCGGAGCAAGTATGGTGGCTCTGACACACCGGTGTCAATGTGTTCTTTTTTCCATTTCCAGGAGTGTATTTTCATTCGCTTGTGACATACGGCATTGTATTTTGGGGTAACTCTACCTATTCTGAAACGTTATTTTTGGCTCAGAAGCGGGCATTTTGGGCAAAACGTGGCGTAAGTTCGTTGAATGTGTGCTAGTACTTTTTTGACGTGTAGGTCAACCGATTTCTTTTTGTAAACGAGTATAGTTGTTGTGAGAAACCAGTTATACTGGAAGAACATTGCTTTCACTATGGTCCATTTAAATAAATACAACATTGTCTTGGCATCACCTTTATTTGTTGTAATGTATATGTAATGGTAGGCATGCCAGAACTCGTAGTGCGAATGTCTGGACGTCACAACACTACGTATCACAAATCAAGTTTTGTGGAACGATCTTCGAAGAAGCAAGAAGGGGGGCAATCAAATAAAAATGTTTGCTGTTGCCTACGGAAACATTATTGCACCCAGGTGCGTAACTCTTCGAAACAAAGTGACGGCCACGAATATCTTTCTTCAGGGCTCCTAAAATATGGAAATTGCAAGGAGGGAGATCGGGATTGCATGGAGAATCTGAAAGAGCTTCCCTGCAAAACTTCTGCAGCATACGCGAAACAACCATGGCAGCACACGGGCGGGTCCATGCGATTTCCAATTTTTTGAAGTCCTGAGGAAAGACGTTTGTGCCTGTCGCTTTGCTTCGTAGGAAGACGTACATGCTTGGGTACATTCGTGGTTCTGCAGGCAACCGCAAACACTTTTCCATGAAGGCAATGAACATCTTGTCTCACAGTGAGACAAATACCGGGTGATCAAAAAGTCAGTATACATTTGAAAACTGAATAAATCACGGAATAAAGTAGATAGAGAGGTAAAAATTGACACATATGCTTGGAATGACATGGGATTGTATTAGAACAAAAAAAAATACAAAAGTTCAAAAAATTACAGGAAATGCTCAATATGTCCACCATAATTCCTCAGCAATAGCTGTAGTCGAGGAATGATGTTATGAACAGCACTGTAAAGCATGTCTGGAGTTACGGAGAGGCATTGGCGTAGGATGTTGTCTTTCAGCATCCCTAGAGATGTCGGTCGTTCACGATACACTTGCGACTTCAGGTAACCCCAAAGCCAATAATCACACGGACTGAGGTCTCGGGATCTGGGAGGCCAAGCATGACGAAAGTGGCGGCTGAGCACAAGATCATCACCAAACGACGCGCGCAAGAGATCTTTAACGCGTCTAACAATATGGGGTGTAGCGCCATCCTGCATAAACATCGTACGTTCCAGCAGGTGTTCATCAGCTAGTCTGGGGATGATGCGATTCTCTAACATATCGGCGTACCTATTACCCGTCACGGCAGCTGTCCAGAGCCATCTGTCGGACATTTTGTGAACGTTGTTTTTTTTTTTTTTTTTTGTTCTAATGAAACCCCATGTCATTCAGAGCATGTGTGTCAATTTTTACCTCTCTTTCTACATTTTTCGGTGGTTTATTAAGTTTTCAAATTTATACTGACTTTTTGATCACCCGGTATATTAAGAGTTATGGCGGTTAGTTTGGAAAAGATAAATAGACTACATCAATCTCGCTTTTTTTTGGCTGCCCCTTATAGTTTTCGTTTGTCCCCTTCACCACAGGTGTATTACTGCTCACTCAAAATGCTTTTCCCATAACTTGTTTAGCGAAGTATTTTTGTTTTTGACTCCGTTTGGTCGACTGAATTTTTGAATACGCTCTGTGTGTGTGAAATGTGAGACATACGCCACGAGCAGAAAGAGTCTTATAAATCATACACTATCTGATCAAAAGAAACCACACCCCTTATTTAAAGCAGAAATGGCCAACAGATGTCACTTGAGGCGGACCCGACAGTACAGAAGAACAGGGGAAGTATTGTGTTGCCAACAGGGAAGCAGTGGGTAGGAGGACAAAGACAGTTCTGCGACAATTTTGATATTAAATTGATATAAAATTAATTGACTGATCAAGGCAATAGATGAATTATTCTCCCCTCTCCCATCCCCTGGGATATCTCCCTTCGACACCCTCCACAGCCTTCACCCTTCTACCCTCCCGTATTTGGACAAATTTAAAATTTTCTCAGGAAATTCAAATTTTCGTGGTAAATTCAAATTTTCGCGGTAAATTCAAACGCCAATTACATTTCAGAGGATATAATAATAATAAAATCGATTATAAAACCTGTATTAGATGAAGAACATAGCAGAAGTGATGGTATTGACATTCAGCATGAAAGAGTGAACAATCGCTGCCCATATTGTATACAGGGTGGTCCATTGATCGTGCCTGGGCCAAATATCTCACGAAATAAGCGTCAAACGAAAAAACTACAAAGAACGAAACTTGTCTAGCTTGAAGGGAGAAACCAGATGGCGCTATGGTTGGCCCGCTAGATGGCGCTCCCATAGGTCAAACGGATATCAACTGCGTTTTTTTAAATAGGAACCACAATTTTTATTATATATTCGTGTAGTACGTAAAGAAATATGAATGTTTTAGTTGGACCACTTTTTTGCTTTGTGATAGATGGCGCTGTAATAGTAAAAGGAATATTTACAAGTGTATGTTGTACACATTTTTGTCAGCACAGATGTTGTGGATATGTGTATACACAGTACACATTTTTATCAGCAAACATACTTACAGATATACACATGTATGTCAACACACACAGTGTGCAATTAAAAAAATATCTCCACTGTGATAAACAAGTCATAATATTTCAGGTACATACGGCATTTACACTCACTGTCACTCTCTCTCAGTCTCACCACCTGCATCAAGTGAATAGTGTGAGTATTGGTGAGTGTCAGACCCATCCTCACAAATGACCTGCTTATCATCATGTGGTTCCAGACCGACTTTTGATTGCAGCACAGTGTACACCTTGTGCCCCAACGATTGAATACTACTTTGTCTCACCAAATGCTGCAGTTGCGGTGGAGCACCACAAACAATCTTTGCCCCGATAGCTGAATGGTTAGTGTGATGGACTGCTATCCTAAGGGGCCCGGGTTCGATTCCCGGCTGGGTCGGCGATTTTCTCTGCTCAGGGGCTGGGTGTTGTGTTGTCTTCATCACCATTTCATCCCAATCGGACGCGCAGGTCGCCCAATGTGGCGTCGAATGTAATAAGACCTGCACCAAGGCGGCCGGACATACTTCATAAGGGGCCTCCCGGCCAATGATGCCAAACGCTCATTTCCATTTACCACAAACAATGCGTGTAGTCTTCAGTCATGAGAGCCTTCACCTGCATCTGGGTGACACCTCCCAATGTGCGATATGTATACACCTCGATGAGAGACAGACAAACTCCACAACTGGCAACCCATTTGCTTCATCTGTAATAAGGCTGACAATCTTCTTGCTCTGTGGAACAATACCACAAGGTTCATTTACTAAACGTGATCTTGTCTCAAATGCACTGTCATGGCACTTCATTACCTTGCATGGATTGCAGTCATTCATCCAACAGATGAAGCTATCTGTATCAATATAAAGTAACTTTGGATCAGCAAAACAGGTTTCTGCAAACTCATGCTGAAACCGGTACATGTCCCCACTTGACAGACTTCGTGAACTCTGCTTCAGCCTTTGCCATATCCACACCAACGAAGTTCTTACTGAAGATTGTGAATCACGAAATTTGTTCTGGTACGATATTTAATTATGCCATAACGCAAATCTCATTTTTTTCTGATATGATTTTTGTGGTGTTTTCTCAAATTCTTCATTGCCTGGCTGATAACTGCATTATTCATAATTTTAAAAAATCTGCTTCAAAATCATTATTTGCAGATGCCCACTTTCTAGTATTTAGATCAATACACTCCTTCAACCAGCATGACTTTTTGCAGGAGATAGCGTGAGTGGTTCTAACCAGCTCTATCCCTAAGCTCAGGGACTGCTGGAAATTACAATAATGAAGAACATATCTCTACTTGTTCGCTAGTGTTGTCATCTGTTTGGGGATGGAGCCTCCTTGCATAACTAGTTGCCCCGGAAATAGTGGCAAATAGTTGGACATATCATGGAAACTAGTAGGGTTTTGCTTGTATGGCATACCCCAGCTCTGAATTAGCCATCACACTACGAATATTTTCACCTAATCCAAGGCATTCATCTTTGGACAGCCATTGAAACCCGCCATCCATCAGCAACAGTTGTATGCCTGTATAAGTTATTATCATCCAGACACACATTGAAGATTGAATTATCTTATGCATTGAACTTCTCACTCATCTGTGGCCTAGTTGCCTTTCTGTTGTACTTGAAGTACTTTATATCCGTTATTGATAGAATGGGATTGTCAGGATCAGTAAATAATGCCCTTGAATAACTGAAACTAGCCTTTACAAATAGCTTCAGGTACATGAATATGTCACTCACTTCATCAAAAGAAATAACTTCTCTAATAAAATCTTTAAAAACAAAGAATTCTAGTAGTTATGATGAAATATCAACAAAGTCAATTAAGGCATGTTCTTGTGAGTTTAGTACTATTCTAAGTTACTTGTGTAACCAGTCAATTATAACTGACACATTTTCTGACTGGCTAAAATAAGCAGATTTTAAGCCTCTATTCAAGAAAGGGGATAAAGAGATACCATCAAACTACAGACCGATTTCACTTCTGCCAGCATTCTCATAAATTTTAGAAAAAGTAATATATAGGCAGCTTCTCAACCATCTGACCACAAATAACATATTATCAAGACCACAGTTTGGATTTCTGAAGGGTTTTGATATCGAGAAAGCTGTTTACACTTACAGTGAAAATGTACTTATTTCATTAAATATCAAGGTACAAGCAGCAGCTATTTTCTGTGATTTGTCAAAGGCATTCGATTGTGTGAACCACAACATCCTTTTAAATAAATTAGAAATGTATGATGTAATGGGCAGTACTGCAAAATGGTTCAAGTCATACCTCACTAACAGGAAACAAAGGGTGTCAGTGCAAGGGATTAGTGAATTAAGTCATCAGTCATCATCAGAATGGGAAGAAATTACATGTGGTGTCCCACAAGGATCCATCTTAAGGCCATTGCTTTTTCTAGTGTACATTAATGATCTCTCATCAGTTACACTGCCAGATGCTGAGTTCGTTTTGTTTGCAGATGACACAAGTACTGCAATAAATAGTATGTCCAGTGTAGTTCTAGAAAGATCTACTAATGATATTTTCATGGATATTAATAAATGGTTTAAAGCCAACTCGCTGACATTATACTTGGAAAAGACTCACTATATGCAATTCAGAACCTGTAAGTGGTTTCCACACAGCATATGCATAAAGTATGAAGAAGAGCAGATAGAAGAGGTTGACAGTCTTAAATTCCTGGGATTACAACTTGGCAATAAATTCAGTTGGGAAGAGCACACCACAGAACTGCAGAAACTCCTTAACAAATCTGTATTTGCAATTCGAGTGTTAGCAGACATAGGCGACATAAAAATGAAAAAGCTTGCATACTTTGCCTACTTTCATTCCATAATGTCATATGGTATAATATTTTGGGGTAACACTTCAAGTCAAACAAAATTTTTCAGAGTCCAAAAGCGTGTAATACGTATTATTTGTGGAGTAAATTCACGGACGTCCTGTAGAAACCTCTTCAAAGAACTGGGTATACTAACTACTGCCTCTCAGTATATTTACTCCTTAATGAAATTTGTCCTAAATAATATATCTCTTTTTACAACAAACAGCTCAGTTCATACATACAATACCAGGAACAAAAATGATCTGCACAAGGTCTTAAAAGCACTTACTTCAGTTCAAAAAGGGGTTCACTACTCAGGAACACTCATCTTCAATGATTTTCCAGCAAACATAAAAAATTTTGTTACAAATAAAGATCAGTTTAAAAGGAGCCTGAAAGACTTACTAGTGGCCAACTCCTTTTACCCCATTGACGAATTATTTAATAGAAACAATTGATGTATTGTATATATTCATACTATTAGTATTGCTATTTCAGCTTTAAAAAAGAAAAAAAAATGACATGTTCCACATCCACGAGAATCTCCTCAGCATGGATCTATGGAACGAAAAAATAATCTAATCTGATCCAATCTGTGGCTACAGATACACTACCAAAGACCCTCAGAGATCCTTCATCCAAAGGACAGTTACATGTCAACAATATCAATATTTCTCAATAATTCAATGTTGACTTTCATTTTCTTGAGAATAGCATTTGAGACTAACTGGCTGCCATGTAATAAAAGGCAGGATCCAGAGTATATGTGGTCATACAATGTTGTTGTGGTCTTCAGTCCAGAGACTGGTTTGATGCAGCTCTCTATGCTACTCTACGCTGTGCAAGCCTCTTCAGCCCCAAGTACCTACTGCAACCTACATCCTTCTGAATCTACTTAGTGTATTCATCTCCTGGTCTCCGTCTACGATTTTTACGCTCCACGCTTCCCGGCAGTACCAAATTGGTGATCCTTTGGTGCCTCAGAACGTGTCCTACCAACCGATCCCTTCTTCTAGTCTTCTCCCCAATCCTATTCAATACCTCCTCATTCGTTACGTGATCTACCCAACTAATCTTCAGCATTCCTCTGTAGCACCACATTTCGAAAGCTTCTAGTCTGTTCCTTGTCTAAAACTTTTGTCGTCCATGTTTCACTTCTATATGTGGCTACACTCCATATAAGTATTTTCAGAGAAGACTTCCTGGTACTTAAATCTATACTCTACCTCAACAAATTCCTCTTCTTCAGAAGCGCTATCCTTGCCATGGCCAGTTTACATTTTATATCCTCTCTACTTCGACTATCATCAGTTATTTTGCTCCCTATGTAGCAAAAATAGTCGCCCATTCGGATCTCCGGGTGGGGACTACTCAAGAGGACGTCGTTATCAGGAGAAAGAAAACTGGCGTTCTACGGATCGGAGCGTGGGATGTCAAATTCCTTAATCGCGCAGGTAGGTTAGAAAATTTAAAAAGGGAAATGGATAGGTTAGAGTTAGATATAGTGGGAATCAGTGAAGTACGATGGCAAGAGGAACAAGACTTCTGGTCAGGTGGATACAGGGTTATAAATACAAAATCAAATAGGGATAATGCAGGAGTAGGTTTAATAATGAATAAAAAAATAGGAGTGCAGGTAAGCTACTACAAACAGCATAGTGAACGCATTATTGTGGCCAAAAAATAGACACGAAGCCGACGCCAACCACAGTAGTACAAGTTTATATGGCAACTATCTCTGCAGATGACGAGGAGGTTGATGAAATGTATGAGGAGGTAAAAGAAATTGTTCATATAGTGAATTGAGACGAAAATTTAATAGTAATGGGTGACTGGAATTCGATAGTAGGAAAATGCAGAGAAGGAAACGTAGTGTGTGAATACAGAATGGCGGTAAGGAACGAAAGAGGAAGCTGCGTGGTAGAATTCTGCACAGAGCATAACTTAATAATAGCTAACACTTGGTTCAAGAATCATGAAAGAAGGTCATATTCATGGAAAAGGCCTGGAGATACTGGGAGGTTTCAGCTAGATTATATAATGGTAAGACAGAGATTTAAGGAACAGGTTTTAAATTGCAAGACATTTCCAGGGTCAGATGTGGGCTCTGACCACAATCTATTAGTTATGAACTGTAGATTAGAACTGAAGAAACTGCGAAAAGGTGGGAAATTAAAAAGATAGGACTTGGAAAAACTTACAGAACCAGAGGTTTTAGAGAGTTTCAGGGAGAGCGTTAGGGAATGATTGAAAAGTATGGGGGAAAGAAATACAGTAGAAGAAGAGCTTTGAGAGATGATATAGTGAAGGCAGCAAAGGATCAAGTCGGTAAAAAGACGAGGGCTAGTAGAAATCCTTGGGTTACAGAAGACATATTGAATTTTATTGATGAAAGGAGAAAATATAAAAATGCAGTAGATGAAGCTGGCAAAAAGGAATACAATCCTCTCAAAAATGAGATCGACAGGAAGTGCAAAATGGCTAAGCAGGGATGGCTAGAGGACAAATGTAAGGATGTAGAGGCTTGTCTCACTAGGGGTAAGATAGATACTGCCTACAGGAAAATTAAAGAGAGCTTTGGAGAAAAGAGAACCACTTGCATGAACATCAAGAGCTCAGATGGAAACCCAGTTCTAAACAAAGAAGGGAAAGCAGAAAGGTGGAAGGAGTTTACAGAGGGTCTATACAGGGGCGATGTTCTTGAGGACAATATTATGGAAATGGAAGAGGATGTAGATGAAAATGAACTGGGAGATATGATACTGCGGGAAGAGGTTCACAGAGCACTGAAAGACCTAAGTCGAAACAAGGCCCTGGGAGTAGACAACATTCCATTAGACCTACTGATAGCCTCAGGAGAGCCAGCCCTGCGAAAACTCGACCATCTGGTTAGAAAGATGTATGAGACAGGCGAAATTCCCTCAGACTTCACGAAGAATATAATAATTCCAAAACCAAAAGAAAGCAGGTGTTAACAGATGTGAAAATCACCGAATGACCAGTTTAATAAAGTCACGGTTACAAAATACAAACACGAGTTCTTTGCCGACGAATGGAAAAACTGGTAGAAACCGACCTGGGGGAAGATCAGTTTGGATTCCGTAGAAACCTTGGAACACGTGAGGCAATACTGACCTTACGACTTATCTTAGAAGAAAGATTAAGGAAAGGCAAACCCACGTTTCTAGCATTTGTAGACTTGGATAAAGTTTTTGACAATGTTGACTGGAACGCTCTCTTTCAAATTCTGATGGTGGCAGGGGTAAAATACAGAGAGCGAAAGGCTATTTACAACTTGTACAGAAACCAGATGGCAGTTATAAGAGTCGAGGGACATGAAAGGGAAGCAGTGGTTGGAAAGGGAGTGAGACAGGTTTCTAGCCTATCCCCGATGTTAATCAATCTGTATATTGAGCAAGCAGTAAAGAAAACAAAAAAAATTCGGAGTAGGATTTAAAATCCATGGAGAAGAAAAAAAATTATAAGGTTCGCCGATGACATTGTAATTCTGTCAGAGACAGCAAAGGAACTGGAACAGCAGTTGAGCGGAATGGACAGTGTCTTGAAAGGAGGATATAAGATGAACATCAACAAAAGCAAAACGAGGGTAATGGAATGTACTCGAATTAAATCAGGTGATGTAGAGGGAATTAAATCAGGAAGTGAGACACTTAAGGTAGTAAATGAGTTTTGCTATTTGGGGAGCAAAATAACTGATGATGGTCGAAGTAGAGAGGATATAAAATGTAGACTGGCAATGTCAAGGTAAGCGTTTCTGAAGAAGAGAAAATTGGTAACATCGAGTATAGATTTAAGTGTCAGGAAGTCGTTCCTGAAAGTATTTGTATGGAGTGTAGCCACGTATGGAAGTGAAACGTGGACGATAAATAGTTTAGGCAAGAAGAGAATAGAAGCTTTAGAAATGTGGTGCTGCAGAAGAATGCTGAAGATTAGATGGATAGGTCACATAAATAATGAGGAGGTATTGGATAGAATTGGGGAGAAGAGAAATTTGTGGCACAACTTGACTAGAAGCAGAAATCGGTTGGTAGGACATGTTCTGAGACATCAAGGGATAACCAATTTAGTATAGGAGGGCAGCGTGGAGGGTAAAAATCGTAGAGGGAGATCAAGAAATAAATAAAAAATCGTGGAGGGAGAACAAGAGATGAATACACTGAGCAGATTCAGAAGGATGTAAGATGCAGTAGGTACCGGGAGACGAAAAAGCTTGCACAGGATAGAGTAGCATGAATAGCTGCATCAAACCAGTCTCTGGACTGAAGACCACAACAACAACATAGCAAAACTCATTTACTACTTTAAGATTCTCATTTCCTAATATAATTCCCTCAGCATCACCTGGCTTCATGAGACAACATTCCATTATCCTCGTTCTGCTTTTGTTGATGTTCATCTTATATCCTCCTTTCAAGACACTGTCCATTCCGTTCAACTCCTCTTCCAGGTCCTTTGCTGTCTCTGACAGAATTACAATGTCATCGGCGAACTTCAATGTTTTCATTTCTTCTAAATGGATTTTAATTCCTACTCTGAATTTTTCTTTTGTATCCATCATTGCATGCTGAATATAGACTGCATTACATCTAGGACAGACAGCAACCCTGCCTCAGTCCCTTCTCAACCACTGCTTCCCTTTCATGTTCCTTGACTGTTATAACTGCCATCTGGTTTCTGTACAAATTGTAAATAGCCTTTAGCTCCCTGTATTTTTCCGCTGCCACCTTCAGAATTTGAAAGAGAGTATTCCAGTCAACATTGACAAAAGCTTTATCCAAGTCTACAAATGCTAGAAACGTAGGTTTGCCTTTTCTTAATCTTTCTTCTAAGATAAGTCGTAAGGTTAGTATTGCCTCACGTGTTCCAACATTTCTACGGAATCCAAACTGATCCTCCCTAAGTTCCGCGTCTACCAGTTTTTCCATTTGTCTGTAAGGAATTCTTGTTAGTATTTTGCAGCCGTGACTTATCAAACTGATAATTCGGTAGTTTTCGCACCTTTCAGTACCTGATTTCTTTGGGATTGGAATTATTACATTCTTCTTGAAGTCTGAGGATATTTCGCCTGTCTCATACATCTTCCTCACCAGATGGTAGAGTTTTGTCAGGGCTGGCTCTCCCAAGGCCATCAGTAGTTCTAATGGAATGTTGTCTACTCCCGGGGCCTTGTTTCGACTCAGGTCCTTCAGTGTTCTGTCAAACTCTTCACGCAGTATCATATCTCCCATCTCATCTTCATCTACGTCCTCTTCCATTTCGATAATATTGCCCTCACGTACATCGCCCTTGAATGGACCCTCTATATACTCCTTCCATCTTTTTGATTTCCCGTCTTTGCTCAGCACTGGTTTTCCATTTGAGTTTTTGATATTCATACAGGTGATTCTTTTCTCTGAAGGTCTCTTTAAGTTTGCTGTAGGCAGTATCTATCTTAGCCCTAGCGATATATGCCTCTAGCCCTTGTGTATTAATCTACTTTATCCCCTGAACCTTCACTATTTCATCTCTCAAAGCTACCCATTCTTCTTCTACTGTATTTCTTTCCCCTGTTCTTGTCAATCGTTCCCTAATGCCCTCTGTGAAACTCTCTGCAACTTCTGGTTCTTTCAGTTTATCCAGATCCCATCTCCTCAAATTCCCACCCTTTTGCAGTGCCTTCAGATTTAATCTATAATTCATAACCAATAAATTGTGGTCAGAATTCACATCTGCCCCTGGAAATCCCACAATTTAAAACCTGGTTCCTAAATCTCTGTCTTACCATTATATAATCTATCTTAAATCTTCCAGTGTCTCCAGGCCTCTTCCACGTATATAACCTTCTTCCATTATTCTTAAACCAAATGTTAACTGTGATTAAATTATTCTCTGCGCATAATTCTACCAGGAGGCTTCCTCTTACATTCTTTATCCTCCATCCATATTAACCAACTACTTTTCCTTCTCTTCCTTTCCTTACTATCGAATTCCAGTCCCCAATGACTATTAAATTTTCGTCTCCCTTAACTATCTGAATAATTTCTTTTATCGCATCATACATTTGTTCAGTCTCATCATCTGCGGAGATAGTTCTACTGAAGCTAGTTGTAGTGAAGCGTGGGCTTCATGTCTATCGTGGCCACAATAATGCGTTCACTATGCTGTTTGTAGTAGCTTACCCGCACTCCTATTTTTTTATTCATTATTAAACCTACTCCTGCCTTACCCCTATTTGATTTTGTATTTATAACCCTGTATTCACCTGACCAAAAGTCTTGTTCCTCCTGCCACCGAACATCATTGATTCTCACTGTATTTAACTTTAACCTATCCATTTCCCTTTTTAAATTTTCTAACCTATCTACCCGATTAAGGGTACATACGCCCCAGAATTTCTCAAGAACGTTAGCAAGCAAACATATGTCCATGTCCATATTAAGTTTTGCATACTTCCCTAAATTTAGGATTTTGAAGTCCTGTCAAACATTTACTACATGCTTATACTCTGCATATGGTACTGCATCACCTCTAAGGTTTACGGTGTATGCAGTTATGTAGGGTACCCTATTTTCGTAGAGTTTTTCCATACAGTCAAGATACTAGTATGGCAAAGTACCCATCCTCGTTACAAGATGAAACTTTGCATCATCATAATATGCACTAAAGTGATTTGCATATCCTCTTGAGAAACAGTTTGAAAAAGTTTCTGTAGTGGTACCTGAATAAAGCACAGTGCGGCTAGGAAGCAGAAAGTAATTCTTGGCATCATTCATTTTGAGAAAGAAATATATTTCTCGACGTTGTCAGGCAGGACCATGGTCTGATCTTTCTTCACACCAAAATCAACCAAGTGGTCAACGAGAAAGTGAGCATCACACTCGCTCAAATTGTGAAAAAAAGGGGTATGTGCCATGGTAGTTTATCCTTCAAGTTGCATGCACCGTGAGCAGCACTATGGAACTTCTCATTTAGGTGACAAAGCTACCTACGAGGAGAAGCCACTTTTATATCTAAAAACAACCTTCATACATGACAGTCATCCACACTATTGTACAAATCAGTACTCTCCCTTGATTTGGTCATGGGAATATTGCTTCTCTAAAGCTTATCAACCCCCCCCCCCCCCCCCACACACACACACAGACATACACTATATTCACTCCTGGAAATTGAAATAAGAACACCGTGAATTCATTGTCCCAGGAAGGGGACACTTTATTGACACATTCCTGGGGTCAGATACATCACATGATCACACTGACAGAACCACAGGCACATAGACACAGGCAACAGAGCATGCACAATGTCGGCACTAGTACAGTGTATATCCACCTTTCGCAGCAATGCAGGCTGCTATTCTCCCATGGAGACGATCGTAGAGATGCTGGATGTAGTCCTGTGGAACGGCTTGCCATGCCATTTCCACCTGGCACCTCAGTTGGACCAGCGTTCGTGCTGGATGTGCAGACCGCGTGAGACGACGCTTCATCCAGTCCCAAACATGCTCAATGGGGGACAGATCCGGAGATCTTGCTGGCCAGGGTAGTTGACTTACACCTTCTAGAGCACGTTGGGTGGCACGGGATACATGCGACGTGCATTGTCCTGTTGGAACAGCAAGTTCCATTGCCGGTCTAGGAATGGTAGAACGATGCGTTCGATGACGGTTTGGATGTACCGTGCACTATTCAGTGTCCCCTCGACGATCACCAGTGGTGTACGGCCAGTGTAGGAGATCGCTCCCCACACCATGATGCCGGGTGTTGGCCCTGTGTGCCTCGGTCGTATGCAGTCCTGATTTTGGCGCTCACCTGCACGGCGCCAAACACACATACGACCATCATTGGCACCAAGGCAGAAGCGACTCTCATCGCTGAAGACGACACGTCTCCATTCGTCCCTCCATTCACGCCTGTCACGACACCACTGGAGGCGGGCTGCACGATGTTGGGGCGTGAGCGGAAGACGGCCTAACGGTGTGCGGGACCGTAGCCCAGCTTCATGGAGACGGTTGCGAATGGTCCTCGCCGATACCCCAGGAGCAACAGTGTCCCTAATTTGCTGGGAAGTGGCGGTGCGGTCCCCTACGGCACTGCGTAGGATCCTACGGTCTTGGCGTGCATCCGTGCGTCGCTGCGGTGCGGTCCCAGGTCGACGGGCATGTGCACCTTCCGCCGACCACTGGCGACAACATCGATGTACTGTGGACACCTCACGCCCCACGTGTTGAGCAATTCGGCGGTACGTCCACCCGGCCTCCCGCATGCCCACTATACGCCCTCGCTCAAAGTCCGTCAACTGCACATACGGTTCATGTCCACGCTGTCGCAGCATGCTACCAGTGTTAAAGACTGCGATGGAGCTTCGTATGCCACGGCAAACTGGCTGACACTGACGGCGGCGGTGCACAAATGCTGCGCAGCTAGCGCCATTCGACGGCCAACACCGCGGTTCCTGGTGTGTCCGCTGTGCCGTGCGTGTCATCATTGCTTGTACAGCCCTCTCGCAGTGTTCGGAGCAAGTATGGTGGGTCTGACACACCGATGTCAATGTGTTCTTTTTTCCTTTTCCAGGAGTGTACACTAATGGCCATTAAAATTGCTACACCAAGAAGAAATGCAGATGATAAACGGGTATTCATTCGACAAATATATTATACTAGAACTGACATGTGATTACATTTTCACGCAATTTGGGTGCATAGATCCTGAGAAATCAGCACCCAGAACAACCACCTCTGGCCGTAATAACGGCCTGGGCATTGAGTCAAACAGAGCTTGGATGGCGTGTACAGGTACAGCTGCCCATGCAGCTTCAACACGATACCACAATTCATCAAGAGTAGTGACTGGCGTATTGTGACGAGCCAGTTGCTCGGCCACCATTGACCAAACGTTTTCAATTGGTGAGACATCTGGAGAATGTGCTGGCCAGGGCAGCAGTCGAACATTTTCTATATCCAGAAAGGCCCTACAGGACCTGCAACATGCGGTCGTGCATTATCCTGCTGAAATGTAGGGTTTCGCTGGGATCGAATGAAAGGTAGAGCCACGGGTCGTAACACATCTGAAATGTAATGTCCACTGTTCAAAGTGCCGTCAATGCGAACAAGAGGTGACCGAGACGCGTAACCAATGGCACCCCATACCATGACGCCAGGTTATACGGCAGTATGGCGATGACGAATACACGCTTCCAATGTGGGTTCACCGCGATGTCGCCAAACACGAATGCTGTAAACAGAACCTGGATTCATCCGAAAAAATGACGTTTTACCATTCGTGAACCCAGGGTCGTCGTTGAGTACACCATCGCAGGCGCTCCTGTCTGTGATGCAGCGTCAAGGGTAACCGCAGCCATGGTCTCCGAGGTGATAGTCCCTGCTGCCACAAACGTCGTCGAACTGTTCGTGCAGATGGTTGTTGTCTTGCAAACGTCCCCATCTGTTGACTCAGGGATCGAGACGTGGCTGCACGATCCGTTACAGCCATGCGGATAAGATTCCTGTCATCTCGACTGCTAGTGATACGAGGCCGTTGGGATCCAGTACGGCGTTCCGTATTACCCTCCTGAACGCACCGATTCCCTATTCTGCTGACAGTCATTGGATCTCGACCAACGCGAGCAGCAGTGTCGCGATACGATAAACCGCAATCGCTATAGGCTACAGTCCAACCTTTATCAAAGTCGTAAACGTGATGGTACGCGTTTCTCCTCCTTAAACGAGGCATCACAACAACGTTTCACCAGGCAACGCCGGTCAACTGCTGTTTGTGTATGGGAAATCGGTTGGAAACTTTCGTCGTGTCAGCACGTTGTAGGTGTCGCCACCGGTGCCAACCTTGTGTGAATGCTCTGAAGAGCTAATCATTTGCATATCACAGCATCTTCCTGTCGGTTAAATTTCGCGTCTGCAGCACGTCATCTTCGTGGTGTAGCAATTTTAATGGCCAATAGTGTATGTTTTCTGAGGTCAGGAAGCAGCCAAATCACAGGATCATTCCTGACTAATTATGTGTGGTGGTTAAGACTTCAACTGTATGGATACACAAGCTGTATGATGCTGCATAAGGTACATGTTTTCCTGAGATGGTGCTTTGTGAGGCTGTAGGGTCGCCTGCACTGCGTGTCACAGGAGCGAGGAGGCGTTAAGAGTCACCATACACTACAAAGGTGTTTTGTCCTCGGCAATGCACGCAAACGGATCCCAGTTGACATGAACGTGTCATCTGGGAAGAACAGCTCACACACGTTGTATTACATTTAGGTGCTCCGTTGTGGAGGGAGGAACTATGGCAGTCCAAACAAATTAGTGACCCACAAATATTCACTTTATTGTGCTGCAGTACTTAACTAGAGTTGTACGGCAACTCGCTAGATGTACTTGAGGACAAATAAAATTAAGCAGTGGCCTGTCAAGGTGTGCATTACTGAATATTGAATACAATGTCAACAAGACTAAGTCCATCCTGAGTGCCACAGTGTCAATCACGGTAGTAATCATATGTTCTTGTGCGAAGGCCATATGTGACTAAGTCTCGCAGACTCATCACCACTAAGAACTGTAGCTACGAACAGCAACTCTGGAACTCCACACTAGAACTGTCGTACACCATCGCTGAACATGAACTCGTTCATTGCTGCCTGTGGTCGCCGGTTATCACAACAGAAAGATCCATCTCATTGGTGACAGTGAAGAAGTTGCTGATGACGCTTGTGGTTGGTCGCGAATTTCAAAGTGCAGCCCATGGCGCCAGTGGGAAAATGTCTGAGCACTCCAGATCTGGTTGCGCCCATTTGCGAGTACACAACAGAAGGAACATCGTCACTCAAGATGGGCATTCTCAAACTTTGAGAATTTGTTTTCCTCTTGGTAGAAAAATCCACAAGGCGCTTTGCTAAAGACTTGCTTGTGGTGTAAGTAGGCTGTTTAGGTTTTTATGTTGGTAACGCCAGTAGCTCTGTGTATGAAGATCACTGACTGTGCTGTGTGCAGTCTGTGGCTGTTTGGACTCATTGTTGGAATATTCGCCATTGGAGTGTTGGGCACTTGGATGCAAACTGGGTGTAGTGTTGTGCGGTTGGAGGTGAGCCGTCAGCAGTGGTGGATGTGGGGAGAGAGATGCCAGATTTTTGAGCAGACTATCTGGAGGTGTGTCCATCAAAAAAGGAAATTTGTTTAATTGGATGTCACAAAATTATACATATATATATATATATATATATATATATATATATATATATATATATATATATATACACTCCTGGAAATGGAAAAAAGAACACATTGACACCGGTGTGTCAGATAAACCATACTTGCTCCGGACACTGCGAGAGGGCTGTACAAGCAATGATCACACGCACGGCACAGCGGACACACCAGGAACTGCAGTGTTGGCCGTCGAATGGCGCTAGCTGCGCAGCATTTGTGCACCGCCGCCGTCAGTGTCAGCCAGTTTGCCGTGGCATACGGAGCTCCATCGCAGTCTTTAACACTGGTAGCATGCCGCGACAGCGTGGACGTGAACCGTATGTGCAGTTGACGGACTTTCAGCGAGGGCGTATAGTGGGCATGCGGGAGGCCGGGTGGACGTACCGCCGAATTGCTCAACACGTGGGGCGTGAGGTCTCCACAGTACATCGATGTTGTCGCCAGTGGTCGGCGGAAGGTGCACGTGCCCGTCGACCTGGGACCGCACCGCAGCGACGCACGGATGCACGCCAAGACCGTAGGATCCTACGCAGTGCCGTAGGGGACCGCACCGCCACTTCCCAGCAAATTAGGGACACTGTTGCTCCTGGGGTATCGGCGAGGACCATTCGCAACCGTCTCCATGCAGCTGGGCTACGGTCCCGCACACCGTTAGGCCGTCTTCCGCTCTCGCCCCAACATCGTGCAGCCCGCCTCCAGTGGTGTCGTGACAGGCGTGAATGGAGGGACGAATGGAGACGTGTCGTCTTCAGCGATGAGAGTCGCTTCTGCCTTGGTGCCAATGATGGTCGTATGCGTGTTTGGCGGCATGCAGGTGAGCGCCACAATCAGGACTGCATACGACCTAGGCACACAGGGCCAACACCCGGCATCATGGTGTGGGGAGCGATCTCCTACACTGGCCGTACACCACTGGTGATCGTCGAGGGGACACTGAATAGTGCACGGTACATCCAAACCGTCATCGAACCCATCGTTCTACCATTCCTAGACCGGCAAGGGAACTTGCTGTTCCAACAGGACAATCCACGTCCCCATGTATCCCGTGCCACCCAACGTGCTCTAGAAGGTGTAAGTCAACTACCCTGGCCAGCAAGATCGCCGGATCTGTCCCCCATTGAGCATGTTTGGGACTGGATGAAGCGTCGTCTCATGCGGTCTGCACGTCCAGCACGAACGCTGGTCTAACTGAGGCGCCGGGTGGAAATGGCATGGCAAGCTGTTCCACAGGACTACATCCAGCATCTCTACGATCGTCTCCATGGGAGAATAGCAGCCTGCATTGCTGCGAAAGGTGGATATGCACTGTACTAGTGCCGACATTGTGCATGCTCTGTTACCTGTGTCTATGTGCCTGTGGTTCTGTCAGTGTGATCATGTGATGTATCTGACCCCAGGAATGTGTCAATAAAGTTTCCCCTTCCTGGGACAATGAATTCACGGTGTTCTTATTTCTATTTCCAGGAGTGTATATGTATATACGCTCTTGAACGCTATGATGGCTGCTAGCAATCTCTACAAGGACTACAGTGGGTCTACACCTTTGATTACCCACCAATACCATTATTTCTACAAGGACTGCAGTGGGTCTGCACCTCTGGTGTCCCACCAATACCATACTCTCTACCAGGACTACAGTGGGTCTACTCTGTGATGACCTACCTACCAATATTCTTCAAAACTTCGACTGACTCTGCTGTGGGTTTGCTCTGTTGTGGCCCATTACCTGTCTGCATGTCAAGAAATGGTTCAAATGGCTCTGAGCACTATGGGACTCAACTGCTGAGGTCATTAGTCCCCTAGAACTTAGAACTAGTTAAACCTAACTAACCTAAGGACATCACACACATCCATGCCCGAGGCAGGATTCGAACCTGCGACCGTAGCGGTCTCGCGGTTCCAGACTGCAGCGCCAGAACCGCGCGGCCACTTCGGCCGGCTGCATGTCAAGAGCCAGCACTGTCTTTCCGTTGGAAGGACAACACTACTTCTTCAAGACTGCATGGAAATCCATTACTTCCGTGTGCATTTTCTTTTACTGCTCGGGCTTTGAGAAAAATGAGAACACTGCAATTTTACTGTGATGAATGATCAGAACTGTCTTTATGGACTGTGAGAAAATTTTAGATCTTGACCAACATTGAATAAGTGTGTGCATTTGGTCTCTTTGTTATTGTAATTATGAAAAATGTTTTCAAACCTGTATTGGCCACTGCCCAAAACAATTTGTAAAATTTTTTGTGGGGAGCATGGGGGCTATGTAAGTAGGCTTTTTAGGTTTTTATGTTGGTAACGCCACGTAGCGCTCTGTATGAAAATCACTGACTGTGCTGTGTGCAGTCTGTAGCCGTTTGGCATTGTTGGAATATTCGCTATTGTAGTGTTGGGCAGTTGGATGTGAACAGCACGTAGCGTTGCGCAGTTGGATGTGAGCCGCCAACAGTGGTGGATGTGGTAAATGAGATGGCGGAGTTTTGAGAGCAGATGATCTGGACGTGTGTCCGCCAGAAAGAGTAAATTTGTAAGACTGGATGTCATGAACTGATATATATATATATATATATATATGATGACTTTTGAACATTATTAAGGTAAATACATTGTTTGTTCTCTATCAAAATCTTTCATTTGCTAACTATGCCTATCAGTAGTTAGTGCCTTCAGTAGTTAGAATCTTTTATTTAGCTGGCAGTATTGGCGCTCTCTGTATTGCAGTAGTTCGAGCAACGAAGATTTTTGTGAGGTAAGTGATTCATGAAAGGTATAGGTTACTGTTAGTCAGGGCCATTGTTTTGTAGGGATTATTGAAAGTCAGATTGCGCTGCACTAAAAAATATTGTGTGTCAGTTTATTGATGATCAGAATAAGTAAAGAGAGAACTGTCTGAGTATGTTCAGTTTTACTTAGCTCTCTTATATATTATATTCACTGCTATGTTAATGTGTTTTCTTATTTTTGATCTTCAAATTGTGATCATGGTGTGTGAAAAACATAACACTAGGCTGCAAAGTAAATTGAGAAATGACAGTGAAGACGAGAGTAGTGTGTTAGCCGCACTGTGTAATGAATTAACAAATATTCAGAATAGTAATTTGGTAATTCTGCGTAGGGAAATGGACCAGGTGGCAAATAATGGTGTAGACACTGACACAATTAGTGAACAGAGAAGCATTGTCGATCGTTCGGTCGGCAACAGCTCGCCTCAGGAATCCGAAATGACAGGACAAAATTTTGCAAATACTGTAGATTCAGGTTTTACGTCCTCACCTCTTTCTCAATTACGTCAAGGCACATTCTATGCTTTTCAACATACGAATACACAAAGGAACATGCTCCAGATACTAATAAATTATAATTGTAATTATTGTAACAAATGGAACAAAATCAAAAACAAACAATCACAGCAACAAATGGAACAAAATCAGAAACAAATTAAAGAAATACTTCAACAAACACGTGAAGGTTTAACTGCTGAGTTACTTAAAATCGAATCGAAGTGTCAAAATGTCTGTAATGACGTAAAAACACAAATTTGTGAGCATGTTCAACCTATGTTGTCGCGCATGAAAACGCATTACAGAATCAGGAAGCAGCCATAAAAGAACTGCAAACTATTGTTCATGAAAATCACGACACCTTGCAAGCTAAAATTGACTCAGTTGCACCTACCGATTCGGTTGCGCAACTTGCAAAAACTCAGGAAAACTTAAAGGACACAGTAGATGCTCTGAAATTTGGTTCAGAAAGACACACGGAGGAAATCGGTTCATTATCAGAGAAAGTAGTCGAACTTTCGGATCAGCTAAATAATTTATCTGTGAAGGTAGATTATAATCTGAATGAAACAAGACCGGTAGTCTTTACTGACACAGAAGAATTCGAACAAATTAGGAAATGCAAACAAAATCAGAATCAAATTAATACGCAACACAAAAGAGAAATCCGGGAAATACAAGAACAGTTGACACAAGTAATATAAGAAGGACACTCGCGCTCCAATACGGGACGAGGGACATAGAAATACGGAAAACAACTGAGAGAAAATCTGGAATACATTTCACATAAATTTTCTCAGCATGTTATAGTCTTAGGTGGAGATTTCAATTTACCAGATATAGGCTGGAAGACTCAGATGTTTAGGACGGGTGGTACGGACTGAGCATCGAGTGACATTATACTGAGTGCACTATCCGAAAATTACCTCGAGCAATTAAACAGAGAACCGACTCGTGGAGATAACATTTGGACCTACTGATAACAAACAGACCCGAACTTTTCGACTCTGTAAAAGCAGAACACGGAATCAGTGATCATAAGGCCGTTGCAGCATCCCTGAATGTGGAAGTAAATAGGAATATAAAAAAAGGGAGGAAGGTTTATCTGTTTAGCAAGAGTAATAGAAGGCAGATTTCAGACTACCTAACAGATCAAAACGAAAATTTCTGTTCCGACACTGGCAATGTTGAGTGTTTATGGAAAAAGTTCAAGGCAATCGTAAAATGCGTTTTAGACAGGTACGTGGCGAGTAAAACTGTGAGGGACGGGAAAAACCCACCGTGGTTCAACAACAAAGTTAGGAAACTGCTGCGAAAGCAAAGAGAGCTTCACTGCAAAGTTAAACGCAGCCAAAACCTCTCAGACAAACGATGTCAAAGTTAGCGTAAGGAGGGCTATGCGTGAAGCGTTCAGTGAATTCGAAAGTAAAATTCTATGTACCGACTTGACAGAAAATCCTAGGAAGTTCTGGTCTTACGTTAAATCAGTAAGTGGCTCGAAACATCATATCCAAACACTTTGGGATGATGATGGCATTGAAACAGAGGATGACACGCGTAAAGCTGAAATACTAAACACCTTTTTCCAAAGCTGTTTCACAGAGGAAGACCGCACTGCAGTTCCTTCTCTAAATCCTCGCACAAACGAAAAAATGGAGGTAATGACAGTGGCACGTAAAGTGTCCTCCGCCACACACCGTTGGGTGGCTTGCGGAGTATAAATGTAGATGTAGAAAAGCCACAAAATAATAACACAGGGCATTTCGGAAATTATGAAAGAAATTGGCAAGGTGCACCGAATTTTGAGATGGAACCGCCGACCCGACGTAACAATGGTTGTTCAAATCTTCGGGCGGTTTTAGTGACATCTCTGAACAGTGAAAGGGACTGTGTCTGTGATACAATATCCACAGTCGACGTCTATCTTCAGGAGTTCTGGGAATTGGGGTCATGCAAAACTTTTGTGATGTGTGTATGTGTGGATACCTTTGATCAGATAGTGTGCGACAGACATTTTAATCAGATACTGCAGACTGACAGCTGAACTGA
The DNA here is from genome assembly GCF_021461395.2 of Schistocerca americana. Classification (NCBI taxonomy): domain Eukaryota; kingdom Metazoa; phylum Arthropoda; class Insecta; order Orthoptera; family Acrididae; genus Schistocerca; species Schistocerca americana. The sequence continues at coordinate 79,611,680 of NC_060127.1, forward strand.
CGTACACACCCTGAAGGGCAGTAAGCTGGTAAACAGGCTCGCCACTGCAGCTTACTGTGGCGCTGCACTCACGTCTTGTCCTCGGTGATGGGGATGACAGCGACGTAGTCCCGCACGATGGTGAAGGCCCTCCAGAGCTCCAGCAGCAGGATGTCGTGGTCCAGGTGGTCCGGCTGTGGCGGCCAGTAGCGGTAAGCTTCCCTGGCTATGCGGATCTGGATGTTCACTTTGGTGAAGACTCGGTCCGTCGTGAAGTCCACGTCGCCAGCGAAAATAACACCTGCGGAGGACGAGTGTGGTGAGTTTATGGTACCTCTCTGGTTACGGCCGGTCATCTTTACAACTGAGAACAATCTGCCACAGTCCCATGGCTTGGTTATAAATTGGAGGAGGAGGCTACCGTTTAACGTCCCGTCGACAACGAGATCATTAGAGACGGAGAACAAGCTCGGTTTAGGGAAGGTTTGGGGAAGCAAATTGGCCGTATCCGTTCATAGGAAGCGATTTAGGGGAATTACAGAAAACCTAAATTAGGATGGCCGGAAGCAGGTTTGAACCGTCGTCCTTCTGAATGGGAGTCCAGTGGGCTATCAACTGCACCACCTCGCTCTGTTTATAAATTGCCATCATCCCACAACGTCTATGTTTTTTTTTGTAAATAATAATATATATATGAAGATGGTAATTGTTCTGTCGGACATGTCCGAAAGAACAGATATCATCTTCATATATATATATATATATATATATATATATATATATATATATATATATATATATACCCTGGCTGAGCCTCAGGTACAGGGCGGGTTGCAGGTGGCGGATAGCGAACGATCCATCAGATATGGTGGACAGCTGCGACTAAGGGGAAACCCAAATAAGCAGTCCCGGACCGAGGCGGCAGCATCACGAGGGTGTGGGAGGGTGACTTTTGGCAAGGGTCACACTCATTCAAAAACCACAGAACCCGAAGACGTTGCTGTGTCATGGCGAGTAAGTGCCGCCATTACAATAAGCACTGTCAACACCCAAATCCAGGACGCGTCTGAAGTGGGAACCATCGGCATCCTGGTCAGCGTCTGTTCACACAATGTGCGGCTGGTCATAATGCGCCAGGAACTAACAATCCCTGGTTCTAAACACCCAGTGGAAACACTGGACCAACTTGATTACAAGCAAGTATGACTCGTGCAAGTAATAACAACATTACCCCAGGTGGTAACCAATCCACCCATCAACAGATGGCAACCAGGAATTCGGATTCTGGGGAACCTGGACTTACACGATTACATCAGAGAAAGTCGGAGCTCTCTGGCAAACTTCCACTTAAAACACCTACATACATTGGAACCTTTAACATAAATACATTAATCCAACCAGGAAAACTTCTAAACCTTACAACAGAACTTGAAAAGCAAAAGATAGTAATACTAGCTTTACAGGAGACACGTTTTACAGATGAAGAAACATCAGATTATGGCAACTATTGCATCTTTAAGAGCAAGACGAATAAACGAATGGGAAGAGGAGCCCCCCATCTCGGGATGGCGTTTATCATACACAAGAGCGTGCTCAGCTCCATCAAGGAAGTTACTCCCGTAAATAATAGGATAATGACGATGCGCTTACAATGTGCCAACAAAACATACACAATGGTTAATGTTCATGCTCCCACAAACGGAGACAACAAGAAAAACCCCATAGAAACAGAAAAGTTCTGGGAAAATTTGGAGAATATAATGGCCAAGATTCCAAAAGATGATACAAAAGTTCTACTCGGCGATTTTAATGCCCAAATTGGTAGAGAGAAAATCCACCAAAAAACCGTAGGCAAATGTCCTGCACATAAATTTACCAATAAAAATGGTACAAGGCTCGTCGAACTATGTAAGCAGAATAACCTGAAGATAATGTCAACATCTCTAAGAAAATGTCCAAGAAAACAAAAGACATGGAGATCTCCTATACAACAAATTGGCGAGTTTCAAATAGATCATGTGGCGTTTTCATACCCAGTACAAAAAGAAATTTACGACGTCCAAGTACGCAGAGGAGCAAACATTGATTCAGACCATTACCTAACTAGATTTAAAATCAAGTTTACAGCACGAAGAAGTCATCAGAAGAAAACAGAAATACAGAAATATGACACCAAGAAGATTAAAGAATCTAAAGTAAAAGAAGAATGGGCGAAGGAAAAGGCAAACACATGGGAAGAATTTCATTCTAAAATCACGTGAATAGCTAAGGAAACTATTCCCTTGAAAAAGATATTCAAACACCCTTGGTGGGATTCAGACTGTGAAAATGCATTGGAAAGGAGAAAAAAGCCATTTCAAGAATATAACAGTAAAAAATCACAAGAAAGTCTACATTTATTTAACGAGGTTAGAAAACAGGTTTCAAAATCTATTAGGCAAGCAAAAAGGAAGTACACAAAGGCACAACTGGATGCCATAGAAGAAAATTTCCAAAACTGTAATACAAGAGACTTCTACAGAACTTTCGCAGATAAAATACGAGGATATATCCCTCAAAATTTATGTTTCAGAAAACCAGATGGTAAATTAGCCCTAACAAACCAGGAAAACTGTCAAGTATTGGCTCAATATTTTTCTAACCTACTAAATTGCCCAGAACCTAGTTTAAGGTTTCCCAAAGAAATCTGTGCCAACGCTCAACCGGATTCATTACCACCAACACAGGAAGAAATCAAATGTCACATTAAAAACTTAAAAAATAATAGAACATCTGGCGAAGATGGCATTGTTGCAGAGCTATTAAAAAACCTAGGACCAAAGACGTTGCAAGAGCTCACAAAAATAATAACAAAAATATGGGAAACAGAAAAATTACCAGAGGATTGGAGATGTGCCCTTATTCACCCGTTACATAAAAAAGGAGACAGAACAAATGTCAATAACTACAGGGGAATCTCACTTTTACAAGTCACCTACAAAATTCTCTCAACATGCCTGCTGAAAAGAACACAAGAGCAGCTGGAACGCCAAATTGGTGATTATCAAGCAGGCTTCCGCCGCGGTCGCTCATGCATAGAACAAATATTTAATTTAAAGACAATATTAAAACACAAAGCAATTAGAAATGCCCCCATAATTTGTACATTTGTAGATTTTAAGAAAGCCTATGACTCAATTGACCGGCAATCTTTGTTTAACACTTTAGAGTAACTTGGACTTGACTCCAAAACACTAAGGCTTATCAAAGAATCACTGACAGACACTGTATCTAAAGTTAAATTCAGGGGAGAAATATCTGAAACTTTTCTCATAAAAACTGGAGTACGTCAAGGTGACGGGCTATCTCCACTTCTGTTTAATATAGTCCTGGATAAAGTCATTAAGGAATGGGAAAAAGAATTAAAAAATCAATCCTACTGGAAACCAATCCATCTTGGTAGAACCAAAGACAACGTGGAGATATCTTGTTTAGCATTCGCGGACGACTTGGCCATACTTGCAGATGATGAAGAAATCGCCACCAAACAAATAGAGATCCTTAAGGAATGCGCGGATAAAGTAGGTTTACAAATTTCGTTTCAAAAGACAGAATTTTTCTGTACGAAATTCCATATACACAGTTTGAACACAAAATATGGAAAAATAAATAGAGTAAAACATTTTAAATACCTAGGTGAAATTTTGGAGCCAACCGGAGGAGAGAAAGTTGCACAGAAGATCAGACAACAGAAAATGAAGAGAGCATATGGTATGACACATGAAATGTACAATAAAAAATGCATCTCCTCGAACACAAAAATCAGACACTACTGCGCAGTAATTAAGCCAGCAGCACTATATGCTAGTGAAACGCTCACACTCCACACAAAATGTGATTTAGAAAAAATACTAAAAGAAGAACGCAAAATTATGAGAAAGATTTTAGGTCCAAAATTAACAGAAGAAGGATACCGGATACAATCAAGAAGAACCACAGAAACTATATCAAACCTGGCAGCAGACATAAGAAGGCGAAGATTAAAATTTTATGGACATGTCACTAGACTTCCCCCCACACGACTCACCAACAGAATTCTCACTTACATAGAAAAAGTCAAATCAACAACACCATGGATTAGCCAAGTAAAATTAGATTTACAAAAAGCAAATATTGAACTTAAAGATGTCAAAGATAGAAAAACTTTTAGAAATAAGGTGGAAAAGTGGATTGTATTGTCGGAGAAGGAAGCACTAAAGAGACCAGGAACAAAATGGACAGAAGAAAGAAAAAGAAAACATGGAGAACGAATGAAAGAAGTATGGAAGAAACGACGTCAGAAAGCTTTGCGTGATCCTTCTGGGTCCATTCGCGATAAGTAAGTATATATATATATATATATATATATATATATATATATATATATATATATATATATATATAAGTTAAGGCTGACCAGCCATTTGACCATCTTCTTCTGTGCAGATGCACAAACAGTGCCCCTCGCCGGAACGGTAGCTCAGTGTGTTCGGTCAGAAAGCTGGTTGGCCTCTGTAACAAAAAAACTGATTGGAAGGATCAACAAACGAACTTGAACGGATGTCATGTGACGTCCGCAACGACCAAACACAACGATCAACAACGAACAAAAGAAAAAAAAAGAAAAGAAAATGGATAGAGTGTCTGCCATGTAAGCAGGAGATCCCGGGTTCGAGTCCCGGTCGGCGCACACATTTTCAACTGTCCCCGTTGACTTACATCAACGCCTGTATGCAGCTAAGGCTATTCATTTCATTGTAATAATAATAATAATAATAATACTGTAACTGTAGGTTACAGAAAGATTTTTACAATGTAGAAAGTAGTAGACATAAAATACGGATGTGAATTGTTACCTGTAAACGTATACAGAACGCCGACTGCAGTCATGTGTTGAAGGACATGAAAAGAAAGCAGTAGTAGAGAAGGAAGTGAGACAGAATTGTTGCCTGACCCCAATGTTGCTCCGCCTGTACAATGAGCAAACTGTGAAGATAACTAAGGAGAAATTTTGGAAAGAGAATTAAAGTACATGGAGAAGAAATTTAATAATGAAGAAGCTTGAAGATGACATTCTCATTGTCAGGAGCGGCCAAACGATTTGAAACAGCAGTTGAACAAATGCAAAGTCTCTTGTAAAGACATTATAAGACAAACATAGACGAAAGCAAAAAGGCAATGGACTGTACAAGAAATGCATTCGCTATTGCGAATATGATCACGCTAAAGCTGCACAATATATTTGTGACAATGAAAATTTGCGCGAAACCGGAACCCACACCCGAATTCCCCATTTCACGCGATCAGTTGCTGTAACTGTCTCGACCATCCGAGCACGTCTCCAAACCGACTCAAACTTCAATATCTCACCTTGTGTTTACGTCCTGTATTTGCACAATTGCTGTGATTTCTGCACTGGGAGAGAGCTATGATTATTGTCGGGGCCTTGTCTTGGCATGAAATACTACACTACTGGTCATTAAAATTGCTACACCAAGACGAAATGCAGATGATAAACGGGTATTCATTGGAAAAATATATTATACTAGAACTGACATGTGATTACATTTTCACGCAATTTGGTTGCATAGATCCTGAGAAATCAGTACCCAGAACAACTACCTCTGGGCGTAATAACGGCTTTAATACGCCTGGGAATTGAGTCAGACAGAGCTTGGATGGCGTGTACAGGTGCAGCTGCCCATGCAGCTTCAACACGATAGCCTACCTAAGTTCATCAAGAGTAGTGTCTGGCGTATTGTGACGAGCCAGTTACTCGGCCGCCATTAACCACACCTCTTCAATTGGTGAGAGATCTGGAGAATGTGTTGGCCAGGGCAGTAGTCAGGCATTTTCTGTATCCAGAAAGGCCCGTACAGGACCTGCAACAGGCGGTCGTGCATATCCTGCTGAAATATAGGGTTTCGCAGGGATCGAATGAAGGGTTGAGCCACGGGTCGTAAGACATCTGAAATGTAATGTCCACTGTTCAAAGTGCCGTCAATGCGAACAAGAGGTGACCGAGACGTGTAACCAATGGCACCCCATACCATCACGCCGGGTGGTACGCCAGTATGGCGATGACGAATACACGCTTCGAATGTGTTTTCACCGCGATGTCACCAAACACGGATGCGACCATCGTGATGCTGTAAACAGAACCTGGATTCATCCGAAAAAATGACGTTTTGCCATTCGTGTACCCAGATTCGTCGTTGAGTACACCATCGCAGGCGCTCCTGTCTGTGATGCAGCGTCAAGGGTAACCACAGCCATGGTGCCCGAGGTGATAGTCCATGCTGCTGCAAACGTCGCCGAACTGTTCGTGCAGATGGTTGTTGTCTTGCAAACGTCCCCATCTGTTGACTCAGGGATCGAGGCGTGGCTGCACGATCTGTTACAGCCATGCAGATAAGATGCCTGTCATCTCGACTGCTAGTGATACGAGGCCGTTGGGATCTAGCACGGCGTTTCGTATTACCCTCCTGCACCCACCGATTCCATATTTTGCTAACAGTCGTTGGATCTCGACCAACGCGGGCAGCAATGTCGCGATAAGATAAACCGGAATCGCGATAGGCTACAAGCCGACCTTTATCAAGGTCGGAAACATGATGGTACGCATTTCTCCTCCTTACACGAGGCATCACAACAACGTTTCACCAGGCAACGCCTGCCAACTGCTGTTTGTGTATGAGAAATCGGTTGGAAACTTTCGTCATGTCAGCACGTTGTAGGTGTCGCCACCGGCGCCAACCTTGTGTGAATGCTCTGAAAAGCTAATCATTTGCATATCACAGCATCTTCCTCCTGTCTGTTAAATTTCGCGTCTGTAGCACGTCATCTTCGTGGTGTAGCAATTTTAATGGCCGGTAGTGTATGTTGGCGGCAGTAGAATCGTTAGGCAGTCAGATTCAAATGGCGGTTCTCTAAATTTTCACAGAAGTGTTTCTCGAAAAGAACGTCGTCTTTCCTCTAGGGATTCCCAGTTGAGTTCCCGATGCATCTGCATTATTGTAACAAATCTATCAACCCGCCTCTGAACTGCTTCGATGTCTTCCTTCCGTCCGACCTGTTCTGATCCCAAACACTCGATTAGTACTCAAGAACAGGTCACACCAGCGTGCTACATGCGGTCTCCTTTACAGGAGAACCACTCTTTCCTAAAATTCTCTCAATGAACCGAAGCCGATCATTCGCCTTCCCTACTACAGTTCGCAGTTGCTCGTTCCAGTTCATCTCACTTTGCAAAGTTATGCCCAGATTTTTAAACGACTTGACTGTATGAAGAGGGACAATGGTAATATTGTATCCGACTTCCTAAGACACTTGAACAGCCTCCAAGCCAAAATAAAATTTACCATGGAAGTAGAAAACGACAAAAACCGATATTTCTGGATGTGCTGATCACAGGCGATGGCGAAAACTTGGGACACAGCGTGTACCGAAAGCGGACACACACGGACCGATACCTGCACAAACTATCAAACCATCACCCGAGCCAGAAAAGAGGTATGATTAATACGCTCGTAACGCGAGTAGGACGAATGTGTGAGCCGCAGCACCTCATACTGCAAATGCAACACCTGGGAAGTTTTCTGAGGAGCAATGGGTACTCCACAAATTATATTGGAAGTGTAACAGAGCCAAACACTCGGCGAAGTAAGGAATCAGAAAAAGAAAGTCGGGTACGGCCTTTCTGCCATACATTCCCAGAGTGACGGACAGAATCGGCCGTATATTGCGCAAACACGGCGTAAAGACGATTTTCAAACCGACAAGGAAGATCAAAGAGTGTCTTAGATCGGCAAAGGGGAAAAGGGACCCACTTGCAATGTCGGGAATATATCGTATACCATGCACATGCGGAAAAGTTTATGTCGGAATGACTGGACGATCAATCAACACCAGGATCAAAGAGCATAAGCGACATTGCAGGTTGGGGCAGGTGGAGAAATCGGCCGTGGCAGAAAACGCACTGAATGAGACCGACCACGTAATAAAATTCGCCGACACGGAAGTTCTGGCTGTAGAGAAGCACTATCACACCCGGTTGTTCAGAGAAGCTGTAGAAATACAAAAACACGAAAACACGCGAACAGATTCAAGAAGAAAGAGGAAAGCCTAAAGGTAAACGGATCCTGGATTCCCGTACAGTCGCAGGTAGCAAGAGGAGAACCGCACCGGAAATAACCGCGGAGAAGCCCTGGGACGTTGGCGCGCCAGGTACATATAGTCAGCTACCGCGAACTCTGCTCCAGTTCACCACCGGCAATGGAGGGCGAAGCTTTGACAATGCCAGCCACTCCTGCTGTCGAAACGTCAGTAAAATCATCAGATGAATGTCGGCCGAATAACCCGAGCCAGAAGCCAATAGGCAGTTTGTCAACAAGTGGCCACGAAAGCTTTAACAATTTTGCATCCACATTAACTTACATTTTCGACGTGAAGCTCTAGCTGCCATTCATCATACCAGCTACAAATTTTGTCTAAGTTGTCTTGTAGCTTCCTACAGTCGCCCAAATTCGACATCTTATACTACACCACAACATTGTCAGCAAATAACCGCAGATTGTTCCCCGCCTTGTCCGCCAAATGATTTATGTATATTGGGAACAGCGGTCGTGTCGCACTTCCCTGGGGCACTCCAGATGATAACCTCGCCTCTGATGAACATTCGCTGTCGAGGACAACATACTGGGTACTATTACTTAAGAAGTCCACGGCCGACCATATATCTGTAGACTTATTCCATACGCTCGTATCTTTGTTAACAAGCTACAATGAGACAGGCAACGGCCTTGCCGCAATGGACACACCGGTTCCCGTGAGATCACCGAAGGTAAACGCTGTTGGGCGAGGTCGGCACTTGGATGGGTGACCATCCAGCCGCCATGCGCTGTTGGCATTTTTCGGGGTGCACTCAGCCTCGTGGTGCCAATTGAGGAGCTACTCGACCGAGTAGTAGCGGCTTCGGTCAAGAATACCATCATAACGACTGGGAGAGTGGTGTGCTCACCCCACGCCCCTCCTATCTGCATCCTTCTTTAAGGATGACACGACGGTCGGATGGTCCCGGTAGGCCACTAGTGCCCTGACGATTGAGTGCTTTACAATGAGACACCCTGCGAAACGCCTTCCGGAAATTTAGATATACGAGTATGCCCCTGGCCTGTTGTCTGTCATCCATAGTTCGCGGTATATCACGTCAGAGAAGCTGAGTTTTGCACGAGCGGAGGTTTCTTAAACTATGCTGATTCGTGGACATAAGCTTCTCATTCTCTAGAAAGTTCATTATATTCAAACTGAGAATATGTTGAAGGATTCTGCAGCAAATCGAATTTATCTATATTAGACTGTAATTTTGAGGGTCCTTTCTTCTTATGTACTGGTGTCACCCGCACATTTTTGCAGTCGCTTGGGACTTCGCGCTGCGCGAGACATTTACGACAAATGCAGGCTAGGTAAGGGGCTAGTGCCATAGAGTACTCTAAAAATCGAATTGTGGTTCCATCCAGACATGGTTGGTTTGTTTTGTTTTGCTTTAGGGCGCAAAAAACAGCTGGGATCATACGCGCCCAAGTCAAAACTAGGTTCAAATGGTTCTGAGCACTATGGGACTTAACATCTATGGTCATCAGTCCCCTAGAACTTAGAACTACTTAAACCTAACTAACCTAAGGACAGCACACAACACCCAGCCATCACGAGGCAGAGAAAATCCCTGACCCCGCCGGGAATCGAACCCGGGAACCCGGGCGTGGGAAGCGAGAACGCTACCGCACGACCACGAGATGCGGGCTCAAAACTAGGGAACACGAACACAGAGTGGAGTTAAACGACTATGCGTCATTCCCAATGGACAGAATTGGAGACAGCTAAAAACAGGTACGTGGAAAAAGGGCTAAAAACACCATACAGTAATGGAGGTCCAAAACTAAAAATGAAATGGCCTTCGCCATTATGTAAAACGCGTCACACGCTAAAATGGCTGATAAATCAGGCATGGTGATTTATTTGCTTTCAAATCTTTCGGTTGCTTCCCTAAGCCAGGGATGCTTATTACTATGTTGTCCATGTGAGAGTCTGTCCAAAGGTCAAATGATGGTATATTTGTACGATTCTCCTTGAAAGTGAAATTTAAAACTTTGACCTCTGTTTTGCTATCTTCAACTGCCAAACCAGACTGGTCAAAAAGGGTCTGAATGGCGGCCTTGGACCCGCTTAGCGATTTTACCTAGGACCAAATTTTTCTAGGACTCTCTGCCAGATCCTTTGATGAGGTATGACGGCGGCAGCTGTTGTATGCTTCGCGCATAGATCCTTTCGCAGACACACTCATCAGCACTAACCTTTGATTGCCGTCATTTGAGCGTTCTCTCTTGAATCGAGAGTGCAGCAGCCTCCGCTTCTTTAACATCTTCCGCAGTTTGTTATTAAACCGTGGTGGGCCTTTTTCATGCTTCATCCACTTATCAGGCACATAACTCTCCAGACCACGATTTAGAATCTGCTTAAACTGGGACCACAACCTTTCTAAGTCCATCTTACTAGAACTAAGTTATGTACGTTCACTGTTCAAGTGCTCTATCTAGCAGAAAATCTCTCCTAGCCTTCTTTACTTATTTAATAACTTTTGTAACCATAGTTGCTATAATGACATACTGATCGCTAATCCCTGGTTCTATACTAACACTTTAGGTATGGTCCGGCCTATTTGTAGCTAACAGGTCTGAGACATTTCCATAGACCTCCGGCTATGCTGCAGGTCAGTCTGTCACCACAACGTTTTCCTCCACTGACATTTGTTGGCATTCCAAACTCACAGTCCAAATATAACACTGGAATACAATACAATTTCATAAGAAATCCTGCCATATTCAGAGAGACACACATTACAAGAAATAAATACGAAAATCAGCAACAAAATTTATAACAGAAAGACAGCTAGATCAATAATCGCCAGTCTCACTCACCACGTCGAAAACAAAAGTAATCAATTTGGGTGGAGTAGTTTCAGCGATTCTCAATGCTTACCAAGTACTATACATCAAATCAAAATGGTTCAAATGGCTCTGAGCACTATGGGACTTAACATCTATGGTCACCAGTCCCCTAGAACTTAGAACTACTTAAACCTAACTAACCTAAGGACATCACATAACACCCAGTCATCGCGAGGCAGAGAAAATCCCTAACTCCGCCAGGAATCGAACCCGGGAACCCGGGCGCGGGAAGCGAGAACGCTACCGCACGACCACGAGCTGTGGACTACTACACAGCCCAGTCAACGAAGACTAAAGAAAGTCTACTAGGGGGAAAACGGTGTGGTCGCAAATATTTGTACAGTGCTAGAAGTGGGAGTGTCATGAACAACACACTATACATAATGACCATTGGTGTGCGAGTACTGGGGTGCGGAAGGAGCGCGTTTGAAGGTAACTTGTTTATGTTTTTCTGGAATTATTCGGAAATCGCGGGTCCTAGAGAAATTTTATCCCTGTACAAAATTAAACTACATTACACAGGGTGACCCAAATTTATTAACATTTGAAAACGCGCTAATTCACAGATAATGTAGACAGAGGGGTAAAAATTGACACCCATGCCTGAAATGGCATGCTACTCGAAACAGGAACATGACAGTAATGCTGCATGAGAATCGTGCATAAAATGAGCTACAATGAACTATTAACCGTCGATTTTGTGACGCGGAGATTATTTGCAGTGTTGGCACTTCACAAAATGGGGGAAGATGATGCTATGTTGTCTAATGTGTTGCGGACCGACGAAGCCTATTTCACTCTCCGAGAGCCTGTCGACAGCCACAACGGCAGAATTTGGGCTACTGAAAATCCTGCAACAGTTGTCTAGATCCCATTGCGTGAGGAAGACACAGCATGTGAATTTACCATATGAATCGTCATCGGACCATTTTTCTTCGAGGAAATGTGGGATGCTTCTTTTCGAACTGTGAGTGTGACATGTACGAGATACGCCGGTATCTTACAGAATCGCATCATCCCTTGCATGGCTAGTAAACACGTATTGGAAGGTATGACTTTTTTACTGCATGGCGCTTCACCCATGTTGCTACACGTGTGCAAGATCTCCTGCACACATAGTTTGGTGAGGATCGCCAGCTAAGCCATCCCTTCCATCACGCTTGGCCTACCATGTCCCCAAATCTCAGTCTGTGTGATTATTAGTTATGGGGTTACCTGAAGTTGCGAGTTTACTGCGAAAGTCTGACCTCGTTAGGTATGCTAAAAGACAACATCTGACGTCAATTTCGCACCATATCTACTGATGTGCTGTACAGTGTTGCTCACAAAACTGTCCTTTGACTACAGATATTCTTGATTAATGCCGACCGATATGTTCAACCCTTGTTATGAAGAAGAATGTCGTCGCTAAAAATCAATGTTTATGTTAATTATTGCTTTGTATTATATGTCGAATTGAGAACAGCTGCCAACATGAGTAACGTAGAAGTAAATATTCTCGGAGTAGTGGAGCAAATTAAATCACTTAATAAAAGCAAGTCTTCTGGTCCAGACTGTATACCAATTAGGTTCCTTCCGGAATATGCTGATGCATTAGCTCCATACTTAACAATCATGTACAACCGTTCGCTCGACGAAAGATCCTTACCCAAAGACTGGAAAGTTGCACAGGTCGCACCAATATTCAAGAAAGGTAGTAGGAATAATCCACTAAATTACAGGCCCATATCGTTAAAGTCGATATGCAGCAGGATTTTGGAACATATATTGTGTTTCAACATTATGAACTACCTCGGAGAAAACGGTCTATTGACACACAATCAACATGGGTTTATAAAACATCATTCCTGTGAAACACAACTAGCTCTTTATTCACATGAAGTGTTGAGTGCTATTTACAAGGAATTTCAGATCGATTCCGTATTTCTGGATTTCCAGAAGGCTTGTACCAATGTACCACACAAGTGGCTCGTAGTGAAATTGCGTGATTATGGAATATCGTCTCAGTTATGTGACTGGATTTGTGATTTCCTGTCAGAGAGGTCACAGTTCGTAGTAATTGACGGAAAGTCATCGAGTAAAACAGAAGTGATTTCTGGCGTTCCCCAAGGTAGTGTTATAGGCCCTTTGCTGTTCCTTATCTATATAAACTATTTGGGACACAATCTGAGCAGCCGTTTTCGGTTGTTCGCCGATGCCTCTGTCGTTTATCGAATAATAAAGTCATCAGAAGACAAAAACAAACTGCAAAACGATTTAGAAAAGATATCTGAATGGTGCGAAAAGCAGCAGATGACCCTAAATAACGAAAAATGTGAGGTTATTCACATGAGTGCTAAATGGAACTAGCTAAACTTCGGTTACACAATAAATCAATCCAATCTAAAATCCGTAAATTCAACTAAATACCTATGTATTACAATAACGAACAGCTTAAATTGGAAGGAACACATTGAAAATGTTGTGGGGAAGGCTAACCAAAGACTGCGTTTTATTGGCAGGACGCTTGGAAAATGTAACAGACCTACTAAGGAGACTGCCTACACTACGCTTGTCCGTCCTCTTTTAGAATACCTCTGCGCGGTGTGGGATCCTTACCAGATAGGACTGACGAAGTACATCGAAAAAGTTCAAAGAAAGGCAGCACGTTTTGTATTATCGCGAAATATGGGAGAGAGTGTCACAGAAATGATACAGGATTTGGGCTGGACATCATTGAAAGAAAGGCATTTTTCGTCGCGGCAGAATCTTCTCACGAAATTCCAATCACTAACGTTCTCCTCCGAAAGCGGAAATATTTTGTTGACACCGACCTACATAGAGGGGAACGATCACCAAGATAAAATAAGGGAAATCAGAGCTCGTACGGAAAGATATAGGTGTTCATTCTTTCCGCGCGCTATACGAGATTGGAATAATAAGAATTGTGAAGGTGGTTCGATGAACCCTCTGCCAGGCATTTAAATGTGATTTGCTGCGTATCCAGGTAGATGTAGATGTAGATGTTGGTCATTTTGTGCACTGATTTCAATAAAACCCCATGTCATTCCAGTGACGTGTGTCAGATTTTACTTGTCTATCTACATTATTCCGTGAAGTATCGAATTTTTAAATATTAACGGACTTTTGGCTCACCCTTTATTTCCTACACGAAACGTCCTATTCATTTTTTCTGTAGAACTAACGTTTTCATGGATTTAGGGATGGAAAAATTGCAGATTATTAAAATATTGTTCAAATAGTATAAAATTAATGTTTATCTTTAAATTTTTTGAGGGATAAATTGTGCTCTGGAGATATAACAGGTTATAAGTGTGGGGGAATGTAGTTCGGCGGATTGTATTCATGCACTTCCCTCCTGCACAGGTCTGCAAATTGAAGGTCGAGCAAGTGATCCCCACTCTATCTGCCCCACTACGTCAAGAGAAGCGGCTACAGGATGTTGTAAAAGTTATTCACAAAGTTATACGGACCCTCCACAGCGCCCTTACTACTACTGCTACTACTACTACATATGGTGATTAAGACGCGGAATGAGCTGTAACTTACCTTCCCAGTCCATGGTCAAGATGCAGTGTCGCGCTGTCAGAACCCACATAGGAGCCACAATGCTGCCTGAACACGTCTGTAAGTTATCTTTTGAAAGCGAGTACCAGAAGACAGCAAAGGGGTACAGGCTGACGAAAGTGACGAATCCGCCAAATATTCTGTCGTCAGGACAGCCGCTGTCTCGTCTCTTGCGGCGCCACAGCTCTAGGGCTTCTCTGCCCTTCCTCACCTCCTCTGGGGTGTTGAGGCCACAGCGCGCCACAGCGACGACAGCGCACCAAGCGGCCAGGCGACGCACTAACACCATGTCAACGGATGGCGATCAGCTCCGTTTGCGAGAAAATTTCTGCCAGATTCCTTCCACCATTTAGACAAAGGCGTGATTTGCGCATCACGTCGTGCTGTGAGTCATGCGACCGTTAAAACAGCGATGTAAAACAAAACAATTCGAGAAATTTAAATACCTAACTCTCACTCGGAAGGAGATCACGGACAGAACAACTGTCACATGGTAATAAAACACTATCTAAAAAAACAAGCAACGAACCAGAATTTTGTATTCATCACACGCTATGTATCTTCAACTGTTTGTCGATCATCAGATTACATCGCTGCTTACTGCTGGTCAGCATATTCTCTGATTTTCCGCGTAGAGTAGCAACCACAATCTCGAAGAAGTCCATTGAAGTTTGATTCCCTCGGCGAGAAACAAGGAACATAATGTAATAGAGCTGTGAAAGTAACGAAATAAAGTGTATCCGTGTGTATTCGTTACTAAAAGCAACAGTACACATTACACACGTATCGTTACTATTTACTTTGTTATCGACCATATTGTAAAATTGGTAATTTCCAAGAATGATTGCCTATCGAAGTCGCTGGTCCAAACGATACGTATCGAACGTGCGATCGTAAATCGATCATGTGTCTCTGATGGCGGGTGTTATGACTATGTTTACGCTGGTCACTACAAGAACCATAAAAGAAGGGCGTTACAAAAATACTTGTAATTGCAAATGAGACGACTTACCTTACTCGTCGTCGGTGTAGTCATGTGAGAGGTCATTACGGTGGTCTGAATGGATAATTTGGAAGAGTAGAACCATGTATTCTTCCTGACACTCGTTATTTTTCCGCAGTGAAATTGTAAATTTCAGCATCGAAACTGCTCTTACGAAGTTTCACACACTTCGCACCACAGCAGTGTACACAGTCCCTTTTTTTCTACTCCTGTAGTACTCCGTATTTGCGACAAAAAGTCGAACAATTTTCTATGCTGGATAAACATGAAACTAGATTCTTCCATGTGAGAGTATCCGCCGAAGAAACGTCAAGAACACCAGACATCCCACTCACTAACAACATAAATCGTGTTTTTTCCAAGCAACTCACAAATAATTCGCAGAGGTATGTAATTTAGAGCAAGTAAGGGAGCGACGGAAAACAGATAAAAATCACGATCACAAATAATTGATCACAATGCCCGCCACCTGGGTCGCAGGATCGACTTCCGATCGCACGTTCGATACGTATCGTTTGGACCCAGCGACTTCGATAGGCAAACGTTCTTGGAATTTACCGTAAAACACGTATGGAATTCAATTTTAGCTCCCTTGTAAACGTAACCGGTTTTGAAACGAGCTTGGGCAAACGGGTTTTGTCTTGTTTTTAAAAATTTTCGGCTAACATTGTCGGTGTGGCTCTTTGTACAGTGAAGGATAAGTAGAAATATTAGACCGAAGCCGTTTACTCCTCGTCTAATTGTGCTGAGTAAATCAGATATTGTAACAGCTGTTTTCCAGGTGCCGTATTTAACTGGGCTATCAAATCTGCTTCATACTTTAATATGTAAACACTGTTTCCGAAATTCGGTTTTCGTCTTACGGAAGATGTGTCGCATTTAAATGTAGTGACGATAAACGATACTACTCTCATTCATCGGATGTCGTTTTTAACAATGTCCGCTTGGAGCGCTGCTGTCACAGTATATAACAACAATAAACAGGTGTGTAGCGGTTGTATGTGTTGACACTTGACACTTTATCTCTGGAAATGTATCTCGAGTGTAGGACAAATAACAGCTTTGACTGTTTACAAACTGAGAGATGTCACTAGAAATTTATATAACGGATATGTCTCTGTCAGTTACCGAAATGCTATAATTCGCAATAAATGTACGGCATTTAGATGCGTTTACATATGATATTTATCGCATGATAAATACAGATATTGCTTTCGGCCAGGCACCAAGTATAAAATATGGCCATAATATGGCATTTTATAATGAGTAATTCCAGCTAAGCTGCAAATTGTATAATTAGTAATGCTTCTTCTTTACCACAAGATTGTATCGGCTGCAACATCTTTCACAAGTAAACATCTAGTTGCAATAGATGCCCAAATTGCAGCAGAGGATAAACTGTCGACTGTCTATTTGTTGTTCGATCGTTATAAGCACGTAAGGTTTACTTGTATTGAATATTTTCGCGAAATGCTTTTGACAGCTGTATTGACACGATGGGTACCTCTATGTTTACTTGAGAATAGCGCTATAGCAGAAACAAGTTCGTAGTAAAGAAGAAGCATTACTATTTAAAACATTTGTAGTTACTTGGAATTATTCATTACAAAAGAAAATACTGATGTGCCCTGTGTCGAACATTTGTTTGCCATGTTGAAAGTATCGAAGCGCAAAATCGCGGCCTGCATAATTAATCCAAAGGCGTCAGACAAGAAGAAAAAACATTCTGTGTGGGTCCGAGAGTGGGCTTTGAGACGAGCAGACTTGGGTTCCTACAGTCAGTTAATGTCCGAATTCCTCATTGACGATACAGCACAGTTTTCGGATTTCTTAAGCATAAAACCAGCTGATTCCTAAAAGCTTGTTTGTAAAATTGGTGCACTTCAAAACAGATACCAAATTCAGAAAAGTTATTAGCGTAGGAGAACGACTTGTTGCAACTTTGCGATTTTTAGAGTAAGGTAAGTAGGTACTAATACTACATCATGAAACAGTTTTTATTCGTGAAACGTCTGCATTGCTAAATGATTACATTTAGGTAATTGGTGTTAAATGGGTGGAAAAGTAGTTTCAGTTTGTCAGTGTATAAGATGCCAAGGTTTTCGGTGCTAGTAGGTTTATGTAATCTTCAGAATTGCTTGACGATTCAAAACACCGCTTCCCGAAGCCACCGAGTTACGACTGCTGTAGTTATGAAAAGCGGGTTTTGATAGTAGCTCATCCTCCTCATTTATCTCGGGTAAGAGATACAGAAATTTAATTTTCATTTTTTTACGTGAATATTCTGAAGAGAGACGTGTCATTTCGGCTGCAACGTATTTGCCGTATTGATTCTCTTCTTCGCTTATAGCTTTTTGCATGATTAAATTATTTGTTGCAACAGTTTTCCTCTTCGGTTTGGTATTAATTTTATTTTTTTCCGATGTATCTTGATTGTTAGATGTTGTCTTGCTTACATTTGCTGCCTCCTCCAGTGTAGCAACCTTATCAGAATATAATAAAAACAATAAATTGATTAAGTTAGGTATAACTTGTAAAAAATATATTTTTTAATTTTTTCTTTTACCATCTCCAGCATCAGGAGACTGGCGAAGTGTTATCAAAAAGTGCTTCGGAAGGCTTTTGACACCGTTTCCTCATAAGCGACTTCTAACGAAATTGCGTGTCTACGGAGTATCGTCTCAGTTGTGTCACTAGATTCGTGATTTCCTGTCAGAAAGGTCACAGGTCGTAGTAACTGATGAAAAGTCATCGAGTAAAACAGAAGTAATATCTGGAGTCCCTCAAGAGAGTGTTATAGGACTAGATCTACATAACCGATTTAGGAGACATCCGAGCAGTGCTCTTAGATTTGTAATGACTGAATCATAAAAGCTTGCCATTAAAAAAAATCGTCCGAGTATGAATATTAGCTGTAAGCCTTGTAACTTAAGTAGAGACGTACATTCAAAGCCGCTTTCGTCAGTCCATTAAGAGTTCATAAGCATTGAAAAATGGCTGATTTCATACGCACCGACTCCGAATTGGAGGTAAAAACCGATACAGTCACGTATTATCTACACTCATGCTCATAAGTTAAGGATAATTGAAGAATGTGGTGCCACACAACGTGGCACTACACAAAACTGGCGCTAATAGCATAGGCACATAGGGAACACACACGACATAGATCTGTAACTCCACGGTATTGGTGATAATTTGAGAAAACCGTCCCGAAACACACGTGCTACAAAACGCCACTGTTTCCTGTGCATGTACCCTGACATCAAAATGGGATATGATCACAATGTACACGTACACAGGCCGCAAAACGGGGTTGGCATCCGCTGGATCAAGTGGTCGAGCAGCTGCTGGGGTATAGCCTCACATTCTTGCACCAGTGCCTGTCGGAGGTCCTGAAGTGTCGTAAGGGTTTGAAGACGTGCAGCGATACGTCGACCGAGAGCATCCTAGACGTTTTCGATGGGGCTTAGGTCTGGAGAACAGGCAGGCCACTCCATTCGCCTGATATCTTCTGTTGGCAGCTGGGTGGGGCCGTGTGTTGTCATCCATCAGAAGGAAGGTGAGACCCGATGCACCCATGAAAAGGCGGACACACTGGTGCAAAATGACATCCAGATACGCCTGACCTGTTACAGTTCATCTGTCAAAGACATGCAGGGGTGTACGTGCACCAATCATAATCCCATACCACACCATCAAACCACAACCTCCATACAGGTCCCTTTCAAGGACATTAAGGGGTTGATATATGGTTCCTGGTTCACACCAGATGAAAACCCGATGAGAATCACTGTTCAGACTATTCCTGGACTCGTCCGTGAACATAACCTGGGACTACTGTTCCAATGACCATGTACTGTGTCCTTGACACCAGGCTTTACGGGCTCTCCTGTGACCAGGGGTCAGGGGAATGCACCTTGCAGGTCTCTAGGCGAATAAAACATGTCTGTTCAGTCGTCTGTAGACTGCGCGTCTGGAGATAACTGTTCAAGTGGCTGTGGTAAGGTCCCGAGCAAGGCTACCTGTAGCACACCGTGGCCGTCTGCGGGCACTGATGGTGAGATATCGGTCTTCTTGTGGTGTTGTACACTGTGGACGTCCTGTACTGTAGCGCCTGGACGCGTTTCCTGTCTGCTGTAATCGTTGCCATAATCTTGAGTTCACACTTTGTGGCACACGGAGGGCCCGTGCTACGACCTGCTGTGTTTGACCAGCCTCCAGTCGCCCTAGTATTCTACCTCTCATGTTGTTGTTGTTGTGGTCTTCAGTCCTGAGACTGGTTTGATGCAGCTCTCCATGCTACTCTATCCTGTGCAAGCTTCTTCATCTCCCAGTACTTACTGCAGCCGACATCCTTCTGAATCTGCTTAGTGTATTCATCTCTTGGTCTCCCTCTACGATTTTTACCCTCCACGCTGCCCTCCAATACTAAATTTGTGATCCCCTGATGCCTCAAAACATGTCCTACCAACCGGTCTCTTCTTCATGTCAAGTTGTGCCACAAACTCCACTTCTCCCCAATCCTATTCAATGCCTCCTCGTTAGTTATGTGGTCTACCCATCTAATCTTCAGCATTCTTCTGTAGCACCACATTTAGAAAGCTTCTATTCTCTTCTTGTCTAAACTATTTATCTTCCATGTTTCACTTCCATACATGGCTACATTCCATACAAATACTTTCAGACACTACTTCCTGACACTTAAATCTACACTCGACGTTAACAAATTTTTCTTCTTCAGAAACGCTTTCCTTGCCGTTGCCAGTCTACTTTTTGTATCCTCTTTACTTCGACCATCATCAGTTATTTTGCTCCCCAAATAGCAAAACTCCTTTACTACTTTAAGTGTCTCATTTCCTAATCTAATTCCCTCAGCATCAACCGATTTAATTCGACTACATTCCATTATCCGAGTATTGCTTTTGTTGATGTTCATCTTATATCCTCCTTTCAAGACACTGTCCATTCCGTTCAACTGCTCTTCCAAGTCCTTTGCTGTCTCTGACAGAATTACAATGACATCGGCGAACGTCAAAGTTTTTATTTCTTCTCCATGGATTTTAATTCCTACTCCGAACTTTTCTTTTGTGTCCTTTATTGCTTGCTCAATATACAGACTGAATAACATCGGGGATAGGCAACAACCCTGTCTCACTCCCTTCCCAACCACTGCTTCCCTTTCATACCCCTCGACCCTTATAACTGCCATCTGCTTTCTGTACAAATTGTAAATAGCCTTTCGCTCCCTGTATTTTACCCCTGCCACCTTCAGAATTTGAAAGAGAGTATTCCAATCAACATTGTCAAAAGCTTTCTCTAAGTCTACAAATGCTAGAAACGTAGGTTTGCCTTTCCTTAATCTTTCTTCTAAGATAAGTCGTACGGTCAGTATTGCCTCACGTGTTCCAACATTTCTACGGAATCCAAACTGATCTTCCCCGAGGTCGGCTTCTATCAGTTTTTCCATTCGTCTGTAAAGAATTCGCGTTAGTATTTTGCAGCTGTGACTTATTAAACTGATAGTCGGTAATTTTCACATCTGTCAACACCTGCTTTCTTTGGGATTGGAATAATTATATTCTTCTTGAAGTCTGAGGGTATTTCGCCTGTCTCATACACCTTGCTCACCAGATGGTAGAGTTTTGTCAGGACTGGCTCGCCCAAGGCCATCAGTAGTTCGAATGGAATGTTGTCTACTCCGGGGGCCTTGTTTCGACTCAGGTCTTTCAGTGCTCTGTCAAACTCTTCACGCAGTATCATATCTCCCATTTCATCTTCATCTACATCCTCTTCCATTTCTATAATATTGTCGTCAAGTACATCGCCCTTGTATAGCCCCTCTATAAACTCCTTCAAACTTTCTGCTTTCCCTTCTTTGCTTAGAACTGGGTTTCCATCAAAGCTCTTGATATTCATGCAAGCTACCTCTCATAACGTCATCAATATGTGTTCTTTGAGCCATTTTCAACACACAGTCACCATTAGCACGTCTGAAAACGTCTGCACACTTACTTGCTGCACCGTACTCTGACATGCACCAACACACCTCTCTGTATGTGGACTGCTGCCAGCGCCACCGTGCGACGACCGCAGGTCAAATGCACCGCACGGTCATACCCCGACGTGATTTAAACCGGAAAACCGCCCATCAGAGCGTTGTTTCACCATGTATCAGCATTATCCTCAATTTATGAGCGTGTATGTGTATAGTGTCTAGTGGTAGTTTCACTGTTCTTCTTTCCGTAGATTCTCGCGACAGTAGTACGTGAACATTCGACTAACGTCGCCGTTTTCGAGATACTCGCTCACAGGCTTTGCGTAATAATAATCTGGCATTTGTCAAAGTCGCTTATCTCAGTGCATTTCCCCATTTACAGCCCATATCTTGACTAGGGTGATCCCCCGTCCATGTCTGCTACGGTTACATACTTTTGTTACCGTGTCACATGCCCGCAACGCTACCAGGCGGCATCCAAAGTCGCAGTGGGAAATGGTCATAATGTTTTTTCTTATCAGCGTTCATTACTGAGGCCACCGGCCTTGCCGCAGTGGTAACACCGGTTCCCGTCAGATCACCGAAGTTAAGCGCTGTCGGGCTGGGCTAGCATTTGGATGGGTGACCATCCGGTCTGCCGAGCTCTGTTGGCAAGCAGGGTGCACTCAGCCCTTGTGAGGCAAACTGAGGATTGAGAAGTAGCGGCTCCAGGCTCGGAAACTGACATACGGCTGGGAGAGCGGTGTGCTGAACACATGCCCCTCCATATCCGCATCCAGTGACGCCTATGGGCTGAGGATGACACGGCTGCCGGCTGCCGGTCGGTAAGGTTGGGCCTTCATGGCCTGTTCGGGAGGAGTTTAGTTTAGTTTTTAGTTCATTAATGAGTCTACTCGACTATTAACAATGCCGAGGTAGCCATTTGCTCTCGTAATTGGTTGTAAAGCTCATCTGTCTTCTACACTTTCAGAAGTTATGAAGTAGTGCATGCGCTCTTCTGAATGTTCCTTGCTAATACTTGAAGAAGCAATGAAGAGCAGACCAACGCAGAGTCTCATTTACCTTGTCATCACCATATCTATCTCCTTAACCTAATCTCCGAGTCATTCTGTACTGTCTCCAACCACAGAGACCTGAAAAATCTCAGCTGGTTACCGAAAATACCGCTGAATCTCTGATTTAAGCGTGAGGTTCTAAAGAATATCGTGACCCACTTCGGGTTACGTTATATTGTTTGCAGATGATGCTCTCATTTACAGTCTTGTAAAGTCATCAGATGATCAAAACCAATTTAAAATTATTTAGATTTATAGTGTGCAAAATGGCTATTGATTCTAAATAATGAAAAGTGTGAAGTCGTCCGCGTGAGTAGTCCTACTAAAATGAATCCGCTAAATTTCGGTTGCACGGTAAATCGCACAAATCTAAAAGCTAAATGGTTATGGATTACAATTACGAATAACTTAAACTGGAACGATCACATAGATAATGTTGTGGATAAGGCGAACCAAAAACTTCGATTTATTGGCAGGACACTCAGAAAATGGAACAGATCTACTAAAGAGACTGCCTACACTACGCTTGTCCGTCCCCCTCTGGAGTATTGCTGAGCGGTGTGGGATCCGCATCAGATAGGTTTGATGGAGGACATCAAAGAATTTCGAAGTAGGCAGCTCGTTTTGTATTATCGCTCAACAATGGGGAGATTGCCACGGATATGACACACGAATTACAGTGCCAGTCATTAAAACAAAGGCGTTTTACGGTGTAGCAGGAACTTTTCATGAAATTTCGATCACCAGTTTCTTCCTCAGAGTTTGAAAATATTTTGTTGGTGCCCACGTGCACAGGGAGAAATGACCATCAAAATAAACAAGTGAAATCAGAATTCGCGCGAAAAGATTTAAGTCTTAGTTTTTTACGCGCGCTTTTCGTGAGTGGAACGGTAGGGTGGCAGCTTAAAGGTGTTTCGATAAACCCTCTGACAGACACTTGATTCTGAATTGCAGAGTAATCATGTATATGTAGATTTTGATTTAGAAAAGAAAATATGCGCCAACCAAAGACAGGGATTTATTGGCAGAACACTTAAAAGTGCAACAGTTCTACCGCCTCCTTACGCTTTTCCGCCCTCTTCTCGAGTACTGCTGAGCAGTGTAGGATCCATATAAGATAGAACTAACTGAAGACACCAAAAATGTTCAAAAGAAGGACAACTCGTTTTGTACAATAGCGAAATAGGGGTGAAAGTGTCACGGCAATGATACGCGAAATGGGGTGGCTGTGATTTAAACAAAGGCGTTTTTCATTGCGATAGGACGTTCTCATGAAATTTCAATCATCAGCTTCCTCCTCTGAATGCGAGGATATTTTGCTGGCGCCCACATAATCAGGGAGAAATGATCTTCAGAATGAAATTGGATGAATCAGAGCTCGCACAGAAAGCTTTAACGATTTGCTTTTCCTGCTCGCTGTTCGTGAGTGGAATGGTAGAGAAATAGCTTGAAGGTAATTCAATGAATGCTCTGCCAGGCACTTCAGTGAGTTCGCAGAGTAGTCATGTAGATGTAGATCTACTCTACGTTTGATTCCATAGATATACCCACGCTATGAGCGCGCCAGAGATAATACGTAGTTCACAGCCGAGACCACCGAACAGCTGAATATCTGCAGAACGAGCTAAATCTTGTTTAGTGATGTTTTCATGATGACCACTGCTTTGACGTACTGAATATATGATGAAAATTTAGAGTAACGCTCCTCGCAGTTGAAAACCGCCATATGCTGAGGTGGCTACTCCTGTTTTTTCATTGTTTGGCGGGAGGAAAAATTGATTTTCGTGACTGAATTGTGTATCGACGGGTCATGTTGCTAGTGTGGCGACTGGCCATATGGAGCGCTGTCGTCGCGCTCGTGAGCTGTGGCTACAACACGCCGGAGGAGATTCAGGAGGGGAAGGCGGCCTTGGAAGGAATGCGTCGCGAACGGAAACGCGAGGGGTTTGCCGCAAACCGGATATTCGGAGGATTCCAGTCACACGTGGGGCTGTATCCTTTCGCCGTGTACCTCATCACCAAAGACAAGCAGGGGTATGAAGACTGCTCCGGAAGTCTGGTGGCGCCTGGTTGGGTCCTGACGGCGCGGCACTGCAAGGGCTCAGGCGACTGGGACGGTGAGCTCGCCTGCATCTGCATGGCTACTACACAATTCACACTTACATTCTTGGCAGAGGGTTCATAAAACAAATTTAAAACACACTCTCTCTCTCTCTCTCTCTCTCTCTCTCTCTCTCTCTCTCTCTCTTCCGTTCCAATTGTGAATGTAAAGTGGCAAAATCGAATGGCAAATCTTTCTCTGCGAGCTCCAATTTCTCTCACTATTATTATTATTAGTATTAATATTTTTCTCTAATGGGCCAGTTAATCATCAGATGCCAAATTCAGTTCCTTAATAATAATAATAATAATAATAATAATAATAATAATATTTTCTTCTTGAATGCGCCAATTGATGACCATGTGCCAAGTTTCTTTATTTTTTCCCCTTTTCTTCCATTACTCTTTAGCCTTTTCACTACTTTTTTTCTTCTTGTGTTCTCAACATTCCAGTCCAGTTTTTTTTCCATTGTCTTATCTCGGAATCCTAAACACATCTCTGTCAGCTGTTTCTTCAGCTTTTAAAGTACTTTTTCCCTTAATACCTTTTTCCTTCATGAAACCAAATATTTATTGACTTCTTATTCCAGAGATATCTGAAGCCCATTTTGATTGATCTACTGTCTTTCATCGAGTATAAATACCCAAAAAGTACCAGTCTCCTTTTCCTCATTACTAATTCTGATGCATTTTCTGTTTCAATAAATTTCATCATTACTATGCAATTTCTTACCTTACACAGTTTTTCGTGGGCATAACAGCTTCCTCATAATTATTTCTTCTAGTATGTCTCATTTACCTAAATTATGGTTTCATAATAGACATACTCTTGTATACACAGACATTCTAGTTTCTCTACTGTGTTAGAAAGCATTATTTCTGTTTTTTTCCTTTTTCTTTTTCTTTTTAGACAGGCATTTCTTGTTGTAAAAGTGTTATGTTATAGCATTCGCTCTTCCCATTTTATATATCCTTTCCTCTGCACAGTTTTCTCCAAATCATTTTCTTAGATTATTTCACCAAGATATTTAAATTTTGTAACCCGTACAGTTTGAACAATATCTATCGTCAAACATTTTTCTGTGGATTTTTAATGCTCATAAGATATTTGTTTCTCTCTACAGTAATTCTAAAGCCAGTACTAATGGCTATTTCTTCTAAGAGATTAAGTTGTGTTACAGCAGATATCACATTTTCAGAAAATACAGTGAAGTCATCTGCAAATGTGAGACAGTTTATTCCAGTATTTTTGTTTATTTCAGATCTTATATTCATTCATTTTCAATTCTAGATATACACTTTTTTTTTTTTTCTAGAATACGATTTAGAAAATTGGGGATAGCCCGTCTCCCTGATTCATTTCAAAGGGCTGAGATATTTCTTACATAAATTTCACTTTACATGTTGTGTTTGTATGTATTTCACGAATTACATTTGCTAATTTAGACTTTGCACAGTATTTTGCAATTACTTTATGTGGGTTCATAGTTTTTACGTCAACGAAATCAAAGACCATTTTGAAATCAGCAAACATTACTAAAATATCTGATGTAAAATTCTCTTTAACTAATTGAAGTAGGCATAGGATGGAGAAACAAATAATAATTGAATACTACAGTATCTTTTGTATTCAGTAATCAGTGGCAAACGATTGATTTTAGATTAACCCTAGATTACTAAACTTTCATAAAAACTTTCAATTGAAGTCGTTATCAATTCGTGGTTCCCAAAAATGTGTTATTGGCATTATTGGGCGTAAAACAGGACACTTTCTACTTTTTTGTGTGATGAACCCTACTAGGTCTTATAATTGTAATTAACAAGTGCATAAACTGTAAATTATGACTTCCTCTAAGTAAAATATGGAGTAGCAAAATTTACTATGGTTTAGTAATAATGTCGGCCCTTCAGTGTTCTATGGTTAAACATTTCCGCCCTTCCTAAATAACCTTCATATTCAAGTAAATGACTGTCCAGTGTTGTTTCTATTCCACTTAGTAAAACATAGGAAAATATTTTATATGCAGCAGTTCGCAAAGAGTTTACTCTGTAGCTGTTAACATCTTGATTATTGCCTCTCCTGTGTAGTGAATGTATGAAGGCTTCGTTCCAGGCGCCTGGGATTTTTTTTCTGTTTTCTAGATTTCCTCAAAAATTAACTTTAGCTGTTTTTTAAAATTTTTGGGTGTGATCATTTCAAATGTCCTTATGTTGTAGAGTCTTCTGCACTCACTTTATTGTTTCTTAAGGTTGTAAATACTTCTTCAATGTCTTTGGTATTCGGATATAAATCTTCTTCCATATTTTCATGACTTTTTGACAATTCCAGTTTATGGATTGGTTCTGGACAGTTAAGAAGTTGATCAAAATATTTGGAAATATTTCGCAATTTTCAGTGCTGCGTAAGCCAAGTCTGCTCTTAAATCTTCTTTTCAATTTCGCTTTTAGTTCTTCTAATTGCCCTTTCTCTTACCTTTCTTTGCTCTTTATTATTATTATTATTAATATTATTACTCTGATGTTCATTTTTCCATATGTAGGTGTTCCTTAGCAGAATATTTTCGCATTCAGAGAAAAAAGATGGTGAATTAAATTTTGTTAGAAGATCTCACTGCAACGAAAAACAGAATCGTTTTAATTATTGCCATCCTAATTTGATTATCATATCCACGACACTCTCTTCCCTATTTCATGATAATACAGAACCAGCTATCCTTCTTTGAACTTTTTCGATTTCTTTCTTCAACCCAGTCCAGTAAGGATCGCATGCTGCGCTGAAATACTCCAGAAGGGAGTGCACTATCATAGCGTACGCAGTCTCTTCTGTGTTGCATCTTCTAAGTATTCTGTGAATAAAACTCAATCTCTGGTTCACCTTCTCCACAACATTTTCTATATGATGGTTCCAGTGTAAGTTATTCGTAATTGTATCCCTTGGTGTTAAGTTGAATATCCAGCTTTCAGATCTGTGTGATTTATCATGTAAGCGAAGTTGTCGAATTCTTTTTAGTAATCATGTGGATAACATCACACTTTTCATTATTCGGAATCAACTGCGACTTTTCGCACCATACAGATATCTTGTCTAAAATATTTTGTTATTGGTTTAGATTATCTGATGACTTCACGAGATGGTGAATTACGACATGATCTGCAACAATCTAAGAAGCCAGCTCAGATTGCCTCCCAAATAGTTTTGTATAGATTAGGAAAAGCAGAGGATCAATAATACACTACTGGCCATTAAAATTGCTACACCACGAAGATGACGTGCTACAGACGCGGAATTTAACCGACAGGAAGAGGATGCTGTGATCTCCAAATGATTAGCTTTTCAGAGCTTTCACACAAGGGTGGCGACACCTACAACGTGTTGACATGACGTATGTTTCAACCGAGTTCTCATACACAAACAGCACCTGACCGGCGTTGCCTGGTGAAACGTAGTTGTGATGCCTCGTGTAAGGAGGAGAAATGCGTACCATCACGTTTCCGACTTCGATAAAGGTCGGATTGTAACCTATCGCGATTGCGGTTTATCGTATCGCGAGACTGCTGCTCGCGTAGGTCGAAATAAACTGACTGTTAGCAGAATATGAATCTGGGTACACGAATGGCAAAACGTCATTTTTTCGGATGAATCCAGGTTCTGTTTACAGCATCATGATGGTCGCATCCGTGTTTGGCGACATCGCGGTGAACACACATTGGAAGCGTGTATTCGTCATCGGCATACTGGCGTATCACCCGGTGTGATGGTATGGGGTGCCATTGGCTACACGTCTTGGTGACCTCTTGTTCGGACTGACGGCACTTTGAACAGTGGACGTTACATTTCAGATGTATTGCGACCCGTGGCTCTGCCCTTCATTCGATCCCTGCGAAACCCTACGATTCAGCAGGATAATGTACGACCGCATGTTGCAGGTCCTGTACGGGCCTTTCTGGATACAGAAAACGTTACACTGCTGCCCTGGCCAGCACATTCTCCAGATATCTCACCAATTGAAAACATCTGGTCAATGGTGGCCGAGCAACTGGCTCGTCACAATACGCCAGTCACTACTCTTGATGAACTGTGGTATCGTGTTGAAGCTGCATGGGCAGCTGTACCTGTACATGCCATCCAAACTCTGTTTGACTCAATGCCCAGGCGTAACGAGGCCATTATTACGGTCAGAGGTGATTGTTCTGGGTACTGATTTCTCAGGATATATGCACCCAAAGTGCTTGAAAATGTAATCACATGTCAGTTCTAGTATAATATATTTGTCTGCATTTCTTCTTGGTGTAGCAATTTTAATGGCTAGTAGTGTACTTCCTTGAGAAACTGCGGATATCGCGTCTGTCTCATTATATGACTTCCTGCCAGACAAAGAGTCAATTTCTGACAGGAAATCACGAATACAGTTCGACGATTGTGACCGTACTCCATAGACACGTAATTTGATTAGAAGCATTTATAGGGAACACTGTCAAAATCCTACCGACAATCTAGAAATATATAACAAGCTTGAAATGTTCTGTTGGTAGCACTCACCACTCAGTGTGAATAAAGATTCAGTTGCGTTCCACAAGATCGATATATTCTGAGTACTTTCTGAACTCGTAGAATTCGGAATGATTCGGCCGGCAATTATTTGTTTTTAGCTGCAACCAACGTCAGTTAGCTGTCGATCGGTGTGAGGTATGCAGCCATTGTTGTCTGCTGCATTTCTGTGTTGTACTTCACTGTCCTTAGTTTGTCGTTGTGAGAAGTGTGTATATTGTTGCAGTTAGAATCTTCAGTAAACATTTCGGCTAAAGTGCACTTACAGTGTCTTACTTCTGTTGCGTGTTGCTGCTGGCGATTCATTATCATTGGTCATAGCCATCAGGGAAGACCAGTGGACGGATGGGACAGAGACTTCAGGAAGGCAGCCAGTTGGAATTGTCAACGAGTGGCTCAAAATCAATAGAAATGGAAGAACCGGTATCCCATGTTGCACCCAGACTCAAAGAGGCCACAACACGAAGTTATGTTATGTGGGGCAAGGTGGGGTAAAGTGGCTACGCTAAGGAAAATTGAATTTTCACCAACTCATAATTTTTAATAGAAGCTTGCCGCTTATGCATTTTGAACGTACATAAGGTATCAAAGCAAGTATTTTTAGTGGAAAAGGAAATGCTGTGTTAACTATAAACAATTTTTTGGAGGCTTACATGGTGGCCAGTTTTCCCTATCTACAGGCATTATGTGGCCACTGCCTGTCCACTTTTATATTTAGGCAATGGCGACTTGTGAGCATGCATTCTGGGTGTTCACAAATTTTTAGATTCAGTTTAATATGAGTGTGTGGAATTAATAGCATTTCCTGTATAGATAGTAGTTATGCTTATCAACACACTTACACAACTGCAGTCACTGCCAATAAGAAAAACAGCAATAATAGTAATAGTAATAATATGCATGGATGACGGAGCAAGTACCAGAGGACTGGAAATACACTGTAATTCACCCACTACACGAAAAGGGCGACAAGACAGACATCAACAATTACAGAGGAATTTCCCTTCTCCTTGTCGCTTACAAAATCCTTTCCAAAGCAGTTTTAAACAGGATAGAATCCCAAGCAGATCCAGTAATTGGTGAATAGCAGGCCGGATTCAGAAAAGGACGATCATGTGAGGAACAGATCTGGTGCTTAAAGACGATATAACAAATGAGGACATCCAAAAACACAGTAATTACATCCATCGACTTCAGGAAAGCATACGATTCAGTGCACCGTGAAACCCTGTTTAAAATCATGGAAGAATTTAGGATCGACCGAAAGACACGAAAAATCACAGAACAGACAGTTACGGGAACAACATCCAAATTGAAATTCATGGGCGAAATATCAGAACCTTTCGAAATCAAAACTGGAGTCCGACAGGAAGACAAACTATCCCAAACGCTTTTCAATATTGTTCTAGAAAAGATCATCAGGGAATGGGAATTTCATGTAAAGGGGATCCAAATTGGTATAAAAAAAGAGAACCGAATTTAAGTCAAGTGCCTTGCTTTCGCTGACGACGATACAACTATCACCAATAACAGAACAGAAGCGATTCACGCAGTGGAATATCTGCATGAAATTTCACAAAAAACCAGACTACAGATATCGTATGAAAAAACCAAATATATGGAAAGACAGCCAGAAATAAATCCCTTTTAATCACAAAATTGCACAAGTCTGCCATTCTAAATACCTCGGAGAAACTATACAGTCCTCAGGATTAAACCGAATCGCCAATGAACAA
The DNA here is from genome assembly GCF_021461395.2 of Schistocerca americana. Classification (NCBI taxonomy): domain Eukaryota; kingdom Metazoa; phylum Arthropoda; class Insecta; order Orthoptera; family Acrididae; genus Schistocerca; species Schistocerca americana. The sequence goes on from NC_060127.1 coordinate 79,642,691, forward strand.
AGATTCACCAAGCTCCAGAAGGTCTACAAGCTAACATGGACGCATTTCGACAGACGCAAAATTAATGCACTGTAGAACAGTGATTCTTACAGAAGCAATCTAGGTAGCTGAAACAGTGGTAATTGATGTTCATTCAAAAATTAGGGAAATAGAAAAGCAAGAAAGAAAAATTCTCAGGAATATTTACGGGGAAACGTAAAAACGGCATTTAGATGAAGAGACCACAAAACGAGCTCTATAAAGACCAACACAGTAACAGACGAAATCAGAAAACGCCAAGCCAATATTTATACTCATATCTACAGGATGAGAGACTCCAGATCAGCAAGGAAAATTTTCATTATTATAACAAAGAGTAAATGCGGTACAGAATGACTGAAAGAAGTCCAGAGGGATCTGCAGCAGATCAACATAAAAAATCTCGAAGACAGCACAGTGCCGGAATAAAATCACAATGAAAATAGAATATGCATCATAACAACATTATTACAGAACAATTTTTCAAGTATTTCTTTTTTTAAAAAAATAAAGTACAAAGAATATACATCGTAACAACATTATTACAGAATATTTTTTAAGGATTTTTTAAAAATTATTCTGTAATAATGTTATTACGATGTATATTCTTTGTACTTTGTGATAATGTTTTCTCTTCTGTTATACGATCCTTGCACCCAATAGTTTCAAGACGCCACACTTGTTTACAAAATATGACAGCATACATGTGATGTGTTACGACAGCGAAAGGAAGCTGTGACCACTGGAGGTACTCTATTTTACTTATTTTATGTTTACCGTTAGATATTCGTTTAATTTTTTTGTCAAATGAAATCCAAAACCATGTTCTGAAATAGTGTTTTGTTTTCTCCACTAGACAGTGCCACAAGTTCCTCCAAAAAATCGTAACACAACACACACGCAAATGTCATACTAACAAATGTAAATCCACCTGACGATGGAGGCTTGAAACGCGTCGTGGAGGTAAATAAACAATGACTGGTAACAGTAAACTTGTTGCCGACCGCGGTGGTCTCACGGTTCTAGGCGCGCAGTCCGGAACCGTGCGACTGCTACGGTCGCAGGTTCGAATCCTGCCTCGGGCATGGATGTGTGTGATGTCCTTAGGTTAGTTAGGTTTAAGTAGTTCTAAGTTCTAGGGGACTGATGACCACAGCTGTTAAGTCCCATAGTGCTCAGAGCCATTTGAACCATTTGAACAGTAAACTTGTTGTTTCGTTTAATGTCGGTAACAGTCACGGTAAAGCCTAATCTAAAATGTTCGCATTTGAAGTGAAATTAATTTGCCTTTGCCATATTTTATACGTGCCAACGGCCTTGCCGCAATGGTAACACCGGTTCCCGTCAGGCCACCGAAGTTAAGCGCTATCGGTCTGGGCTAGCACTTGGATGGGTGGCCATCCGGTCTGCCGAGCGCTGTTGGCAAGCGGGGTGCACTGAGCCCTAGTGAGGCAAACTGGGGAGCTACTTGACTGAGGAGTAGCGGTTCCGGTCTCGGAAACTGACTGTCGTAACCTGACATAGGTGGGAGAGGGAAAAAGGGGTTGCTGGTCAGTCTGAGCTCCAGAGCGGTACAGAGCTGAAGGCAGAAGGACAATTCACAGTGAAGGCATTTGATTGTTTTCTTCTATCTGAGCCAACACTGATACAGGCATTTACTAGAAATGCAGGTGGCGAGACTCGGTAGGGAACTCGTTGTGGAGACTCTTGGTCAAACAGGGTTTTGAAATAGTTCTTTATTCCAGACAGGACTAAATAATGCACTGGAGGCTAGTTCTGTGGTTAGAAAAAGTGCGAATAACACTGTTACAACAGAAACCAGTGCAGAAGTCCCAGGAGTGGATGCTAACCACAGTAGCAAACACTAGCAGCATATTAAGGATACAAGTTAGTTGCAAAACAAAACATACTGAATGTGACACTGTTCACTGAGGCACTCCAAGTGAGAGAGCAGACTTACGCGGAGCTGGACAGAGGCTGGAGTCGACGGACGCGGCTTCGGCTCCCAGATCGTCTGACTGAGAACTCTGCCAAAATGCGGAATCTAGGGATTTTAAAGAGTCACGTGGAGGCACTGTTTTTCCCACTTAAAGCCAACCAGCCAATCCTGTAGGTCTCTTGCCGGTGCCTGCCAATCATGGTTTAGTTAGGTCCCCTCTACTGCTCCTAAGGCAGTTGCACTAAGTCCGTATTTGGTGTCGACATTGTTCGGCTGAAAGCTAAACGTTACTGCTCTGCCAAATAAGGCTTGCAACATTATTGTTATTCGTCATTTAGCCCCGCCCCTCGGGCTCCCGGGAGTATGGACTGCCGGGTCAACAGTTTTTGGCGTTTTCGCTCTCTTTCTAACCTTTGTAAACCTAGTGACGTTGCTGTTCTCAGGGCTGGTATCAAGCTGGCTTTATACGCTACTACGTGCCTGTTGGTTACAAAGTTCTATGGTGGCAACCTACCACAGCGTCTAGACGACATATGAAGTTACATGTTAATTCCTTGAAGAGTAACTAACGCCCTGGGACCGCGTCTGGGGGCGTCTGCATTTTCGCAAGGCTCTCCCCTTACGGTTTACTTCATGTAACAATATCTCTCCTAGTCTCGTCTGCCCTCAGCATCGTCTCTGCTTCCGCGCCATGGAACGCTTGACCTCATTTCTCACAGCTTCAAGATAACACTACAGTAGCAAGGAATAATCAATATATTACATGACATACGGCCGGGAGAGCGGCGTGCTGACCACATGCCCCTCCATATCGCCGGCAGGAGTGGCCGAGCGGTTCTAGACGCTACAGTCTGGAACCGCGCGACCGCTACGGTCGCAGGTTCGAATCCTGCCTCGGGCATGAATGTGTGTCATGTCTTTAAGTTAGTTAGGTTTAAGTAGTTCTAAGTTCTAGGGGACTGATGACCTCAGCAGTTAAGTCCAATAGTGCTCAGAGCCATTTGAACCCATTTTGAACCCCTCCATATCCTCATCCGAATGACGGTGACACGGTGGCCGGTCGGTACCTTTGGGCCTTCATGGCCTCTTCGGGAGGGGGGGGGGGGTTATATGTTATACGCCGGAGCCCTTGCTAGAGGGTTTAGTATGTAGTTTAGTACAGTTGTAGACGGTCGCTTGTAGTATATCGCGACAATTCCGTGATGATTGTAAACCCTGTAGCCCAGATTCCAGGAGGGGGCATTGCCCGCGCCCCTGTGGGGGAGGTAGACCCTTGACTCATACTACCTGCCCGCAGCTATCGTTTTCGCTGGTGACGTGGACTTCTCGACCGACAGAGTCTTCACCAAGATCAACGTCCAGATCCGCGTCGCGGCGACGGTCAGCTACTACAAGCCGCCCACTCCAGACAGACTGGACCACGACATCATGCTGCTGCACATGTACCGCGCCTTCGAAATGATCTCCGGCTTCGTCGCCATCATACCCGTCACGGAAATGAGACAGTGAGTATGTCAGACTGGTACGACACTTCATTCTCGAGTCCTTCTCGTTACGTCTAGCTCATTACCACCGTTTTTTACTTCTAACCCACCTATCTGCATTCTTCCAGCACTATCGAAGGCCGTAGAATACAACGGGTGTTAGGTGTATACATGTAGATATTTCTACTGATGACTGCGGCAGCGTGCTGAACAACATTACGAGGTTAATCTAAAAATTAAGGTCTCCTATTTTTTTATAAGTACATAGACTGTTTATTTCTACAGTGGTTTACATCAGTTTACAGCTTGAACACTTAGCTATTTTTCGACATAATCACCATTTCTGGCGATGCATTTTTGTAGACGATGTGGCAGTTTTTGTACGCCCATGTCATACCAACTCCCCGCCATGCTGCGAAGAAGGATGCCGTCACTGGCGTGATTGTTGCTTCGTCTCAGCTGCAAAGTGGTATGCAGAGGTTTCGTCACCCGTGACAAGTGAGTCCAGAAAGTTATTCTGTTCGCCGGCCGGGATGGCCGAGCGGTTCTAATCGCTACAGTCTGGAACCGCGCGACCGCTACGGTCGCAGGTTCGAATCCTGCCTCGGGCATCGATGTGTGTGATGTCCTTAGGTTAGTTAGGTTTAAGTAGTTCTAAGTTCTAGAGGACTGATGACCTCAGAAGTTAAGTCCCATAGTGCTCAGAGCCATCTGGACCATTTGTTGCAAGGCGGTGAAGAAATGCCGCGGGAAGCATCAACTCGTTGCCGCATGTGGTCCTCAGTTAGCATGCGTGCCACCCATTCCTTCCGGTAGTTAATGTTCCCGTTAAAATTCTGTGAGCGGTGCTTCGGGAAACCTCAGGAACCAACGTACAGAGATCATCCAGGGTGATCCGCCGATCTTCGCGCATGCTTTGCTCAACCTTCAACACTGTCTCCTCAGAAACTGACGGTCTCCCGCTCCTTTGTTCGTCGTGAACTTCGGTCCCACCAGCTGCAAACTCTCTACACCACTTACGAACATTTTTGACATCCATGCACGATTCACCATACACTTCCGTCAATGGCGATGGATTTCAGTTGGCGCAGTGCCCTTTACGTTCAAAAACCGAATAACTGCGCGCAATTCGCACTTGGCGCTAACATCCAACGGGAGCTCCATTCTCAACTGCTGCCAAGCCCGTGTGAAGCCACTCTTCATAACAGTGTGACCAACTGTCGTACTTATAAGAAATAGGAGACCTTATTTTGGGATTACCCTCATACATTAGTATTTACTACATTTACAGGCTAATGATTATAACTACTATAAGTAGCATGTTTTTAGTACCTCCGAGTACATAAGGACCACGTAAACCATTAATATTTTTTTCCACTGAGCATCACGTCAGATGTTGAAGTGTAGGCACATGAATGCAAAATGGTTAGTCTACACTGACAGGTGTAGTTCACTTTGTGCTGTTATTACTACCACGCAGAAAACATCAGGTAGTAACAGGTAGGCGCTTCAGTCCGGAACCGCGCTGCTGATACAGTCGCAGGTTCGAATCCTGCCTCGGGCATGGAGGTGTGTGATGTCCTTAGGCTAGTTAGGTTTAAGTAGTTCTACGTCTAGGGGACTGATGACCTCAGATGTTAAATCCCATAGTGCTCAGAGCCATTTGAACCAAGTTGTTGTTGTTGCGGTCTTCAGTCCTTAGACTGGTTTGGTGCAGCTCTCCATGCTACTCTATCCTGTGCAAGCTTCTTCGTCTCGCAGTACCTACTGCAGCCTACATTCTTCTGAATCTGCTTAGTGTATTCATCTCTTGGTCTCCCTCTACGATTTTTACCTTCCACGCTGCTCTCCAATGCTAAATTGGTGATCCCTTGATGCCTCAGAACATGTCCTACCAAACGATCCCTTTTTCTAGTCAAGTTGTGCCACAAACTTCTCTTCTCCCCAATCCTATCCAATACCTCCTCATTGGTTATATGATCTACCCATCTAATCTTCAGCATTCTTCTGTAGCACCACATTTCGAAAGCTTCTATTCTCTTCTTGTCCAAACTAGTTATCGTCTATGTTTCACTTCCATACATGGCTACACTCCATACAAATACTTTCAGAAACGACTTCCTGACACTTAAATCCGTACTCGACGTTAACAAATTTCTCTTCTTCAGAAACGCTTTCCTTGCCATTGCCATAACAGGTAGTAATTTATGTGATTTGTTTGTGGGGAGACTTTCGGACACAGGCAAGAAAATAACAAACGGACTGAAGTGAGTAAATACTAAGGCACCAATGGTCACAATATCCGTACCTATACCCCTAACCCCCTGAGTAGTCCATGACTAGCTAGGCAACTACTTGACAACGAACGTGCTAGTCCAGTGGTTCCCAATCTTTCTGAGGACACTACCTCTTGAGTGCAATCCGGTATTAGCTAGTACACAACCCCCGGCCCCAGGTACCTGCTCCCACCTTCAACAATTTTAGCTCCTAACTTTCAAACGAAAATATTTCTTTCAAAATTTATTTTTAATATAACGAGATAGATCATATCTAGTTTTTGTACAAGTTTTATTAAACCATTAAATACTGAGTCAATAAAAGAATTAGTACTGTTTATTTCAAACACTTTTCTTATAGAATGACGGAGCAATTCATAGTGCACCGCAAGTGTTACCTACAACTCCTTCTCAGGAAAGGAAGGTAACTATCTACATTTAGGGTAGACACTTGTTACAGAACATGTTTCCTCTGCACTACACCTCAGCACTGTCCGCCACCGGTAGCTGAGTGGTCAGCGCGATAGAATGTCAATCCTAAGGACCCTGGTTCGTTTCTCGGCTGGGTCGGAGATTTTCTCCGCTCAGGGATTGGGTGTTGTGTTGTCCTAATCATCATCATTTCATCTCCATCGACGCGCAAGTCAGCGAAGTGACGTCATATCGAAAGGCTTGCACCCGGCGAACGGTCTCCCCTATGGGAGGCCCTCGTCACACGACATTTACATTTACCACAGCACTTGCTTTACCCACAGCTTGCACCCACATTTAAAATGAAGCAAGCTGAAATGTTTTCAAAATACTTAGACCTACTATTTGTAAATCATTTGATTGCTGGATTCCTTACTTCTGAACTGGCAGAAATTGAAGAATTGAGGCTGCCAATGCTTTGTGTTTGACCACTACCATTAATATTATTATTAATAATAAAGTAAAAAAATAATTAATATTATTTATTTATTATTATTTATCATATGGCTGTACATATACAATTCACAGTAATATTTACACAATGAAGTACAAAAGGAATATGCAACAGCTCTGGTCTCAACTGACCTTACAGAGTGTTGTGAAGACATCCCATCCATTCTAATGTTGTAGCGGGCGCTTTGATGATTTCATTCCAGTCTCCACTGAAACATCTCTTGGGACGTTTCTCCACAATGTTGTCAATGGTCTTCCCTCATCTTTACAGTCACACAATGAGGTGTCTGAGAGTCTCCATTCATACATGAAGCACTTAGTTCTTCCATGTCTACAACGGCCTCTGTTCATTTGACACCAGGTTCTTCTAGGCAGTTGCAAGCGTGATACATTTGGGGGTTCTTTGAGGCCCTGACGACATATGATTTTGTTATTTTTCCATTTCTCCTTCCAAACATCTTCAGTCATCTTTAGTTGGTTCACACGAGCTGTCCAGAATGGAACTGAGATGTGGGCTAGGTGAAGTGAGTGCAAGTTCCTTGATAGGCAGCCTCGGGAAAAACTCTTAAGTTAGTAATCTCTTTCCCATTCACAGCTCACTGCTTGTTCTCTCAAATGCTGTGAAGCAGATAGCTGAGGTAGAGGAGTTGATCTCAAGGTGTCCGTTATGACTTTTATGTTATCATTCAGACGGAGATACAGCTTACTGGCATGAACACACTTGTGCCCTACTGGTGTGCAGTATTTAACCACAGAATATGAGTATACAAGAGTCTACGCCCTATACAAGTATAGTAGCTACTAAGTACACTATTTAAGTTTGGAAACACCAAGTGATTATGGCCAATGGAACGGATGATGATGATGATGAAGTCCCGTAGTCCCATACTCCTTGACAGGGAGTAGGGGACAATGCGGAAGAACCGCACCGCCGTAATAAACTGCATTTTATTCTTGATATTTTTTTTTCCAAGTCGATTCAGTATTTCGGCGATCCAACTGTTCACCATCTTCAGGAGAACGCTGCTTCTGCTGATGAGTCCAGTTGAGAACTGATGCCACTGGTGGCACAGTGGTTAGCACACTGGATTCGCATTCGGGAGGACGACGGTTGAATCCCGCGTTCGGCCATGCTGATTTACGTTTTCCGTGATCTCCCTAAATCGATTCAGGCAAATGCCGGGATGGCTCCTTTGAAAGGGCACGACCGACTTCCTTCCTCGTCCTTCCCTAATCCGATGAGACCGATGACCTCACTGTCTGGTCTCCACCCCATAAAACAACCCAACCCTAAGGACTCCACTGCCTTGGTGTGTTGGATGACAAATCTTAGAATGCAGATACCGATCTGTGTGCGTCGGCTTGCGGTGAACACTGTGCATTTTATTGTTTTCTAAATATTTATTAAGCTCATACAATACCAACGTAAATGCAACTATTAAATTTTAGAGTGCTCAGAATAGCCACTCTTTCCTTTAATCATTATCGTGCATACTCTCGGTATACAATACGTCAATTTTTCCAGTGTTTAAATTGGAATTAGGACGTCTCATACGAGGGACGTTTGAAAAGTCCGTGCAAAAGTAAAAACTACTTACGTGTTTGGGGTAAACCTTTTTTATTTTTCGACATAGTCTCCTTTTAGACTTATACACTTCGTCCAACGCTGTTCTAATTTCTTGATCCCTTCCGAATAATAGGAATTGTCCAAGTCTGGAAAATAGCTATTAGTTGCTGCAATCACCTCCACATATGAATAAAATCTTTGTCCCGCCAGCCATTTCTTCAAATTGGGGAACAAATAGTAGTCCGAGGGAGTGAAGTATGGAGAAAAGGGGTGTGTGAAACGAGTTGAAATCCTATTTCCATTAATTTTGCGACCGCAACTGCTGAGGTGTGTGCTGGTGCATTGTCGTGATGGAAAAGGTCTTTTTTGCAGTCCAGTCGCCATCGTTTTTCTTGCAGCTCGGTTTTCAAACGGTCCAATAACGATGAATAATAAGCACCTGTAATAGTTTTACCCTTTTCCAGATAGTCGATGAGGATTGTCCCTTGCGAAACCCAAAAGACTGTCGCCATAACCTTTCCGGCCGAAGGAATGGTCTTCGCCTTTTTTGATGCTGATTCTCCCTTGATAACCCATTTTTTAGACTGTTGTTTGGTCTGGGGAGTATAGTAATGTTTCCATGTTTCATCCACAGTGATGAAACGACGTTTAAAGTCCTGCTAATTCTTCCTGAACAGCTGCAAACCATCCTTGCAACATTTCACACGATTCCGTTTTTGTCAAGTGTGAGCAATCGCAGAACCCATCTTGCGGATAGCTTACTTTATGCAAAATATTATGTACCCGTTCATTCGAGATGCCCACAGCACTAGCAATCTCACGAACCTTAATTCTTCTGTCATCCATCACCATTTTATGGATTTTATCAATGATTTCTGGAGTCGTAACCTCCACAGGGCGACCAGAACGTTCAGCATCACTTGTGGCCATATGGCCACTTCGAAAATTTTGAAATCACTTATAAACTGTTCTAATAGAAGGTGCAGTCACCGTAATGTTTATCAAGCTTCTGTTTAGTCTCCTGAGGCGTTTTGCATTTCATAAAATAATGTTTAATCACCACACGAAATTCTTTTTCGTCCATTTTTTGACAATCTCTCGACTCCCTTGATTCACACGAATGCCAAACACAAAGAAATAAACCAATATGGGTGAACGTTGTTGTGCGTTCTTTCCAAAGATGCTACTAACTAATCATGACCTCGATACGCGCCGGTGGTGCCGTCTCTCGGACTTTGCACGAACTTTTCAAACGCCCCTCGTATGTGTGTCCCACTCATGATTCCCCGTTTTTGGATCTTCCTGTCCAACTCATTCCATACTAGCTCGACTGGGTTACAGTTATGGGACTGGGGAGGCCATTCCATGTTCTTCAAAATTCTCTGAAACTCTAGAGATGTCACATAGTTCTGACACAAGCTGGACGCATGCATGTTTCGGGCCGTTGTGTTTGTTCATTTTTCCATCTACCTTCACCATATCTCCGACTTTATTCCCTCCAAAAGATCTCTATACCATCACAGTTGGAATTTATGGATTAATATGCGTACGAATTGACGGCGTTTACTTCCAAATGTTTCCAACTTGGATTCATCGGTGAATAAGGGTCCTATCCAATCCCCTGCTGTCGAATAGTGGTGTGTCATAGCCCATAGCTTTTTTCTTCGTGTTAACCGGGCGCAACAATGGTTTCCTTGGTGCTAAATTAGCTGGAGGTTGTTTTCTGTTGTCTCATTGTTGACTCTCTTTTTGGAAACTGAATAATAGAGCTAGTTCTGTCTATTTCTGAAACTAGCTGCAGTTTTGAGAAGGAGTTTACGTGACAGATTTAAGTGTATGTGCCATACCTGTCTCAATTTTACTGTCACAGATGAATGGTGCAAAGAATAAGGTATGTGCGTAGTGGGAATACTGCGTGAAGAAGATGATGTTCGTACATTCGTTTGACTAGCTGTCACCTCTGCCACATTTTGTCCTACATTGATGATAGTATTTCAAATAAATGAAATTGTTGGTAACTTATGTAATCAGCATATTACGGTATTACGAAATAGTCGTAGTAGTAATGATATTTTAAAAATAATTCAGTTTTGTGACCGAAACACGGTTGAATCCTTTTGTTTTTTATCGCTCAGAAAATTACATTTTACTCCATGGGGGTAATTAATGATGTAGAGTGGTTTAGCAGCTCCTCATAAGCCACAGATTTCTTCAGTCAGTGCTCAGCAGTGGCTGATGTGGTGTAAGCAGCAACGCCACTAGACGCTGAATAGCTGGAAACGAATGATTTGGACCGATGGATCACAGTTTACCTTGCGGCACAGCGATGGAAGTGTTTGGGTTTGGTGAATACCTAGAGAAGTAGGGTAGTTTCTCCCAAATTAAAGAGAACACGACGAACCAGGGACCGATGTATGCTAGGAGGCAGCTTCACGGATAGGATTCGATCGGAAGACATTAGTAGAACAAACTAACGGACGTCCTTGAGAGAACTGTAAGGCTGAAGTGGCAGTGGGTCAGACACGTGTGAGATAACGGGCGAGCTGTGGCGCCCTGGAAATATTACATGCTCGGAGTTGGGGCGGCCGCACACAACGCTCGTCAAAGCCGCGGCCCGGCAGCAAACACATGGTGGCGAACGTTAGCTTAGCAACCTCTAGATGCCACACAACGACCGGTCCAGCTGCGTGGCTGGGAATTCCATGGTGACGCTGTGTTGATGAAGGAGACACGCCGGGAGTGCCAAAGACGGCGGACTTTGTGAAACCTTAATGGCACACATTTCACAGTTCCTATAGAAATTAATAGTAGCTAAATGAATCATGATACCTCAAAAAGAAACATGTACACTACCATTATTTGCACGACGATTCTGATGGTGTAATCAGATTTTCAATATCTCTATTAGTTTTAAGTTTAGTATCTGACGGTAAATTATAGAAATAACACCCAGCAACGACTTTCCAAAATTTAACACTTCATCAGATTTTGTCGATCGCTGTGTCTTTAGAAAGCTGTCAGTGTAAACCTAAATTGGTATGAATTACAGGCATGTAACTTGAATAGTACGTGAGTTATTGGAGGTCAAAGTGGCCGATCACTATCGATCGCGTCAGGCCATAAGTACTCCACAGTTACACGAAGAAACGGTAGCAGCATGCTCATAAATATAAGTATGCATCTATGTCTTTGTTTATATCCGATATACACTATTCATGAAGAAATCGGTTAAATATTTACTCTATTTTAGAAAGCACGGAGACATTAGGCTACTGGCCTACCTTTTGTTGCCATTCCTTTGATATATGTTTATTTAATTTGTTTATGTATTTAATAACGTGTGTTAGAGTGCGTTTATGGTCCAGCCGTAGGAATATTTATTTAATTTCAAGTATTTAAATGTAGATCCAGTATTTCGAATGTGTTTCATAATGTTTGTGAGTGGACGTTGGCTTGAAGACAGGGCGGGAGCGCTCTAGCCAATCACAGCGATCGGTTTCGAGAGAGGACAGGCCAGTGCTGTCAGTGCGGCAGTGCTGGACAGTACGGGGCACTGGACACGGGAAGTGCGGGGGCGGTATGGCGAGAGGGACGCATGGCCGCGAGAGAGACTGGGAGAGTAGAGCGGTTTGCACTTGGTCGCGGCAGGTAGAAATATTTCGTAGTGCTGATTTGTGCACTTGTGAGATTTCCGTGGCTCGTACAGTGAAGAGGTAGCGTGCGCTTAGAAATGAATATCTCGCGAGCTTTGTTGTTGCTCATAACTAATTACGTGCTGTAGGAATCTATTGTTTCCCGGTTATTCAACTCACATTTTATTTAATTACTGGACCATCGACACCAATAAGTGTTTTGCAGAAATATAACGCTTTCTCAAAAGTGCTTCTACTGTCGTACTAATCATTTAAAGTCGTTAAGATAGTACCTGCATATATTATTTAATTGCAATCTTTCATTTATACATTTATATGTTACTTTCATAATTCGCAATTGCCAAGGGATAGAAACCTTCGACCATTCGATTCATGTGAGTATTCTTATCGTGTACTATAGACTCAGCAGTATTTGGCCTGTAATGCGGGATCTACGTACCCCAGTCCCTAGACAACGAAACCAGCAAAAACTTACAATATTGCAACGTTGAGTCGGAGGGAGCGTAGTTGAGGGCGACCTCATTTAACTCATTTTCATTGTTTGAAAGCCCACACACATAGCTCGGCAAGCAGCAGGTTGACCCCTAAAATAGTTCACTGGAGACCATAAGACGACAAGAGAGGCACTGGAAGACACCAAAAGTGAAGTGTTGATGACGTGAAGCTGGTGGCTGGAACACGGTGATAGCAGGTGGCTCAAAATCCAAGGCAATGGAAGAATCTGGAAGAGGCCTATATCCAGCAGTGGACTGAGATAGGCTGCAGAAGAAGAAGAAGAAGAAGAAGGTGTAGAGAGCATTGTGTACTGCATGCAGTACAAGAACAGTTTGTAGACGATCACCGTGACAACACCCCTGTGATAAAGCAGCACCTGTGAGGCAATTGCTTGTGGACAACGACATTCGTGAACACAGCGGGAACACCTCTGAGGTGAGCTACAGCGTCAACTGTTCTCCAGACCCCATTGTCCAAAATCACTATTTATTCTGGTTTCGGGTCTTGGGGAAGAATTCAGACACCTCACTTGCAGTGTCCCCAGCAGAGTTCAAGACATAGAATTGGCGTTACCGATACCGTTGTCCGCTAATAAGTGTTTAGAAACTTTTGATCAGTTATTGTACAGAAGTGGAGAAATATGTTTTCATTTTGTGCTGACTAATAACAAACAAACTTAAGATATAGTTTTTGTCGGTTATTCAACCATTTCATATCACGTCAGACATATAAAACTGTGAACCTGCAACACTGGACAAAGTGACAAAAACGGGAATTTTTATCTTTGAAAAGAATTTTATTTGCTCGTCCACATCAACATTATGCCCTTCAAGTTACTCCCCATTAGATCTCATGCACTTATGCCAGTGCCTTTCCCAATTCCTGAGACACTTATGGAAGTCGGTCTCTGGGATAGCTTCCACGGTTTTTAATCTCAGCAGTGGGTTTTTAATCTCATCTGTGTTTGTAAAATGACGGCCGTTCAAAATTTTCTTTATTTGTGGAAATGGTTCAAATGGCTCTGAGGACTATGGGACTTAACATCTGAGGTCATGAGTCCCCTATACTTAGAAATACTTAAAGCTAACTAACCTAAGGATATCACACACATCCATGCCCGAGGCAGGATTCGAACCTGCGACCGTAGCAGCATCGCGGATTCGGTCTGAAGCGCCTAGAACCGCTCGGCCACAGCGGCCGGCATTTGTAGAAATAAGAAAATGTCTCATGGGGGCACATCTGGAGAATATGGAGGCTCGGGCATTGCAGTATTTATTGTCTTTAGCCAAAAATTCACGGGCAGTCTACGATGTGTGAGCAGGTGCATTACCAACTTGCAAAATCCATGAATTGTTTCGTAGCAAATCAGGGCATTTTTTTCGGATTACTTGACGCAGACGACGTTGAACTTAAGAGTAGTGCTCCTTAATAATCTTTCGACCCTGTGGGAAGAAGAGTGAGGATAATCTTCACATTTGCCCTAGCTTGTCAATCTTTGTTTGGTGCTGGGAGTGTCTTTTAGTAGTTATTTACTTACTTTACGCGTTCATGCCGAGGGGGACACGCGCTGTTACAAGGCTCTACTTCCACTGGATTCTGTTTTTGTGCCTTGTGTAACCAATCACCCTCCGCGCCGATCTGCAAGTCTTCATGGGTTCCGCCTGTGCACGTTTTCTTTGGTCTTCCTGGTGGTCTTCTGCCGCAGGGAGGAAAATCCATAGATTTCAAAGGCCACTGATGTTTATCCATCCGAGCGACATGTTCTGCCCATACTAACTGCATGTTTCTCACCAGGCCTACGATGTTCAGTCTATAGTAGAGCCGGCCGGAGTGGCCGAGCGGTTCTAGGCGCTACAGTCTGGAACCGCGCGACTGCTATGATCGCAGGTTCGAATCCTGCCTCGGGCATGGATGTGTGTGATGTCCTTAGGTTAGTTAGGTTTAATTAGTTCTAAGTTCTAGGCGACTGATGACCTCAGAAGTTAAGTCGCATAGTGCTCATACCCATTTGAACCATTCTTCTATTGTAGATTTCATTCAGTTCACAATTATGCCGGGTCCTCCATCCTCCAGTGATCGCGTCTTGTACCGCATTATAAATATTGCCTAAGACTTTTCGCTCCAAAACGATGAGATTATTTGAGTCTTTTCTTCGGAGACTCCAAGTTTCGCAAAAATAAATTAATAAATAAATAAAATGAAAAGGCGACAGTCCTACAGGATGGATCAGTGTTTTGAAAAGCCGGAGTTTGAAATCACTTGAGAGACTGTAGTGCAGTTTAAAAAGCTGACTCAGCCTGAGGTATAGCCAGTTTGCGGCTTGGATCCTGGCTTTGATTTCTGCTTCACACAATGCGTTCTCTGTACAGGTTACACCTAGGTATTTGAAATTATGAACCATTTTGTGTGATCGGATTCCGACCACCAGAGGCTGGAGACGGTCTCTAGAGTAGGCACGAGTGCTGCTCGCCACTAGATACTCGGTCTTCGAATGATTCACAAGGAGACAGATTCTGCTCGCTGCCACCTCCACACTGTTTTGGTAGTATAGGCTACTATTTATTTTGCATAAAATTTATCATATAATTTCTTCAGGATTGGGTTCGAAATGGTTCAAATGGCTTTGAGCACTATGGGACTCAACTTCTGAAGTCATCAGTCCCCTAGAACTTAGAACTACTTAAACCTAACTAACCTAAGGTCATCACACACATCCATGCCCGAGGCAGGATTCGAACCTGCCACCATAGTGGTCGCTCGGCTCCAGAACTGCTTGGCCACCTCGGCCGGCTCAGGATTGGGCAAATAAAAGTGGCCTGCAGAACAGATTTCCAGGGCACAAAGAAACACAGCAGAGGAAAGGAAATACAATGCCAACCTGACTACAGCAGATGTTGAAAGTTACCACCATTCATCTCATGGCACTTCTGAGCCCTGGTCAGCAAACTGCTGAAGGCGGATCGAAGCTGAACTGCTGGAATTGCTGCAGTCTCATGCGGAATGTTCTGCTGCAGTTCTTGAGGCTATGTGATTGTCGCGATACACCTTAGACTTGAGGGCTCCTCAGACAAAGGAATCGCACACTGGCAGGTCAGGTGACTTGGGCGTCCGGCTAGGGCCTCGACCACACCGACCTCTGCTAACAACTCTGCCAGCCGCGAGGATTGTGTAAACGTGCTCCAAGGTTCGGCCGGCTGCATGGGCAGTTGCTCCATGCTGTTGCAAGTAAATGTAGGTCTTTTCCTCCTCTGTTAACGCTGCCACTCGGCCGTGTCACATTTATTTGCCCCAACCTGTATTAAGTTATGCAATATATCGGAATAAAGTGCAATATACACTCCTGGAAATTGAAATAAGAACACCGTGAATTCATTGTCCCAGGAAGGGGAAACTTTATTGACATATTCCTGGGGTCACATACATCACATGATCACACTGACAGAACCACAGGCACATAGACACAGGCAACAGAGCATGCACAATGTCGGCACTAGTACAGTGTATATCCACCTTTCGCAGCAATGCAGGCTGCTATTCTCCCATGGAGACGATCGTAGAGATGCTGGATGTAGTCCTGTGGAACGGCTTGCCATGCCATTTCCACCTGGCGCCTCAGTTGGACCAGCGTTCGTGCTGGACGTGCAGACCGCGTGAGACGACGCTTCATCCAGTCCCAAACATGCTCAATGGGGGACAGATCCGGAGATCTTGCTCGCCAGGGTAGTTGACTTACACCTTCTAGAGCACGTTGTGTGGCACGGGATACATGCGGACGTGCATTGTCCTGTTGGAACAGCAAGTTCCCTTGCCGGTCTAGGAATGGTAGAACGATGGGTTCGATGACGGTTTGGATGTACCGTGCACTATTCAGTGTCCCCTCGACGATCACCAGTGGTGTACGGCCAGTGTAGGAGATCGCTCCCCACACCATGATGCCGGGTATTGGCCCTGTGTGCCTCGGTCGTATGCAGTCCTGATTGTGGCGCTCACCTGCACGGCACCAAACACGCATACGACCATCATTGGCACCAAGGCAGAAGCGACTCTCATCGCTGAAGACGACACGTCTCCATTCGTCCCTCCATTCACGCCTGTCGCGACACCACTGGAGGCGGGCTGCACGATGTTGGGGCGTGAGCGGAAGACGGCCTAACGGTGTGCGGGACCGTAGCCCAGCTTCATGGAGACGGTTGCGAATGGTCCTCGCCGATACCCCAGGAGCAACAGTGTCCCTAATTTGCTGGGAAGTGGCGGTGCGGTCCCCTACGGCACTGCGTAGGATCCTACGGTCTTGGCGTGCATCCGTGCGTCGCTGCGGTCCGGTCCCAGGTCGACGGGCACGTGCACCTTCCGCCGACCACTGGCGACAACATCGATGTACTGTGGAGACCTCACGCCCCACGTGTTGAGCAATTCGGCGGTACGTCCACCCGGCCTCCCGCATGCCCACTATACGCCCTCGCTCAAAGTCCGTCAACTGCACATACGGTTCACGTCCACGCTGTCGCGGCATGCTACCAGTGTTAAAGACTGCGATGGAGCTCCGTATGCCACGGCAAACTGGCTGACACTGACGGCGGCGGTGCACAAATGCTGCGCAGCTAGCGCCATTCGACGGCCAACACCGCGGTTCCTGGTGTGTCCGCTGTGCCGTGCGTGTGATCATTGCTTGTACAGCCTTCTCGCAGTGTCCGGAGCAAGTATGGTGGGTCTGACACACCGGTGTCAATGTGTTCTTTTTTCCATTTCCAGGAGTGTAGTTTTAGACTTATTAAATACTGCTCTTTGTGGGTGTTTTGTGAGAAAGAAAACAATATTTACGAGCGGTGTAAGCCTTTCGAAGACGTCCGTGAGACATTGAAGATGACGAGCGCCCTAGATGCCACAGCACATCATCACCCCATCAAATCGAGGAAAAAACTAAAATACCTACTTGCATGTCTCAAGGAACACTCACTATTGACGATCTGCAGCCATATGAAATACCTTCAAATCAGTTCACTGACTGTGGGATCGATATCAGCCGTGCCAGGTATAAATCGCAGTCAGCGAATTACTTTCTAAATACACTCTAGCACCAAAAAAACGGGTCGCGCATCCGCATCGAAGGAACTATTCGAATGGGATGGAAATCTCTAGATGAGATGTACATGTACAGGCAAACGAATGTAGAATGAAGGCTTTCACGACCGGGTGACATGGCAACCACCAAGTGAAGTTTTCGGATACCGAAGTTTTATCTACAACGTTAAATTACTATCCACGGCTATATAGAGAAGCTATCGAAATTTATAAACATCACGATAATTTTAATAGGTAAGAGGAGACTATGAAACTTAGCGATATATGGACAAAATTGCTAACAATTTTTATCTTCGACAAGGTGGTAATCGATAGTCAACCTTATCTTTGCTGTGGATTATCACTGCTCATCGCGTGTCACCTGAACCACGACTGGACTCGCATTCGGGAGGACGACGGTTCAATCCCGCGTCCGGCCATCCTGATTTAGGTTTTCCGTGATTTCCCTAAATCGCTCCAGGCAAATGCCGGGATGGTTCTTTTCAAAGGACACGGCCGACTTCCTTCCCCGTCTTTCCCTATTCCGATGAGACCGATGACCTCGCTGTCTGGTCTCCTTCCCCAAAAACAACCAACCAACCAACCTGAACCACGCCCCCCTTTCTCACAATATATAAGTCGCTCTCAGACACCCGACCAGTCAGTCACCGACGCACTCCGCTGCTCGACTCGCTGCGGCTCACATCGTTACCGTCGCTCGCGCACGCGAACGCCACTAGCCCAACGCCATGTCCGGACGCGGAAAGGTAGGCAAACTTGCTGCCGTGGCAAAGCTTTTGCTCACGCTGGCAGGAGACGGCCGCGGCAGCAACAAGAAGAAGAAGAAGCGCAGCCGACCGCAGCACAAGAGGCAGTGCTACCGCTGCCAGAAGATGGGACACGTCGCCAGGACGTGCAGGGACGCAGTCGCGTGTCTGAAATGTGCAAAGGCACATGATACACGCGACTACGGCAAGCCACCACACGTCGCATACCTGAAGCAGCGGACACCCACAACCGCCAAGAAAGCGGTCCATGAAGAAGAGGCGGCCGCCCCGCCACCCCCACACAAGGGGGAAAACGGGGCGGCCGCAATCCCGAGGACGCCGTGGCCGCCCTCAAAGCCGCGATGGCGGCAGAGAGAGCGGCAATGCAGAAGGAGGTCGTCGGTCTGCATCGGCAGCTGCAAGAGTTGCGGGAAGAAATCCGGCTGATGCAAAAGAAGACGCCCGCCCCCGTTGCCACCCCCACGGTGGTACGACAAGTTGGGGTGCACCCCCACGGTGGTACGACAAGTTGGGGTGGACGTGTCCACTCAAACGGATTTGTCCACGCAGACGGATGTGTCCGCGCAAACGGACGTCGCCCCGGAACCTGTAGCAGTACAGGAGACCGGGGAGACGCCCATGGACGTGGTACAGAACGTCTCGCCGCCGCCGCCGCCGCCGCCGCCGCCGGAAGTGGTGAAGCAGCCGCTGCAGGAGATACAAGAGGCAGGAGGGATGTACTCCACAACCATCCCCTTCCCGGACGCCACCAACCTCCCAACGGTCATGAAGAAGATCGCGACCATGGTGCGCGATGGGCGGTACGACGTCCGTAGAAAGCCGTACCTTTTCGCGGAAGCGGAAGGCAAACGGAAGCCACCGCTTCCACACCGGCCGATCGAGATACGTGGCGGACATCGGGCAATTCTGCTCGAGTTCGTCACAAAGAAAGATCTCAACACCATCAATGCGAACCCGGTCTTCACGCCGAGCGACTGGGGATACATCTTCGACGACGCAGTCGTACGGCTGAAGAACGAGGTTCGCGACGGCAAGAGGAAGCTGTCTGCACGTCTACAGACAGCGCTGCAGAACATCTCTCGCGAGACGAAGACGTAAAACACCGAAGTCCACTAGTATGCCTGCATACTAGTAGCCAGGACAGGATAGACACCGGACAACGAGAGGACACACCACACAGTGAGGCCAAATCACCATCGCATCGCCAGGAACAGGAGGAATGACTGTAATAAGTCTAGACTCCTACACCTCGGGCCAAGGAGGCCCGTCTGTAAAGCGTCAGCGTCAGCGTCAGCCCGACCAGTCAGTCGCCAAGACTCAGCTGAGCAGCGCCTGCTGAGGAAGTCCAGCGCAGTCCTGGACGAAACGTAAGGAGCAGAAAAGTTCTTGGACCACGACCTCACATCCCGGAAAGTATATGAACAGCCAGGCAAACGAATGATTAGAATTTCTGCTGAAGTGGATCAATTATTCACGAGAAACACCTTCACAAATTCAGCAAGTCAGTAACGTGTTGGTTAACCTCTTGCCCTTATGGAAGCAGTCCTGTCCTACTGGCGCGATACATCGTCAAAAAGCCCTAGCTGGTTGGACGGCGCTGCCGAGAGCGCTCCAGACGTTCTCAGTTGGGGAGAGATCCGGCGACCTAGCTGGCCAAGGTAGGGTTTGGCAAGCAAGAAGACAAGCAGCAGAAACTCTCGCCGTGTGTGCGGGTGAACATTACCTAGCCGAAATATGAGTCCAGGATGGTGTAACGTATTACTATGTTTATGACGATTCTCATCGAGCCATATACGTTATCCCGCATTTCTAGCTGCTTCTCTCACACAAATAATGATAAAAATTCAGAAATTCAGGGTCGCCACCAGCACAAGCCCTTCCTAACCATTTAGAAAAAACGGATCTGGAAAATTATTAGTTTAATTACATTAATCATTTAATTACAAGTACGCAAATTTCCTTAAGCAGCCTGATAAATAGCACTCCATGTCGTGATTGAAGCAACTTGATTAATTCAGGATTGGAAATCGGAATAAGGAGGTAAGATCGACACCAAAGAATATATCTTTCACGTAGATTATTTATTGTAATTAAATTTGGTTGCACATCCTAACTACACATAACTGGTGCCTGACTAGAAATATTTAAGTAAGAATTAGTGAGAATGAAACAGAGCACAATTTAACTACAGCAAGAAGAAACACAGAAGACGGGGGTGGGAGACAATTATACTATCATCTCCTTTGCATTAGTACTATAAAAATATCTAAATGAGATTAGCACTACGATTCTACGCATGCGCTATTCTGGACAGAGGTTTAACCAATCCACGAGGCTGTGCGATAATTATTTAACATACTAACTGCGTCTGCTGCTCGCAAACAGCCGAACTAGAGGACGTGGTGCATTACGGATCAAACTGTTGTGCTGCTTTGTAGAAAGCGCACGAAAGAACAGATATTCTTGTAGAAATTGTAGCTCATTAAGCAAGCAAACTGTTTAAATAAAGCCTATTACGGTGCCGTGGTGGACCAGAAGGGTAATTGATTACCAAATACGTGGCACAAAATCGACAAAAGCAACTTCCACAAAACATGAGATTAAAATCATTAAAAAAAAATAACTCGCTTCACACGCTTGAGTTAAGCTGAAGTTCTTAAGTATTTCAAAAGTTAAACATAACGAAGTCCTAACTCAACCCGCTTCCTTTCACCTGAAACCCCCCTTAAGAGCTACGATCCGTACTCACCAAGCGTTCACCGAAGAGTGCCCCTTTCTCTTTCGAGATTACACACAAAAACAGCCTTCGACTAAGATGGGTAAACCTCTCTGTTCAGGTATTGGAAACCCAAGTCAGTCATCCTGTGCTCTCCTTTGAACGAGAAGCAACATTGTCTGCTCCCAGCAGACGATGACGAATTCAGCGATTCCCACAAAACAAAACAGAAACCCACATTAAAACACACATGTAATAATCAATAGGCCTCATTTGAGTGCTCAGTCTTTCTGGAAGAGTTCATGAATTGAGCTAAAATCAGGTAGTAAAATGAATACGTTGTACCGAATTCGACAAGCGTCTTATGAAACGACTTCACAGAGACGTTTCGTCGGCTTGCAATGAAGACAGCAGAACAGGGAGTAGAACATGATAGACGTACTGCTGGGCTGTAAGGATGGCTTGGATGACGACCAAAAGTGTCCTTCTGTGAAAGGAAATGGCACTTCGGACCATCACTCTTGGTTGTCAGGTGACAGGTTGGTATTCCACCGCTGTCCAGGGGTCTCCAGACACGTCTTTGGTCTGAAATTTCATTGACTGGAGTAGAATTATCTTCAGTGATGAGTCCCGCTTTGAGCTGAGGCCTGACGACCAGCGAAGACATGTCTGGAGACGCTCCAGACAGCAGTGGGATGCCAACCTGAATATCGACCACCATACAGCCCGACAACTAGGAGTGATCATCTGGTGTGCCATTTCTTCTCATAGCAGGACCTCTTTGGTTCTCATCTGGGCGCTCTTAGAACACAGCGGTACGTCGACGACATTCTTCGCCCCGATTTGTTGCCCTTCATAGCAAGCCATCCTGGGCTTACATTTCAGCGAGATAACACCCGACCGCAGACGGCTACAGTTTCTCTACTGGTTGTCCTCTGGTTTGCTGCAACCATAACTTGGCCAGCGAACTTGAGAGCATTTCGAGCATTGTGGACACGGCCCTCCAGTCAGCCCGTGCTTTTGACGATGTAAGGCGCCAGTTGGACAGATGGCTAATGGTTCAAATGGCTCTGAGCACTATGGGACTTAACTTCTGAGGTCATCAGTCGCCTAGAACTTAGAACTAATTAAACCTAACTAACGTAAGGACATCACACACATCCATGCCCGAGGCAGGATTCGAACCTGCGACCGCAGCGATCGCTCGGTTCCAGACTGTAGCGCCTAGAACCGCACGGCAACTCCGGCCGGCAGTTGGGCAGAATTTGGCACAATATTCCTCAGGAGGGCATCAAACAATGCTATCAATCAGTACAAGCCGAATAGCTGCTTGCACAATTGCCAAAACTTTATCGACTTGTGAAGCTGTTACTGTTGAACAAATCATCCACTTTGTCTGAAACTGTAATCATTTGTTTGTCTGTAGATGTACATCTCATCTAGCTATTTCCGTTCCATTCGGATGATTTCTTCATGTGGCGCCCTTTTTTTTTTTGTCTTAGAGTGTATCTCGTGCAGCTGTTGTTTGTCAACAGTATCTGTTCTTTCAAACTTAAAAGTAATTATTGCAAGCCTATGCAGGCACATGACGATTACAACATTGGTCTCGATTCGTCGTTTCTCATTCTCCCTGTTGCTGTAATGGAAGTAATGTTGCGTGCATCAGGTGATACATTTAGTGGACTGTGATCTACGGATGTTGAAAGTGTGATGTGTAGATGACTGCGGCGGTTCAGGGAGCGTGCACGGGTAGCCGAAGTGGTTAAGCTGACCGCTTGCCATAAGCGGGAAATCCGAGTTCGAGTCCCAGTACGGCGCAAATTTTCGTATGTCACTATTCCGTGATAGACACGAGGGTGATCCCAAAAGTAAGGTCTCCTATTTTTTATAAGTACACAGACCTGTTTATTTCTACAATGGCTTACATTAGTTTACAGCTTGAACATTTAGCTATTTTTGGACATAATCACTACTTCTGTCGATGCATTTTTGTAGACGCTGTGGCAGTTTTTGTATGCCCATGTCATACCAGCTCGCCGCCATGCTGTTCAGAAAGTTATGAACCTCTTCTTGGTTGTGAACAATTACCCCATCACAACCAAAGAAGTCGTTGGTGATATCTCTATATCAACTGGTTCATCCCATGAATTGTTCTCGGATGTTTCGGGTACGAAATGTCTGACAGGAAAATTTG
The DNA here is from genome assembly GCF_021461395.2 of Schistocerca americana. Classification (NCBI taxonomy): domain Eukaryota; kingdom Metazoa; phylum Arthropoda; class Insecta; order Orthoptera; family Acrididae; genus Schistocerca; species Schistocerca americana. The sequence continues at coordinate 79,665,806 of NC_060127.1, forward strand.
TTCCAAAATTACTGAAGTTCGCACGAAACCGAGGTGAATACAAGTTGCTCTGCAGTCGCTATATTAAGCCAACAACGATGCAGAACTTATTAATCTTGTCATAACAAGTGATGGAGCATGTGTTTACGGTTATAACGTCGAAACTAAGACAATAACTTTATCTTGAAACTCTTCCATTTGGTCCATGTTGCATAGAAAAACAACAATATGGGAATTGTGAATCCGCCTTGATGCAAAAAGCTTTTGGTTATTTATTTACTTACTTATTTCCCAGACTAGTTTCAACGACAAATATCGCCATCGTCAGTGGGTTCTTTAAATGCAAAACATGCAGAAAATAGCAAGTTGCAGAATGAAATTTTCACTCTTCAGCGGACTGTGTGCTGATATGAAACTTCCTGGCAGTTTAAAACCGTGTGCCCGACCGAGACACGAACTCGGGACTTTTTCCTTTCGCGGGCAAGTGCTCTAACCAACTGACCTACCCAAGCACGACTCACGACCCGTCCCCACAACTTGAATTCCGCCAGTACATCGTCTCCTACCTTTAAAACTTCACAGAAGCTCTTCTGCGACCCGCATAGTTATTCACTGTAACACATTATTACATTTGCACTGTTTGTTTTTTTAAATATTGTTTCTGTGGATACTTTCACACTACCTTATTTATCGTACGTTACAACATGGTTATAAGAATTGTTGTCGCTATTTGCAGCATAGTTTCAGTGCTTTTCCTGTTGCTGCTTTCCTAGGTATCTTGCAGATGACATGATGTATACTACTTTCTGCATGTTTTAGATTTAAGGGGGGTAGCACGTCAAACAGGCTGACTTGGAGCAGGGGAGGCACCACAGGACATTTTAATTTCCACTGTCAATACTTTTAGAAATAAATTCATAAAACTTTGTCACCATGACCAGGAAGGATTCAGGATTGACACTCACAGCAGTTCAAAAGCATAACAAAATAACTTATTTACATGTGAAATTTCATCATTTTTTTCACTTACTATTGGCTGCATTTGTTGCTACAGGTACACTTTTCTTCATAAATCTGAGACAGTCTTCGGTGAATTTGGCCCAGCGTACAAATCATAGTTACAGGAGTATGAAACTCTAGAATTTTCCAAAATCTATTAAAAACTTTGTTAAAAATTGAGATAATTAACTATAAACTTTGAGTTTTTTCTAAACATGAATTGTAAAATGTAACAGCTCATTCATTTTTTCATAAATTAAATAAAGTCTAGAGTTTCATGCACCTGTAAGTACGGTTTGAATCCTGTGCAAAATTCATCGAAGAATGTCTCTTACTTATGAAGAAAAGTGTACCTATAGCAACAAATGTAGCCAATAGTAAGTGAAAAAATGATGAACTTCCACTGCTATGAGTGTGAATCCTAAATACATCCTGGTCATGCTGACAAAGTTTTACGAATTTATTTGTAAAAGTATAGACATTGGAAATTAAAATGTCCTGTGGTGCCTCTCCTGCTCTAAGTCAGCCCGTTTGACGTCCTACCCCCCTTAAATCTAAAACATGCAGAAAGTACTATACATCATGTCATCTGCGAGATGACATGATGTAAAGCTAGAAAAGCAGCAACAGAAAAAGCACTGAAAATATGCTGCAAATAGCGACAACAATTCTTATAACCATGTTGTAACGTAGAATAAATAAGGTAGCATGAAAGTATCCACAGAAACAATATTTAAAAAACAAACAGTGCAAATGTAGTAATGTGTTACAGTGAATAACTACGCTGGTTCGCAGGAGAGCTTCTGTGAAGTTTTAAAGGTGGGAGACGATGTACTGGCGGAATTCAAGTTTTGGAGACGGGTCGTGAGTCGTGCTTGCCCGCGAAAGGCAAAAGTCCTGGGTTCGTGTCTCGGTCGGGCACACGGTTTTAATCGCCCAGGAAGTTTCATATCAGCACACACTCCGCTGCAGAGTGAAAATCTCTTTCTGGAACTGTGCTATTTTCTGCATGTGTTACATTTAAAGAACCCACTGATGATAGCGATATTTGTCGCTGAAACTAGTTTGGGGAATAAATAAGCAAATAAATAACAAAAAGTGTTTTGCATCGAGGCGGATTCACAATTCCTATATTGTTGTCGAAACTAAGGTTAAACGTCCAGAACAAACGTTCTGGATCGTCAAGTCCAAAGACATTAGTTTTAAGCGACGAGGTGGAAAGATCAGTAAGAAGAACTGCTTTCGAGATCTGCGCCGTTTACGTGAAGAAATCAGAAAAAAATGCCCGCATTTGGGGCGAATCAATATTTATGGTTTCTTCACCACGATAAATACACAAACTCACACTTCGCTGTCTTTTCGCGAATTGCCGGCCTGAGTGGCCGAGCGGTTCTAGGCGCTTGAGTCTGGAACCGCGCGACCGCTACGGTCGCAGGTTCGAATCCTGCCTCGGGCATGGATGTGTGTCGTGTCCTTAGGTTAGTTAGGTTTAAGTAGTTCTAAGTTCTAGGGGACTGATGACCTCAGCAGTTAAGTCCCATAGTGCTCAGAGCCATCTGAACCATTTTTTTCGCGAATTTTTGGCCAGAACAATATAGTAGCGATGCCCCAGCCTCTGTACTAACCAGACATGGACCCATTTCACATTTTCCTTTTTACAAAAATAAAGAAAACCCTGAACGCCCGTCGATATACAAACACAGATAAGATTAAAAACGTGTTGCCGACAGAGCTGAAGGAAGAGCCAAAGATCGACATCGAGAAGTTTTTGGGGGGTTATAAAAAGAGCTGGCATAAGTGCATACTATCTAATGGGGACTATTTTCAAGGAGGTAACGTTGATGTAGACGACCTATTACACACTTATTCGACTAAGTTGCTAGTGATGCTCTGCGTTAGTTTAAGTTAGACGTAAAGCCATTGTTTTAAGGAAACCATCGCTACCTCCAGGTACCCCGAACACTTCAACGAGAGGTGCACTGTCGTTGGTTTCGGTTTGCGAGGCAAAGACCTGAAGCCAGAGACTGGGATACAGAAGGGAGCCAGCTTCATGATGGAACCCGGACCCAACTGCAGGTTTCCTGGCATCGACGTGAGTATCACTTCATCTTCATACACCGGGGGTGTTGTCGAATTGCTATAAGCCTTAGAATAACCTTCCTTTGTTCCCTGATTACATTTCTCCACTCAAATTAATCACATACTTCATTAAATAACAAGCACAACAAAATTGCTTTATGCAAAGAGCAAGCAAGAAAATAGAAACGCAGAATTAATCAGGAAAGAACCGTAGATATAAACGCCCAGGGCAGTAGTGTAAGGTGCTTAAACAGACTAATCCAGAGGAAGTGAACTTTAAATTCAAAAAAAATTATTACGTAAAACATCTAAGGAACTAATTAAAAATGGAAGCTCATGAAATTAAATCATTCCAACAATGCACTCAAGGAATGATTCTCGTTGTGGGAGCTACCAGTTTTGGGCCCTCACTGAATGCCAAAACTGGCTGCCTGAGATCAGCTGTAGAGAACAGTTTACAAAAATATGGAAAGGAATTTCTGAAACAAGCATAAAATACAACAGTTAACACACAAGAAACATTTTAGTAACCGTCTACCTTTATATACTGAAGAATCAGAGAAACTGGAACCCCTGCCTGGTATCGTGTAGGGTTCCCGCTAACACACGGAAGTGCGCGACGTGGCGTAGACTCGACTAATATCTGAAGTAGTGCTGGAGGGAACACACCATCGATCCAGCAGGGCTGTCCAGAAATCCGTAAGAGTACGAGGGGCTGGAGATCTCTTCTGAACATCACGTTGCAAGGCATCACAGATATGCTCAATAATGATCATATCTGGGGAGTTTGGTGGGCAGCGGAAGTGTTCAAACTCAGAAGAGCGTTCCTGGGGCCACTCTGTAGCAGCTCTGTACTTGTGGGGTGTCGCATTGTCCTGCTGGAATTGCTCAAATCCGTCGGAATTCGCAGTGGACATGAATGGATGCAGGTGATCAGACAGGATGCTTACGTACGTGTCACCTGTCAGAGTCGTATCTAGACATATGAGGGGTCACATATCACTCCCGCTGCACACGTCCCACGTCATTGCAGAGCCTCCACCGGCTTGAACAGTCCCCTGCTGTCATGCAGGTTCCATGGATTCATAAGGTTGTCTCCATACCCGTACACGTCCATCCGCTCCATACAATTTCAAATGAGACTCGTTCGACCACGCAACATATTTCCAGTCATCAACAATCCAATGTCGGTGTTGACGGGCCCAGACGACGCGTAAAGCTTTGTGTCACGCAGTCATCAAGGATACACGAGTGGGACTTCGCCTCCGAAAGTCCATAACGATGATGTCTCGTTGAATGGTTCGTACTCTAATAATTGTTGATAGCCCAGCATTGAAATCTGCAGCAATTTGCGGAAGGATTGGACTTCTGTCACGTTGAACGATTCTCTTTAGTCATCGTTGGTCCCGTTCTTGCAGGATGTTTTTCCGGTCGCAGCGATGGTGGAGATTTGATGTCATACAGGATTCTTAATATTCACAGTACACTCCTGAAATGTTCCTACGGGAAAATCCCCACTTCATTGCTACCTCGGAGATACTGTGTCCCATCGCTCGTGCGCCGACTGTAACACCACGTTGAGACTCACTTAAATCGATATCAGCCGTAACCGATCTTACAACTGCTGAGACACTTGTTGCCTTATACAGGCGTTGCCTACCGCAGCGCTGTATTCAGCCTACTTACATATCACTGCATTTGAATACGCATACCTATACCAGTTTCTTTGGCGCTTCAGTGTATTAAACACCCTTTAAAAGATAATCCACCAGAGCTTGGGACTGTATACGACTTTTAACCACCAAATGGATATACACTACTGGCCATTAAAATTACTACACCACGAAGATTGCTACAGACGCGAAATTTAACCAACAGGAAGAGGATGCTGTGATATGCAAATGATTAGCTTTTCAGATCATTCACACAAGGCTGGCGACGGTGTCGACACCTACAACGTGTTGACATGAGGAAAGTTTCCAACCGATTTCTCATACACAAACAGCAGTTCACCGGCGTTGCCTGGTGAAACGTTGTTGTGATGACTCGTGTAAGGAGGAGAAATGCGTCCCATCACGTTTCCTACTCTGATAAAGGTCAGATTGTAGCCTATCGCGATTGCGGTTTATCGTATCGCGACATTGCTGCTCGCGTTGGTCGAGATCCAATGACTGTTAGCAGAATATGGAATCGGTGGGTTCAGGAGGGTAATACGGAACGCCGTGGTGGATCCCAACGGCCTCGTATCACTAGCAGTCGAGATGACAGGCATCTTATCCGCATGACTGTAACGGATCGTGCAGCCACGTCTCGATCCCTGAGTCAAGCTCAGAGACCATGGCTGCCGTTACCCTTGGCGCTGCATCACAGACAGGAGCACCTGCGATGGTGTACTCAACGACGAACCTGGGTGCACGAATGGCAAAATGTCATTTTGTCGGATGAATCCAGGTTATATTTACAGCATCATGATGGTCGCATCCGTGTTTGGCGACATCGCGGTGAACGCACATTGGAAGCGTGTATTCGTCATCGCCATACTGGCGTATCACCCGGCGTGATGGTATGGGGTGCCATTGGTTACACGTCTCGGTCACCTCTTGTTCGCATTGACGTCACTTTCAACAGTGGACGTTACATTTCAGATGTGTTACGACCCGTGGCTCTACCCTTCATTTGATCCCTGCGAAACCCTACATTTCAGCAGGATAATGCACGACCGCATGTTGCAGGTCCTGTACGGGCCTTTCTGGATACAGAAAATGTTCGACTGCTGCCCTGGCTAGCACATTCTCCAGATCTCTCACCAGCTGAAAACGTCTGGTCAATGATGGCCGAGCAACTGGCTCGTCACAATACGCCAGTCACTACTTTTGATGAACTGTGGTATCGTGTTGAAGCTGCACGGGCAGCTGTACCTTCTTACAACCGTACCACAAGAAAGGTCAAAAATTAATTATGATTGTAGTGTTGCTCACGCTGCTAAATATTGCATTTTCGGGCAACAACAAAGTTATATTATATGGCAGGTGTCATTAGAGCACAATTAATAAAGTCATTTATAGAAATAATGGATAAACTAGGCACTCATCTTTTCGTGTTTCCCACGCTGGTCTTGTTGTGAACTCATGGCTCAATCGTCGAATATCTAGGTAGTGATGATTCCAAGCTCGGATGCAAAGAGGCCTAGGTGTTATTCTGCGGTATTCAAAAGTTTTACAGATGTGTTTCATAAACCATTCTTGAAGATTAAACTTTTGGAAGTTAGGACAATGGTGATGTAAAAAAGTAATCAGCTCTCCGAATTTAAGTTACACTTCTTTTTTATTACTTTTGTTGCAATATTACGTAACTCGTTCCAAAACATCACTTCACAATATAAAACATACTTGAAAATATCTTCCTCACTGTTAAAGTTCACATTTCATAAACTGACTACAATTTGCGTCTTTTCAACATGACGACCAAGACTTGACTCTCTAATAACCGCTTACGCGCCCAAAAATCAGAGTTACAAGTACGTCAATGATCATAGTGACAAAAGAAAGAATACACATAAGAAAAATATCATTGCAATATATACATATCGATGTATCGAAGTACCTCTACATTAATGAAGTCAAAATCTGAATGTTGTCACAGAAATATGTTAACTATTTTACAGAAACACAGTAGAATATTGCTGGTATCGAGAGGTTGAGGTGAGGTGCCGTAATGGTTACGTAAGTCAAGTACCATTACAATCTGTACACGCCGTCCAAGCTCTGTTTGACTCAATGCCCAGGCGTATCAAGGCCGTTATTACGGCCAGAGGGGGTTGTTCTGGGTACTGATTTCTCAGGATCTATGCACCCAAATTGCGTGAAAATGTAATCACATGTCAGTTCTAGTATAATGTATTTGTCCAATGAATACCCGTTTATCATCTGCATTTCTTCTTGATGTAGCAATTTTAATGGCCAGTAGTGTATAATTAACATCACTATAACACGACAAAAATATAGATTGTCCAAAGGTGTAGAGATTAGCTTGAAATTAAAAAAATGTTTTATCTGTAAAGCAAATGAAACTTTAAACCAAAGTGGCAAGTACAGCAATTAAAATTGGGAAGCTTGAGGGTCTTCCAGCACCAGTACATTTCGCAGTGCTTGTCGCACTAATATCATCAACACTGCTGGGTGAGAGGCACATCTGGTTCCCAGTTCCTGGTTATCACTCTAAGCGCTTCCAGGTATCAAGGGCCTAGCTGTCCAGTGGGGCGAACTACACGACTGCTGACAGAGTGGAACATCCCGGCGGATCGTCGCGTGTCATCGTCACCTGGGGCGGGATCGAGGAGGCTCCAATAGTGTGGGGGCACGTGGTCACACTACGGTTTCACCTGCAGACTGCTAATCAGCAGCCCGCAAGGCACCAGCTGCATTGCTGGTGTAGTTACCTAGGCAACCAGCCAGCTGATCTGGCAACTGCATTCGGTGGAATACCGTTGTCTCACTGACGTGAGGCACGAGCTGGGCGTGATGAGAAATCACAGAACTGCAAACTAGAATGAACAAATGTCAAGTTGCTACTCATATTTATTGGTACCTAAAGACGCTCTAGAGGCGCCACTACGCCATCCTGACAACTGACGTTAGGCATGAGCTGGGCGTGATGAGAAATCACAGAACAGCAAACTAGAATGAATAAATGTCAAGCTGCTAACCATATTTTATTGGTGCCGAAAGATGCTCCACAGGCTCCACTACGCCATCCTGACAATGCAGAGGTGTGTCTGCTCGGTATCTCTACAAATTTGATGTGTTATGGACTGTTGGAAGTGGGAGGAGAGGGAGGGTAGTGTGCAGTGCAAGGAAAGGAGTAGACGTGGAACTGGTCTAAAGAGTTGCATTTTACAGCTGAATGCGAGGTGGTCTGTGCATAGGGTGTTACACAGTGAAACTAAGTAGTTTTTAAGTTGTTAGTGAATTTGTTCGGTATTTCGGATGAAAGGGCAGCTGGGGAAGACTGGACAGTTTTCGAACAGATTAGAAAACAGCTATTTGATGAAAACGTTGTTGTGATTCTTCAACAAGAATTGGACCATCTGAAGACAGATACGGAAGGCTGTACATCCCACACCTGCAGCACCGGTGGAAACTGAGGATGAAACTCCGGAGGAGGCGGCCCTTGGCTATTATTCCGTTTTGTGGGGCATTATCCGGAAAAATCGGACGCATTTTACCTAAACACCAAGTGAAAACCATCTTCCGTCCTCCAAGCAAAACCAAGAGCCTTCTTGGTAGTGTCAAGGACAACCTTGGTCTACGTAAATCAGGGGTTTATCAGATACGTTGCCAATGAGGCAGTGTATACATAGGCAGACCACTCGTACCGTTGAGGACCGATGCCGAGAACATCAACGGCACGCTAGACTGCAACAGCCCAGTATGTCGGCAATCGCTTAGCATTGCCTGTCGGAACTCCACAGTACGGATTATGACCAAACCAAAGTCCTGACACAGACTTCCAGATACTGGGACTGTGTCATCAAAGAAGCCATAGAGATCAGAGTAAGGGAGCCACAACTAAATCGTGACAGCGGTTACATCGTTAGCAAGGCGTGGGAACCCGCGATCACCCGGATTAAGAAGAAAAAGGATATTTCCCAGAGTGTACCGACTTCGGGGGAGGAGGGAAGAATAACGAGAGCGGTGCCGGCAGACCCTCCTGAACGAGAAGACCTAGGAAGCCGCGCCCAGACGGCGGGAGAACGGACGCTGTACCTGGACCGCACCGACTCGTAGGAAGCGCCTGAGGGAGCAGCGGGAGAGGGATTGTCCTGTATATACCCGGTGATCAAAAAGTCAGTATAAATTTGAAATCTTAATAAACCACGGAATAATGTAGATAGAGAGGTAAAAAAAAATTGACACACATGCTTGGAATGAGACAGGGTTTTCTTAGAAAAAAAAAAAAAAAAAAAAAAAAAAAAAAAAAAAAAAAAAAAAAAAAAAAGAAACAAAGTTCACAAAATGTCCGACAGATGGCGCTGGACAGCAAAACGTCAGTGACTGCGGATGACAATCGTGGTATAAAAGGAGCTGTAACGAGAAAGAGAATCAGATGCTCCAGCAGTCGCAGCATGTTGACATTCCCTGAAATGGCGCTTTTAGTAAAGCTGTATTATCAGAATGGGGAATGTGCTAGTTCAGCGTTACGATCCTATCCCCATAGGAAGGGGATTCGAACGGGTAAAGGTCCGTTGACAAATGCAGCTGTGGCAAGAATGATTTCGAAGTTTGAAGCCACGGGTTGTTTAGCCCGTGGTGGCCGACTGAGCACAAGGCTTAATGCAGCTGAGACAGTTCAGGAAGAAATGGAGACTGTAGCGAGTTCATCTATGCACGGGGAAGTCGCCGCTCGTGCAGTCGCACGTCGCACCGGCATTCCATACACTACTGTTTGGTTGGCACTTAGGCGTACCCTCCGATGCTATCCGTACAAAATCCATAGGCATCATGAACTATTATCTGGCGATTTAGTGAAGCGGAGGGCATTTGCGGTGTGTGCGTTTCAAAAGATGGCGGAAGATGACGATTGGTTGTAACGTGTTGTGGACCGACGAAGCTCATTTCACGCTCCGAGGGTCTGTCAACGCCCACAACTGCAGAATTTGGGCTACCGAAAATCCTAGAACTGTCGTGGAAACTCCATTGCACGACGAGAAAGTCACGGTATGGGTTGGATTTACCACATCTACCGTTATTGGGCCTCTTTTCTTCGAGGAAATGCGTGATTCTGGTTTTGTAACTGCTACCGTGACGGGTGAGAGGTACGCCGATATGTTACAGAATCGCATCGTCCCCAGCCTGGCTGATAAACACCTGTTGGAACGTACGATGTTTATGCAGGATGGCGCTCCACCCCATATTGATAGACGCGTGAAAGATCTCTCGCGCGCGTCGTTTCGTGATGATCGTATGCTCAGCCGCCACATTCGTCATGCTTGGCCTCCCAGGTCCCCAGACCTCAGTCCGTGCGATTATTGGCTTTGGGGTATCGTGATCGACCAGCATCTCTAGGGATGCTGAAAGACAACATCCGACGTCAATGCCTCACCGTAACTCCGGACATGCTTTACAGTGCTGTTCACAACATTATTCCTCGACTAAAGCTATTGTTGAGGGATGATGGTGGACATATTGAGCATTTCCTGTAAAGAACATCATCTTTGCTTTGTCTTACCGTGTTATGCAAATTATAGCTATTCTAATCAGATGAAGCGCCATCTGTCGGACATTTTTTGAGCTCTTGTATTTTTTGATTCTAATAAAACCCCATGTCATTCCAAGCATGTGTGTCAATTTGTACCTCGCTATCTACATTATTCCGTGATTTATTCAGCTTTCAAATTTATACTGACTTCTTGATCGCCCGGTACATTGCGCCGGCCCACCGCCGGTCAGTACATCAGCGCACCTGATGATGGCAACGTGGTCGACTGCCGAAATATTGTCCTATGCACGCTCATACCAGGCTGTTCACCCATTTATTTCGTCAAAACGTTGTTGTTGAAGAGGTTTTTTTTCATCAGTCTTCTGATTGGTTTGTTTTGGCCCGCCGCGAATTACCCTCCTGTGCCAACCTCTTCATCACAGAGTAGCACTTGCAACCTACGTCCTCAATTATTTGCTGTATGTTTTCCAATCTCTGTCTTCCTCTACAGTTTTTGCTCTCTACAACTCCCTCTGGTATCATATAACACATTCACCTACGCCTTAACATATGTCCTATCATCCTGTCCCTTCTCCTTATCAGTGTTTTCGACGTATTCCTTTCCGCTCCAATTCTGCGCAGAACTCCCTCATTCCTTACCTTATCAGTCCACCTAATTTTCAATATCTGTCTGTAGCACCACATCTCAAATGCTTCGATTCTCTTCTGTTACGGTTTTCCCACGGCCCATGTTTCAATACCATACAATACTGCACTCCAGACGTACATTCTCAGAAATATCTTCCTCAATTTAAGGCCAATGTTTAGTACCGTATCAGTAGAGTTCTCTTGTCCAGAAATGCCTTTTTTGTCATAGCGAGTCTACTTTTGATGTCCTCCTTGCTCCGTCCGTCAATGGTTATTTTGCTCCCTAGTAGCAGTATTCCTTAACTTTATCTACTTCGTGGCCATCAGTCCTGATGTTATATTTCTCGATGTTCTCATTTCTATTACTTCTCATTACCTTCGACTTTCTTCGATTAACTCCCAATCCATACTCTGTATTCATTAGACTGTTCATTCAGTTCAGCAGATCATGTAATTCTTCTTCACTTTCACTCAGGATAGCAATGTCATCAGCGAATCGTATCACTGGTATCCTTTCACCTTGAATTTTAATTCCACTACTGAACCGTTCTTTTATTTCCATCATTGCTTCCTCGATGTACAGATTGAACAGTGGGGGCGAAAGACTACATCCTAGTCTTACACCCTTTTTAAAACGAGCACTTCGTTCTTGGTCGTCCACTCTTATTATTCCCTCTTCGCTGTTGTACATATTAAATATGACACGTCTCTCCCTGTAGCTTATCCTACTTTTCTCAGAATTTCGAACGTCTTGCACCATTTTACATTGTCGAGCACTTTTTCCAGTTCGACAAGTCCTATGAATGTGTCTTAATTATTCTTCTAACTTGCTTCCATTATTAACCGTAACGGCAGAATTGCCTCTCCCATCTAGCGCCTCCTCCATTTTCTTTTCCATTCTTCTGTATATTATTCTTGTAAACAACTTGGATGCATAAGCTGTTAAGCTGATTGTGCGGTAATTCTTCCACTTGTCAGCTCTTGTCGTCTTCGGAATTGTGTGGATGATGCTTTTCCGAACGTCAGATGGTATGTCGCCAGACTCATACATTCTACACACCAACGAGGATAGTCGTTTCGTTGCCACTTCCCCCAATGATTTTAGAAATTCTGATGGAATGTTATCTATCCCTTCTGCCTTATTTGACCTTAAGTCCTCCAACGCACTTTCAAATTCTTCTAAATCGACTCCCGTTTTTCCTTCTATCACATAGACAAATCTTCCCCCTCATAGAGGCTTTCAATGTATTCTTTCCACCTATCCGCTCTCTCCTCTGCATTTAACAGTGGAATTCGCGTTGCACTCGTAATTTTATCACCTTGCTTTTGATGTCACCGAAGGTTGTTTTGACTTTCCTGTATGCTGAGTCCGTTCTTACGATAATCATTTCTTTTTCGTTGTCTTCACATTTTTCCTGCAGCCATTTCGTCTTAGCTTCCCTGCACTCCTTATTTATTTCATTCCTTAGCGACTTGTACTTCTCTATTCCTGAGTTTCCCGGAACATTTTTGCACTTCCTCCTTTCTTCGATCAATTGAGGTATTTATTCTATTACCAATGGTTTCTTCGCATTTACCTTCTTTGTACCTATGTTTTCCTTTCCAACTTCTGTGATTGCACTTTTTAGAGATTTCCATTCCTCTCCAACTGAACTGTCTCCAGAGCTATTCCTTATTGCTGTACCTATAGCCTTGGAGAACTTCAACCGTATCTGGTCATTCCTTAGTACTTCAGTATCTCACTTCTTTGCGTATTGATTTTTCCTGACTAATGTCTTAAACTTCGGCCTACTCTTCATCACTACTATATTGTGTTCTGAATCTATATCTGCTCCTGGGTATGTCTTACAATCCAGTATCTGATTTCGGAATCTCTGTCTGACCATGATGTAACCTAACTGAAATCTTCTAGTATCACCCGGCCTTCTGCAAGTATACCTCCTCCACTTGTGATTCTTAACAGAATATTCGCTATTACTAGCAGAAATTTATTGCAGAACTCAATTAGTCTTTCTCCTCTCTCTCATTCCTAGTACCAACCCCATATTTTCCTGTAATCCTTTCTTCTACTCCTTCCCGTAAATAACTATTAGATTTTCACTTTCCTTTACGTACTGAATTACCAGTCAAATATCAGCAGATACTTTCCACAGGTCTTCATCTTACGCTTGCGACATCGGCATGTGTACCTGAATTATCGTTGTCGTAAAATCTCCAAATTTCAATTCGCAGGAGAGCTTCTGCGAAGTTTGGAAGGTAGGAGACGAGGTACTGGCAGAAGTAAAGCTGTGAGGGCGGGGCGTGAGTCGTGTTTGGGTAGCTCAGTTGGTAGAGCACTTGCCCGCGAAAGGCAAAGGCCCCGAGTTCGAGAGGCGCTACAGTCTGGAACCGCGCGACCAGTACGGTCCCAGGTTCGAATCCTGCCTCGGGCATGGATGTGTGTGATGTCCTTAGGTTAATTAGGTTTAAGTAGTTCTAAGTTCTAGTGGACTGATGACCTCAGCAGTTAAGTCCAATAGTGCTCAGAGCCATTTGAACCATTTGAACCCGACTCAAGTCTCGGTCCGGCACACAGTTTTAATCTGCCAGGGAGCTTCAACTATGTATTATTTTTTATAGCCTCAGTAAGTAAGGGTTGAGTATGAACCAGTTGGTCCGAAACTAGTCGCCAAACATATGTACTGCAAATGTGACAGATTTGTTAGTAAACACTCCATGAAAAAATATAAATTTGTACTTGTAGACGTGCAGTACAGCACAAGTAGCGTCACGCTACTTGTTGACAGATTAACGGCCTGTGCACTTTCGACGTCGCCACGAAGTCCGTGTGCCGCGGCGACTCTGGAGGACCCGTCTTCTGCAAGGGTGAACAGATCCAGATGGGCCTCGTGGTGGGCGCCAAGTACAAGAACTGCTGCTTCGAGTGGTGCGGCGCGCCCGTCTGGAAGAACGTGCACATGTTCGTGGGCTACTACCGGGACTGGATCGAGGACGCCATCACACCAGGAGCGCGGGGGCGCGCGAGCCCCAGTGGCAGCCGCGGGGCGGGCACCCCGCTGCTGGTCTTCCTCACTGGACTGGCGGCCTGTCTCTCCAGCTGCTCAGTAAACGGCCCTCTGTTTCATTAATGTGCTGTTCCTTTACTACTCCCGAGGGTCGGCCTATGTACGGACTCCACTGTCAAGAATGTAGAAAAAACCAAATTTTTGAGGGCAGTGTACGGTGGACTGTACCTCAGGGTTCTATCTTAGGTCTACTCTTTCTTCTTATACAGGGTGGTCCATTGAGAGTGACCGGGCCAAATATCTCACGAAATCAGCGTCAAAACGAAAAAACTACAAAGAAAGAAACTCGTCTAGCTTGAAGGGGGGAACCAGATGGCGCTATCGTTGGCCCGCTAGATGGCGCTACCATGCGTCAAACGGATATCAACTGCGTTTTTTTAAAAATAGGAGCCCCCATTTTTATTACATATTCGCGTAGTACGTAAATAAATACGAATGTTTTAGTTGGACCACTTTTTTCGGTTTGTGATAGATGGCGTTGTAATAGTCACAAACGTGTAAGTGCTTGGTATCACGTAACATTCCGCCAGTGCGGACGGTATTTGCTTCGTGATACATACCCGTGTTATAATGGACCGTTTACCAGTGCGGAAAAAGTTGATATCGTGTTGATGTACGGGTATTGTGATCAAAATTCCCAACGGGCGTGTGCTATGTATGCTGCTCGGTGTCCTGGACGACATCATCCAAGTGTCCAGACCGTTCGCCGGATATTTACGATATTTAAGGAAACAGGAAGTGTTCAGCCTCATGTGAAATGTCATCCACGACCTGCAACAAATGATGATGCCCAAGTAGGCGTTTTATCTGCTGTCGCGGCTAATCCGCACATCAGTAGCAGAAAAATTGTGCGAGAATCGGGAATCTCAAAAACGTTGGCTTTGAGAATTCTACATCAACATCGATTGCACCCGTACCGTTTTTCTATGCACCACGAATTGCATGGCGACGACTTTGAACGTCGTGTACAGTTCTGCCACTGGGCACATGAGAAATTACGAGACGATGACAGATTTTTTGCACGCGTTCTATTTAGCGACGAAGCGTCATTCACCAACAGCGGTAACGTAAACCGGCATAATATGCACTATAGGGCAACGGAAAATCCACGGTGGCTGCGACAAGCGGAACATCAGCGACCTTGGCGGGTTAATGTATGGTGCGGCATTATGGGAGGAAGGATAATTGGCCCCCATTCTATCGATCGCAATCTGAATGGTGCAATGTATGTTGATTTCCTACGTAATGTTCTAGCGTATTTCATGACAGGTGGATTGGTCGTCGAAGCACCGTACCATGGCCAGCACGTTCACGGATCTGACGTCCCCGGATTTCTTTCTGTGGGGAAGTTGAAGGATATTTGCTATCGTGATCCACCGACAACGCCTGAAAACATGCGTCTGCGCATTGTGCATGCATGTGCAAACATTACGGAAGGCGAACTACTCGCTGTTGAAAGGAATCTCGTTACCCGTATTTCCAAATGCATTGAGGTTGACGGACATCAAATTGAGCATTTATTGCATTAGTGTGGTATTTACAGGTAATCATGCTGTAACAGCATGCGTTCTCAGAAATAATAAGTTCACAAAGGTAGATGTATAACATTGGAACAACCGAAATAAAATGTTGATATGTACCTACGTTCTGTATTTTAATTAAAAAAGACCTACCTGTTACCAACTGTTCGTCTAAAATTGTGAGCCATATGTTTGTGACTATTACAGCGCCATCTATCACAAAGCGAAGAAAGTGGTCCAACTAAAATATTCATATTTCCTAACGTATTACACGAATATGTAATAAACATGGGGGTTCCTATTTAAAAAAACGCAGTTGATATCCGTTTGACCTATGGCAGCGCCATCTAGCGGACCAACCATATCGCCATCGCCGGTCGTGGTGGCCGAGTGGTTCTAGGCGCTTCAGTCCGGAACCGCGAAACTGCTACGGTCGCAGGTTCGAATCCTGCCTCGGGTGTGGATGTGTGATGTCCTTAGGTTAGTTAGGTTTAAGTAATTCTAATTTCTAGGGGACTGATGACCTCAGAAGTACTATAGTGCTCAGAGCTATTTGATCCATGGCGCCATCTGATTTCCCCCTTCATGCTAGGCAAGTTTCGTTCTTTGTAGTTTTTTTCGTTTGATGCTTATTTCGTGAGATATTTCGCCCGGTCACTATCAATGGACCACCCAGTATATATATATATATATATATATATATATATATATATATATATATATATATATATATATATATATGTGTGTGTGTGTGTGTGTGTGTGTGTGTGTGTGTGTGTGCGTGTATGTGGTGGAGAAAAATTGGCATATATATATATATATATATATATATATATATATATATATATATATATAGGGTGGAGAAGAATTGGGTCACGAAATTTTAATCCTGGATAGCTGATATCAGTAGGAACCAAAATTACCAATGATGCGTAGGTCAATGATGCACAGATTTGAAACTAGAGAAACTTGGCGCCACACTCTCCGATTGGTGGCGCGGTTGCCCTGTTCCCAGATGCTCTGGACAACGCATGACCGCGAATGCTTTGCCTGCCAGAGATCGCCATGTATCCAAGGCGGCCCGCACGCTCGGTAGTAGCTCGCCAGCCTTCCACTCTGGGGGCCTGGGGGCGACTCCGCCGGGGTTCCGACACGTGCATTGTAGTTTCATGATAAGATGTACCAGGAACAAACCCGTAAACAGCTGTTAGTTAGGGTGCAGAAAGTCTTTTACAAATTGTACCGGCCCTGAAAAGGATCTTTTCTGTAGCTAGGACATTGTTTACTCATAAGGTGCTGAAACTGGCGGCCCTCTGACGCGACACAAGCTTTGTAACGTCGAACGGTGTTTTGCCGACCTCTTTCAAAGGTTCCTGGCATTGCACTGATGTAAATCGTGGCATGTTCAATCTGATCCATTAATTCCTCTTCGTTTCTAGGTGGCTCGTGTCCGGGTGGGTGAACTAGAACCTTGAAGAATTCCCACAGGAAAAAGTCCGGTGGCGTGAGGTCTGGTCATTGAGGGGGCCATGTCCCCCGAGCACCTCTGCCAATTACCCGGCTGTCGAAGAGGCTGCAACCACATGCGTAGCCGTATGTCCAGAGGAACACCTTCCAGCAGGTCTGGTAGAGTTTCTTGTAAGAAGTGAATCTAATTTATCCCAGTAACCCGTGAAGGTAGACGCACTGGCCCAATCAGGATCACCCACAATGTCTGCCCAAATGTTGAGCGAAAATCGTTCGAGGTGTCCGTGAAATTACGTGACGTGAAGATTTCCCCTTGCCCAGTAATGGACGTTTAGAGTGCTGTAAAGGCTATCTCAATGAAAGGTGCACTCCCTGGTAAACAACACAATGATGGGGAAATCCAAACTTCGCGCGACACGTCGCAGAAACCACCGGCAAAACCCTAGCTTGTGTTCATAGTCCGCCACAGGATTTAGGTACTGGACAGGGTGGAAATTAAATGGATGTTGGCCTTCATCCCTCAAAACTCCCACACTAACCGATGAGTGATGCCCATGTCATGTGTGTGGCGTCTTGCTGGGTAATGTTCCTCATACAACCGTCGAGCTTAATGCGCATTACTATTGGCTAGTCCAAAAACAAAAACCATATCTCGTTGTTCTTCAAACGAGCACTGTGCCGCCATGCTTACTTTATGACTAAAGCGCAGGTGACCTGTGTGTGTACTGAAGCAAAGGTTACGTGTGAATGCGTCTGAGCTGAGGTGGGAGAAAAAGCAAGACCTATTCGACGCGGGGCGAGTATATAGGCATATCTCGTTGTTCTTCAAAGGAGCACTGTGCCGCCATGCTTACTGTATGACTAAAGCGCAGCTGACCTATGTGTGTACTGAAGCAAAGCTTACGTGTGAATGCCTCTGAGCTGAGGTGGGAGAAACAGCAAGACTTATTCGACGGGGTGCGAGTATATAGGCATATCTCGTTGTTCTTCAAACGAGCACTGTGCCCCCATGCTTACTGTATGACTAAAGCGCAGGTGACCTGTGTGTGTACTGAAGCAAAGGTTACGTGTGAATGCCTCTGAGCTGAGGTGGGAGAAACAGCAAGACCTATTCGACGCGGGGCGAGTATATAGGCATATCTAGTTGTTCATCAAAGGAGCACTGTGCCGCCATGCTTACTGTATGACTAAAGCGCAGGTGACCTGTGTGTGTACTGAAGCAAAGGCTACGAGTGAATGCCTCTGAGCTGAGGTGGGAGAAACAGCAAGACCTATTCGACGCGGGGCGAGTATATAGGCATATCTCGTTGTTCTTCAAACGAGCAGTGTGCCGCCATGCTTACTGTATGACTAAAGCGCAGGTGACCTGTGTGTGTACTGAAGCAAAGCTTACGTGTGAATGCCTCTGAGCTGAGGTGGGAGAAACAGCAAGACCTATTCGACGCGGGGCGAGTATATAGGCATATCTCGTTGTTCTTCAAAGGAGCACTGTGCCCCCATGCTTACTGTATGACTAAAGTGCAGGTGACCTGTGTGTGTACTGAAGCAAAGCTTACGTGTGAATGCCTCTGAGCTGAGGTGGGAGAAACAGCAAGACCTATTCGATGCGGGGCGAGTATATAGGCATATCTCGTTGTTCTTCAAAGGAGCACTGTGCCGCCATGCTTACTGTATGACTAAAGTGCAGGTGACCTGTGTGTGTACTGAAGCAAAGCTTACGTGTGAATGCCTCTGAGCTGAGGTGGGAGAAACAGCAAGACTTATTCGACGGGGTGCGAGTATATAGGCATATCTCGTTGTTCTTCAAACGAGGACTGTGCCGCCATGCTTACTGTATGACTAAAGCGCAGGTGACCTGTGTGTGTACTGATGCAAAGGTTACGTGTGAATGCCTCTGAGCTGAGGTGGGAGAAAGAGCAAGACCTATTCGACGCGGGGCGAGTATATAGGCATATCTCGTTGTTCTTCAAAGGAGCAGTGTGCCGCCATGCTTACTGTATGACTAAAGCGCAGGTGACCTGTGTGTGTACTGAAGCAAAGGCTACGTGTGAATGCCTCTGAGCTGAGGTGGGAGAAACAGCAAGACCTATTCGACGCGGGGCGAGTATATATGCATATCTCGTTGTTCTTCAAACGAGCAGTGTGCCGCCATGCTTACTGTATGACTAAAGCGCAGGTGACCTGTGTGTGTACTGAAGCAAAGGTTACGTGTGAATGCCTCTGAGCTGAGGTGGGAGAAACAGCAAGACCTATTCGACGCGGGGCGAGTATAAAGGCATATCTCGTTGTTCTTCAAACGAGCAGTGTGCCGCCATGCTTACTGTATGACTAAAGCGCAGGTGACCTGTGTGTGTACTGAAGCAAAGCTTACGTGTGAATGCCTCTGAGCTGAGGTGGGAGAAACAGCAAGACCTATTCGACGTGGGGCCAGTATATAGGCATATCTCGTTGTTCTTCAAACGAGTAGTGTGCCGCCATGCTTACTGTATGACTAAAGCGCAGGTGACCTGTGTGTGTACTGAAGCAAAGCTTATGTGTGAATGCCTCTGAGCTGAGGTGGGAGAAACAGCAAGACCTATTCGACGCGGGGCGAGTATATAGGCATATCTCGTTGTTCTTCAAATGAGCACTGTGCCGCCATGCTTACTGTATGACTAAGGCGCAGGTGACCTGTGTGTGTACCGAAGCAAAGCTTACTTGTGAATGCCTCTGAGCTGAGGTGGGAGAAACAGCAAGACCTATTCGACGCGGGGCGAGTATATAGGCATATCTCGTTGTTCTTCAAAGGAGCACTGTGCCGCCATGCTTACTGTATGACTAAAGCGCAGGTGACCTGTGTGTGTACTGAAGCAAAGCTTACGTGTGAATGCCTCTGAGCTGAGGTGGGAGAAACAGCAAGACCTATTCGACGCGGGGCGAGTATATAGCCATACCTCTTTGTTCTTCAAATGAGCAGTGTGCCGCCATGCTTACTGTATGACTAAAGCGCAGGTGACCTGTGTGTGTACTGAAGCAAAGCTTACGTGTGAGTGCCTCTGAGCTGAGGTGGGAGAAACAGCAAGACCTGTTCGACGTGGGCCCAGTATATAGGCATATATCGTTGTTCTTCAAACGAGCAGTGTGCCGCCATGCTTACTGTATGACTAAAGCGCAGGTGACCTGTGTGTGTACTGAAGCAAAGCTTACGTGTGAATGCCTCTGAGCTGAGGTGGGAGAAACAGCAAGACCTATTCGACGCTTGGCGAGTATATAGGCATATCTCGTTGTTCTTCAAACGAGCAGTGTGCCGCCATGCTTACTGTATGACTAAAGCGCAGGTTACCTGTGTGTGTACTGAAGCAAAGCTTACGTGTGAATGCCTCTGAGCTGAGGTGGGAGAAACAGCAAGACCTATTCGACGCGGGGCGAGTATATAGGCATATCTCGTTGTTCTTCAAACGAGCAGTGTGCCGCCATGCTTACTGTATGACTAAAGCGCAGGTGACCTGTGTGTGTACTGAAGCAAAGCTTACGTGTGAATGCCTCTGAGCTGAGGTGGGAGAAACAGCAAGACCTATTCGACGTGGGGCCAGTATATAGGCATATCTCGTTGTTCTTCAAAGGAGCACTGTGCCGCCATGCTTACTGTATGACTAAAGCGCAGGTGACCTGCATGTGTACTGAAGCAAAGCTTATGTGTGAATGCCTCTGAGCTGAGGTGGGAGAAACAGCAAGACCTATTCGATGCGGGGCGAGTATATAGGCTTATCTCGTTGTTCTTCAAACGAGCAGTGTGCCGCCATACTTACTGTATGACTAGAGTGCAGGTGACCTGTGTGTGTACTGAAGCAAAGCTTACGTGTGAATGCCTCTGAGCTGAGGTGGGAGAAACAGCAAGACCTATTCGACGCGGGGCGAGTATATAGGCATATCTCGTTGTTCTTCAAACGAGCAGTGTGCCGCCATGCTTACTGTATGACTAAAGCGCAGGTGACCTGTGTGTGTACTGAAGCAAATCTTACGTGTGAATGCCTCTGAGCTGAGGTGGGAGAAACAGCTAGACCTATTCGACGCGGGGCGGGTATATAGGCATATCTCGTCGTTCTTCAAAGGAGCACTGTGCCGCCATGCTTACTGTATGACTAAAACGCAGGTGACCTGTGTGTGTACTGAAGCAAAGCTTATGTGTGAATGCCTCTGAGCTGAGGTGGGAGAAACAGCTAGACCTATTCGACGCGGGGCGGGTATATAGGCATATCTCGTTGTTCTTCAAAGGAGCACTGTGCCGCCATGCTTACTGTATGACTAAAACGCAGGTGACCTGTATGTGTACTGAAGCAAAGCATATGTGTGAATGCCTCTGAGCTGAGGTGGGAGAAACAGCAAGACCTATTCGACGCGGGGCGAGTATATAGGCTTATCTCGTTGTTCTTTAAACGAGCAGTGTGCCGGCATACTTACTGTATGACTAGAGCGCAGGTGACCTGTGTGTGTACTGAAGCAAAGCTTATGTGTGAATGCCTCTGAGCTGAGGTGGGAGAAACAGCAAGACCTATTCGACGCGGGGCGAGTATATAGGCATATCTCGTTGTTCTTCAAACGAGCAGTGTGCCGCCATGCTTACTGTATGACTAAAGCGCAGGTGACCTGTGTGTGTACTGAAGCAAATCTTACGTGTGAATGCCTCTGAGCTGAGGTGGGAGAAACAGCTAGACCTATTCGACGCGGGGCGGGTATATAGGCATATCTCGTTGTTCTTCAAAGGAGCACTGTGCCGCCATGCTTACTGTATGACTAAAACGCAGGTGACCTGTGTGTGTACTGAAGCAAAGGTTACGTGTGAATGCCTCTGAGCTGAGGTGGGAGAAACAGCAAGACCTATTCGACGCGGGGCGAGTATATAGGCATATCTCGTTGTTCTTCAAACGAGCAGTGTGCCGCCATGCTTACTGTATGACTAAAGCGCAGGTGACCTGTGTGTGTACTGAAGCAAAGCTTATGTGTGAATGCCTCTGAGCTGAGGTGGGAGAAACAGCAAGACCTATTCGACGCGGGGCGAGTATATAGGCATATGTCGTTGTTCTTCAAAGGAGCACTGTGCCGCCATGCTTACTGTATGACTAAAACGCAGGTGACCTGTGTGTGTACTGAAGCAAAGGTTACGTGTGAATGCCTCTGAGCTGAGGTGGGAGAAACAGCAAGACCTATTCGACGCGGGGCGAGTATATAGGCATATCTCGTTGTTCTTCAAACGAGGAGTGTGCCGCCATGCTTACTGTATGACTAAAGCGCAGGTGACCTGTGTGTGTACTGAAGCAAAGCTTATGTGTGAATGCCTCTGAGCTGAGGTGGGAGAAACAGCAAGACCTATTCGACGCGGGGCGAGTATATAGGCATATCTCGTTGTTCTTCAAAGGAGCACTGTGCCGCCATGCTTACTGTATGACTAAAACGCAGGTGACCTGTGTGTGTACTGAAGCAAAGGTTACGTGTGAATGCCTCTGAGCTGAGGTGGGAGAAACAGCAAGACCTATTCGACGCGGGGCGAGTATATAGGCATATCTCGTTGTTCTTCAAACGAGCAGTGTGCCGCCATGCTTACTGTATGACTAAAGCGCAGGTGACCTGTGTGTGTACTGAAGCAAAGCTTACGTGTGAATGCCTCTGAGCTGAGGTGGGAGAAACAGCAAGACCTATTCGACGCGGGGCAAGTATATAGGCTTATCTCGTTGTTCTTCAAACGAGCAGTGTGCCGCCATGCTTACTGTATGACTAAAGCGCAGGTGACCTGTGTGTGTACTGAAGCAAAGCTTACGTGTGAGTGCCTCTGAGCTGAGGTGGGAGAAACAGCAAGACCTATTCGATGCGGGGCGAGTATATAGGCATATCTCGTTGTTCTTCAAACGAGCAGTGTGCCGCCATGCTTACTGTATGACTAAAGCGCAGGTGACCTGTGTGTGTACTGAAGCAAAGCTTACGTGTGAATGCCTCTGAGCTGAGGTGGGAGAAACAGCAAGACCTATTCGACGCGGGGCGGGTATATAGGCATATCTCGTTGTTCTTCAAAGGAGCACTGTGCCGCCATGCATACTGTATGACTAAAACGCAGGTGACCTGTGTGTGTACTGAAGCAAAGGTTACGTGTGAATGCCTCTGAGCTGAGGTGGGAGAAACAGCAAGACCTATTCGACGGGGTGCGAGTATATAGGCATATCTCGTTGTTCTTCAAACGAGCAGTGTGCCGCCATGTTTACTGTATGACTATAGCGCAGGTGACCTGTGTGTGTACTGAAGCAAAGGTTACGTGTGAATGCTTCTGAGCTGAGGTGGGAGAAACAGCAAGACCTATTCGACGCGGGGCGAGTATATAGGCATATCTCGTTGTTCTTCAAACGAGCAGTGTGCCGCCATGCTTACTGTATGACTAAAGCGCAGGTGACCTGTGTGTGTACTGAAGCAAAGCTTATGTGTGAATGCCTCTGAGCTGAGGTGGGAGAAACAGCAAGACCTATTCGACCCGGGGCGAGTATATAGGCATATCTCGTTGTTCTTCAAACGAGCAGTGTGCCGCCATGCTTACTGTATGACTAAAGCGCAGGAGACCTGTGTGTGTACTGAAGCAAAGCCTACGTGTGAATGCCTCTGAGCTGAGGTGGGAGAAACAGCAAGACCTATTCGACGCAGGGCGAGTATATAGGCATATCTCGTTGTTCTTCAAACGAGCAGTGTGCCGCCATACTTACTGTATGACTAGAGCGCAGGTGACCTGTGTGTGTACTGAAGCAAAGCTTATGTGTGAATGCCTCTGAGCTGAGGTGGGAGAAACAGCAAGACCCATTCGACGTGGGGCGAGTATATAGGCATATCTCGTTGTTCTTCAAACGAGCACTGTGCCGCCATGCTTACTGTATGACTAAAGCGCAGGTGACCTGTGTGTGTACTGAAGCAAAGGTTACGTGTGAATGCCTCTGAGCTGAGGTGGGAGAAACAGCAAGACCTATTCGACGCGGGGCGAGTATATAGGCATATCTCGTTGTTCTTCAAACGAGCAGTGTGCCGCCATGCTTACTGTATGACTAAAGCGCAGGTGACGTGTGTGTGTACTGAAGCAAAGGTTACGTGTGAATGCCTCTGAGCTGAGGTGGGAGAAACAGCAAGACCTATTCGACGCGGGGCGAGTATATAGGCATATCTCGTTGTTCTTCAAACGAGCAGTGTGCCGCCATACTTACTGTATGACTAGAGCGCAGGTGACCTGTGTGTGTACTGAAGCAAAGCTTATGTGTGAATGCCTCTGAGCTGAGGTGGGAGAAACAGCAAGACCCATTCGACGTGGGGCGAGTATATAGGCATATCTCGTTGTTCTTCAAACGAGCACTGTGCCGCCATGCTTACTGTATGACTAAAGCGCAGGTGACCTGTGTGTGTACTGAAGCAAAGGTTACGTGTGAATGCCTCTGAGCTGAGGTGGGAGAAACAGCAAGACCCATTCGACGCAGGGCGAGTATATAGGCATATCTCGTTGTTCTTCAAACGAGCAGTGTGCCGCCATGCTTACTGTATGACTAAAGCGCAGGTGACCTGTGTGTGTACTGAAGCAAAGGTTACGTGTGAATGCCTCTGAGCTGAGGTGGGAGAAACAGCAAGACCTATTCGAAGCGGGGCGAGTATATAGGCATATCTCGTTGTTCTTCAAACGAGCAGTGTGCCGCCATGCTTACTGTATGACTAAAGCGCAGGTGACCTGTGTGTGTACTGAAGCAAAGCTTACGTGTGAATGCCTCTGAGCTGAGGTGGGAGAAACAGCAAGACCTATTCGACGCAGGGCGAGTATATAGGCTTATCTCGTTGTTCTTCAAACGAGCAGTGTGCCGCCATACTTACTGTATGACTAGAGCGCAGGTGACCTGTGTGTGTACTGAAGCAAAGCTTATGTGTGAATGCCTCTGAGCTGAGGTGGGAGAAACAGCAAGACCTATTCGACGCGGGGCGAGTATATAGGCATATCTCGTTGTTCTTCAAACGAGCAGTGTGCCGCCATGCTTACTGTATGACTAAAGCGCAGGTGACCTGTGTGTGTACTGAAGCAAATCTTACGTGTGAATGCCTCTGAGCTGAGGTGGGAGAAACAGCTAGACCTATTCGACGCGGGGCGGGTATATAGGCATATCTCGTTGTTCTTCAAAGGAGCACTGTGCCGCCATGCTTACTGTATGACTAAAACGCAGGTGACCTGTATGTGTACTGAAGCAAAGCATATGTGTGAATGCCTCTGAGCTGAGGTGGGAGAAACAGCAAGACCTATTCGACGCGGGGCGAGTATATAGGCTTATCTCGTTGTTCTTCAAACGAGCAGTGTGCCGGCATACTTACTGTATGACTAGAGGGCAGGTGACCTGTGTGTGTACTGAAGCAAAGCTTATGTGTGAATGCCTCTGAGCTGAGGTGGGAGAAACAGCAAGACCTATTCGACGCGGGGCGAGTATATAGGCATATCTCGTTGATCTTCAAACGAGCAGTGTGCCGCCATGCTTACTGTATGACTAAAGCGCAGGTGGCCTGTGTGTGTACTGAAGCAAATCTTACGTGTGAATGCCTCTGAGCTGAGGTGGGAGAAACAGCTAGACCTATTCGACGCGGGGCGGGTATATAGGCATATCTCGTTGTTCTTCAAAGGAGCACTGTGCCGCCATGCTTACTGTATGACTAAAACGCAGGTGACCTGTGTGTGTACTGAAGCAAAGGTTACGTGTGAATGCCTCTGAGCTGAGGTGGGAGAAACAGCAAGACCTATTCGACGCGGGGCGAGTATATAGGCATATCTCGTTGTTCTTCAAACGAGCAGTGTGCCGCCATGCTTACTGTATGACTAAAGCGCAGGTGACCTGTGTGTGTACTGAAGCAAAGCTTATGTGTGAATGCCTCTGAGCTGAGGTGGGAGAAACAGCAAGACCTATTCGACGCGGGGCGAGTATATAGGCATATGTCGTTGTTCTTCAAAGGAGCACTGTGCCGCCATGCTTACTGTATGACTAAAACGCAGGTGACCTGTGTGTGTACTGAAGCAAAGGTTACGTGTGAATGCCTCTGAGCTGAGGTGGGAGAAACAGCAAGACCTATTCGACGCGGGGCGAGTATATAGGCATATCTCGTTGTTCTTCAAACGAGGAGTGTGCCGCCATGCTTACTGTATGACTAAAGCGCAGGTGACCTGTGTGTGTACTGAAGCAAAGCTTATGTGTGAATGCCTCTGAGCTGAGGTGGGAGAAACAGCAAGACCTATTCGACGCGGGGCGAGTATATAGGCATATCTCGTTGTTCTTCGAAGGAGCACTGTGCCGCCATGCTTACTGTATGACTAAAACGCAGGTGACCTGTGTGTGTACTGAAGCAAAGGTTACGTGTGAATGCCTCTGAGCTGAGGTGGGAGAAACAGCAAGACCTATTCGACGCGGGGCGAGTATATAGGCATATCTCGTTGTTCTTCAAACGAGCAGTGTGCCGCCATGCTTACTGTATGACTAAAGCGCAGGTGACCTGTGTGTGTACTGAAGCAAAGCTTACGTGTGAATGCCTCTGAGCTGAGGTGGGAGAAACAGCAAGACCTATTCGACGCGGGGCAAGTATATAGGCTTATCTCGTTGTTCTTCAAACGAGCAGTTTGCCGCCATGCTTACTGTATGACTAAAGCGCAGGTGACCTGTGTGTGTACTGAAGCAAAGCTTATGTGTGAATGCCTCTGAGCTGAGGTGGGAGAAACAGCAAGACCTATTCGACGCGGGGCGAGTATATAGGCATATCTCGTTGATCTTCAAACGAGCAGTGTGCCGCCATGCTTACTGTATGACTAAAGCGCAGGTGGCCTGTGTGTGTACTGAAGCAAATCTTACGTGTGAATGCCTCTGAGCTGAGGTGGGAGAAACAGCTAGACCTATTCGACGCGGGGCGGGTATATAGGCATATCTCGTTGTTCTTCAAAGGAGCACTGTGCCGCCATGCTTACTGTATGACTAAAACGCAGGTGACCTGTGTGTGTACTGAAGCAAAGGTTACGTGTGAATGCCTCTGAGCTGAGGTGGGAGAAACAGCAAGACCTATTCGACGCGGGGCGAGTATATAGGCATATCTCGTTGTTCTTCAAACGAGCAGTGTGCCGCCATGCTTACTGTATGACTAAAGCGCAGGTGACCTGTGTGTGTACTGAAGCAAAGCTTATGTGTGAATGCCTCTGAGCTGAGGTGGGAGAAACAGCAAGACCTATTCGACGCGGGGCGAGTATATAGGCATATGTCGTTGTTCTTCAAAGGAGCACTGTGCCGCCATGCTTACTGTATGACTAAAACGCAGGTGACCTGTGTGTGTACTGAAGCAAAGGTTACGTGTGAATGCCTCTGAGCTGAGGTGGGAGAAACAGCAAGACCTATTCGACGCGGGGCGAGTATATAGGCATATCTCGTTGTTCTTCAAACGAGGAGTGTGCCGCCATGCTTACTGTATGACTAAAGCGCAGGTGACCTGTGTGTGTACTGAAGCAAAGCTTATGTGTGAATGCCTCTGAGCTGAGGTGGGAGAAACAGCAAGACCTATTCGACGCGGGGCGAGTATATAGGCATATCTCGTTGTTCTTCGAAGGAGCACTGTGCCGCCATGCTTACTGTATGACTAAAACGCAGGTGACCTGTGTGTGTACTGAAGCAAAGGTTACGTGTGAATGCCTCTGAGCTGAGGTGGGAGAAACAGCAAGACCTATTCGACGCGGGGCGAGTATATAGGCATATCTCGTTGTTCTTCAAACGAGCAGTGTGCCGCCATGCTTACTGTATGACTAAAGCGCAGGTGACCTGTGTGTGTACTGAAGCAAAGCTTACGTGTGAATGCCTCTGAGCTGAGGTGGGAGAAACAGCAAGACCTATTCGACGCGGGGCGAGTATATAGGCTTATCTCGTTGTTCTTCAAACGAGCAGTGTGCCGCCATGCTTACTGTATGACTAAAGCGCAGGTGACCTGTGTGTGTACTGAAGCAAAGCTTACGTGTGAGTGCCTCTGAGCTGAGGTGGGAGAAACAGCAAGACCTATTCGACGCGGGGCGAGTATATAGGCATATCTCGTTGTTCTTCAAACGAGCAGTGTGCCGCCATGCTTACTGTATGACTAAAGCGCAGGTGACCCGTGTGTGTACTGAATCAAAGCTTACGTGTGAATGCCTCTGAGCTGAGGTGGGAGAAACAGCAAGACCTATTCGACGCGTGGCGGGTATATAGGCATATCTCGTTGTTCTTCAAAGGAGCACTGTGCCGCCATGCATACTGTATGACTAAAACGCAGGTGACCTGTGTGTGTACTGAAGCAAAGGTTACGTGTGAATGCCTCTGAGCTGAGGTGGGAGAAACAGCAAGACCTATTCGACGGGGTGCGAGTATATAGGCATATCTCGTTGTTCTTCAAACGAGCAGTGTGCCGCCATGTTTACTGTATGACTATAGCGCAGGTGACCTGTGTGTGTACTGAAGCAAAGGTTACGTGTGAATGCTTCTGAGCTGAGGTGGGAGAAACAGCAAGACCTATTCGACGCGGGGCGAGTATATAGGCATATCTCGTTGTTCTTCAAACGAGCAGTGTGCCGCCATGCTTACTGTATGACTAAAGCGCAGGTGACCTGTGTGTGTACTGAAGCAAAGCTTATGTGTGAATGCCTCTGAGCTGAGGTGGGAGAAACAGCAAGACCTATTCGACGCGGGGCGAGTATATAGGCATATCTCGTTGTTCTTCAAACGAGCAGTGTGCCGCCATGCTTACTGTATGACTAAAGCGCAGGAGACCTGTGTGTGTACTGAAGCAAAGCCTACGTGTGAATGCCTCTGAGCTGAGGTGGGAGAAACAGCAAGACCTATTCGACGCAGGGCGAGTATATAGGCATATCTCGTTGTTCTTCAAACGAGCAGTGTGCCGCCATACTTACTGTATGACTAGAGCGCAGGTGACCTGTGTGTGTACTGAAGCAAAGCTTATGTGTGAATGCCTCTGAGCTGAGGTGGGAGAAACAGCAAGACCCATTCGACGTGGGGCGAGTATATAGGCATATCTCGTTGTTCTTCAAACGAGCACTGTGCCGCCATGCTTACTGTATGACTAAAGCGCAGGTGACCTGTGTGTGTACTGAAGCAAAGGTTACGTGTGAATGCCTCTGAGCTGAGGTGGGAGAAACAGCAAGACCTATTCTACGCGGGGCGAGTATATAGGCATATCTCGTTGTTCTTCAAACGAGCAGTGTGCCGCCATGCTTACTGTATGACTAAAGCGCAGGTGACCTGTGTGTGTACTGAAGCAAAGGTTACGTGTGAATGCCTCTGAGCTGAGGTGGGAGAAACAGCAAGACCTATTCGACGCGGGGCGAGTATATAGGCATATCTCGTTGTTCTTCAAACGAGCAGTGTGCCGCCATACTTACTGTATGACTAGAGCGCAGGTGACCTGTGTGTGTACTGAAGCAAAGCTTATGTGTGAATGCCTCTGAGCTGAGGTGGGAGAAACAGCAAGACCCATTCGACGTGGGGCGAGTATATAGGCATATCTCGTTGTTCTTCAAACGAGCACTGTGCCGCCATGCTTACTGTATGACTAAAGCGCAGGTGACCTGTGTGTGTACTGAAGCAAAGGTTACGTGTGAATGCCTCTGAGCTGAGGTGGGAGAAACAGCAAGACCCATTCGACGCAGGGCGAGTATATAGGCATATCTCGTTGTTCTTCAAACGAGCGGTGTGCCGCCATGCTTACTGTATGACTAAAGCGCAGGTGACCTGTGTGTGTACTGAAGCAAAGGTTACGTGTGAATGCCTCTGAGCTGAGGTGGGAGAAACAGCAAGACCTATTCGACGCGGGGCGAGTATATAGGCATATCTCGTTGTTCTTCAAACGAGCAGTGTGCCGCCATGCTTACTGTATGACTAAAGCGCAGGTGACCTGTGTGTGTACTGAAGCAAAGCTTACGTGTGAATGCCTCTGAGCTGAGGTGGGAGAAACAGCAAGACCTATTCGACACAGGGCGAGTATATAGGCTTATCTCGTTGTTCTTCAAACGAGCAGTGTGCCGCCATACTTACTGTATGACTAGAGCGCAGGTGACCTGTGTGTGTACTGAAGCAAAGCTTACGTGTGAGTGCCTCTGAGCTGAGGTGGGAGAAACAGCAAGACCCATTCGACGCGGGGCGTGTATATAGGCATATCTCGTTGTTCTTCAAACGAGCACTGTGCCGCCATGCTTACTGTATGACTAAAGCGCAGGTGACCTGTGTGTGTACTGAAGCAAAGCTTACGTGTGAATGCCTCTGAGCTGAGGTGGGAGAAACAGCAAGACCTATTCGACGCGGGGCGAGTATATAGGCATATCTCGTTGTTCTTCAAAGGAGCACTGTGCCGCCATGCTTACTGTATGACTAAAGCGCAGGTGACCTGTGTGTGTACTGAAGCAAAGGTTACGTGTGAATGCCTCTGAGCTGAGGTGGGAGAAACAGCAAGACCGATTCGACGGGGGGCGAGTATATAGGCATATCTCGTTGTTCTTCAAACGAGCACTGTGCCGCCATGCTTACTGTATGACTAAAGCGCAGGTGACCTGTGTGTGTACTGAAGCAAAGGTTACGTGTGAATGCCTCTGAGCTGAGGTGGGAGAAACAGCAAGACCTATTCGACGCGAGGCGAGTATATAGGCATATCTCGTTGTTCTTCAAAGGAGCACTGTGCCGCCATGCTTACTGTATGACTAAAGCGCAGGTGACCTGTGTGTGTACTGAAGCAAAGCTTACGTGTGAATGCCTCTGAGCTGAGGTGGGAGAAACAGCAAGACCTATTCGACGCGGGGCGAGTATATAGGCATATCTCGTTGTTCTTCAAACGAGCACTGTGCTGCCATGCTTACTGTATGACTAAAGCGCAGGTGACCTGTGTGTGTACTGAAGCAAAGCTTACGTGTGAATGCCTCTGAGCTGAGGTGGGAGTAACAGCAAGACCTATTCGACGCGGGGCGTGTATATAGGTAGTGCTATGGTTGTCGAATCACACATACAAACGTTCCTCGCCCCACCACTGTCCCAACGTGATACCCGCACTTGTCGAATAGGCCTCGCTGTTTAAAGAAAAATTCACGTCCTCCTTCGCAGTGTGATTCCTCACATATTGGCAGTATAAAACCGTCACAAAATTTTGTGCTGTCCAAATTTCCGACATTAAATTGGCGTTACAGATTGGCAACCTGATGTCACTGTAATCACATGTACGGTAACTAGTTGTCAGTATGTCGGCGTACTGCTGTACAGCTCATGCAGTGCATAGCGATTTGGATGATGATGATGATGATGATGATGATGTTTGTGTTGCGGGGTGCTAAACTGCGAAGTCATCAGCACCTGTACAAAGTCCCAATGTTGACAGAGTCCAATTAACCACTATCACGAATCATGATGATGGTGATGAAATAATGAGGAGAACACAAACGCCCAATCACCAGGCAGAGAAAATCCCCAACCTGGCCGGGAATCGAACCTACGGCCCCGCGATCCAGAGGCAGCAACGCTAGCCACTAGAATACGGGCTGCGGACAGTGATTTCGAATAGTGTGCAGCAGGTGAGGATTCGATTCTGACTCAAGGCGTAGTAATTTTCATTTGCTAAATGTAATCTGCGTCCTAATCGTCATAACGCGATCGCAGTGGGTCTACTCCAAACCATTTGCACTTACGCACTACAACAACGGAAACTGGGGTGCCATCGTTTCCACTGATAAGCTTTTAAGGAAGCATTTTGCACGTCGTGGTGGACGGGAATTGTTTCACATCCCTGCATCTACTTGATTCCAAACCTGTTCTCTGTGTACCCTCCCCAGTAGACCCGTTGATTAGTACCAAATGTTGTTCTTACCACGTTCATTAGAGCCTTATGTCACCAGTAGGGCTAGCAACGTTCTTTGCAAATAATTTCAAACTTGGTTACCATTTGCTTGTTTTATCACCATGGAACCGCTCGCTAATCATGCCTTTCAATATTGGGTCTGATAAGCGGATGTTGTTTAGTAAGTAATTGGTTCAAATGGCTCTGAGCACTACGGGACTTAACTTCTGTGGTCATCAGTCACCTAGAACTTAGAACTACTTCAACCTAACTAACCTAAGGACATCACGAAACACCCAGTCATCACGAGGCAGGATTCGAACCTGCGACCGGAGTAGCCGCGTGGATCCGGACTGAAGAGCCTAGAACCGCTCGGCCACCGCGGCCGGCTAACAGAATCTGTAAGAGAGGTGATGCGCGTCCCCCGCTACATCCCATTGCGACTAATGACGTGTTTACACTATATGCGCTTGCTTATCACCAGACGGGGACTGATTTCTAGT
Source organism: Schistocerca americana (assembly GCF_021461395.2). NCBI lineage: Eukaryota > Metazoa > Arthropoda > Insecta > Orthoptera > Acrididae > Schistocerca > Schistocerca americana. The sequence continues at coordinate 79,698,125 of NC_060127.1, forward strand.
GGAGTAACGCGCCCATGACTGAATCGATATGCATTCGTACACATACACTCCTGGAAATGGAAAAAAGAACACATTGACACCGGTGTGTCAGACCCACCATACTTGCTCCGGACACTGCGAGAGGGCTGTACAAACAATGATCACACGCACGGCACAGCGGACACACCAGGAACCGCGGTGTTGGCCGTCGAATGGCGCTAGCTGCGCAGCATTTGTGCACCGCCGCCGTCAGTGTCAGCCAGTTTGCCGTGGCATACGGAGCTCCATCGCAGTCTTTAACACTGGTAGCATGCCGCGACAGCGTGGACGTGAACCGTATGTGCAGTTGACGGACTTTGAGCGAGGGTGTATAGTGGGCATGCGGGAGGCCGGGTGGACGTACCGCCGAATTGCTCAACACGTGGGGCGTGAGGTCTCCACAGTACATCGATGTTGTCGCCAGTGGTCGGCGGAAGGTGCATGTGCCCGTCGACCTGGGACCGGACCGCAGCGACGCACGGATGCACGCCAAGACCGTAGGATCCTACGCAGTGCCGTAGGGGACCGCACCGCCACTTCCCAGCAAATTAGGGACACTGTTGCTCCTGGGGTATCGGCGAGGACCATTCGCAACCGTCTCCATGAAGCTGGGCTACGGTCCCGCACACCGTTAGGCCGTCTTCCGCTCACGCCCCAACATCGTGCAGCCCGACTCCAGTGGTGTCGCGACAGGCGTGAATGGAGGGACGAATGGAGACGTGTCGTCTTCAGCGATGAGAGTCGCTTCTGCCTTGGTGCCAATGATGGTCGTATGCGTGTGTGGCGCCGTGCAGGTGAGCGCCACAATCAGGACTGCATACGACCGAGGCACACAGGGCCAACACCCGGCATCATGGTGTGGGGAGCGATCTCCTACACTGGCCGTACACCACTTGTGATCGTCGAGGGGACACTGAATAGTGCACAGTACATCCAAACCGTCATCGAACCCATCGTTCTACCATTCCTAGACCGGCAAGGGAACTTGCTGTTCCAACAGGACAATCCACGTCCCCATGTATCCCGTGCCACCCAACGTGCTCTAGAAGGTGTAAGTCAACTACCCTGGCCAGCAAGATCTCCGGATCTGTCCCCCATTGAGCATGTTTGGGACTGGATGAAGCGTCGTCTCACGCGGTCTGCACGTCCAGCACGAACGCTGGTCCAACTGAGGCGCCAGGTGGGAATGCCATGGCAAGCCGTTTCACAGGACTACATCCAGCATCTCTACGATCGTCTCCATGGGAGAATAGCAGCCTGCATTGCTGCGAAAGGTGGATATACACTGTACTAGTGCCGACATTGTGCATGCTCTGTTGCCTGTGTCTATGTGCCTGTGGTTCTGCCAGTGTGATCATGTGATGTATCTGACCCCAGGAATGTGTCAATAAAGTTTCCCCTTCCTGGGACAATGAATTCACGGTGTTCTTATTTCAATTTCCAGGAGTGTATTTCTCCTGGTGTTATTCCGTAACAGTGATGCACAGGTACAGCATACACAAACGATGAATATGAGGATATGCTTCTGGTCCCTTGTGCACCTGATAAATTGTATGGTGTTGCCACTCATGAATATGCTGCTATATATCCTCCTCGTCAACGTCACACAGATACAAATGTGTTCCGTCGTCTGGAGCTTCGCCGTCGGGAGACAGTTTCTCTCATCGCACCATCGCGTGACAGAGGTCGTCCACGGACTCGAGGCCGGCCGCTGTGGTCGAGCGATTCTAGGCGCTTCAGTCTGGAACCGCGCTGCTGTTACGGTCACAGGTTCGAATTCTGCCTCGGGCACGGATGTGTGTGATGTTCTTAGGTTAGTGAGGTTTAAGTAGTTCTAAGTCTAGGGAACTGATGACCTCAGATATTAAGTCCCATAGTTCTTACAGCCATTTGAACCATTTTGAACAATGGACTCGCCTTACTCCACCTATTGAAGAAGCTGTTATGGATGTCACACACCAAGAACTAAAGCGCATTAAACGTAGCGTTGCAAGGCAGATGCGTATTTCTCAATGCAGGGCCACGTGCTGCACGAGCATCAGCTTATTCCTTTAACGCAACAACTGCATCCTGCACACCGCTGTCTGCGAATCCAATTCTGTGAATGATTTCAACAACAACGGGAAGCCCACAACGATTTCATTGACAAGTAGAAACATATCCGCTCCGACCCAGAATCGAAGCCTTCACCTCCTGCATGCTAACCCAGAACGCCATCCGGTGCACCAAACCCACAGCACCGCTAGTACACTGAAGCGTCAAAGACACTGCCATAGGCATGCGGACTCAAATACAGAGATATGTAAACAGGCAGAATATGGCGCTGCGGTCGGCAACGCCTTTATAAGACGACAAGTGTCTGGCGCAGTTGTTAGATAGGTTACTGCAGCGACAGTGGCAGGTTATCAAGATTTAAATATTTGAACCTGGTGTTATAGGCGGCGCCTAGCGATGGGACACGGCATCTCCGAGGTATTGATGAAGTGGGGATTTCCCCGTACGACCATTTTAACGAGAATACCGTGATTATCAGGAATCCGGTGAAACATCAAATCTCCGGCATCGCTGCGGCCGGAAAAAGATCCTGCAAGAACGGGACCAACGACGACTGAATATAATCGTTCAACGTGACAGAAGGACAATCCTTCCGCAAATTGCTGCAGATTTCAATGCTGGGCCATCAACAAGTGTCTGAGTGCGAACAGTTCAACGAAACATAATTGATATGGGCTTTCGGAGCCGAAGGATCACTTGTGTACTCTTGATGATTACGCGACACAAAGCTTTACGCCTCGCCTGGACCCGTCAACACCGACATTGGACTGTTGATGACTGGAAATACGTTGCGTCATCGCCTGAGTCTCGTTTCAAATTGTATCGACCGGATGTACGTGTGTGGGTATGGAGATAACCTCATGAATCCATGAACCCTACAAGTGAGCAGAGGACTGTTCAGGTTGATGGGGCTCTGTAATGGTGTGGGGCGTGGGCAGTTGGAGTGATGTGGGGCCCCTGATACGTCTAGATACAACTCTGACAGGTGACACGTATGTACCTGTAAGCATCCTGTCTGATCATCTGCATCATCTATTCATGTCCATTGGGAATTCCGACGGAGTTGGGCAATTCTAGCAGGACAATGAGACACCCCTCAGGTCCTGAACTGGTACAGAATGGCTCCAGGAACGCTCTTCTGAGTTTAAACACTTCCGTTGGCCACCAAACTCCGCAGACATGAACATTATTGAGCATACGAGGTGTGGCTAGAAAAAAATCGGACTAGTACTGGTGAAACAATAAAACGAATGCAATAAGGCTGAAAGTCGCGTGGCCTGTCACGTGACTCTCGCTCCGCCTACTGCTCGAGCTTCATCTGCCTCCTGCACTCAGTCTGCCCGTGGCGTCTGTTTTAAGTAGTTGACGTTTTGTCTGTGCGTCGGAAAATGTTGAGTGTACAGAAAGAACAGCGTGTTAACATCAAATTTTGTTTCAAACTAGGAAAATCTGCAAGTGAAACGTTTGTAATGTTACAACAAGTGTACGGCGATGATTGTTTATCGCGAACACAAGTGTTTGAGTGGTTTAAGCGATTTAAAGATGGCCGCGAAGACACCAGTGATGACACTCGCACTGGCAGACCATTGTCAGCAAAAACTGATGCAAACATTGAAAAAATCGGTAAACTTGTTCGACATGATCGCCGTTTAACAATCAGAGCAGTGTCTGAGTTAACAGGAGTTGACAAGGAAAGTGTTAGGCAGATTCTTCATGAAAGTTTCAACATGAACAAAGTGTGTTCAAAAATGGTTCCAAAGTGTCTCACAATTGAACAGAAGGAAAGCCGAAGAATGATTTGTTCTGACATCATGGAAAACATTGAAAGTGATCCCACCTTCTTACAAAATGTTATTACTTGCGATGAATCGTGGTTTTTTACTTACGATCCCGAAACTAAACGCCAATCGATGCATTGGCAAACTCCTGGTTCTCCACAACAAAAAAAAGCACGAATGTCAAAATCGAAATTCAAGGCAATGATTATTGTTTTTTTTTACATCAAAGGGATTGTGCACATTGATTGGGTACCAGAGGGACAAACAGTGAATCGGCATTACTACATTAGCGTCCTGGCTACGCTACGTGAGCGAGTACGGAGAAAACGGAACGATTTGTGGAGAAAAAAGTCATGGATCCTTCACCAAGACAATGCCCCAGCTCACAGACCGTTGTCAGTGAAGACGTTTTTGGCAAAACACAACATTCCCATCTTAGATGATCCACCCTACTCACCTGATTTGGCCCCCTGCGACTTTTTTCTTTTCCCTAAAGTCAAGTCAGCTTTGAAAGGAACTAGATTTGAGACTGTTGAAGCAGTAAAAGAAAAAGCGACGGAAGTAATGTATGGACTTACCGAAAATGATCTGCAGCATTGCTATGAACAGTGGAAAATTCGTATGGAGCGGTGTAGAGACCGAGGAGGAGAGTACATTGAAGGAGATAACATGAAATTGTAAATAATTGTAAATAAATGTTTTTTCCAGCATCAGTCCGGTTTTTTGCTAGCCGCACCTCGTATGTGGGATGCCTTGCAACGTGCTGTTCAGAAGAGATCTCCACCCTGTCGTACTCACACGGATTTATGGACAGCCCTGCAGGATTCATGGTGCCATTTCCCTCCAGCACTACTTCAGACATTAGTCGAGTCCATGCCACGTCGTGTTGCAGTATTTCTGGGTGCTCGTGGGGGCGCTACACGATATTAGGCAGGTGTACCAGTGTCTTTGGCTCTTCAGTGCAACAATACACTATTCACGTGTACCGTAGCCATTATGAAGTGATACTCATACTATGCTGTGCCAAACCAATAAGCACATGTGTGTAGGGTCAGTGCGGCGTGGCGTAAGGTCGCTTTGTTCCCGTATACCGCACTTCTCTCTTCGGCTGACCATGTGCTAAGAGTCCCTAGGCGAAGCTCACCTCATGCGGTCTCTCCTTATGAGTATTCGTTCAGGGACGTTCTGAAAAATTCACGGATTGTTTACAAATGATTGGAGATTTGTAAATTAGTGGTAAGGTCTTATGGGATCAAACTGCTGAGGTCATCTGTCCCTAAGCCTACTACTTAATCTATCTTAAACTAACTTGCACTATGGACTTAGAACTACTGATGGCCTTGGGAGAGCCAGTCCTGACAAAACTCTACCATCTGGTGAGCAAGATGTATGAGACAGGTGAAATACCCTCAGACTTCAAGAAGTATATAATAATTCCAATCCCAAAGAAAGCAAGTGCTGACAGATGTGAAAATTACCGAACTATCAGTTTAATATGTCACAGCTGCAAAATACTAACACGAATTCTTTACAGACGAATGGAAAAACTGGTAGAAGCCGACCTCGGCGAAGATCAATTTGGGTTCCGCAGAAATATTGGAACACGTGAGGCAATACTGACCCTACGACTTATCTTAGAAAATAGATTAAGGAAAGGCAAACCTACATTTCTAGCATTTGTAGTCTTAGAGAAAGCTTTTGACAATGTTCACTGGAATACTAATGGTTCAAATGGCTCTGAGCACTATGCGACTCAACTTCTGAGGTCCTTAGTCGCCTAGAACTTAGAACTAATTAAACCTAACTAACCTAAGGACATCACACACATCCATGCCCGAGGCAGGATTCGAACCTGCGACCGTAGCGGTCGCTCGGCTCCAGACTGTAGCGCCCGGAACCGCACGGCCACTCCGGCCGGCCCGACTGGAATACTCTCTTTCAAATTCTAAAGGTGGCGGGGGTACAGTACAGGGAGAGAAAGGCTATTTACAGTTTGTAAAGGTGCCAGATGGCAGTTATAAGAGTCGAGGGGCATGAAAGGGAAGCACTGGTTGGGAAGGGAGTGAGACAGGGTTGTAGCCTATCCCCGATCTTATTCAATCTGTATATTGAGCAAGCAGTAAAAGAAACAAAAGAAAAATTCGGAGTAGGTATTAATATCCATGGAGAAGAAATAAAAACTTTGAGGTTTGCCGACGCCATTTTAATTCTGTCAGAGACAGCAAAGGACTTGGAAGAGCAGTTGAACGGAATGGAAAGTGTCTTGAAAGGAGGATATAAGATGAACATCAACAAAAGCAAAACGAGGATAATGGAATGTAGTCCAATTAAGTCGGGTGATGCTGAGGGAATTAGATTAGGAAATGAGACACTTAACGTAGTAAAGGAGTTTTGCTATTTGGGGAGCAAAATAACTGATGATGGTCGAAGTTCAGAATATATAAAATGTAGACTGGCAATGGCAAGGAAAGCGTTTCTGAAGAAGAGAAATTTGTTAACATCGAGTATAGATTAAAGTGTCAGGAAATCGTTTCTGAAAGTATTTGTATGGAGTGTAGCCACGTATGAAAGTGAAACATGGACGATAAAACTTTCGAAATGTGGTGCTACAGAAGAACGCTGAAGATTAGATGGGTAGATCACATAACTAATGAAGAGGTATTGAATAGAATTGGGGAGAAGAGGAGTTTGTGGCACAACTTGACAAGAAGAAGGGATCGGTTTGTAGGACATGTTCTGAGGCATCAAGGGATCACCAATTTAGCATTAGAGGGCAGCGTGGAGGGTAAAAATCGTAGAGGGAGACCAAGAGATGAATACACTAAGCAGATTCAGCAGGATGTAGGTTCCAGTAAGTACTGGGAGATGAAGAAGCTTGCACAGGATAGGGTAGCATGGAGAGCTGCATCAAACCAGTCCAGGACTGAAGACCACAACAACACTATGGACAACACACACACCCATGTTCGAGGGAGGACTCGAATGTCCGACGTGGGGAGCCGCACGGACCATGACAAGGTACCTCCGACCGCACGCCTACCCCGCTCGGCTGCAAATGAGTCATCAGTTTTGACGTCTTATTGCTTCAGGAGGAGTGAGCAGTTTTGAAGGATATGGCAGGAATGCTTATTTTAAGCGAAGACCTTCATTGGACATATGCCCTATTCCGAGTAGTACCCTAGACAGAACACATTGAATGTCCATTTGTTTTTGGGCTAATGGTGCGCATGCATGTGTCTTACCCGCCGAACTTCTTTGATCTTTTATTCTAGCTCAACCTAACGCATTGCTTTCAACCTTAGACGAGCCCTTCGAATGCGCAGTTGTCCAAGCTGTCTTTTGAGTGAATTAGTTCGTCGGAGTGAGAGTGTTTTGGAGCGAAGCATTTGTTACTTGTGATTGTACACTGTTCTGGTTAAAATGTCACACATCTAGAGTAATGAAGAATATGGAGATACGGCTTCTGCTGCTGTTGAAGAAAACCATCGGTGCTTTTCGATATGTCGAATTCCTGGCCGTACAGTAGCCTCACCAGAATTTTCAACACATCGTGTGACAGAGGTATTCTTGCAAGTTCCCATTTTGATTCTGAGCGTGTAGTTCAACAACGCGCGCACGGACAGCGACACATGGACAGCGTTGTCCTACTACTAGCACGCATCGGCTTCCTGCACGTATCCGTGTCCAGCGAATATGTGTATGGCGAACACTCCATGCAGAAAACTTGTCTCCTATTCACGTACAGTGAGTCCTTAATCTTCGTATTGGGGACAGTACTGTGGTGTCACCGCCAGACACCACACTTGCTAGGTGGTAGCCTTTAAATCGGCCGCGGTCCGTTAGTATACGTCGGACCCGCATGTCGCTACTATCAGTGATTGTAGACCGAGCGCCGCCACACGGCAGGTCTAGAGAGACTTATTAGCACTCGCCCCAGTTGTACAGCCGACTTTGCTAGCGATGGTTCACTGACAAATTACGCTCTCATTTGCCGAGACGATAGTTAGCATAGCCTTCAGCTACGTCATTTGCTACGACCTAGCAAAGCGCCATTACCAGTTACTATTGATGCTGTAAAACATGTACCCTCAAGAGCGATGTTCACCATTTACGGATTAAAGTTAAGTATTCCAACAGCTACGTCCTTTTTTGCTAATGTCTAACTTCCTTGTCCTGTTCCAGACCTCACGCCAGCCTGCGTGAGCTAAAACGCGCGCCTTTCGGCTTCCTCTCATAGTGGGTTGGCTCTCTTGCCAATCCACAACAAGTACCACAAGACTAGAATTATGTCACTGGTTAAATGAAAATCGTCATTTCCTTCCATTAATACAAATCACTGATGAAGCCACGTTTACACGGAACTGAATCAATAACGCAAGTAATCAGTGGTCGCAGGAAAATCTTCACACTCCAATGGAAATGAGTTACCAGTTTCGTTTGTCGATCAATGTTTGGAGCTGGATGATCGGCAACATGTTGATAGGGCCAGTCATTTAGGAGAGCGAGTGATGGGACAGAATTACTTTCATTTTTCGGAAAATTCGTTCGTTGAATATCCTGACGATGTTGCAGTGCATATCCAGCATGACGGAACCTCTTCATAGGTCACCAGCCCCACGTGCCCTAATCTCTGGATTGGTAGTCGTAGTCCAGGTAACTGGCCACCAAGATCAGCAGACTTTACTCCATTTGACGTTTGTTTATAGCGGTGCTTGTAGTCTGAGATGTAGAAACGAAAGGTGAATACGCGAACGTGTAGAGTCACTCAGACAAGCAAGACAACGTGCTCTTCCAAAAGTGAGCAAATTCGCTGAAGCTGTCTATAGGGTACCCTAACATATGTTGTGAACTGTACGATAGCTGCAATGTGACGTGGCTTGGCTCTGAGCACTATGGGACTTAACATCTGTGGTCATCAGTCCCCTAGAACTTAGAACTACTTAAACCTAACTAACCTAAGGACATCACACACATCCATGCCCGAGGCAGGATTCGAACCTGCGACCGTAGCAGTCCCGCGGTTCCGGACTGAGCGCCTAGAACCGCTAGACCACCGCGGCCGGCGCAATGTGACGTGTACCAGAATGCTTAGAGGTGAATGTTTTCAAAATATCATTTCCCAACTGATACTTTGTAAAACGCATACTGTAATGTTTACTAACTGCCGTACCGAGCGGGGTGGCGCAGCGATTAGCACACTGGGCTCGCATTCGGGAGGACGACGGTTCAATTCCGCGTCCGGCCATCCTGATCTAGGTTTTCCGTGATTTCCCTGAATCACTCCAGGCAAATGCCGGGATGGTTCCATTGAAAGGGCACGGCCGTCTTCCTTCCCCGTCCTTCCCTAATCCGATGAGACCGATGACCTCGCTGTCTGGTCTCCTCCCCCACAACAAATCAAACTAACTGCCGTACATGTGAACATGTGTAAAGCTGACAATGTACTGGTAATACGGAAATCAATAATTATGTGCATTAAATGTCTTCAGTCTCAGAAACCATTCGGAATAGGGAATATGTCCATATGAAGTGTTTTGCTTCAAATAGTCGTTCCTGCCATACACCAAATCATGATGACGTGATACATTTGGCCCTATCCCTGTATATAAGCAACTCAAAGTGCAAAGGTCAGTTTTCCTTCATACTGGCTACAAAATTCGTTGTAAAAATCTGCAAAAAGAGCTTTCGGGCTCACAAGAGACATCTATAACAAAAAATTCATTATGTAGACACAGAACTGAGACACTTCAACACTGTCACCGAGCCATAGCATCTCTACGGAGCTAAAACACTCTAAATAAAAAGAGAGACATTGAAGAAATCTAAAACAGACAATATAAGTTAATATGGAGAATTTTAGGTCCAAATTTTATTGAAGAAGGAACGTAAAGACTAAGAGCAAGTAAAGGAATAGAAAAACACATTAACATGTTTTCGGGGATGAAAAACAATAGGTTAAAATTCTAAAAGAAGGAAACAAATCCGATTAACTAGATAGGGTTCGGAATGCTACGAAAGTCATGGGTCGGTGCTGTAAGAGACGACCTGGAGGAAGTAGGAACAACACAACTCGATATACTAGACAGCAAAATTCTTGGGCAGAGAATTCATCAGCGGAAACATTCGAATACGTTCGTGTTTATTAAATATAATTTTCCGACTGAAAAGTGGGGTCCCATCTTCCTAATTCCGCCTTCTTCAGCACCTTTAGAAAACTTCCCAAAAATTTTGCCACGCGGAAACATATTTGCGATCCTTTTATCATGCAACCCACATCTTACTCTCACAAGTTCATCTAACTGTAACTGTTAAACCCACTAGTCCATCGCTGAGGTCGCCCATACCCATCCACTAGCACTTGCCCATTTCCATTCACTCACTCAGCCCAGCTCTCTGTCATTACCTCTTTGTGTCTTTCTATCACTGTCCCCCGTCTCACAGCCTCAGTCTCCTCTCTTCTGTCCAAGTACTACTGTCTGCTCTCGCTGTAACCGTCTTCCTCTTACTGCTACTGTCTCATTCATTCCTTCCCAGTGCTGCTGTCTCTTCGTATTGTTATCTCTCTCTTCCTCGTTTTCATTGTCATATACTCTGTCTCTCGCTATCACTGTCTCTCACCCAGTTAAATTTCCACTTGCACTTTCTCTTTATTCCCGCCTCCCCTCGCCTTGCATTGTCTGCTTCACGCTTTTCCCAGCACTGTTCTGCACTGTCAAATATGTCCCAATGACACTGTGTCCCTGTCTTTCTCTCACACTATCACTTCCTCTTTCGCTCTTTCTATACTATAACCACTTTCTACTATCTTCCAGTATTTATTACTTTTCCACCTCTTTCCCACAGCCGCTGTCTCCCTCTCTCTCATCATAGAAAGCTCCAATATGAACAAACGAGGTGCGACATTAAAGTAATGAGACTGACGTGAAAAAATGTTGCTTACTGTTTTATTCAAGTTTAGTGTTGTCTCCTTCAAAGTAGCTCCCTTCTGATTGCACACACTTTTCCAGCGATTCTGCCATTGATGGTAACATTTCTGGAACTCACCTTCCGTAATATCCTCCAAGACCCTCGTCACAGCTTTTTGGACATCTTGCGTTGTTTGAAAATGGTGTCCCTTGACCGCCGTTTTGACTCTTGGAAACAGAAAAAAGTCGCATTGAGCGATATCTATTGAATAAGGTGGCGTAACAGATCGGCTGCCACATTTTCCCGTGTTTCTTGCTGTTGTGTGAGATTTTGCCCAAATCTTTCTCATTCCAGGATCTTCAGTTATTATTAGACGAACCGTTTCTCAATTGATGTTCAGTTCTTCTGAAACCATTTTCACGGATAATCTTCGATCAGATCGTACGAGTTCACGCACCCTGGCCAAGTTGACATCCGTCCGTGAGGTTGATGGTCGTCCACTGCGGTCTTCATCTTCAACATTCGTTCTGCCTTCACTAAAGATGTTATGCCAACAAAAAACTTGAGCTTTTGACATAACCTCTCCAAAATCCTTCCGAAGCTTACCGTAAGTAGCCATCGCGTTTTCACCCAATATAACGCATAAAGAAATGGTATACCGTTGCGCAATAGTATGCGGTTCCATTTCCTTGACGAGAGACACAAACACGTGTTAACTTATTACAGCACATCTCACACTGAGCAGTCGCATCAATGTGCCGCTTGGACTAGAAGCAGCTTATAGAACAAGGTCAAAGATATTGTGCTTATGCAAGCCTGCAGGGTTGTCACATCTTGCAAAGAAAATCAGTCTCATTACTTTATTGTCGCACCTCGTATGTCAAAAAGTTTGGGAAAATAGAAGATAGAATGAAGCGGCTCATAAGCAACTTTTTGCTATTTTGTCACAAACTGATATTTTGACCACATGGTTTTGTACAATATATAGGTTGACTCTTACACAGAAGATTACAGAAACCAGCCACTTTTTACAGTGGTCACATGATCATTCTCACACCCGTAGATGAGGTTCTTGACATCTGCGCAGCACAGACGGCCGCCATGTTCGTCGTATTGTAAGGGCAGCAGTGGGAGATTGTACAGCTTTCATAGCACAGATAAGAGGGCTTGTGAGCCCAGACGAGTCATCACGAACTGCTGCGAACAGGTTATCAGCGATGGGACTATGGGCATGCACAACTCTAGCCCGTCTCTCATTCGCGCCACAGCGTCGACGTGCACGGCTCGACTGGTGCTGTCAGAGGATCATCAAGGAAGATGGAATGGCGCGCAGTGGTCTTCAGCGATGAAAGCAGATTCTTCGTGCATGCAGGTGATGTTTTTTTGCTCGTACGACGTAGACTTGGTGAGCGGTGTGTCACAGAGTGCATTCATCCAAGACAAAATGGCGATGAGCTACAACATTGGTTCAGCTTCTGTGAGTCTGGCGTGGGGACATGTTGTGTACATAGTTCCGCGTACACAACTTTCCCACTAGAGCGCGCCCCGCTAAGCACAACAGCACAGGCGCAGCGCTCGTCCGTCTCCGCACTACGAGATGGCGCTGCCATAGACACGGACGAAATTCTACTTCCGCCGATCCGCGTATTAATATGTAACGCAGCCAATGAGATTGCTGCTTACGTAGAACCTTTTCTCCTTGCGGATCACACTCTCGCAGTGATACATGAACGCGTGAGGTATTATAACCAGTGTACAGACCTCCGATTAGTCAGTCTGCATTTGTCTGCATCAGCCTGTACGAGTTCTACATTTGTCTGTACGTCTATAGTCAAGTATGAGTCTGCGCCTATTAAGATTACCATATTCCTGTACATAGCCATGAAGATAAATGTATAGACACTTTGCCAAGTATCAGAGATATGTGAGAATAAGATTAACGTACCAATACCAAAGGAATTTCAGATTGTCAATTGTAAATAGCATCCAGAACTAAGTTTAGTAATGTTTATGCTGGTTATTATTTTAATAAATGTGTGTGAAAATTAATCAAGTTCTGTTTAAAGTTGGTCACCGTCAATCTGCTACTCTAAGCGTGCAAGTGGCATTTCTATCATCTGACCTAACGGCAGAAGATAAACACGCCACGATAAGACCACGAGACATATTGCTGACACTCGCCTACTTTGTTAGAGCGACAGGTCAAATAATCCGATGGTGTGTGTACTGAAGGTCTTGCAGTATGCACACTACAGGACGCTAACCAGCCCTCGGCACATGCAGAACGTTTTGCCGTACTTGCAACAGGAAGCTGATGTGTTGTTCCAAGAGGATAATGCTTGCCTATGCACTGCCCATGAAACTCAACGTGCTCCGCGAGTCATGCAGCAATTTCTCTGGCCACAACGATTTCTCAGTTTGTAGTGCACGTATGGCATATGATGGGACGAGAAGCGATTCGTGTGACTCGTCAACCAACATCGCTTACAGAACTACATGAACAGGTCAAGCAGGCGTGGGATAACGTATGCCAGGCCTATATTCGCCGTCTGTACGATTGACTGGAAGCCATTGTCAGTACCTGAATTGCCGGTCGTGAAGGCTGCACCACGTACTAATGTGGATGTTCCAGTGTTGGCCGAAATCTGGACCACCTGTGCTATTGATCCGTAAATGTAATCATTTCATGTAATCCATATGCGTTGTGGCAACAATAAATCTTGAGAGATTTTTGATTTTTCTATTTTCGATAGAAATACTTTCTAAGAATAATACTTTTTCCGCATTTAGACAGACTTTGACACCAATCCTAAGATCTGTGACAACCAGTCCGGAGTCAGGATAGGCTGACACAAAAATTACTCCGAAAAAATTTTTCATGAAACATGTTGCTACACATTCAAATTTTTGGGACGTTACTGTCAAGGATACATATTACGAGAAACGCTAATGATGGAAAGTGCAATTCTGGATGATGCCTCCTCAAAAATTAAAAATCATACACTACTGGACATTAAAATTGCTACACCAGGAAGAAATGCAGATGATAAACGGGTATTCATAGGACCAATATATTATACTAGAACTGACATGAGATTACATTTTCACGCAATTTGGGTGCATAGATCCTGAGAAATCAGTACCCAGAACAACCACCTCTGGCCGTAATAACGGCCTTGATACGCCTGGGCATTGAGTCAAACAGAGCTCGGATGGCGTGTACATATACAGCTGCCCATGCAGCTTCTACATGATACCACAGTTGATCAAGAGCAGTGACTGGCGTATTGTGACGAGCCAGCTGCTCGGCTACCATTGACCAGACGTTTTCAATTGGTGAGAGATCGGGAGAATGTGCTGACCAGAGCAGCAGTCGAACATTTTCTGTGTCCAGAAAGGCCTGTACAGGACCTGCAACATGCGGTCGTGCATTATCCTGCTGAAATATAGGGTTCCGCAAGGATCGAATGAAGGGTAGAGCCACGGGTCGTAACACATCTGAAATGTAACGTCCACTGTTCAAAGTGCCATCAATGCGAACAGGAGATGACCGAGACGTGTAACCAATGGCACCCCATACCATCACGCCGGGTGATACGCCAGTATGGCGATCACGAATACACGCTTCTAATGTGCGTTCACTGCGATGTCGCCAAACACGGATGCGAGCATCATGATGCTGTAAACAGAACCTGGATTCATGCGAAAAAATGACGTTTTGCCATTCGTGCACCCAGGTTCGTCGTTGAGTACACCATCGCAGGCGTTCCTGTCTGTGATGCAGTGTCAAGGGTAACCACAGCCATGGTCTCCGAGCTGATAGTCCATGCTGCTGCAAACGTCGTCGATCTGTTCGTGCAGATGGTTGTTGTCTTGCAAACCTCTCCATTTGTTGACTCAGGTATCGAGACGTGGCTGCACGATCCGTTACAGCCATGCGGATAAGACGACTGTCATCTCGACTGATAGTGATACGAGGCCATTGTGATCTAGCACGGTGTTCCGTATTCCCTCCTGAACCCACCGATTCCATATTCTGCTAACAGTCATTGGATCTCGACCAACGCGAGCATCTTTGTCGCGATACGATAAACCGCAGTCGCGATAGTCTACAATCCGACCTTTATCAAAGTCGGAAACGTGATGGTCCGCATTTCTCCTCCTTACACGAGGCATCACAACAACGTTTCACCAGGCAACGCCGGTCAACTTCTGTTTGTGTATGAGAAATCGGTTGGAAACTTTCCTGATATCAGCACGTTGTAGGTGTCGCCACCGCCGCCAACCTTGTGTGAATGCTCTGAAAAGCTAATCATTTACATGTCACAGTATCTTCTTCCTGTCGTTTAAATTTCGAGTCTGTGGCACGTTATCATCGTGGTGTAGCAATTATAATGGCCAGTAGTGTATCAACTGAGCACAAACTGTCCTGGGTCTCCTTCCCTCCCTCCCTCCCTCACCCCCCCCCCCCCCCACCAAAAATAAAAGAAAATGAACTGGAGAATCTTAGGGTGAGGTGGTGAAATATACAATGGCAGACTCATGTAGCCCAGTGAGAATTTAATGAGTAGCTCAGCAGGGAGAGCACGAATCCAGAAGACAGTGCGAGGATCGACATGGCCGCCGGCTGGGACGCGGCAGCCCGACGTCCAGGCTCCGTCGCCACTGGGGGGTTGATGACCGCCGTGATCCAGTCCCGGTAGTAGCCCAGGAACAGGTGTATGTTGTACACCGCCGGGGCCCCGCAGTAGTCGATGGTGCAGTTCCTGTACTTGACAGCTACCACCAAGCCGACCTGGACTCGCACGTTGTTGCAGAAGATGGGGCCTCCAGAGTCGCCGAAACACACCGACTTTTGTTTGACGTCAAATGTGCATAGACCGTTCTGTGGATGAGAAAGAAGACACGCTTGTAAGGTTCATACGTGCCACTGTCTGTTGCAGGTGACAGACTATTCACAGAAGTCACATGTACTCTGTCTTAAAAAGAAAAAAAGGAACAACACTTTATTGACGTGAGTTCGGCCTTAAGCCATTAACTCGTACAACAATGTTGAGCACAACTAGATTTTGTTAAGTGAGGTCAACGTCAGAATCTATTGAACTGGGTGTCCCAGTGTACAGGTAAGTACGAAACCACAGAAATGTGTGGTAGCAAACGTGTTTTCCAGCCATAAAACCATTGAGCCACAGAATGAACATCAATACATTAGCTACATGAACACGGTCTGAAAATAACACTGAGTATATACTCAACATTGTTGTATTTGATAATGGCTTAGGACCGAAATCATGGCAGTAATGTAAAATGAAGTGCCAGAAATATCATTCTAGTATTATTGCATGACTGTGTCCCAAAAATATGAAGAGAAATGCTCGACTGAGAGTGTAACTTTGTACATACCGGGTGCTCGGTAATTCCCATTACAAACATCTAAGACTTGTAGAAGGGAGTGAGTGCATATTATGAATAGGAACTCATGTCTGGAAACATACTGTTTCTGAGGAACTGAATTAGGCGTGGCACAGTACAGTTGTTAGGTAACAATTCGAAAGGAAGTATAATGAACGTTACATGTTACATGACTGCAAAACAAAAGTGACACAGCATACTGTACGTACACGTCAGTACTGATGCATTACAACAGCAGCTCGATGGGTCACCACCAACGTTATTACAGACATTGTACCCTCGAAGGATGTACTGGTACACACTCTCCATCCCACCTGGGGGTCTCTTCAGTTTCTACGGCAGCAGCTGGAACTGACGCCACCAGCTGTTCCTCTGTCTCTACAGGAGTCTCATAAATAAAATTTCACACATGACGTTAAGTGAGATGAGGTGACCGTCTGATATATTTTATTTTATTTATTTATTTATTTAACCTGGCAAGATTAGGGCCATCAGGCCCTCTCTTACATCTAACCAGACATTCTACTTATTTTACATTCATATGTTTTAGTAGGCATGTTAAACTACATCTAGTACAGAAAGTGAAATAAACAATTACAAAGGCACACCTGGAAAAATACATACATATAGAGTTTATATTCGTAGATGATAAGTACTGTTACAATTAGACATTATTGAAGAGACAGCTTTTAGATAGGAGTGCTAGCAGCAGGGAGTATGAGGGAGACTGGTGGTGAAGGGAGGAGAAGAATAGAGAGACATGATGAAACTTAATTAAGGAAATATAAAAGAAAAGAAGATTGCGTGGCTGATAGAGATAGATGAAGAGGAAGGCATCTCAGGAGCAAGATAGGAGACGCTAGCTTTGCTATTTGACAGATGAGAGGATTGGCCTTGTACATTAATTTTGTGGAGAACGTCATGAGGATGATAGTAGGAAATGCTTCAACTTCTTCTTAAAAGTAGCAGGAGATTGAATTTTGCGCAAGGTAAGGGGCAGTTTGTTCCAGAGACGGACAGCGGCAAATGAGAAGGAGTTTGCAAAAGTTTTTGTTTTGTGAGTGGGCACAGTTAGGATACCAAATAAGAGTGACCTCGTGTTTCGATTATGATGGCATGACAGGTTTTTAATTTCTGAAGCAAGGTACTGGGGTGCTTGCGCGACGAGGAGTCGGTGAAGTAGACATAGAGTGTGGTAGTCACGCAATTTGTCCGGCCGCAGCCACCCTAGCTCGGAGTATGAAGCACTAACATGATCATATCGGCGAATGTTGCAGGTGTAACGCACACAGGCATTCATGGTTAGTTCTAGCCGTCTTTTGTTTTCACTACTCATGCCTTGTTGAATTACATCACAACAGTGGAGGTTCGGTAGAACGAGTGCTTGCACTAGCTGGCGTTTCAAGTCCTGTGGAAATATGTTCCGAAACTTTCTGAGAGCATAGAGACAAGCAGACGTCTTTCGGCACACTGCGACTGTGTTCTCCGCCCAGTTGAGGTGCTCATCCAAAGTTACACCCAAGTTCTTAACTGTTTTCTGATATGGTATTGGAGATCCGTCGAGCAGAATAGGAGGTAGCCGCTCGCGGAAATCTGAACTTATTAATTTTTGATGGGCTATTAAGATTACTTGCGTCTTTTTTGCATTTAGTTTAAGCCCCAGGTTTTTCGCCCATGTCACTACTGAAGACAGATCATCATTCATCTGAGCGATTGCAGTGTTTACATCTTCAGGTCTGACGCTTAGGTAGAGCTGGAGGTCGTCGGCATAGAAATGATATTTACAGGACAGAACCAACGAAATATCGTTGACATATAAAGAAAGCAAAAGTGGTCCTAACAAGGGAAGCTTCCCATCGCACCCCCCTCAGATTTAGTTATAAGTTGGCACAGTGGATAGGCCTTGAAAAACTAAACACAGATCACTCGAGAAAACAGGAAGAAGTTGTATAGAACTATGAAAAAATAAGCAAAATATACAAACTGAGTAGTCCATGTGCAAGATATGCAACATCAAGGATAATGTGAGCTCAGCAGCACCGTGGTCCCGTGGTCAGCGTGAGCAGCTACAGAGTGAGAGGTCCATGGTTCAAGTCTTCCGTCGGCTGAAAAGTTTACTTTCTCTATTTTTTCAAAGTTATGATCTGTCCGTTCGTTCATTGACGTCTCTGTTCACTGTAATAAGTTTAGTGTCTGTGTTTTGCGACCGCACCGTAAAACTGTGCGATTAGTAGAGGAAAGGACGTGCCTCTCCAATGGGAACCGAAAACATTTGATCGCAAGGTCATAGGTCAACCGATTCCTCCACAGGAAAACACGTCTGATATATTCTATACAACACTGGTGACGGCATGTGCGTCACATGACAGGAATATGTTGTCAACCCACCTAACATGTACACTTGGCGAATGGGTAAAAAGATTCTTCTACAAGGGCAGTTCAATAAGTAATGCAACACATTTTTTTTCTCGGCCAATTTTGGTTGAAAAAACCGGATGCTTCTTGTGGAATATTTTCAAACATTCCCGCTTCGTCTCGTATAGTTTCATTGACTTCCGACAGGTGGCAGCGCTGTACGGAGCTGTTAAAATGGCGTCTGTAACGGATGTGCGTTGCAAACAATGGGCAGTGATCGAGTTTCTTTTGGCGGAAAACCAGGGCATCTCAGATATTCATAGGCGCTTGTAGAATGTCTACGGTGATCTGGCAGTGGACAAAAGCACGGTGAGTCGTTGGGCAAAGCGTGTGTCATCATCGCCGCAAGGTCAAGCAAGACTGTCTGATCTCCCGCGTGCGGGCCGGCCGTGCACAGCTGTGACTCCTGCAATGGCGGAGCGTGCGAACACACTCGTTCGAGATGATCGACGGATCACCATCAAACAACTCAGTGCTCAACTTGACATCTCTGTTGGTAGTGCTGTCACAATTGTTCACCAGTTGGGATATTCAAAGGTTTGTTCCCGCTGGGTCCCTCGTTGTCTAACCGAACACCATAAAGAGCAAAGGAGAACCATCTGTGCGGAATTGCTTGCTCGTCATGTGGCTGAGGGTGACAATTTCTTGTCAAAGATTGTTACAGGCGATGAAACATGGGTTCATCACTTCGAACCTGAAACAAAACGGCAATCAATGGAGTGGCGCCACACCCACTCCCCTACCAAGAAAAAGTTTAAAGCCATACCCTCAGCTGGTAAAGTCATGGTTACAGTCTTCTGGGACGCTGAAGGGGTTATTCTGTTCGATGTCCTTCCCCATGGTCAAACGATCAACTCTGAAGTGTATTGTGCTACTCTTCAGAAATTGAAGAAACGACTTCAGCGTGTTCGTAGGCACAAAAATCTGAACGAACTTCTCCTTCTTCATGACAACGCAAGACCTCACACAAGTCTTCGCACCCGAGAGGAGCTCACAAAACTTCAGTGGACTGTTCTTCCTCATGCACCCTACAGCCCCGATCTCGCACAGTCGGATTTCCATATGTTTGGCCCAATGAAGGACGCAATCCGTGGGAGGCACTACGAGGATGATGAAGAAGTTATTGATGCAGTACGACGTTGGCTCCGACATCGACCAGTGGAATGGTACCGTGCAGGCATACAGGCCCTCATTTCAAGGTGGTGTAAGGCCGTAGCATTGAATGGAGATTACGTTGAAAAATAGTGTTATGTAGCTAAAAGATTGGGGAATAACCTGGTGTATTGCAATGCTGAATAAAGCAACCCCTGTTTCAGAAAAAAAAAGTGTTGCATTACTTATTGAACTGCCCTCGTACCTTATCCGATTTAGGTTTTCTTGTAGATGTGACAATCACTCCCAAAAAAGTGATGAAAACATAAGCGTTTGTCACATAAACTGAAAAAAAGTTAAAGCTTTTCACCGGAGGGTAGGCTTGAACCAAGGACCTCGCGTTTCGCAGCTGCTCTCTCTAACGACAGGACCACAGCACTCCTGAGCTTGCTCTTTCCTTATTGTTGCCTATCTTGCGCATGGACTACTCAGTTTGTGTATTTTGCTTATTCTTTCATAGTTCCACACAACTTCTTCCTGTTTTCTCGATTGATCTGTGTTCAGTTTTACAAGGCCTATCCACTGTGCCAACTTATAACTAAATCTGAGGGGGGTGCGATGGGGAGGTTCCCTTGTAAGACTGATCCTTGTGGCACTCCCGAGGAAACATGTTTCCTGGAAGATTTTTCATTTACGCAGACAACACATTGCTGTCTGTCTTGTAAGTAGCTTTCAAACCATCTCATTGCACTCTCTGAGAAATTAAGCTGTTGCATTTTTCTGAGCAATATGTCAAAGTTAACAGTGTCAAAAGCTTTGCTGAAGTCCAGTAGCGTCAATACAGTATACATCATCCTGGCTGTCCTATTACATACTACGAGAAGCAAACTCCGAGACCTTTGCCTTTCCATCAGCAGACGTAGATGAGTTCCACATATGATTTGAAACCATCATGGCACCGAAACTGTGTATGGGTTCCTACTCAAAACGTTATGTAATCACTCCCACCTGCATGTTCTAGAAGGCTTGCAACGAGAAATTCTGAACGCCTTGTATACATATTGTAGTGGCAACCTCTGTGACCGAATGTAACAGCAGCACCAAATGTAGTGGGAAGAGGTAGAAGGCACCGTATTAAAACTCGACAAGGTTTCCAAGTGCTTTATTGTTTCCAGCTACAGTGCCGCGTTCCCATCGGTCTGCGTCATCTAGTCCTACTATGCTGAGGACGCCATTCTGCTTTCTGCGAAACGGCTTGGCGCGGAATGGCTGCCTCAGCAACCTGTGCGTGCACTGCTGTGTGTAGGCCGTTCGTTAGAATGCGCTGGTAGTCGACTCAGCAGTCTTTGCCACTGCTGCCTCGGGCGCTCGCTAGGAGCCGCAGGTGGCCCGCTGCATGCTTCTTCGCGACAACAAGCGCCCGTGATCCGACGTCCGAATCTGCAGTCCTCGCCCTGGATGTCTCCGGTGTGTGTTGGGAGTCAACAAGTCTGCCCGTGGTAGCGAGCCGTGGTGTGGCCTGTCGCTGGCTGGCTACGGACCCCGCTTAGGCCTCAGAGGGTCGAACCAGTGGCCCGCCACGGACTGGAATGTGGAACCCCATCTGCTGCTGCGTGTAGCCGGTGGTGTGACACGCCACGCCATCCAGGAGAGCTGTCACACTCTCTCGTTAGAAAACCTGCACCTATTTATACAGGGTGAGTCACCTAACATTACCGCTGGATATATTTGGTAAACCACATCAAATACTGACGAATCGATTCCACAGACCGAACGTGAGGAGAGGGGCTAGTGTAAATGGCTAATACAAACCATACAAACCATACAAAGTTGAAGCTTGAAACCTCCGACGTTCAGTTGCGTGTTGTAACAAACACTTCATTGTAGGGGCCCAAGCAGCTGCAACATACATCGCGTTTCTACAGAATGATCTGCCAACGTTGCTCGAAAATGTCCCACTGGAAATGCGTCGCCGAATGTGGTATCAGCATGATGGTGCACCTGCACATTGCGCAATTAACACTAGGCTGACCCTTGACAGGATGTTCGACGGGCGTTTCATAGGACATGGAGGACGCATAAATTGGCCAGCCCGTTCTCCTGATCTTACACCTCTGGACTTCTTTCTGTGGGGTACGTTAAAGGAGAATGTGTACCGTGATGTGCCTACAACCCCAGAGGATATGAAACAACGTATTGTGGCAGCCTGCGGCGACATTACACCAGATGTACTGCGGCGTGTACGACATTCATAACGCCAGAGATTGCAATTGTGTGCAGCAAATGATGGCCACCACATTGAACATCTATTGGCCTGACATGTCGGGACACACTCTATTCCACTCTGTAATTGAAAACGGAAACCACGTGTGTACGCGTACCTCACCCCTCATGGTAATATACATGTGCGTCAGTGAAAAAGACCAATAAAAAGGTGTTAGCATGTGGACGTAATGTGCTGTTGCAGTCTCTTCTGTACCTAAGGTCCATCACCGTTCCCTTTGGAATCCCCACGTAATTCGGTGCTCTCCGATACACACGATCGAACAGCGGAGGAGTGGTACTCAAGCGTCAACTTTAGGTTACAATATCTCCGGATGTAATTAACATTTTACAATGCAACAAACGGCACTGATTACGTATTTGTTTATATGTTCAGATGTGCTAACAAAACTAACGTGGTTCCATTTAAAAAAACGTAGGTTTGTGTTAAAAAACATACTTCCATGCATTTTTGTATGGTTTGTATTAAACAATT
Organism: Schistocerca americana; assembly: GCF_021461395.2. Classification (NCBI taxonomy): domain Eukaryota; kingdom Metazoa; phylum Arthropoda; class Insecta; order Orthoptera; family Acrididae; genus Schistocerca; species Schistocerca americana. The sequence continues at coordinate 79,720,559 of NC_060127.1, forward strand.
ACACTAGCCCCTCTCCTCACGTTCGGTCTGTGGAATCGGTTTGTCAGTATTTGATGTGGTTTACGAAATATATCCAGCGGTAACGTTAGGTGACTCACCCTGTATACGGCTGTGCACCTCTGTTTTGCTAACGCACCGCTCCATGTCATGTACTCATAACACCTGGGTTGCACCAGTGGGCCCCTTCTGCCTGTAACTTGCGACATGCAAACCGCTGCATTTACTCTTTTCAACAGTTCGACGGCCTTGTGGCCTCCATTCTACTTCACAGCTCCCGGTCAGCGTAACTTACTGTCAACAGGCCTGCGTCTGGATGTAACTTATGCGCTCAGAAATGTTGCACTGAATCTGACTTTCCTATCTTAAACTGTGGTGCCGCTACAATACCATCGGCGAGTATGTAAGCTGAAATTCTTGAGACAGGTAGGACAGCTACCAGAGTCCATTGGTGCTCTTCAGGTTCAGTTATGTTATGAGGCCAGGCAGTGTATGCAAGGGGCGTGAAGAGTGTCAGATGTTGAGTGATCACTGTGGAAGACAGAGATGCCACGTGCTCTTGTGACACAGCATTATCAGCAGCTGACAGAGTTTGAAAGGGACATCATTGAAGACCTCTAGCGCGGTAGCTGCTCGAATGGCGCAATATCCAGGTCTGTGGGACATCTGATGTTAGAGTGGACCGTGGGAACGTGAGAGCAGGCACACCCATCGTCAGGTTTCCGGCTGACCGCATCTGACCACCACTGTATTGTCTGCCAGGCGCATCCGCACCTGCAATACAACAAGTCATGACTCACTGCAATCTTCTGTGTAATCCTACACCACTGGTCAGAGGATAGTAGCAGCTGGACTAGGAAATTACCGTCCCACCTGTAGGCTGCTTTTAACACTACAACACGGATGCTGCATTTGCATTTGGAGTGTTGCTTGCCCAGGAATCCTGGACCACTAATGAATGGCGTCGCAACTACGAGGTGTGGCTAGAAAAAAACCGGACTAGTACTGGTGAAACAATAAAACGAATGCAATAAGGCTGAAAGTCGCGTGGCCTGTCACGTGACTCTCGCTGCCTCCTGCACTCAGTCTGCCCGTGGCGTCTGTTTTAAGTAGTTGACGTTTTGTCTGTGCGTCGGAAAATGTTGAGTGTACAGAAAGAACAGCGTGTTAACATCAAATTTTGTTTCAAACTAGGAAAATCTGCAAGTGAAACGTTTGTAATGTTACAACAAGTGTACAGCGATGATTGTTTATCGCGAACACAAGTGTTTGAGTGGTTTAAACGATTTAAAGATGGCCGCGAAGACACCAGTGATGACACTCGCACTGGCAGACCATTGTCAGCAAAAATTGATGCAAACATTGAAAAAATCGGTAAACTTGTTCGACAAGATCGCCGTTTAACAATCAGAGCAGTGTCTGAGTTAACAGGAGTTGACAAGGAAAGTGTTAGGCAGATTCTTCATGAAAGTTTCAACATGAACAAAGTGTTTTCAAAAATGGTTCCAAAGTGTCTCACAATTGAACGGAAGGAAAGCCGAAGAATGATTTGTTCTGACATCATGGAAAACACTGAAAGTGATTCCACCTTCTTACAAAATGTTATTACTTGCGATGAATCGTGGTTTTTTACTTACAATCCCGAAACTAAACGCCAATCGATGCATTGGAAAACTCCTGGTTCTCCACGACAAAAAAAAGCACGAATGTCAAAATCGAAATTCAAGGCAATGATGATTGTTTTTTTTTACATCAAAGGGATTGTGCACATTGATTGGGTACCAGAGGGACAAACAGTGAATCAGCATTTCTACATTAGCGTCCTGGCTACCCTACGTGAGCGAGTATGGAGAAAACGGAACGATTTGTGGAGAAAAAAGTCATGGATCCTTCACCAAGACAATGCCCCAGCTCACAGTGCGTTGTCAGTGAAGACGTTTTTGGCAAAACACAACATTCCCATCTTAGATCATCCACCCTACTCACCTGATTTGGCCCCCTGTGACTTTTTTCTTTTCCCTAAAGTCAAGTCAGCTTTGAAAGGAACTAGATTTGAGACTGTTGAAGCAGTAAAAGAAAAAGCGACGGAAGTAATGTATGGACTTACCGAAAATGATCTGCAGCATTGTTATGAACAGTGGAAAATTCGTATGGAGCGGTGTAGAGACCGAGGAGGAGAGTACATTGAAGGAGATAACATGAAATTGTAAATAATTGTAAATAAATGTTTTTTCCAGCATCAGTCCGGTTTTTTTCTAGCCGCACCTCGTATTCAGCAATGAACTGTTGTTCTGGGCTACCCCAGATGACAACTGTCTACTATTATGGCGGCGACCACGGGAGAGGACCCATTTTCTTATTGTTTTGGAGAGTGAGAGGGGTGTTACTCATGTTGTCGTGATGTGGGGAGCATTTGGGTGCAACATCAGGTCACAGCTGGCCAAGATTGATGAAACCCTGATGGCACAACGTTACGTGATGGTCAACCTCCGTCCTCGTTTGTTACACGTCATGTGAAAGCATCGTCAACAGAACAGTGCTCGTCCACATAGAGAACGTACTTGTCTCTGAACTGTCTATGAGATACTGATGTGCTACTGTGGCCAGAAAGACGCCTGGATCTCTCTCAATAGAGCGCGTATGAGATCAAAATGGTCGTCAACTCTGCCCCACACCAGTATCTAGGACATGAAGAATTAATTATAACAGTTGTGGGCCACTTTGCCTCAGCAGAGAATACAAGGACTTCCCGACACCCTCCACATGCTAATCAGAGCATGCGTCCAGGCATGATGGAGTCCAACGACGAAGAGTGGGCTTATACCATCGAGTCTTTTGTAAATCTGACTTGAGACTGTAATCACAGAAATAAAATCACATTCCCTGTCAAACCGTTAAGTTTCATTTCATTTGCTTCTCCCATGCTGTATGCCTCACCTTTTTTGCCTGGCAGTGTAAGCTTACCAAACCAAAGGCACTGGGAGCACAATGTCTTTTTCAGATAACAAAAATTTATCTCAAAGGAACCATGCTAGATAGGTTACACCTAAGAAGTTTGCTGCAAATGGAAGCTCATGAAGGATAGACTTCCACGTGTCCTTTGAGACCATCTGATTTCTTTTCCCTTTCTCTCTCTCTCTCTCTCTCAACATCTTACTTAGGCGATGGTCAACAGCATGTTCAGATATTAAAAAATGCATAACGATGTGTTGTCTGTAATAATGTTTTATTTTGCCACCGGTTTCGGTTCTGAACCAACATCAACGGCAGTTGTACAGCATACAAAAGTGGAAAATGTGACAATGCCAAAAAAAGAAGGAAAAATCGTTAAATGCATCAAAATACTCACGAAAATTAACACAGATACATCACATGTGATGCATGCTTTAACATCAGTTACTACAGAAAACCATAAATGCGAAGAAAATTCATAAATCTTGACTAGATTAAAATGTGATGGCACATTGACACATGTAATGTATAGGAATATAAGTCAAAGAACTTCAAAGCCAAAGATGACAATATTGACCGAATCCAGAGAAGTTGTCATCTAACGGCTTTTCCTGTTTTCCTTATTTCGTTCGGCACTGCCACAGCGTCCACTTTTGTATGTTGTACAACTGCCGTTGATGATGGTTCAGAACCGAAACCGGTGGCAAAATAAAAAAAAACAATATTACACACAGCACCAAGGGCGTACCCAGGATCTGAACTGGGCGGGGGGGCAGGTCATACTAGTCTCAGGAAACAAGGACTCGAGACAACATACAGCACTTCTTATTAAATAAAACCGTAAACCAAAGAAAAACTGCTTTTAATAAACATTTTAAATACAAGAATGCACTTGTACAATCCGAGAAAACATGCAACATTTCTTATTAAATAAAACAGTAAACTAGTAAAAAACTGCGAATATCTTCTAGGGGGGGGGGGGGGGGGGGCAGCTGCCCCCCCTCCCTGCCCCTCGCTGGGTACGCCCATGCACAGCACAGTGTTATGCATGTTTTAAAGTCTCTCTCTCTAGTTGCAGGTAGTGTAATTTATAAGTGTTGGTGTAAAAATGCCACCTATGCACGAGAGAGCGCAATGTCTTTTGTGGTTTCATGGAAAACGGCCGCCTATTACAGTTCAGGGATGTGTCTATAGTAGACTGACTGACGGAGTTGGTGGGCAAGAAGAAGCAGTAAATCCGGAGTGAGTGAGTACTGTATTTCAGAGTAGTCCAGGGAAATGGACGCCTCGTGTTTCCAGAGAAACAAGCGTACCACCGAGCACTGTGATGAAAATCTTTACACAAACGGCTGCATTTCCACGCATAAAAAGTTCAACTTCTGCCAGCCTTGCAGCCAAATGATGGCTCCTGATGTGCTGAGTTTGCTAGGAACACTCTGGAACAAATCGATGCAGACAATGACTACCTTAGCAAAGTTTGTTTTTCGATGAAGCGACATTCCATATCTGAGAGAGAGTAAACACACTTAATGTCCGGGTCAGTGGACCAGACAACCCACCGGAGAAGGGACAGACCAAAAGTAAATGTGTCTTGTGGCTTAATGCACAACGTAATTATTCAACTGTTCTTTATCACTGAGCCGGCAACAGTTAACCTGGACATGTTGGAACCTTAAGTTTCATCCCAGTCGTAGGAACCTCAACCTTGAGCAGTGTTTCAACAAGATGGAGCATCGCCGCTTTCTGGGAGGGGTGGGGGGGGGGGGGGAGGGGGGTATTTGAGCCAATTCTTGGATGAAACAGATGGGTCGGTAGCGACGTTCTAGAATCATCGCCACCCGTCTTGATTTTTTGTGGCGTTATTCACATCTACAAAATATTCCGCAGGCCACCATACGGTGCGTGGTGGAGGGTACCCTGTACCACTACTAGCCACATCCCCTCTTGTTCCCGAAGTGGCCGTGCGGTTAAAGGTGCTGCAGTCTGGAACCGCAAGACCGCTACGGTCGCAGGTTCGAGTCCTGCCTCGGGCATGGATGTTTGTGATGTCCTTAGGTTAGTTAGGTTTAACTAGTTCTAAGTTCTAGGGGACTAATGACCTCAGCAGTTGAGTCCCATAGTGCTCAGAACCATTTGAACCATTTGAACCTCTTGTTCCACTCGCAAATAGAGCGAAGGAATGGTTCAAATGGCTCTGAGCACTATGCGACTTAACTTCTAAGGTCATCAGTCGTCTAGAACTTACTCTAATTAAACCTAACTAACCTAAGAACATCACACACATCCATGCCCGAGGCAGGACTCGAACCTGCGACCGTAGCGGTCGCTCGGCTCCAGACTGTAGCGCCTAGAACAACACGGCGGAACGAGGGAAAAACGACTGTCTGTACGCTTCCGTATGAGCCCTAATTTCTCATATGTTATATTCGTGGTCCTTACACGCAATGTATGGTGGCGACAGTTGTTCGGCAGTCAGCTTCAAATGCCGAATCTCTAAATTTTCTCAATAGTGTTCCTGGAAAAGAATATTGCCCCTCAAGGGATTCCCATTTGAATTCCTGAAGTATATCTGGAACACTTACGGGTTTTTCGTACCTACCAGTAACAAATATTGCAGCCCACCTCTGAAATGCTTCGATGTCATCCTTCAATCCGACCTGGTATGGGTCCAAAACACTTGAACAGCACTCAAGAATAGGTCGCACCAGCGTCCCATACGCGATTTCCTTTGCAGAGAACCACTCTTTCCTAAAACTCTCCCAATAAACCGAAGTCGACCATTTGCCTTCCCTACCACAGCTTTCACATGCTATTTCTATCTCATATCGCTTTCCAGTTTTGCGCCCAGATATTTAAACTACATGACTGTGTCAAGCAGGATACTAGTAATGTCGTATCCGAACATTAAGGTACAGATTTGTTCTTCCTATTCATCCGCATTAACTTACATTTTTCCACATTTAGGACTACCTGCCATTCATCACACCAGCTGTAAATTTTGTGGAAGTCGTCTTTTATCTTCCTACAATCACTCAACTTCGACATGTTACTGTACACCACGGCTCCATCAGCAAACAACCGCAGACTGCTGCCCACCTTGTCAGCCAAATCACACACATATACACACATCAAGAAAAGTTTTGCATCACTCCAGTTCCCAGAACTCCTGAAGCAGGCATTGACTGTGGATGTTGTATCACAGACACAGTCCCTTTGACTGTTCAGAGATGCCACTAAACCCACCCAAAGATGTAAATAACCATGCATGAGCAGCGACTATTAGACAGAGGGAGCCCGTCAGCCGATCAGTTCCAGTCATTCCACAGGAGTTCAACCTTGCCCGGATGGTCAACCCCGCGATTCCATCGCGTCCACATTGTTACTTTGTGCCAGGAAGGGCTCTCAACAATGGGAGTGTCCAGGCGTCTCGGGGTGAACCAAAGCGATGTTGTCTGGACATGGAGGAGATATAGAGAGACAGGATGCCATTATGTTGGGCCGACGTACGCTGCTGGTGGTCATGGAAGGCGCCGTAACGGTTGTACAATACGTGAATGCCATCCTCCGACCGATAGTGCAACCATATTGGCAGCTTATTGGCAAGGCATTCGACTTCATGGACGACAATTCGAGCCCCCATCGCGCACATCTTGTGCATGACTTCATTCAGGATAACGACATCGCTCGTCTAGAGTGGCCAGCATGCTGTCCAGACATGAACCCTATCGTCATGCCGGGGTAGATTGAAAAGGGCTGTTTATGGACGACGTGACACACCAACCACTCTGAGGGCTCTACGCCGAATCGCCGTTGAGGAGTGGGACAATCTGGACCAACAGTGCCTTTATGAACTTGCGGATAGTATGCCACGACGAATACGGGCATGCATCAATGCAAGAGGACGTGCTAGTGGGTATTAGAGGTACCGGTGTGTACAGCAATCAGGACCACCAACTCTGAAGATCTCGCTATATGGTGGTACAACATGCAATGTGTGGTTTTCATGAGCAATAAAAAGGGTGGAAATGATGTTTATGTTGATCTCTATTCCAATTTTCTGTACAGGTTCCAGAACTCTCGGAACCGAGGTGATGCAAAACCTTTTCTCATCTGTGTACGTAGAGAACAACAGTGGTTCTGTCACACTTCCGTGGGGAACTCTTGACGATACCCCTGTCTCTGATGAACACTCGCCGTCGAGGACAACATACTGGGTTCTATAATTTGAAAAGCCTTCGAGCCACTCACGTATCTGTGAACTTATTCCATATACTCAAGGTACCCTCCGCCACACACCGTCAGGTGTCTTTCGGAGTATGGATGTAGATGTAGATGCAGATATGCTCGTACCTTCTTTAACAGCCTGCAATGGGGCACCATGTCAAATGCTTTCTGTAAATCTAGAAATATGGAATCTGCCTGTTCTCCATCATCCAGAGTTCTCAGTATATCATGTGAGAAAAGGGCAAGCTGAGTTTCGCACGAGCGGTGCTTCCTACAACCATGCTAGTTCGTGGACATAAGCTTCTTAGCCTCAGGAAAGTTTATTGTGTACGAACTGAGAATATGTTCAAGGAATTTGCAGCAAAAAAGTGTTCAAATGTGTGTGAAATCTTATGGGACTTAAATGCTAAGGTCATCAGTCCCTAAGCTTACACACTACTTAACCTAAATTATCCTAAGGACAAACACACACGCACCCATGCCCGAGGGAGGACTCGAACCTCCGCGGGGACCAGCCGCAAAGTCCAGGACTGCAGTGCCCTCGACCGCTCGGCTAATCCCGCACGGAATTTGCAGCAAACAGAAGTTTGGGATATTGTTCTGCAATTTTGCAGCTCCGTTCCTTTACCTTTCTTATGTACTAGAGTCACCTGCGCTTTTTTCCAGTCGCTTGGCACTTTGTGCTGTATGTTAAATATATATTCAGTTGACCAGTTTCTGACGTGCAAACTCCTATGGCACGAATAACAGATGTTGTAAAGGGGAAAAAGGGAGAGGTATTTGCAAAGACATTGAAAGAAACCAAGTTAAGTATTGAAGGGCGTGTGTGAGAGACTGCCTTGACGATCAACAGCAGCAGTAAATTAAGAATGAACTCGCAAATTGCGATTGTGATTCTGTGTGCACAAGGGAGAGCAGACACCAGGACTGATGAAGATTTTAGGCACTCTTGGAAGCATGCTCGGATAGCCGAAGTGGTTACCGTGACCACTCGCGACAAATGGAAAATCCTGGTTCAAGCCCCAGTCAAGCACAAATTGTCATTTGTTCTTAAATATTCTACGGCTGACGAAGAAGCACAATCGCAGTTCGGGAGTTCATTCTTTGAGTACAGTATCATTCGCAAGGAATCACTGCAGTATGAATGAGCTGATGTGGAGACCTAGCAGAGTGGCAGTAAGGAGCTATTGTGTTGGGCCGTGCCCAAAAGAACTATGCGAATGAAGTTGCCGGACTTGTTGGTGTATATTCACAGACCTACAATAACAGAGACGAAAGTTTCGTTATTTTGGCCTAAGTGGTTTGTTACACTCCATACGTTTAAAGTACTAGCACCACATGGCAAATTATTTCGGTGTGTAAAAAAACAAATGTGCAGAGAGTAATAAATATTATACAGACCAAACTCGGCGAAACTATCACATCTGTAAGAACGAACGTAGTGGGCGGAATAGTTGGCTGAAGTTCGTGGCGCATATGCAAACCAGCAAACACAAACTTCGTGCAGAAGGAGAAGAGACGAAACTACTGCACAGAGTTTCAAAAGAGTTCTTATCTAAACATGCTAGAAAAAATTGGGATTTACGCCTATCGGTAAAAAATTCCGGGAGAGCTGCTGCAAGAAGAAATTTATTTTGCTCACAGTAGTTATTATGAAATTTTCAAAGGCACGTTTTAGGCTGTACAATTGCACCGTGTTGGGATAGGATTGGTACTGTACAACGATTCTGCTGCGGCAGCGTCGAGTCTGACACAACAGAACAGAAGAAATCTCAGTTTGGAGCCCTCTACTATGATGCAATGGAAAACTAAAGAGGACACATTCTAAAAAGTTTTGTAACTGTTTTCTTTTAATGAGATGTTTTTCTCCATCTAGTAAATCCTCTGCAATCTTTTATTTTTAATGCTCTGGAACATTTTGAGTGTAAATTGTTTCAAGGATGCATTTTAAATCGATTAGTACGTGTAGACGTCGGGCATTAAGGATGCGTATGATTCTTACACCAATCAAACTACGTTGAAATTTTAATATATGCGATATAACTAAATTCCCTTTAGAGGCGTTGAGGAGTTGCTGTGGGGACAAAGACGGTTAAGTTCAGCGTACGAACTCATGTCCGGAAACGTACCGTTTTGCAGCTACAGGCAAAATATGACAACACACGTTCAAATCTTCCGCATTTTCGGCGACACTGACCAGATTATTGCACACGTCATTCACCTATCACCTAATGTCCCACGCCCACTAAAGGTTGTTCTACATGCTTTTCAGTTGAGTTTGTGCTCTGGCCAGAGAGGTTTGTACCTGCTTTTATGCTTGTGGTCTCTTTTCACACTGTATTACTCTACCCACTTACAGAGCTTTGTACCTCCAGCTGTGTTTGTGGGCTTTATTCGTGGTAATCATTCACTACAATACAGAATGCAAATGTCTTCCGGAACAGGCCACGAAAGCCCAGTGGTACCGACCGGCCGTCGTGTCATCCTCAGTCCACAGGCGTCACTGGATGCGGGTATGGAAGGGCATGTGGTCAGCACACCGCTCTGCTGGCCGTATGTCAGTTTTCGTGACAGGAGCCGCTACTTCTCAGTCAAGCAGCTCCTCAGTTTGCCTCACAAGGGCTGAGTGCACCCCGCTTGCCAACAGCGTTCGGCAGACCGGGTGGTCACCCATCCAAGTCCTAGCCCAGCCCGACAGCACTTCTGTGATCTGAGGGGAAACGGCGTTGCCACTGCGGAAAGGCCGTGGGCATACAGAAGGCAAGCTGTACGTAAATTTCATTTTTAGTACTGTCCTGTTGACCATAGGGAACTACATGTTTGCGGAATACGCCGACAGGATGTTATTGTACGGCGAAGCTCGATGCAATGGGAGAGGTGCTCCGTCAGTTGAATGCGGAGCGTTTTCCACTGCGCCAGAGACTGCCGCACTCCCTCTTCGTAGTGCAGCCCCAGCGGGCCTCCGATATGGGTACTTTCATCACCAGCAGAGCCGACTGTGCTGCCCCACGGCAGCGCCGCACATTCGAGTTCGAAGAGGCTGTACTCCACATAGGGAAGAGGACGGGATGACGTGTACCAGAAACACAGCAGGTACACTGTGTATCACCAGGTTCTCTGGCGTGTTCTGCATGAGCAGGAGCTACATCAGTACTACCCAATGCAGCTACAGGATTGTGCGTCTGCAGTCTACTTCTACAGGTGGTTCTTGCACCACTGTGTGGACGTCCTACGGCGGATCCCTTCCACGGATGAAGCCAAGTTCATCAGGCGAGGTGATCTCAATTCCCACAACAATCATGTATCGGCTGATGAAAATCCGCAAGGTGTGTGGCCCCGCCGGCCGAAGTGGCCGTGCGGTTAAAGGCGCTGCAGTCTGGAACCGCAAGACCGCTACGGTCGCAGGTTCGAATCCTGCCTCGGGCATGGATGTTTGTGATGTCCTTAGGTTAGTTAGGTTTAACTAGTTCTAAGTTCTAGGGGACTAATGACCTCAGCAGTTGAGTCCCATAGTGCTCAGAGCCATTTGAACCATTTTTTTTGTGTGGTCCCGAGAGTTTCAGGAACGATACGCTCTGACTACTTCGGAAGCGTTCCACAACATCTCATGCGTGCCACGTATTTTTGATTCACTGGTGGTCTACTGTATGGACTCTGGAAGATGTGCCATTGTATGTGTATCAAGACATGTGGTTATAGCACAATGACGCATCACCTCATTTTTCACATGTGGTCTGGGATCATCTGGGCCAACAATCTGGCCAACAGTGCATAGATTGTGGTGGCCTGATTGCTTGGCCTACCTGATCTCCCAACTTGAACCTGCTAGGTCTACTATCTGTTGGATCACATGAAATCCTTGACCAAGGAGACACGCCCCCCCCCCTCCCCTCCCCCTGATATCCGAGAAAGACCTGCTGGCACGGGTTACGGCTGTGGTAGATGTTGGGGGGCCAGGGATTGGTGACTGTGAGAACCTGAACATGGTAGAGAGGTACCTTATCTGTGCTGACGTCGATGGTCGTCACATAGAGTCCTACCCGTTAGCGGACCAAGACGGTAAGCTGCAGAAGCCATACAGGAACGTGCGTTATGGTTTTTGCACGCAGCAGTAAAACTCTACGTTTCTGGACATGAGTATCTATTCTAAGCTTAACATTTTGGTCCCATTACAAGTTCTTCAAAGTCTGTATAGGAAATTTAGTTACACCCTGTATAGTGACACAATGCAAGTCTGGCTTTAGTATACAACAGTGCCACGCTCTGTTTCCATTAAGACTGGTCACTCTGTGACTATATGAATTGTTTGTTATACAACGCTTGTATCTGAATATGGGCGACAACACACGAAACTCGTAATTCTGATGTAACAAGACCGTGATCGACAGACTGAAACTAAGTGAATTCTCATGTATCTTATGTTGTATATACTGAAGTATAAAAATAAATACAAAAAAATTAAAAGTTAAAAAATATGTGTATAAATAAAACAAATAGAAACAGATCTTCATGCATGCCATCGTGCCTTAGACAATGAACTATGTATCTCCATGACGTCATTGACATCTTGTGGACATCACTGGAGATATACTTTGATTGGCTTCCTCAATTCCCAACTTTGTGCAATTCTTCATTAGCCTTGAGCCGACGTTGATCTGTGTGGAACTATACAGTATTATTTCGCACAACGAGTAGTCTGATGTGATAAAGTCCAGGTTTGGTTGAGGCCACTTCACTGGAGCAGGAGGTGTTGCTGAACCACGCCCAATCCTGTGGCCTCGAAAATGAATCATCGAAAAACTCTCACACTTGAATAGCAAAGTTTGCTGTAACCACACTATGATCCACGATTCTCTAGCCATCTAGCTGAGGTATTCACCACAGTTTCGACATGTCCAAATAAGAATTTCCAGTCACATATCTTTCAATAAAATATGGTGCGAACGAGTTTTGTGTTGAAATGCCTGCCCATATCATAAACCGAGCGAGGTGGCGCAGTGGTTAGCACACTGGACTCGCATTCGGGAGGACGACGGTTCAATCCCGTCTCCAGCCATCCTGATTTAGGTTTTCCGTGATTTCCCTAAATCGTTTCAGGCAAATGCCGGGATGGTTCCTTTGAAAGGGCACGGCCGATTTCCTTCCCAATCCTTCCCTAACCCGAGCTTGCGCTCCGTCTCTAATGACCTCGTTGTCGACGGGACGTTAAACACTAACCACCACCAACCACCACCATATCATAACATGAGCAGGTTGCTTTCCAACTCATGCACATAATGGAGATTTTTTTTTAGACTAGGAAACCAAATTCCTTTCGCATGAATTGCAATACATCGCACTCTCATCAGAAAATAACCATCTTATGCGATATACGTTATTTGTGAAGTGTGGCAACAATGCATGCCACGTTACAACTCGCTGCTGTACGTTGTTACCAGAGAACCCATTCAGAAACGTTAGTCTGAATCACTTCATGCAATACTGACAACAGTGCTTTTTGATAGCTACAAAGCAAGGGTAACAATGAAACAACTGTTTATTTCGTCAATTGAACGAACTTAAGAGGGGCATGGGGTCTTTTCAGATACACTGTGTGTGCACATCTTTCACGTAATATTTTGTCCCACTGTGATGATGTACATATGCCACGCTGATATTCTGAATAGCCTTCATGCTGTTAATATATTTTGCACTGAAACGTAACTGGAGGTCGTCAGGTTATATGTGGTATTTACGGTGGGGCAGATTCAATGACACACTATGACTTGTGTCGAGAAGAGCCCGGTCTGTACATCTGTGTCTACATGTCTCCACATCTCGCCCTGGAAATGAATCATTGTTAGCGCGGTGTCGTGTATCCGTGCAACACTTGTACTGCTTGTAGAGAAACGATGGGGTGAGACTGGCAAATAAAATGAGATCAACACACGATAAACAATTTCATTATTTCGATCTTCCTTCCTACTCTACATGGACTACATCTTCCCGATATGGCCTCGTGGTGAAAATGCACTGCAGCAGTTCGTTAATCACATGGCAGTGTACAACATTAAATTCGCTTTCGAGATGGACACAGATGGCAAGCTACCATTCTCGGATGTTTTAACTGAACAGGAAGCCAGCTCGGTCATCAGTGTACAGGAAACTAACACACACTGATGGGTACTTGAACGCTAGTAATTTTCACCATTCTGTACACATGGAAGAGGTTCTGAACACGTCTGTACATAGGGTAAATGTTATTTCTGACGATGACAATTCATAGCCAGAATTGTAGAAATCCAGATGCGTGTTCAGAGAGAACGGTTACAGCAAGGGAGACATTACAAACGCTTTCAGATGTTGCCGACGAAGGACATCTTTGAATCGGGGGAAGATTCATGATAGCTACTTTCCTGCCACACTGTGAGGCGATGAGCAGCAAGATACCACGCTTGGTGCACAGGCGTGGATTGAGGTCAGTGTTCTGGACTGAATCCTAGACAAATAATACACTATGTGATCTAAAGTATTCGGACACCTGACTGAAAATGAATTACAAGTTCGTGGCGCTCTCCATCGGTAATGCTGGAATTCAATATGGTGTTGGCACACCCAAAACCTCGATGACAGCTTCCACTCTCGCAGGCACACGTTCAGTCAGGTGCTGGAAGGTTTGTTGGGGAATGGCAGCCCATTCTTCACGGAGTGCTGCTCTGAGGAGAGGTATCGATGTTGGTCAGTGAGGCCTGGCACGAAGTCGGCGCTCCAAAACATCCCAAAGGCGTTCTGTAGGATTCAGGTCAGGACTTTGTGCAGGCCAGTCCTTTACAGGATGTTATCGTCGTGTAACCACTGCGCCACAGGTCGTGCATTATGAACAGGTGCCCAACCGTGTTGAAGGATGCAATTGTCAACCCCGAATTGCTTTTCAACAGTGGGAAGCAAGAAGGTGCTTAAAACATTAATACAAAAAGGTATGGCCAATCTTTCAGGAAACGTTCAAAAATGGCTCTGAGCACTATGGGACTTAACATTTATGGTCATCAGTCCCCTAGAACTTAGAACTACTTAAACCTAATTAACCTAAGAACATCACACAACACTCAGTCATCACGAGGCAGAGAAAATTCCTGACCCCGCCGAGAATCGAACCCGGGAATTTCAGGAAACATTCATCACACACAAATAAAGAAAAGATGTTATGTGGACATGTGTCCGGAAACGCTTAATTTCCATGTTAGAGCTCATTTTAGTTTCGTCAGTATGTACTGTACTTCCTCGATTCACCGCCAGTTGGCTCAATTGAAGGAAGGTAATGTTGACTTCGGTGCTTGTGTTGACATGTGACTCATTGTTCTACAGTACTAGCATCAAGCACATCAGTACGTAGCATCAACAGGTTAGTGTTCATCACGAAAGTGGTTTTGCAGTCAGTGCAATGTTTACAAATGCGGAGTCGGCAGATGCCCATTTGATGTATGGATTAGCACGGGGCAATAGCCGTGGCGCGGTACGTTTGTATCGAGACAGATTTCCAGAACGAAGGTGTCCCGACAGGAAGACGTTCGAAGCAATTGATCGGCGTCTTAGGGAGCACGGAACATTCCAGCCAATGACTCGCGACTGGGGAAGACCTAGAACGACGAGGACACCTGCAATGGACGAGGCAATTCTTCGTGCAGTTGACGATAACCCTAATGTCAGCGTCAGAGAAGTTGCTGCTGTACAAGGTAACGTTGACCACGTCAGTGTATGGAGAGTGCTACGGGAGAACCAGTTGCTTCCGTACCAAGTACAGCGTGTGCAGGCACTATCAGCAGCTGATTGGCCTCCACGGGTACACTTCTGCGAATGGTTCATCCAACAATGTATCAATCCTCATTTCAGTGCAAACGTTCTCTTTACGGATGAGGCTTCATTCCAACGTGATCAAATTGTAAATTTTCACAATCAACATGTGTGGGCTGACGAGAATCCGCACGCAATTGCGCAATCACGTCATGAACACAATTTTCTGTGAACGTTTGGGCAGGCATTGTTGGTGATGTCTTGATTGGGCCCCATGTTCTTCCACCTACGCTCAATGGAGCACGTTATCATGATTTCATACGGGATACTCTACCTGTGCTGTTGAACATGTGCCTTTACAAGCAAGACACAACATGGGGTTCATGCACGATGGAGCTCCTGCACATTTCAGTCGAAGTGTTCGTACGCTTCTCAACAACAGATTCGGTGACCGATGGATTGGTAGACGCGGACCAATTCCATGGCCTCCACGCTCTCCTGACCTCAACATTCTTGACTTTCATTTATGGGGGCATTTGAAAGCTCTTGTCTACGCAACCCCGGTACCAAATATAGAGACTCTTCGTGCTCGTGTTGTGTACGGCTGTGATACAATACGCCATTCTCCAGGGCTGCATCAGCGCATCAGGCATTCCATACCACGGAGGGTGGATGCATGTATCCTCGCTAACGGAGGATATTCTCAACATTTCCTGTAACAAAGTGTTTGAAGTCACGCTGGTACGTTCTGTTGCTGTGTGTTTCCATTCCATGATTAATGTGATTTGAAGAGAAGTAATAAAATGAGCTCTAACATGGAAAGTAAGCGTTTCCGGACACATGTGCATTAACATATTTTCTTTCTTTGTGTGTGAGGAACGTTTCCTGAAAGTTTGGCCGTACCTTTTTGTAACACCCTGTGTAGGTATGTGCTCTCATAGTGCCACGCAAAACAACAAGGATACAATCACTCTCCATGAAAAACACGACCACACCATAGCACCACCGCCTCCGAATTTCACTGTTGACACTACACACGCTGGCAGATGACGTTCAACGGACTTTCGCCACACCCACACCCTGCCATCGGATCGCCACATTGTGTACCGTAATTCGTCACTCCACACAACGTTTTTCCACTGTTCAGCCGCCCAATGTTTACGCTCCTTACACCAAGCGAGGCGTCGTTTGGCAATTACCGGCTTGATGTGAGGCTTATGAGCAGCCGCTCGACCATGAATTCAAGTTTTGTCACCTCCTGCCTAATTGTCATAGTACTTGCAGAGGATTCGGATGCAGTTTGGAATTCCTGTGTGATAGCCTGGATAGATGTCTGCCTATTACACTTACGACACCCTTCAACTGTCGATGGTGTCTGTCAGTCAACAAACGAGGTCAGCCTGTGCGCTTCTGTGCTGTGCGTATCCCTTCACGTTTCCACTTCACCATCACATCGGAAACAGTGGACCTACGGATGTTTAGGAGTGTGGAAATCTCGCACACAGACTTACGACGCAAGTGACACCCTATCACCTGACCACGTCGGTGAGTTCCGCGGAGCGCCCCATTTTGTTCTCTCATGATGTCTAATGACTACTGAGGTCGCTGATATGGAGTACCTGGCAGTAGGTGGCAGCACAATGCGCCCAATATGAAAAACGTATTGATTTCGAGGTGTCCGGATACTTTTGATCACATAGCGTATGTTACGCCCAGTTAAAGTCGAGATGGCTCCTCAAGAGCTCTGTGCGTATGGCGTCCCTGCGAATACTGCTGCTTCTATGTGGTCCAGTCGCACTAAAACGACCAACACCTATTTTCGACGCCAGTGTGCAATAACCACTCACACAGGGTCGTTGGCGACAGTAGCAGTGTTGACCATATAAGGCGCGTCGGGGGAAGCGGAAAACAGAGCAGTCGTTGTCGTAATGTGGAGATTAAGTGATAGTTGCTCACGTGCCACCGAGAAAATATACTGTGCATCGCAAAATAGTACTATCCAAAATCGTCGCCGAGGCGGCTTGGTGAACCACAGGCCATAGATGACAAGGGTAAACGATGGCTATCTACGTGTGTACTGTCGAATAGACGTGCAGCTTCTGAGCAACTGACCACACAGATTAACCAACGTGCACCAACATTGTCCCCTCAATGACTGTTCTGCGAATGTTGCTGTGTATTGGCCTCCGCTGCGGGCGCTTAGTTCACAGACCCATGCTGAATGCTGTTCATTGGCGAGGAAGGCTGGAATTTGCTTCCACTGAGTGGCGTTTTCGGATTAATTATTTTTTGTGCTCCATCGGCAAGAAAGCTGATGGCGTATGCGGCGAGAGTCGTCTGAAAGCAAACACCCTGGAAGAGTCATTGGTCCAGGCAAGAGGAAGGAGCGTTATGGTCTGGGGAATGTTTCCGTGGCACTCGCTGGGTGATTTCGTCATTCTGGAAGGCACTATCATTCAACAAAAACACGAGTTGCGACAATAAAGTAATGAGACTGATGTGAAAAAAGGTTGCTTACCGTTTTAGTCAAGTTTAGTGTTGTCTCCTTGAAAGTAGTTCCCTTCTGATTGCACGCACTTTTTCCAGCGCCTCTGCCATTGATGGTAACATATCCGGAACTCATCTTCTGTAATATCCTCCAAGAGCCTCGTCACAGCTTTATGGACATCTTGTGTTGTTTGAAAATGGTTTCCCTTGACCGCCGTTTTGACTCTTGGAAATAGAAAAAAGTCGCACGGAGCGATATCTGTTGAAAAAGGTGGCTGTGGTGGTACTGAAATTTGTTTTGAGGTTAAAAATTTCCTGTACTGACAGAGCAGTATCGGATAGCGCATTATCGTGATGCAGAATCCAATTATGAGCAATGTTGGCACGGACACGAAGAACTCTTTTACGATGTCTTTCTAAAATTTCTTTGTAGTAATATTGGTTAACTGTTTGTCCAGGAGGCACCCACTCTTTATGAACAATTCCCTTGGAATTAAAGAAGCACACAAGCGTGCATTTCACTTTTGACTTTGACTTGCGAGCTTTTTTTGGTCTGTGTGATCCCTTTGAGCACCACTGCGAACTTTGGCGTTTTGTCTCTCGATCGTACTGAAAAAAAAAAACAACTTTCATCACCAGTGATAACATGACTCAACAATTCTGTATTGATTTCCGTTTGCTCTAACAGATCGGCCACCACATTTTTCCGTGTTTCTCGCTGTTGTGGTGTGAGATTTTTGGGGACCATTTTTGCACAAATTTTTCTCATACCAAAGTCTTCAGTTATTACTAGACGAACCGTTTCTCGACTGATGTTCACTTGTTCTGCAATTATTTTCGTGGATAATCTTCGATCAGATCGTACTAGTTCACGCACCCTGGCCAAGTTGACATCCGTCCGTGAGGTTGATGGTCGTACACTGCGGTCTTCATCTTCAACATTCGTTCTGCCTTCACTAAAATTTTTATGCCAATGGAAAACTTGAGCTCTTGACATAACCTCCTCTACAAAAGTCTTCTGAAGCTTACCCTAAGTTGTCGCGTTTTCACCCAATTTAACGCAAAAAGAAATGGCATACTAATGTGCAATATTACACTCCTGGAAATTGAAATAAGAACACCGTGAATTCATTGCCCCAGGAAGGTGAAACTTTATTGACACATTGCTGGGGTCAGATACATCACATGATCACACTGACAGAACCACAGGCACATAGACACAGGCAACAGAGCATGCACAATGTCGGCACTAGTACAGTGTATATCCACCTTTCGCAGCAATGCAGGCTGCTATTCTCCCATGGAGACGATCGTAGAGATGCTGGATGTAGTCCTGTGGAACGGCTTGCCATGCCATTTCCACCTGGCGCCTCAGTTGGACCAGCGTTCGTGCTGGACGTGCAGACCGCGTGAGACGACGCTTCATCCAGTCCCAAACATGCTCAATGGGGGACAGATCCGGAGATCTTGCTGGCCAGGGTAGTTGACTTACACCTTCTAGAGCACGTTGGGTGGCACGGGATACATGCGGACGTGCATTGTCCTGTTGGAACAGCAAGTTCCCTTGCCGGTCTAGGAATGGTAGAACGATGGGTTCGATGACGGTTTGGATGTACCGTGCACTATTCAGTGTCCCCTCGACGATCACCAGTGGTGTACGGCCAGTGTAGGAGATCGCTCCCCACACCATGATGCCGGGTGTTGGCCCTGTGTGCCTCGGTCGTATGCAGTCCTGATTGTGGCGCTCACCTGCACGGCGCCAAACACGCATACGACCATCATTGGCACCAAGGCAGAAGCGACTCTCATCGCTGAAGACGACACGTCTCCATTCGTCCCTCCATTCACGCCTGTCGCGACACCACTGGAGGCGGGCTGCACGATGTTGGGGCGTGAGCGGAAGACGGCCTAACGGTGTGCGGGACCGTAGCCCAGCTTCATGGAGACGGTTGCGAATGGTCCTCGCCGATACCCCAGGAGCAACAGTGTCCCTAATTTGCTGGGAAGTGGCGGTGCGGTCCCCTACGGCACTGCGTAGGATCCTACGGTCTTGGCGTGCATCCGTGCGTCGCTGCGGTCCGGTCCCAGGTCGACGGGCACGTGCACCTTCCGCCGACCACTGGCGACAACATCGATGTACTGTGGAGACCTCACGCCCCACGTGTTGAGCAATTCGGCGGTACGTCCACCCGGCCTCCCGCATGCCCACTATACGCCCTCGCTCAAAGTCCGTCAACTGCACATACGGTTCACGTCCACGCTGTCGCGGCATGCTACCAGTGTTAAAGACTGCGATGGAGCTCCGTATGCCACGGCAAACTGGCTGACACTGACGGCGGCGGTGCACAAATGCTGCGCAGCTAGCGCCATTCGACGGCCAACACCGCGGTTCCTGGTGTGTCCGCTGTGCCGTGCGTGTGATCATTGCTTGTACAGCCCTCTCGCAGTGTCCGGAGCAAGTATGGTGGGTCTGACACACCGGTGTCAGTGTGTTCTTTTTTCCATTTCCAGGAGTGTATGTGGTTCCATTTCCGTAGCGAGAGACACAAACACGTGTTAACTTATTACAGCACAACAAACGCCTGAGCAGTTGCATCGATGTGCCGCTTGGACTAGAAGCAGCTTATAGAACAAGGTCAAAGATATTGTGCCTACGCAAGCCTGCAGGGTTGGCACATATTGCAAAGAAACTCAGTCCCATTACTTTATTGTCACACCTCGTATGTATTTCTCCCAGGGGATCATGTACACCCCTATATGGTGTTTGCTTTCCTCGGCACGATGGCGTCTGTCAACAAGGCAATGATTGCAAGGTGTCACACAGATCGCGCAGTGTGTGTGTGATTCGAAGGACCCTGGCCCCAGACACCGCGAATTTAAACTCGATCGAGAATCCGTCTGACCACCTTGATCGAGCTCTTCGCGCCATGGATCCTCAACAGAGAAACCTAGTGCAGCTGACGACGAAGTCAGAGTCAACATTGTTCCACATCCCTGTCGGTGCCTTCCAGCATCCCACTGACTCTATTCCTGTACGTCCGCATTTCAGATACATTTCATGCTTTTGACAGATGGTGGCAATAATGTGACTGGAACGTGTATTAACGAAGGGAACTTGAGGAGTCGGCCATAGCTGCACATTGCCTGGAAATCGGAAGTAAAAGATAAATAAATAAAATAAAAGAACAGGCTCTTGGCTTGTGCTTCATATTGGGATTCCAGCATAAAGGACGCGACCTAGATTCGAGTAAACCGCTGCAGTTCCAACAGAGACCAGGGGTACTGTTTGACCTGGGCGTTGGACTGGTTCAGGATATGGAGCGAAAGAAAGACCGGAGCTGTTAGGAGTTTCTCAACGCGCCTTTCTGCGCACGCTTTACTTCGTCCCTCTCTGGAAGG
Source organism: Schistocerca americana (assembly GCF_021461395.2). NCBI lineage: Eukaryota > Metazoa > Arthropoda > Insecta > Orthoptera > Acrididae > Schistocerca > Schistocerca americana. Next base: position 79,741,388 of record NC_060127.1, read on the forward strand.
TTGTATATAAGCGGAACACTGTGCCATCCCCGGAAGTGAGAGGTGTTTACTCGATGATGATGATGATGATGATGACGATGATTGGTTTGTGGGGCGCTCAAGGGCGCGGTTATCAGCGCCCGTACAAATTCCGAATCTTTACACAGTCCAGTCTCGCCGCTTTCACGAATGATGGTGAAATGATGAGGACAACACAAACACCCAGCCTCCGGGAGGAGAAAATCCGCCACCCGGCTGGGAATCGAACCCGGGATCCCGTGATCCAGAGGCAGCAATGCTAGCCAATAGACCACGAGCTGCAGATGTTTTTACTCGGGACAACAATGGCGGAAATAGCCGTCGGAAGTACGAGCGTTGTTCCTGAAGTAGCGCGGCTTGTAAACCGAGAGCATTTTATCAGGTATGTTACAGCGAAAGACTCCGAGGACATTAACTCTGCCGGTCGCTGTGGCCGAGTGGTTCTGCGCGCTTCAGTCTGGAACCGCGCGATCGCTACAGTCGCAGGTTCGAATCCTGCCTCGGGCATGGATGTGTGTGATGTTCTTAGGTTAGTAAAGTAGTTCTAAGTTCTAGGGGACTGATGACCTCAGATGTTAAGCCCCAAAGTGCTCAGAGCCATTTGAACCATTTTGAACATATAATTTTCTACAGTGCGTAGCTGATTCGCTCTATATTTCTACATAACTTTTATTAACAAGAATGCTGTTTTCTTTGTTTTTGCGAAAGGCTGGTTGCTACTCGTCTTGCAACCCCTCCTTACGTATCGGGTATTTTTTGAAACTAACGTTGGTTAGTTGATTTGGGGAAGGGGATCCAACAATGAGGAAGGTTGGGGAAGGATATTTGCCGTGCCCTTTCAAAGGAACCATGATGGTATTTGCCTGAAGCGATTTAGGGAAACTATGGAAAACGTAAATCAGGATGGGCGGACGCGGGTTTGAACCGTCACCCTCCCGAAAGTGAGTCTAGTGTGCTAACAATTGCGCCACCTCACTCGGTTTTTGAAACTAAAATTTATTCGAACTGGCCATGAACAATTCCCATTCTTCATAAAATCACGAATTTTCGTTTCATAGCAGAAAAATTAAATTAAAGAATAATAATATCCAGTGGAATAGAAATTATATGCAAAGCAGCAAGGGGCTTTTATTCAAAGAGTTTCTAACCAACGTTCCTCTTGTTTCATAACTATTACGTAAACCCAAAGCACGTTTTGTTAACGTCTTTCGCGTCTGTTAGTCTCTAGTGTCTGTGGGTCTTTAGCGTGTGGGAATCTTTGTGTTCCGAGATTCTAGTGTCAGAGCTTTTAGCGTTGTAGTTCTGAATATTCGAGACGCTTAAGTTCGTGCGCCACTGCGTGAAATAGTTAACTTCATTGGAAGCCGGGCGAATTAAAAGTAAATTTCTTTGCCTTTCGATTGTAGACCCTGTTTGGATATTTACTATCGGACTCAAGTATGATTATCGATCGTAGTGAATCATATCAAATAAACTGTGTTAAACCAACCCAGTGACTTTTGAAGGAAATACACTCCTGGAAATGGAAAAAAGAACACATTGACACCGGTGTGTCAGACCCACCATACTTGCTCCGGACACTGCGAGAGGGCTGTACAAGCAATGATCACACGCACGGCACAGCGGACACACCAGGAACAGCGGTGTTGGCCGTCGAATGGCGCTAGCTTCGCAGCATTTGTGCACCGCCGCCGTCAGTGTCAGCCAGTTTGCCGTGGCATACGGAGCTCCATCGCAGTCTTTAACACTGGTAGCATGCCGCGACAGCGTGGACGTGAACCGTATGTGCAGTTGACGGACTTTGAGCGAGGGCGTATAGTGGGCATGCGGGAGGCCGGGTGGACGTACCGCCGAATTGCTCAACACGTGGGGCTTGAGGTCTCCACAGTACATCGATGTTGTCGCCAGTGGTCGGCGGAAGGTGCACGTGCCCGTCGACCTGGGACCGGACCGCAGCGACGCACGGATGCACGCCAAGACCGTAGGATCCTACGCAGTGCCGTAGGGGACCGCACCGCCACTTCCCAGCAAATTAGGGACACTGTTGCTCCTGGGGTATCGGCGAGGACCATTCGCAACCGTCTCCATGAAGCTGGGCTACGGTCCCGCACACCGTTAGGCCGTCTTCCGCTCACGCCCCAACATCGTGCAGCCCGCCTCCAGTGGTGTCGCGACAGGCGTGAATGGAGGGACGAATGGAGACGTGTCGTCTTCAACGATGAGAGTCGCTTCTGCCTTGGTGCCAATGATGGTCGTATGCGTGTTTGGCACCGTGCAGGTGAGCGCCACAATCAGGACTGCATACGACCGAGGCACACAGGGCCAACACCCGGCATCATGGTGTGGGGAGCGATCTCCTACACTTGCCGTACACCACTGGTGATCGTTGAGGGGACGCTGAACAGTGCACGGTACATCCAAACCGTCATCGAACCCATCGTTCTACCATTCCTAAACCGGCAAGGGAACTTGCTGTTCCAACAGGACAATGCACGTCCGCATGTATCCCGTGCCACCCAACATGCTCTAGAAGGTGTAAGTCAACTGCCCTGGCCAGCAGGATCTCCGGATCTGTCCCCCATTGAGCATGTTTGGGACTGGATGAAGCGTCGTCTCACGCGGTCTGCACGTCCAGCACGAACGCTGGTCCAACTGAGGCGCCAGGTGGAAATGGCATGGCAAGCCGTTCCACAGGACTACATCCAGCATCTCTACGATCGTCTCCATGGGAGAATAGCAGCCTGCATTGCTGCGAAAGGTGGATATACACTGTACTAGTGCCGACATTGTGCATGCTCTGTTGCCTGTGTCTATGTGCCTGTGGTTCTGTCAGTGTGATCATGTGATGTATCTGACCCCAGGAATGTGTCAATAAAGTTTCCCCTTCCTGGGACAATGAATTCACGGTGTTCTTATTTCAATTTCCAGGAGTGTGATTAGGTGTCCACGTGCTAAGCAAAATCGAAGATATGAGTTCATTTCGAAACACAAATCGGCCGCCTAGTAACTGTTAATGAGCATCTTTGGCGGCATCCACTAAACAACGAAGCTAGATGACACTAAAAATTTGAATTTAGACCTGTTGATCAACAGATATTGACGTACCTCGACGAGGTGAAGAATACTGGCTGGGCATAGAAAAAGGACGTTAGACCTGATCGTGGAAGTGCCAGTAGGCAGCAATAGGAGGCGTCACAGTCTCAAGATGATTCATCGTTGATTTCGCGGAAAGCTAGCCGCGATCTGTGTAACCTATGGTGGCTACATCAACTTCATCAACCAGAGACTGGCATTTCTCCTGCCATCTGTAGGGTACCAAGTTGGATGTCAGGTACATCGACTTACTTACTTCGTCGGTGATGCCGCTGTAGCCACACTCGCCACCAGGCTCCATGATGAAGCTGGCTGCCCTCAGGAGTCCTGTATCCGGTTTCAAATTACGCCCACGTCGTCCAAAGCCAACCAAGGTGCAAGTCTCCTCGAACTCTGGATCCAACCTGCAATAAAGCGGATGTTCACTGCCACTGACTGTACTGTGTGACAAACCTACAGGTGTTGTTGTGGTCTCCACTCCGAAAACTTATTTGATGCACATTTTCATCTCAGCATAACTACTGCTACTTACATTCATTTGAACCAGTTTATTGTAGTCGATACTCTCTCTCTCTCTACAAATTCTCCCCACACTTCTGTCTATTGTCAAATTAGCTATTCCTTGATGCCTCAGAATGTGACCTATTAACCGATCCCTTCTTTTACACTACTGGCCATTAAAATTGCTACACCAAGGAGAAATGCAGATGATAAACGGATATTCATTGGACAAATATATTATACTAGAACTAACATGTGGTTACATTTTCACGCAATTTGGGTGCATAGATCCTGAGAAATCAGTAGCCAGAACAACCACCTCTGGTCGTAATAACGACCTTGATCCGCCTGTGCATTGAGTCAAACAGAGCTTGGATGGCGTGTACAGGTACAGCCACCCATGCAGCTTCAACACGATACCACAGTTCATCAAGAGTAGTGACTGGCGTATTGTGACGAGCCAGTTGCTCGGCCACCATTGACCAGACGTTTTCAATTGGTGAGAGATCTGGAGAATGTGCTGGCCAGGGCAACAGTCGAACGTGTTCTGTATCCAGAAAGTCTCGTACAGGACCTGTAACATGTGGTCGTGCATTATCCTGATGAAATGTAGGGTTTCGCAGGGATCGAATGAAGGGTACAGCCACGGGTCGTAACACATCTGAAATGTAACGTCCAATGTTCAAAGTGCCGGCAATGCGAACAAGAGGTGACCGAGACGTGTAACCAATGGCACCTCATACCATCACGCCGGGTGATACGCCAGTATGGCGATGACGATTACACGCTTCTAATGTGCGTTCACTGCGATGTCGCCAATCACGGATGCGACCATCATGATGCTGTAAACAGAACCTGGATTCAGCCGAAAAAATGACGTTTTGCCATTCGTGCACCCAGGTTCATCGTTGAGTACACCATCGCAGGCGCTCCTGTCTGTGATGCAGCGTCAAGGGTAACCGCAGCCATGGTCTCCAAGCTGATAGTCCATGCTGATGCAAATGTCGTCGAACTGTTCGTGCAGATGGTTGTTGTCTTGCAAACGTCCCCATTTATTGACTCAGCGATCCGTTACAGCCATGCGGATAAGATGGTTGTCACCTCTACTGCTAGTGATACGAGGCAGTTGGGATACTGCACGGCTTTCCGTATTACCCTCCTGAACCCACAGATTCCATATTTTGCTAACCGTCATTGGATCTCGACCAACGCGAGCAGCAGTGTCTCGATATGATAAACCGCAATCGCGATAGGCTACAATCCGACCTTTATGAAAGTCGGAAACGTGATGGTACGCATTTCTCCTCCTTACACGAGACATCACAACAACGGTTCACCAGGCAACGGCGGTCAACTGCTGTTTGTGTATGAAAATTCGGTTGGACACTTTCTCATGGCAGCACGTGGTTGGTGTCGCCATCGGCGCCAACCTTGTGTAAATGCTCTGAAAAGCTAATCATTTGCATATCACAGCAACTTCTTCCTGTCGGTTAAATTTCGCGTCTGTAGCACATCATCTTCGTGGTGTAGCAATTTTAATGGCCAGTAGTGTAGTTCAGTTTCACCATAAATTTCTCTTTTCCCCAATTCAGTTCAGTATTTCCTAATGACCCACTTCATCGAACCATCTAATCTTCAGCAATACATCATCTCTTCAGGTCTTTAAACATTTTTCGCCCGAGTTTCATACCCACATAATGCTACACTCTAAAATCCTGATTTAGAAGTGACCTCATGACATTAAAATTTGTATTCGATATTAACAGATCTCTTTCTCTCTTTCAGAAATGCTTTTCCTGCTATATTGCCAACCTGCATTTCATATCTTTCCTACTTCAGCCATTGTCATTTATAGCAAATCTCGTTTATTAATTTCCGTTTCTCATTTCCTAATCTCCCTCTACACTGCCTGACTCAGTTCGACTATATTATTTTACTTTTTTAATGTTCATCTTATAATCTGTTTTCATGACATTATCCACACTGTTCAACTGCTCTCCCAAACCCTTTGCCGCCTATGACAGAAATACAGTTCCATATGCAAACCGTGAAGTTAAATTTCTGCTCCTTAAGTTTGAGTCCCATTCCAAATCCAAATATGTCCTTATTTTCCTTCACTGCTTGCTCGATGTACAGACTGGACGACATCGGGAGGGCAGTGGATGGGTGGGGGGAGGGGGAAGGTAGAACCCCGCCTCACTCCTTTCTCGAAGATATTCTGAGCTTTTAAGAGCATTGAGAGTGACCAAATTTGCGGACCAGCTCACTAAAAAAGTATAACACCGTTGGAGTGAAGAGACAGGACTCCAGATCCTGAAGCACAATAATCGTCTCTACCTTTATGAACAATAGAAGAAAATTTGTTCATCCAAGGTAGAATTGCGCAGGTCAAAATAGTCATCAGTGACCAAGCAGGACGCTGCAACAGAACATTTTCAGCATTCTAAACGAACTGTCGAACACCACGCATTAAGTAAACCATTACCACAAAGAAATAAACTTAAGACAACACTGTTGAACAAATTCAAACTTCGCAGCTGACAGTGTGTTACAGCAGAAAAAATAACAACCAGAATTCGCCAATGAATTTGAGAAAACGGAAGTAAACTCTGTGACAAAGACGCAATATAAATTATAAAAAGCAAATCATATCAGACAGTATTTCCAAACAAAAATAGCTAAACTTTATTCACGCCCTCTGGTCGCTTTAAAGATAAAAGGAACACAAAAACTCATTTGAAAGCCAAATAGTAATGAGTAACATTAAGCGGAGTTGAACTGTAGCAATGGTAAACGTCAAATGGGGCATATGTCAGTTGTTTTAACTGATTATAAACCCTTACTGCTATGTTCTAAGAAAAGTTCAAAACACACTACTGGTGGTGGTTCTCGGACCGGTCATTCAGGTTAAGGTGAACATTAACCAGGATGCTTGCTTTAACATACTCGGTGACCAAGTGATGCCACTCTTCTATATCTTCATGTTCTGTGGGCAACAGCCATATTCACAGGATTGTGTGCATACTTTCTAATTTAGAGGGACACTCAGGCAAGTCATCTGGTACACTACATCACCCAATCACTCAAAATACCTGGGCTGTATAGGTCAGCGTATGAAACACTGCAGTTAACATTCTCACAGGCCTCTACGGGAGGGTTGGCCAAGGCGTGCCAAAATCACCCAGTCTTAATGGCACAAAATACCTGGGATGTATAGCTCAACGTATGAAACACTGCAGTTAACATTCTCACAGGCCTCTACGGCAGGGTTGGCCAAGGCGTGCCAAAATAACCCAGTCTTAATGGCACAAAATACCTGGGCTGTATAACTCAACGTATGAAACACTGCAGTTAACATTCTCACAGGCCTCTACGGCAGGGTTGGCCAAGGCGTGCCAAAATCACCCAGTCTTAATGGCACAAAATACCTGGGCTGTATAGCTCAACGTATGAAACACTGCAGTTAACATTCTCACAGGCCTCTACGGAAGGGTTGGCCAAGGCGTGCCAAAATCACCCAGTCTTAATGGCACAAAATACCTGGGCTGTATAGTTCTGGATATGAAACACTTCAGTTAACACTCTCGCAGTCAGACCTCTTTGGCAGGGTTTGGCCACGGCATGCCACAATCATCCAGTCTTAATGGCACAAAATACCTGCGCTGTATAGTTCTGGATATGAAATACTGCAGTTAACACTCTCGCAGTCACACCTCTTTGGCAGGGTCGACCACGGCATGCCACAATAATCCAGTCTTAATGGCACAAAATACCTGCGCTGTATAGTTATGGATATGAAACACTGCAGTTAACACTCTCGCAGTCAGACCTCTTTGGCAGGGTTTGGCCACGGCATGCCACAATCATCCAGTCTTACTGGCACAAAATGCCTGGGCTGTATAGTTCTGGATATGAAACACTACAGTTAACACTCTCGCAGTCAGACCTCTCTGACAGGGTCGTCCACGGCATGCCACAATCATCCAGTCTTAATGGCACCAAATACCTGTGCTGTATAGTTCTGGATATGAAACACTGCAGTTAACACTCTCGCAGTCAGACCTCTTTGACAGGGTCGTCCACGGCATACCACATTCATCCACTCTTAATGGCACAAAATACCTGCGCTGTATAGTTCTGGATATGAAACACTGCAGTTAACATTCTCGCAGTCAGACCTCTTTGGCAGGGTCGACCACGACATGCCACAATCATCCAGTCTTAATGGCACCAAATACCTGCGCTGTATACTTCTGGATATGAAACACTGCAGTTAACACTCTCGCAGTCAGACCTCTTTGGCAGGGTCGACCACGGCATGCCACAATCATCCAGTCTTAATGGCACAAAATACCTGTGCTGTATAGTTCTGGATATGAAACACTACAGTTAACACTCTCGCAGTCAGACCTCTTTGGCAGGGTCGTCCACGGCATGCCACATTCATCCAGTCTTAACGGCACAAAATACCTGCGCTGTATAGTTCTGGATATGAAACACTGCAGTTAACATTCTCGCAGTCAGACCTCTTTGGCAGGGTCGACCACGACATGCCACAATCATCCAGTCTTAATGGCACAAAATACCTGCGCTGTATAGTTCTGGATATGAAACACTGCAGTTAACATTCTCGCAGTCAGACCTCTTTGGCAGGGTCGACCACGACATGCCACAATCATCCAGTCTTAATGGCACAAAATACCTGCGCTGTATAGTTCTGGATATGAAACACTGCAGTTAACACTCTCGCAGTCAGACCTCTTTGGCAGGGTCGACCACGACATGCCACAATCATCCAGTCTTAATGGCACAAAATACCTGCGCTGTATAGTTCTGGATATGAAACACTGCAGTTAACACTCTCGCAGTCAGACCTCTTTGGCAGGGTCGACCATGGCATGCCACAATCATCCAGTCTTAATGGCACAAAATACCTGTGCTGTATAGTTCTGGATATGAAACACTGCAGTTAACACTCTCGCAGTCAGACCTCTTTGGCAGGGTCGACCACGACATGCCACAATCATCCAGTCTTAATGGCACAAAATACCTGCGCTGTATAGTTCTGGATATGAAACACTGCAGTTAACACTCTCGCAGTCAGACCTCTTTGGCAGGGTCGACCACGACATGCCACAATCATCCAGTCTTAATGGCACAAAATACCTGCGCTGTATAGTTCTGGATATGAAACACTGCAGTTAACACTCTCGCAGTCAGACCTCTTTGGCAGGGTCGACCACGACATGCCACATTCATCCAGTCTTAATGGCACAAAATACCTGCGCTGTATAGTTCTGGATATGAAACACTGCAGTTAACATTCTCGCAGTCAGACCTCTTTGGCAGGGTCGTCCACGACATGCCACAATCATCCAGTCTTAATGGCACAAAATACCTGTGCTGTATACTTCTGGATATGAAACACTGCAGTTAACATTCTCGCAGTCAGACCTCTTTGGCAGGGTCGTCCACGGCATGCCACAATCATCCAGTCTTAATGGCACAAAATACCTGCGCTGTATAGTTCTGGATATGAAACACTGCAGTTAACACTCTCGCAGTCAGACCTCTTTGGCAGGGTCGACCACGACATGCCACAATCATCCAGTCTTAATGGCACAAAATACCTGCGCTGTATAGTTCTGGATATGAAACACTGCAGTTAACACTCTCGCAGTCAGACCTCTTTGGCAGGGTCGACCACGACATGCCACAATCATCCAGTCTTAATGGCACAAAATACCTGCGCTGTATAGTTCTGGATATGAAACACTGCAGTTAACACTCTCGCAGTCAGACCTCTTTGGCAGGGTCGACCACGACATGCCACAATCATCCAGTCTTAATGGCACAAAATACCTGCGCTGTATAGTTCTGGATATGAAACACTGCAGTTAACACTCTCGCAGTCAGACCTCTTTGGCAGGATCGTCCACGGCATGCCACAATCATCCAGTCTTAATGGCACAAAATACCTGGGCTGTATAGCTCAACGTATGAAACACTGCAGATAACATTCTCAGAGGCCTCTACGGCAGGGTTGGCCAAGGCGTGCCAAAATCACCCAGTCTGAATGGCACAAAATACCTGCGCTGTATAGTTCTGGATATGAAACACTTCAGTTAACACTCTCGCAGTCAGACCTCTTTGGCAGGGTTTGGCCACGGCATGCCACAATCATCCAGTCTTACTGGCACAAAATGCCTGGGCTGTATAGTTCAGCGGAAGAAACACTGCAGTTAACATTCTCGCAGTCAGACCTCTTTGGCAGGGTCGACCACGACATGCCACAATCATCCAGTCTTAATGGCACAAAATACCTGCGCTGTACAGTTCTGGATATGAAATACTGCAGTTAACATTCTCGCATTCAGACCTCTTTGGCAGGGTCGACCACGGCATGCCACAATCATCCAGTCTTAATGGCACAAAATACCTGCGCTGTATAGTTCTGGATATGAAACACTGCAGTTAACATTCTCGCAGTCAGACCTCTTTGGCAGGGTCGACCACGGCATGCCACAATCATCCAGTCTTAATGGCACCAAATACCTGTGCTGTATAGTTCTGGATGTGATACACTGCAGTTAACATTCTCGCAGTCAGACCTCTTTGGCAGGGTCGACCACGGCATGCCACATTCATCCAGTCTTAATGGCACAAAATACCTGCGCTGTATAGTTCTGGATATGAAACACTGCAGTTAACATTCTCGCAGTCAGACCTCTTTGGCAGGGTCGACCATGGCATGCCACAATCATCCAGTCTTAATGGCACAAAATACCTGCGCTGTATAGTTCTGGATATGAAACACTGCAGTTAACACTCTCGCAGTCAGACCTCTTTGGCAGGGTTTGGCCACGGCATGCCACAATCATCCAGTCTTACTGGCACAAAATGCCTGGGCTGTATAGTTCAGCGGAAGAAACACTGCAGTTAACATTCTCGCAGTCAGACCTCTTTGGCAGGGTCGACCACGACATGCCACAATCATCCAGTCTTAATGGCACAAAATACCTGCGCTGTACAGTTCTGGATATGAAATACTGCAGTTAACATTCTCGCATTCAGACCTCTTTGGCAGGGTCGACCACGACATGCCACAATCATCCAGTCTTAATGGCACAAAATACCTGCGCTGTATAGTTCTGGATATGAAACACTGCAGTTAACATTCTCGCAGTCAGACCTCTTTGGCAGGGTCGACCACGGCATGCCACATTCATCCAGTCTTAATGGCACAAAATACCTGCGCTGTATAGTTCTGGATATGAAACACTGCAGTTAACATTCTCGCAGTCAGACCTCTTTGGCAGGGTCGACCATGGCATGCCACAATCATCCAGTCTTAATGGCACAAAATACCTGCGCTGTATAGTTCTGGATATGAAACACTGCAGTTAACACTCTCGCAGTCAGACCTCTTTGGCAGGATCGTCCACGGCATGCCACAATCATCCAGTCTTAATGGCACAAAATACCTGGGCTGTATAGCTCAACGTATGAAACACTGCAGATAACATTCTCAGAGGCCTCTACGGCAGGGTTGGCCAAGGCGTGCCAAAATCACCCAGTCTGAATGGCACAAAATACCTGCGCTGTATAGTTCTGGATATGAAACACTTCAGTTAACACTCTCGCAGTCAGACCTCTTTGGCAGGGTTTGGCCACGGCATGCCACAATCATCCAGTCTTACTGGCACAAAATGCCTGGGCTGTATAGTTCAGCGGAAGAAACACTGCAGTTAACATTCTCGCAGTCAGACCTCTTTGGCAGGGTCGACCACGACATGCCACAATCATCCAGTCTTATTGGCACAAAATACCTGCGCTGTACAGTTCTGGATATGAAATACTGCAGTTAACATTCTCGCATTCAGACCTCTTTGGCAGGGTCGACCACGGCATGCCACAATCATCCAGTCTTAATGGCACAAAATACCTGCGCTGTATAGTTCTGGATATGAAACACTGCAGTTAACATTCTCGCAGTCAGACCTCTTTGGCAGGGTCGACCACGGCATGCCACAATCATCCAGTCTTAATGGCACCAAATACCTGTGCTGTATAGTTCTGGATGTGATACACTGCAGTTAACATTCTCGCAGTCAGACCTCTTTGGCAGGGTCGACCACGGCATGCCACAATCATCCACTCTTAATGGCGCCAAATACCTGTGCTGTATAGTTCTGGATATGATACACTGCAGTTAACATTCTCGCAGTCAGACCTCTTTGGCAGGGTCGACCACGGCATGCCACAATCATCCAGTCTTAATGGCACAAAATACCTGCGCTGTATAGTTCTGGATATGAAACACTACAGTTAACACTCTCGCAGTCAGACCTCTTTGGCAGGGTCGACCACGGCATGCCACAATCATCCAGTCTTAATGGCACAAAATACCTGCGCTGTATAGTTCTGGATATGATACACTGCAGTTAACACTCTCGCAGTCAGACCTCTTTGGCAGGGTCGACCACGGCATGCCACAATCATCCAGTCTTAATGGCACAAAATACCTGCGCTGTATAGTTCTGGATATGAAACACTACAGTTAACACTCTCGCAGTCAGACCTCTTTGGCAGGGTCGACCACGGCATGCCACAATCATCCAGTCTTAATGGCACAAAATACCTGCGCTGTATAGTTCTGGATATGAAACACTACAGTTAACACTCTCGCAGTCAGACCTCTTTGGCAGGGTCGACCACGGCATGCCACAATCATCCAGTCTTAATGGCACAAAATACCTGCGCTGTATAGTTCTGGATATGAAACACTACAGTTAACACTCTCGCAGTCAGACCTCTTTGGCAGGGTCGACCACGGCATGCCACAATCATCCAGTCTTAATGGCACAAAATACCTGCGCTGTATAGTTCTGGATATGAAACACTGCAGTTAACACTCTCGCAGTCAGACCTCTTTGGCAGGGTCGACCACGGCATGCCACAATCATCCAGTCTTAATGGCACAAAATACCTGTGCTGTATAGTTCTGGATATGAAACACTACAGTTAACACTCTCGCAGTCAGACCTCTTTGGCAGGGTCGACCACGGCATGCCACAATCATCCAGTCTTAATGGCACAAAATACCTGCGCTGTATAGTTCTGGATATGAAACACTACAGTTAACACTCTCGCAGTCAGACCTCTTTGGCAGGGTCGACCACGGCATGCCACAATCATCCAGTCTTAATGGCACAAAATACCTGCGCTGTATAGTTCTGGATATGAAACACTACAGTTAACACTCTCGCAGTCAGACCTCTTTGGCAGGGTCGACCACGGCATGCCACAATCATCCAGTCTTAATGGCACAAAATACCTGCGCTGTATAGTTCTGGATATGATACACTGCAGTTAACATTCTCGCAGTCAGACCTCTTTGGCAGGGTCGACCACGGCATGCCACAATCATCCAGTCTTAATGGCACAAAATACCTGCACTGTATAGTTCTGGATATGAAACACTACAGTTAACACTCTCGCAGTCAGACCTCTTTGGCAGGGTCGACCACGGCATGCCACAATCATCCAGTCTTAATGGCACAAAATACCTGCGCTGTATAGTTCTGGATATGAAACACTGCAGTTAACACTCTCGCAGTCAGACCTCTTTGGCAGGGTCGACCACGGCATGCCACAATCATCCAGTCTTAATGGCACAAAATACCTGCGCTGTATAGTTCTGGATATGAAACACTACAGTTAACACTCTCGCAGTCAGACCTCTTTGGCAGGGTCGACCACGGCATGCCACAATCATCCAGTCTTAATGGCACAAAATACCTGCGCTGTATAGTTCTGGATATGAAACACTACAGTTAACACTCTCGCAGTCAGACCTCTTTGGCAGGGTCGACCACGGCATGCCACAATCATCCAGTCTTAATGGCACAAAATACCTGCGCTGTATAGTTCTGGATATGAAACACTGCAGTTAACACTCTCGCAGTCAGACCTCTTTGGCAGGGTCGACCACGGCATGCCACAATCATCCAGTCTTAATGGCACAAAATACCTGCGCTGTATAGTTCTGGATATGAAACACTACAGTTAACACTCTCGCAGTCAGACCTCTTTGGCAGGGTCGACCACGGCATGCCACAATCATCCAGTCTTAATGGCACAAAATACCTGCGCTGTATAGTTCTGGATATGAAACACTACAGTTAACACTCTCGCAGTCAGACCTCTTTGGCAGGGTCGACCACGGCATGCCACAATCATCCAGTCTTAATGGCACAAAATACCTGCGCTGTATAGTTCTGGATATGAAACACTACAGTTAACACTCTCGCAGTCAGACCTCTTTGGCAGGGTCGACCACGGCATGCCACAATCATCCAGTCTTAATGGCACAAAATACCTGCGCTGTATAGTTCTGGATATGAAACACTACAGTTAACACTCTCGCAGTCAGACCTCTTTGGCAGGGTCGACCACGGCATGCCACAATCATCCAGTCTTAATGGCACAAAATACCTGCGCTGTATAGTTCTGGATATGAAACACTACAGTTAACACTCTCGCAGTCAGACCTCTTTGGCAGGGTCGACCACGGCATGCCACAATCATCCAGTCTTAATGGCACAAAATACCTGCGCTGTATAGTTCTGGATATGAAACACTGCAGTTAACACTCTCGCAGTCAGACCTCTTTGGCAGGGTCGACCACGGCATGCCACAATCATCCAGTCTTAATGGCACAAAATACCTGCGCTGTATAGTTCTGGATATGAAACACTACAGTTAACACTCTCGCAGTCAGACCTCTTTGGCAGGGTCGACCACGGCATGCCACAATCATCCAGTCTTAATGGCACAAAATACCTGCGCTGTATAGTTCTGGATATGAAACACTACAGTTAACACTCTCGCAGTCAGACCTCTTTGGCAGGGTCGACCACGGCATGCCACAATCATCCAGTCTTAATGGCACAAAATACCTGCGCTGTATAGTTCTGGATATGAAACACTGCAGTTAACACTCTCGCAGTCAGACCTCTTTGGCAGGGTCGACCACGGCATGCCACAATCATCCAGTCTTAATGGCACAAAATACCTGCGCTGTATAGTTCTGGATATGATACACTGCAGTTAACACTCTCGCAGTCAGACCTCTTTGGCAGGGTCGACCACGGCATGCCACAATCATCCAGTCTTAATGGCACAAAATACCTGCGCTGTATAGTTCTGGACATGATACACTGCAGTTAACACTCTCGCAGTCAGACCTCTTTGGCAGGGTCGACCACGGCATGCCACAATCATCCAGTCATAATGGCACAAAATACCTGCGCTGTATAGTTCTGGATATGAAACACTGCAGTTAACACTCTCGCAGTCAGACCTCTTTGGCAGGGTCGACCACGGCATGCCACAATCATCCAGTCTTAATGGCACAAAATACCTGCGCTGTATAGTTCTGGATATGATACACTGCAGTTAACACTCTCGCAGTCAGACCTCTTTGGCAGGGTCGACCACGGCATGCCACAATCATCCAGTCTTAATGGCACAAAATACCTGCACTGTATAGTTCTGGATATGAAACACTACAGTTAACACTCTCGCAGTCAGACCTCTTTGGCAGGGTCGACCACGGCATGCCACAATCATCCAGTCTTAATGGCACAAAATACCTGCACTGTATAGTTCTGGATATGAAACACTACAGTTAACACTCTCGCAGTCAGACCTCTTTGGCAGGGTCGACCACGGCATGCCACAATCATCCAGTCTTAATGGCACAAAATACCTGCGCTGTATAGTTCTGGATATGATACACTGCAGTTAACACTCTCGCAGTCAGACCTCTTTGGCAGGGTCGACCACGGCATGCCACAATCATCCAGTCTTAATGGCACAAAATACCTGCACTGTATAGTTCTGGATATGAAACACTACAGTTAACACTCTCGCAGTCAGACCTCTTTGGCAGGGTCGACCACGGCATGCCACAATCATCCAGTCTTAATGGCACAAAATACCTGCGCTGTATAGTTCTGGATATGAAACACTACAGTTAACACTCTCGCAGTCAGACCTCTTTGGCAGGGTCGACCACGGCATGCCACAATCATCCAGTCTTAATGGCACAAAATACCTGCGCTGTATAGTTCTGGATATGATACACTGCAGTTAACACTGTCGCAGTCAGACCTCTTTGGCAGGGTCGACCACGGCATGCCACAATCATCCAGTCTTAATGGCACAAAATACCTGCGCTGTATAGTTCTGGATATGATACACTGCAGTTAACACTCTCGCAGTCAGACCTCTTTGGCAGGGTCGACCACGGCATGCCACAATCATCCAGTCTTAATGGCACAAAATACCTGCGCTGTATAGTTCTGGATATGAAACACTACAGTTAACACTCTCGCAGTCAGACCTCTTTGGCAGGGTCGACCACGGCATGCCACAATCATCCAGTCTTAATGGCACAAAATACCTGCGCTGTATAGTTCTGGATATGAAACACTACAGTTAACACTCTCGCAGTCAGACCTCTTTGGCAGGGTCGACCACGGCATGCCACAATCATCCAGTCTTAATGGCACAAAATACCTGCGCTGTATAGTTCTGGATATGAAACACTACAGTTAACACTGTCGCAGTCAGACCTCTTTGGCAGGGTCGACCACGGCATGCCACAATCATCCAGTCTTAATGGCACAAAATACCTGCGCTGTATAGTTCTGGATATGATACACTGCAGTTAACACTCTCGCAGTCAGACCTCTTTGGCAGGGTCGACCACGGCATGCCACAATCATCCAGTCTTAATGGCACAAAATACCTGCGCTGTATAGTTCTGGATATGATACACTGCAGTTAACACTCTCGCAGTCAGACCTCTTTGGCAGGGTCGACCACGGCATGCCACAATCATCCAGTCTTAATGGCACAAAATACCTGCGCTGTATAGTTCTGGATATGATACACTGCAGTTAACACTCTCGCAGTCAGACCTCTTTGGCAGGGTCGACCACGGCATGCCACAATCATCCAGTCTTAATGGCACAAAATACCTGCGCTGTATAGTTCTGGATATGATACACTGCAGTTAACACTGTCGCAGTCAGACCTCTTTGGCAGGGTCGACCACGGCATGCCACAATCATCCAGTCTTAATGGCACAAAATACCTGCGCTGTATAGTTCTGGATATGATACACTGCAGTTAACACTCTCGCAGTCAGACCTCTTTGGCAGGGTCGACCACGGCATGCCACAATCATCCAGTCTTAATGGCACAAAATACCTGCGCTGTATAGTTCTGGATATGAAACACTACAGTTAACACTGTCGCAGTCAGACCTCTTTGGCAGGGTCGACCACGGCATGCCACAATCATCCAGTCTTAATGGCACAAAATACCTGCGCTGTATAGTTCTGGATATGATACACTGCAGTTAACACTCTCGCAGTCAGACCTCTTTGGCAGGGTCGACCACGGCATGCCACAATCATCCAGTCTTAATGGCACAAAATACCTGCACTGTATAGTTCTGGATATGATACACTGCAGTTAACACTCTCGCAGTCAGACCTCTTTGGCAGGGTCGACCACGGCATGCCACAATCATCCAGTCTTAATGGCACAAAATACCTGCGCTGTATAGTTCTGGATATGATACACTGCAGTTAACACTCTCGCAGTCAGACCTCTTTGGCAGGGTCGACCACGGCATGCCACAATCATCCAGTCTTAATGGCACAAAATACCTGCGCTGTATAGTTCTGGATATGATACACTGCAGTTAACACTCTCGCAGTCAGACCTCTTTGGCAGGGTCGACCACGGCATGCCACAATCATCCAGTCTTAATGGCACAAAATACCTGCGCTGTATAGTTCTGGATATGAAACACTACAGTTAACACTCTCGCAGTCAGACCTCTTTGGCAGGGTCGACCACGGCATGCCACAATCATCCAGTCTTAATGGCACAAAATACCTGCGCTGTATAGTTCTGGATATGAAACACTACAGTTAACACTGTCGCAGTCAGACCTCTTTGGCAGGGTCGACCACGGCATGCCACAATCATCCAGTCTTAATGGCACAAAATACCTGCGCTGTATAGTTCTGGATATGATACACTGCAGTTAACACTCTCGCAGTCAGACCTCTTTGGCAGGGTCGACCACGGCATGCCACAATCATCCAGTCTTAATGGCACAAAATACCTGCACTGTATAGTTCTGGATATGATACACTGCAGTTAACACTCTCGCAGTCAGACCTCTTTGGCAGGGTCGACCACGGCATGCCACAATCATCCAGTCTTAATGGCACAAAATACCTGCGCTGTATAGTTCTGGATATGATACACTGCAGTTAACACTCTCGCAGTCAGACCTCTTTGGCAGGGTCGACCACGGCATGCCACAATCATCCAGTCTTAATGGCACAAAATACCTGCGCTGTATAGTTCTGGATATGATACACTGCAGTTAACACTCTCGCAGTCAGACCTCTTTGGCAGGGTCGACCACGGCATGCCACAATCATCCAGTCTTAATGGCACAAAATACCTGCGCTGTATAGTTCTGGATATGATACACTGCAGTTAACACTCTCGCAGTCAGACCTCTTTGGCAGGGTCGACCACGGCATGCCACAATCATCCAGTCTTAATGGCACAAAATACCTGCGCTGTATAGTTCTGGATATGAAACACTACAGTTAACACTGTCGCAGTCAGACCTCTTTGGCAGGGTCGACCACGGCATGCCACAATCATCCAGTCTTAATGGCACAAAATACCTGCGCTGTATAGTTCTGGATATGATACACTGCAGTTAACACTCTCGCAGTCAGACCTCTTTGGCAGGGTCGACCACGGCATGCCACAATCATCCAGTCTTAATGGCACAAAATACCTGCACTGTATAGTTCTGGATATGATACACTGCAGTTAACACTCTCGCAGTCAGACCTCTTTGGCAGGGTCGACCACGGCATGCCACAATCATCCAGTCTTAATGGCACAAAATACCTGCGCTGTATAGTTCTGGATATGATACACTGCAGTTAACACTCTCGCAGTCAGACCTCTTTGGCAGGGTCGACCACGGCATGCCACAATCATCCAGTCTTAATGGCACAAAATACCTGCGCTGTATAGTTCTGGATATGAAACACTACAGTTAACACTCTCGCAGTCAGACCTCTTTGGCAGGGTCGACCACGGCATGCCACAATCATCCAGTCTTAATGGCACAAAATACCTGCGCTGTATAGTTCTGGATATGAAACACTACAGTTAACACTCTCGCAGTCAGACCTCTTTGGCAGGGTCGACCACGGCATGCCACAATCATCCAGTCTTAATGGCACAAAATACCTGCGCTGTATAGTTCTGGATATGAAACACTACAGTTAACACTGTCGCAGTCAGACCTCTTTGGCAGGGTCGACCACGGCATGCCACAATCATCCAGTCTTAATGGCACAAAATACCTGCGCTGTATAGTTCTGGATATGATACACTGCAGTTAACACTCTCGCAGTCAGACCTCTTTGGCAGGGTCGACCACGGCATGCCACAATCATCCAGTCTTAATGGCACAAAATACCTGCGCTGTATAGTTCTGGATATGATACACTGCAGTTAACACTCTCGCAGTCAGACCTCTTTGGCAGGGTCGACCACGGCATGCCACAATCATCCAGTCTTAATGGCACAAAATACCTGCGCTGTATAGTTCTGGATATGATACACTGCAGTTAACACTCTCGCAGTCAGACCTCTTTGGCAGGGTCGACCACGGCATGCCACAATCATCCAGTCTTAATGGCACAAAATACCTGCGCTGTATAGTTCTGGATATGATACACTGCAGTTAACACTCTCGCAGTCAGACCTCTTTGGCAGGGTCGACCACGGCATGCCACAATCATCCAGTCTTAATGGCACAAAATACCTGCGCTGTATAGTTCTGGATATGATACACTGCAGTTAACACTGTCGCAGTCAGACCTCTTTGGCAGGGTCGACCACGGCATGCCACAATCATCCAGTCTTAATGGCACAAAATACCTGCGCTGTATAGTTCTGGATATGATACACTGCAGTTAACACTCTCGCAGTCAGACCTCTTTGGCAGGGTCGACCACGGCATGCCACAATCATCCAGTCTTAATGGCACAAAATACCTGCGCTGTATAGTTCTGGATATGAAACACTACAGTTAACACTGTCGCAGTCAGACCTCTTTGGCAGGGTCGACCACGGCATGCCACAATCATCCAGTCTTAATGGCACAAAATACCTGCGCTGTATAGTTCTGGATATGATACACTGCAGTTAACACTCTCGCAGTCAGACCTCTTTGGCAGGGTCGACCACGGCATGCCACAATCATCCAGTCTTAATGGCACAAAATACCTGCGCTGTATAGTTCTGGATATGATACACTGCAGTTAACACTCTCGCAGTCAGACCTCTTTGGCAGGGTCGACCACGGCATGCCACAATCATCCAGTCTTAATGGCACAAAATACCTGCGCTGTATAGTTCTGGATATGATACACTGCAGTTAACACTCTCGCAGTCAGACCTCTTTGGCAGGGTCGACCACGGCATGCCACAATCATCCAGTCTTAATGGCACAAAATACCTGCGCTGTATAGTTCTGGATATGATACACTGCAGTTAACACTCTCGCAGTCAGACCTCTTTGGCAGGGTCGACCACGGCATGCCACAATCATCCAGTCTTAATGGCACAAAATACCTGCGCTGTATAGTTCTGGATATGATACACTGCAGTTAACACTGTCGCAGTCAGACCTCTTTGGCAGGGTCGACCACGGCATGCCACAATCATCCAGTCTTAATGGCACAAAATACCTGCGCTGTATAGTTCTGGATATGATACACTGCAGTTAACACTCTCGCAGTCAGACCTCTTTGGCAGGGTCGACCACGGCATGCCACAATCATCCAGTCTTAATGGCACAAAATACCTGCGCTGTATAGTTCTGGATATGAAACACTACAGTTAACACTGTCGCAGTCAGACCTCTTTGGCAGGGTCGACCACGGCATGCCACAATCATCCAGTCTTAATGGCACAAAATACCTGCGCTGTATAGTTCTGGATATGATACACTGCAGTTAACACTCTCGCAGTCAGACCTCTTTGGCAGGGTCGACCACGGCATGCCACAATCATCCAGTCTTAATGGCACAAAATACCTGCGCTGTATAGTTCTGGATATGATACACTGCAGTTAACATTCTCGCAGTCAGACCTCTTTGGCAGGGTCGACCACGGCATGCCACAGTCATCCAGTCTTAATGGCACAAAATACCTGCACTGTATAGTTCTGGATAGGAAACACTACAGTTAACACTCTCGCAGTCAGACCTCTTTGGCAGGGTCGACCACGGCATGCCACAATCATCCAGTCTTAATGGCACAAAATTCCTGCGCTGTATAGTTCTGGATATGATACACTGCAGTTAACATTCTCGCAGTCAGACCTCTTTGGCAGGGTCGACCACGGCATGCCACAATCATCCAGTCTTAATGGCACAAAATACCTGCACTGTATAGTTCTGGATATGAAACACTACAGTTAACACTCTCGCAGTCAGACCTCTTTGGCAGGGTCGACCACGGCATGCCACAATCATCCAGTCTTAATGGCACAAAATACATGCGCTGTATAGCTCTGGATATGATACACTGCAGTTAACACTCTCGCAGTCAGACCTCTTTGGCAGGGTCGACCACGGCATGCCACAATCATCCAGTCTTAATGGCACAAAATACCTGCGCTGTATAGTTCTGGATATGAAACACTACAGTTAACACTCTCGCAGTCAGACCTCTTTGGCAGGGTCGACCACGGCATGCCACAATCATCCAGTCTTAATGGCACAAAATACCTGCGCTGTATAGTTCTGGATATGAAACACTACAGTTAACACTCTCGCAGTCAGACCTCTTTGGCAGGGTCGACCACGGCATGCCACAATCATCCAGTCTTAATGGCACAAAATACCTGCGCTGTATAGTTCTGGATATGATACACTGCAGTTAACACTCTCGCAGTCAGACCTCTTTGGCAGGGTCGACCACGGCATGCCACAATCATCCAGTCTTAATGGCACAAAATACCTGCGCTGTATAGTTCTGGATATGATACACTGCAGTTAACACCCTCGCAGTCAGACCTCTTTGGCAGGGTCGACCACGGGATGCCACAATCATCCAGTCTAAATGGCACAAAATACCTGCGCTGTATAGTTCTGGATATGATACACTGCAGTTAACACTCTCGCAGTCAGACCTCTTTGGCAGGGTCGACCACGGCATGCCACAATCATCCAGTCTTAATGGCACAAAATACCTGCACTGTATAGTTCTGGATATGAAACACTACAGTTAACACTCTCGCAGTCAGACCTCTTTGGCAGGGTCGACCACGGCATGCCACAATCATCCAGTCTTAATGGCACAAAATACCTGCGCTGTATAGTTCTGGATATGATACACTGCAGTTAACACTCTCGCAGTGAGACCTCTTTGGCAGGGTCGACCACGGCATGCCACGATCATCCAGTCTTAATGGCACAAAATACCTGCGCTGTATAGTTCTGGATATGATACACTGCAGTTAACATTCTCGCAGTCAGACCTCTTTGGCAGGGTCGACCACGGCATGCCACAATCATCCAGTCTTAATGGCACAAAATACCTGCGCTGTATAGTTCTGGATATGATACACTGCAGTTAACATTCTCGCAGTCAGACCTCTTTGGCAGGGTCGACCACGGCATGCCACAATCATCCAGTCTTAATGGCACAAAATACCTGCGCTGTATAGTTCTGGATATGAAACACTACAGTTAACACTCTCGCAGTCAGACCTCTTTGGCAGGGTCGACCACGGCATGCCACAATCATCCAGTCTTAATGGCACAAAATACCTGCGCTGTATAGTTCTGGATATGATACACTGCAGTTAACATTCTCGCAGTCAGACCTCTTTGGCAGGGTCGACCACGGCATGCCACAATCATACAGTCTTAATGGCACAAAATACTTGCGCTGTATAGTTCTGGATATGATACACTGCAGTTAACATTCTCGCAGTCAGACCTCTTTGGCAGGGTCGACCACGGCATGCCACAATCATCCAGTCTTAATGGCACAAAATACCTGCGCTGTATAGTTCTGGATATGAAACACTACAGTTAACACTCTCGCAGTCAGACCTCTTTGGCAGGGTCGACCACGGCATGCCACAATCATCCAGTCTTAATGGCACAAAATACCTGCGCTGTATAGTTCTGGATATGATACACTGCAGTTAACATTCTCGCAGTCAGACCTCTTTGGCAGGGTCGACCACGGCATGCCACAATCATCCAGTCTTAATGGCACAAAATACCTGCGCTGTATAGTTCTGGATATGATACACTGCAGTTAACATTCTCGCAGTCAGACCTCTTTGGCAGGGTCGACCACGGCATGCCACAATCATCCAGTCTTAATGGCACAAAATACCTGCGCTGTATAGTTCTGGATATGAAACACTACAGTTAACACTCTCGCAGTCAGACCTCTTTGGCAGGGTCGACCACGGCATGCCACAATCATCCAGTCTTAATGGCACAAAATACCTGCGCTGTATCGTTCTGGATATGATACACTGCAGTTAACATTCTCGCAGTCAGACCTCTTTGGCAGGGTCGACCACGGCATGCCACAATCATCCAGTCTTAATGGCACAAAATACCTGCGCTGTATAGTTCTGGATATGATACACTGCAGTTAACATTCTCGCAGTCAGACCTCTTTGGCAGGGTCGACCACGGCATGCCACAATCATCCAGTCTTAATGGCACAAAATACCTGCGCTGTATAGTTCTGGATATGATACACTGCAGTTAACATTCTCGCAGTCAGACCTCTTTGGCAGGGTCGACCACGGCATGCCACAATCATCCAGTCTTAATGGCACAAAATACCTGCGCTGTATAGTTCTGGATATGATACACTGCAGTTAACATTCTCGCAGTCAGACCTCTTTGGCAGGGTCGACCACGGCATGCCACAATCATCCAGTCTTAATGGCACAAAATACCTGCGCTGTATAGTTCTGGATATGATACACTGCAGTTAACATTCTCGCAGTCAGACCTCTTTGGCAGGGTCGACCACGGCATGCCACAATCATCCAGTCTTAATGGCACAAAATACCTGCGCTGTATAGTTCTGGATATGATACACTGCAGTTAACATTCTCGCAGTCAGACCTCTTTGGCAGGGTCGACCACGGCATGCCACAATCATCCAGTCTTAATGGCACAAAATACCTGCGCTGTATAGTTCTGGATATGATACACTGCAGTTAACATTCTCGCAGTCAGACCTCTTTGGCAGGGTCGACCACGGCATGCCACAATCATCCAGTCTTAATGGCACAAAATACCTGCGCTGTATAGTTCTGGATATGATACACTGCAGTTAACATTCTCGCAGTCAGACCTCTTTGGCAGGGTCGACCACGGCATGCCACAATCATCCAGTCTTAATGGCACAAAATACCTGCGCTGTATAGTTCTGGATATGATACACTGCAGTTAACATTCTCGCAGTCAGACCTCTTTGGCAGGGTCGACCACGGCATGCCACAATCATCCAGTCTTAATGGCACAAAATACCTGCGCTGTATAGTTCTGGATATGATACACTGCAGTTAACATTCTCGCAGTCAGACCTCTTTGGCAGGGTCGACCACGGCATGCCACAATCATCCAGTCTTAATGGCACAAAATACCTGCGCTGTATAGTTCTGGATATGATACACTGCAGTTAACATTCTCGCAGTCAGACCTCTTTGGCAGGGTCGACCACGGCATGCCACAATCATCCAGTCTTAATGGCACAAAATACCTGCGCTGTATAGTTCTGGATATGATACACTGCAGTTAACATTCTCGCAGTCAGACCTCTTTGGCAGGGTCGACCACTGCATGCCACAATCATCCAGTCTTAATGGCACAAAATACCTGCGCTGTATAGTTCTGGATATGATACACTGCAGTTAACATTCTCGCAGTCAGACCTCTTTGGCAGGGTCGACCACGGCATGCCACAATCATCCAGTCTTAATGGCACAAAATACCTGCGCTGTATAGTTCTGGATATGATACACTGCAGTTAACATTCTCGCAGTCAGACCTCTTTGGCAGGGTCGACCACGGCATGCCACAATCATCCAGTCTTAATGGCACAAAATACCTGCGCTGTATAGTTCTGGATATGATACACTGCAGTTAACATTCTCGCAGTCAGACCTCTTTGGCAGGGTCGACCACGGCATGCCACAATCATCCAGTCTTAATGGCACAAAATACCTGCGCTGTATAGTTCTGGATATGATACACTGCAGTTAACATTCTCGCAGTCAGACCTCTTTGGCAGGGTCGACCACGGCATGCCACAATCATCCAGTCTTAATGGCACAAAATACCTGCGCTGTATAGTTCTGGATATGATACACTGCAGTTAACATTCTCGCAGTCAGACCTCTTTGGCAGGGTCGACCACGGCATGCCACAATCATCCAGTCTTAATGGCACAAAATACCTGCGCTGTATAGTTCTGGATATGAAACACTACAGTTAACACTCTCGCAGTCAGACCTCTTTGGCAGGGTCGACCACGGCATGCCACAATCATCCAGTCTTAATGGCACAAAATACCTGCGCTGTATAGTTCTGGATATGATACACTGCAGTTAACATTCTCGCAGTCAGACCTCTTTGGCAGGGTCGACCACGGCATGCCACAATCATACAGTCTTAATGGCACAAAATACTTGCGCTGTATAGTTCTGGATATGATACACTGCAGTTAACATTCTCGCAGTCAGACCTCTTTGGCAGGGTCGACCACGGCATGCCACAATCATCCAGTCTTAATGGCACAAAATACCTGCGCTGTATAGTTCTGGATATGAAACACTACAGTTAACACTCTCGCAGTCAGACCTCTTTGGCAGGGTCGACCACGGCATGCCACAATCATCCAGTCTTAATGGCACAAAATACCTGCGCTGTATAGTTCTGGATATGATACACTGCAGTTAACATTCTCGCAGTCAGACCTCTTTGGCAGGGTCGACCACGGCATGCCACAATCATCCAGTCTTAATGGCACAAAATACCTGCGCTGTATAGTTCTGGATATGATACACTGCAGTTAACATTCTCGCAGTCAGACCTCTTTGGCAGGGTCGACCACGGCATGCCACAATCATCCAGTCTTAATGGCACAAAATACCTGCGCTGTATAGTTCTGGATATGATACACTGCAGTTAACATTCTCGCAGTCAGACCTCTTTGGCAGGGTCGACCACGGCATGCCACAATCATCCAGTCTTAATGGCACAAAATACCTGCGCTGTATAGTTCTGGATATGATACACTGCAGTTAACATTCTCGCAGTCAGACCTCTTTGGCAGGGTCGACCACGGCATGCCACAATCATCCAGTCTTAATGGCACAAAATACCTGCGCTGTATAGTTCTGGATATGATACACTGCAGTTAACATTCTCGCAGTCAGACCTCTTTGGCAGGGTCGACCACGGCATGCCACAATCATCCAGTCTTAATGGCACAAAATACCTGCGCTGTATAGTTCTGGATATGATACACTGCAGTTAACATTCTCGCAGTCAGACCTCTTTGGCAGGGTCGACCACGGCATGCCACAATCATCCAGTCTTAATGGCACAAAATACCTGCGCTGTATAGTTCTGGATATGATACACTGCAGTTAACATTCTCGCAGTCAGACCTCTTTGGCAGGGTCGACCACGGCATGCCACAATCATCCAGTCTTAATGGCACAAAATACCTGCGCTGTATAGTTCTGGATATGATACACTGCAGTTAACATTCTCGCAGTCAGACCTCTTTGGCAGGGTCGACCACGGCATGCCACAATCATCCAGTCTTAATGGCACAAAATACCTGCGCTGTATAGTTCTGGATATGATACACTGCAGTTAACATTCTCGCAGTCAGACCTCTTTGGCAGGGTCGACCACGGCATGCCACAATCATCCAGTCTTAATGGCACAAAATACCTGCGCTGTATAGTTCTGGATATGATACACTGCAGTTAACATTCTCGCAGTCAGACCTCTTTGGCAGGGTCGACCACGGCATGCCACAATCATCCAGTCTTAATGGCACAAAATACCTGCGCTGTATAGTTCTGGATATGATACACTGCAGTTAACATTCTCGCAGTCAGACCTCTTTGGCAGGGTCGACCACGGCATGCCACAATCATCCAGTCTTAATGGCACAAAATACCTGCGCTGTATAGTTCTGGATATGATACACTGCAGTTAACATTCTCGCAGTCAGACCTCTTTGGCAGGGTCGACCACGGCATGCCACAATCATCCAGTCTTAATGGCACAAAATACCTGCGCTGTATAGTTCTGGATATGAAACACTACAGTTAACACTCTCGCAGTCAGACCTCTTTGGCAGGGTCGACCACGGCATGCCACAATCATCCAGTCTTAATGGCACAAAATACCTGCGCTGTATAGTTCTGGATATGATACACTGCAGTTAACATTCTCGCAGTCAGACCTCTTTGGCAGGGTCGACCACGGCATGCCACAATCATACAGTCTTAATGGCACAAAATACTTGCGCTGTATAGTTCTGGATATGATACACTGCAGTTAACATTCTCGCAGTCAGACCTCTTTGGCAGGGTCGACCACGGCATGCCACAATCATCCAGTCTTAATGGCACAAAATACCTGCGCTGTATAGTTCTGGATATGAAACACTACAGTTAACACTCTCGCAGTCAGACCTCTTTGGCAGGGTCGACCACGGCATGCCACAATCATCCAGTCTTAATGGCACAAAATACCTGCGCTGTATAGTTCTGGATATGATACACTGCAGTTAACATTCTCGCAGTCAGACCTCTTTGGCAGGGTCGACCACGGCATGCCACAATCATCCAGTCTTAATGGCACAAAATACCTGCGCTGTATAGTTCTGGATATGATACACTGCAGTTAACATTCTCGCAGTCAGACCTCTTTGGCAGGGTCGACCACGGCATGCCACAATCATCCAGTCTTAATGGCACAAAATACCCGCGCTGTATAGTTCTGGATATGAAACACTACAGTTAACACTCTCGCAGTCAGACCTCTTTGGCAGGGTCGACCACGGCATGCCACAATCATCCAGTCTTAATGGCACAAAATACCTGCGCTGTATCGTTCTGGATATGATACACTGCAGTTAACATTCTCGCAGTCAGACCTCTTTGGCAGGGTCGACCACGGCATGCCACAATCATCCAGTCTTAATGGCACAAAATACCTGCGCTGTATAGTTCTGGATATGATACACTGCAGTTAACATTCTCGCAGTCAGACCTCTTTGGCAGGGTCGACCACGGCATGCCACAATCATCCAGTCTTAATGGCACAAAATACCTGCGCTGTATAGTTCTGGATATGATACACTGCAGTTAACATTCTCGCAGTCAGACCTCTTTGGCAGGGTCGACCACGGCATGCCACAATCATCCAGTCTTAATGGCACAAAATACCTGCGCTGTATAGTTCTGGATATGATACACTGCAGTTAACATTCTCGCAGTCAGACCTCTTTGGCAGGGTCGACCACGGCATGCCACAATCATCCAGTCTTAATGGCACAAAATACCTGCGCTGTATAGTTCTGGATATGATACACTGCAGTTAACATTCTCGCAGTCAGACCTCTTTGGCAGGGTCGACCACGGCATGCCACAATCATCCAGTCTTAATGGCACAAAATACCTGCGCTGTATAGTTCTGGATATGATACACTGCAGTTAACATTCTCGCAGTCAGACCTCTTTGGCAGGGTCGACCACGGCATGCCACAATCATCCAGTCTTAATGGCACAAAATACCTGCGCTGTATAGTTCTGGATATGATACACTGCAGTTAACATTCTCGCAGTCAGACCTCTTTGGCAGGGTCGACCACGGCATGCCACAATCATCCAGTCTTAATGGCACAAAATACCTGCGCTGTATAGTTCTGGATATGATACACTGCAGTTAACATTCTCGCAGTCAGACCTCTTTGGCAGGGTCGACCACGGCATGCCACAATCATCCAGTCTTAATGGCACAAAATACCTGCGCTGTATAGTTCTGGATATGATACACTGCAGTTAACATTCTCGCAGTCAGACCTCTTTGGCAGGGTCGACCACGGCATGCCACAATCATCCAGTCTTAATGGCACAAAATACCTGCGCTGTATAGTTCTGGATATGATACACTGCAGTTAACATTCTCGCAGTCAGACCTCTTTGGCAGGGTCGACCACGGCATGCCACAATCATCCAGTCTTAATGGCACAAAATACCTGCGCTGTATAGTTCTGGATATGATACACTGCAGTTAACATTCTCGCAGTCAGACCTCTTTGGCAGGGTCGACCACGGCATGCCACAATCATCCAGTCTTAATGGCACAAAATACCTGCGCTGTATAGTTCTGGATATGATACACTGCAGTTAACATTCTCGCAGTCAGACCTCTTTGGCAGGGTCGACCACGGCATGCCACAATCATCCAGTCTTAATGGCACAAAATACCTGCGCTGTATAGTTCTGGATATGATACACTGCAGTTAACATTCTCGCAGTCAGACCTCTTTGGCAGGGTCGACCACGGCATGCCACAATCATCCAGTCTTAATGGCACAAAATACCTGCGCTGTATAGTTCTGGATATGATACACTGCAGTTAACATTCTCGCAGTCAGACCTCTTTGGCAGGGTCGACCACGGCATGCCACAATCATCCAGTCTTAATGGCACAAAATACCTGCGCTGTATAGTTCTGGATATGATACACTGCAGTTAACATTCTCGCAGTCAGACCTCTTTGGCAGGGTCGACCACGGCATGCCACAATCATCCAGTCTTAATGGCACAAAATACCTGCGCTGTATAGTTCTGGATATGATACACTGCAGTTAACATTCTCGCAGTCAGACCTCTTTGGCAGGGTCGACCACGGCATGCCACAATCATCCAGTCTTAATGGCACAAAATACCTGCGCTGTATAGTTCTGGATATGATACACTGCAGTTAACATTCTCGCAGTCAGACCTCTTTGGCAGGGTCGACCACGGCATGCCACAATCATCCAGTCTTAATGGCACAAAATACCTGCGCTGTATAGTTCTGGATATGATACACTGCAGTTAACATTCTCGCAGTCAGACCTCTTTGGCAGGGTCGACCACGGCATGCCACAATCATCCAGTCTTAATGGCACAAAATACCTGTGCTGTATAGTTCTGGATATGATACACTGCAGTTAACATTCTCGCAGTCAGACCTCTTTGGCAGGGTCGACCACGGCATGCCACAATCATCCAGTCTTAATGGCACAAAATACCTGCGCTGTATAGTTCTGGATATGATACACTGCAGTTAACATTCTCGCAGTCAGACCTCTTTGGCAGGGTCGACCACGGCATGCCACAATCATCCAGTCTTAATGGCACAAAATACCTGCGCTGTATAGTTCTGGATATGATACACTGCAGTTAACATTCTCGCAGTCAGACCTCTTTGGCAGGGTCGACCACGGCATGCCACAATCATCCAGTCTTAATGGCACAAAATACCTGCGCTGTATAGTTCTGGATATGATACACTGCAGTTAACATTCTCGCAGTCAGACCTCTTTGGCAGGGTCGACCACGGCATGCCACAATCATCCAGTCTTAATGGCACAAAATACCTGCGCTGTATAGTTCTGGATATGATACACTGCAGTTAACATTCTCGCAGTCAGACCTCTTTGGCAGGGTCGACCACGGCATGCCACAATCATCCAGTCTTAATGGCACAAAATACCTGCGCTGTATAGTTCTGGATATGATACACTGCAGTTAACATTCTCGCAGTCAGACCTCTTTGGCAGGGTCGACCACGGCATGCCACAATCATCCAGTCTTAATGGCACAAAATACCTGCGCTGTATAGTTCTGGATATGATACACTGCAGTTAACATTCTCGCAGTCAGACCTCTTTGGCAGGGTCGACCACGGCATGCCACAATCATCCAGTCTTAATGGCACAAAATACCTGCGCTGTATAGTTCTGGATATGATACACTGCAGTTAACATTCTCGCAGTCAGACCTCTTTGGCAGGGTCGACCACGGCATGCCACAATCATCCAGTCTTAATGGCACAAAATACCTGCGCTGTATAGTTCTGGATATGATACACTGCAGTTAACATTCTCGCAGTCAGACCTCTTTGGCAGGGTCGACCACGGCATGCCACAATCATCCAGTCTTAATGGCACAAAATACCTGCGCTGTATAGTTCTGGATATGATACACTGCAGTTAACATTCTCGCAGTCAGACCTCTTTGGCAGGGTCGACCACGGCATGCCACAATCATCCAGTCTTAATGGCACAAAATACCTGCGCTGTATAGTTCTGGATATGATACACTGCAGTTAACATTCTCGCAGTCAGACCTCTTTGGCAGGGTCGACCACGGCATGCCACAATCATCCAGTCTTAATGGCACAAAATACCTGCGCTGTATAGTTCTGGATATGATACACTGCAGTTAACATTCTCGCAGTCAGACCTCTTTGGCAGGGTCGACCACGGCATGCCACAATCATCCAGTCTTAATGGCACAAAATACCTGCGCTGTATAGTTGTGGATATGATACACTGCAGTTAACATTCTCGCAGTC
This sequence comes from Schistocerca americana, assembly GCF_021461395.2. Taxonomy (NCBI): domain Eukaryota; kingdom Metazoa; phylum Arthropoda; class Insecta; order Orthoptera; family Acrididae; genus Schistocerca; species Schistocerca americana. The sequence continues at coordinate 79,772,833 of NC_060127.1, forward strand.
AGACCTCTTTGGCAGGGTCGACCACGGCATGCCACAATCATCCAGTCTTAATGGCACAAAATACCTGCGCTGTATAGTTCTGGATATGAAACACTACAGTTAACACTCTCGCAGTCAGACCTCTTTGGCAGGGTCGACCACGGCATGCCACAATCATCCAGTCTTAATGGCACAAAATACCTGCGCTGTATAGTTCTGGATATGATACACTGCAGTTAACATTCTCGCAGTCAGACCTCTTTGGCAGGGTCGACCACGGCATGCCACAATCATCCAGTCTTAATGGCACAAAATACCTGCGCTGTATAGTTCTGGATATGATACACTGCAGTTAACATTCTCGCAGTCAGACCTCTTTGGCAGGGTCGACCACGGCATGCCACAATCATCCAGTCTTAATGGCACAAAATACCTGCGCTGTATAGTTCTGGATATGAAACACTACAGTTAACACTCTCGCAGTCAGACCTCTTTGGCAGGGTCGACCACGGCATGCCACAATCATCCAGTCTTAATGGCACAAAATACCTGCGCTGTATAGTTCTGGATATGATACACTGCAGTTAACATGCAGTCAGACCTCTTTGGCAGGGTCGACCACGGCATGCCACAATCATCCAGTCTTAATGGCACAAAATACCTGCGCTGTATAGTTCTGGATATGAAACACTACAGTTAACACTCTGGCAGTCAGACCTCTTTGGCAGGGTCGACCACGGCATGCCACAATCATCCAGTCTTAATGGCACAAAATACCTGCGCTGTATAGTTCTGGATATGATACACTGCAGTTAACACTCTCGCAGTCAGACCTCTTTGGCAGGGTCGACCACGGCATGCCACAATCATCCAGTCTTAATGGCACAAAATACCTGCGCTGTATAGTTCTGGATATGCAACACTACAGTTAACACTCTCGCAGTCAGACCTCTTTGGCAGGGTCGACCACGGCATGCCACAATCATCCAGTCTTAATGGCACAAAATACCTGCGCTGTATAGTTCTGGATATGAAACACTACAGTTAACACTCTCGCAGTCAGACCTCTTTGGCAGGGTCGACCACGGCATGCCACAATCATCCAGTCTTAATGGCACAAAATACCTGCGCTGTATAGTTCTGGATATGAAACACTACAGTTAACACTCTCGCAGTCAGACCTCTTTGGCAGGGTCGACCACGGCATGCCACAATCATCCAGTCTTAATGGCACAAAATACCTGCGCTGTATAGTTCTGGATATGAAACACTGCAGTTAACACTCTCGCAGTCAGACCTCTTTGGCAGGGTCGACCACGGCATGCCACAATCATCCAGTCTTAATGGCACAAAATACCTGCGCTGTATAGTTCTGGATATGATACACTGCAGTTAACACTCTCGCAGTCAGACCTCTTTGGCAGGGTCGACCACGGCATGCCACAATCATCCAGTCTTAATGGCACAAAATACCTGCACTGTATAGTTCTGGATATGAAACACTACAGTTAACACTCTCGCAGTCAGACCTCTTTGGCAGGGTCGACCACGGCATGCCACAATCATCCAGTCTTAATGGCACAAAATACCTGCGCTGTATAGTTCTGGATATGATACACTGCAGTTAACACTCTCGCAGTCAGACCTCTTTGGCAGGGTCGACCACGGCATGCCACAATCATCCAGTCTTAATGGCACAAAATACCTGCGCTGTATAGTTCTGGATATGAAACACTACAGTTAACACTCTCGCAGTCAGACCTCTTTGGCAGGGTCGACCACGGCATGCCACAATCATCCAGTCTTAATGGCACAAAATACCTGCGCTGTATAGTTCTGGATATGAAACACTACAGTTAACACTCTCGCAGTCAGACCTCTTTGGCAGGGTCGACCACGGCATGCCACAATCATCCAGTCTTAGTGGCACAAAATGCCTGCGCTGTATAGTTCTGGATATGATACACTGCAGTTAACATTCTCGCAGTCAGACCTCTTTGGCAGGGTCGACCACGGCATGCCACAATCATCCAGTCTAAATGGCACAAAATACCTGCACTGTATAGTTCTGGATATGAAACACTACAGTTAACACTCTCGTAGTCAGACCTCTTTGGCAGGGTCGACCACGGCATGCCACAATCATCCAGTCTTAATGGCACAAAATACATGCGCTGTATAGTTCTGAATATGAAACACTAGTTTAACACTCTCGCAGTCAGACCTCTTTGGCAGGGTCGACCACGGCATGCCACAATCATCCAGTCTTAATGGCACAAAATACCTGCACTGTATAGTTCTGGATATGAAACACTACAGTTAACACTCTCGCAGTCAGACCTCTTTGGCAGGGTCGACCACGGCATGCCACAATCATCCAGTCTTAATGGCACAAAATACCTGCGCTGTATAGTTCTGGATATGATACACTGCAGTTAACACTCTCGCAGTCAGACCTCTTTGGCAGGGTCGACCACGGCATGCCACAATCATCCAGTCTTAATGGCACATAATACCTGCACTGTATAGTTCTGGATATGAAACACTACAGTTAACACTCTCGCAGTCAGACCTCTTTGGCAGGGTCGACCACGGCATGCCACAATCATCCAGTCTTAATGGCACAAAATACCTGCGCTCTATAGTTCTGGATATGATACACTGCAGTTAACACTCTCGCAGTCAGACCTCTTTGGCAGGGTCGACCACGGCATGCCACAATCATCCAGTCTTAATGGCACAAAATACCTGCACTGTATAGTTCTGGATATGAAACACTACCGTTAACACTCTCGCAGTCAGACCTCTTTGGCAGGGTCGACCACGGCATGCCACAATCATCCAGTCTTAATGGCACAAAATACCTGCGCTGTATAGTTCTGGATATGATACACTGCAGTTAACACTCTCGCAGTCAGACCTCTTTGGCAGGGTCGACCACGGCATGCCACAATCATCCAGTCTTAATGGCACAAAATACCTGCACTGTATAGTTCTGGATATGATACACTGCAGTTAACATTCTCGCAGTCAGACCTCTTTGGCAGGGTCGACCACGGCATGCCACAATCATCCAGTCTTAATGGCACAAAATACCTGCACTGTATAGTTCTGGATATGAAACACTGCAGTTAACATTCTCGCAGTCAGACCTCTTTGGCAGGGTCGACCACGGCATGCCACAATCATCCAATCCTAATGGCACAAAATACCTGCGCTGTATAGTTCTGGATATGATACACTGCAGTTAACACTCTCGCAGTCAGACCTTTTGGCAGGGTCGACCACGGCATGGCACAATCATCCAGTCTTAATGGCACAAAATACCTGCACTGTATAGTTCTGGATATGATACACTGCAGTTAACATTCTCGCAGTCAGACCTCTTTGGCAGGGTCGACCACGGCATGCCACAATCATCCAGTCTTAATGGCACAAAATACCTGCACTGTATAGTTCTGGATATGATACACTGCAGTTAACATTCTCGCAGTCAGACCTCTTTGGCAGGGTCGACCACGGCATGCCACAATCATCCAGTCTTAATGGCACAAAATACCTGCACTGTATAGTTCTGGATATGATACACTGCAGTTAACATTCTCGCAGTCAGACCTCTTTGGCAGGGTCGACCACGGCATGCCACAATCATCCAGTCTTAATGGCACAAAATACCTGCGCTGTATAGTTCTGGATATGAAACACTGCAGTCAACACTCTCGCAGTCAGACCTCTTTGGCAGGGTCGACCACGGCATGCCACAATCATCCAGTCTTAATGTCATAGAATACCTGCGCTGTATAGTTCTGGATATGAAACACTACAGTTAACACTCTCGCAGTCAGATCTCTTTGGCAGGGTCGACCACGGCATGCCACAATCATCCAGTCTTAATGGCACCAAATACCTGCGCTGTATAGTTCTGGATATGAAACACTACAGTTAACACTCTCGCAGTCAGACCTCTTTGGCAGGGTCGACCACGGCATGCCACAATCATCCAGTCTTAATGGCACAAAATACCTGGGCTGTATAGTTCTGGATATGAAACACTGCAGTTAACACTCTCGCAGTCAGACCTCTTTGGCAGGGTCGACCACGGCATGCCACAATCATCCAGTCTTAATGGCACAAAATACCTGCGCTGTATAGTTCTGGATTTGATACACTGCAGTTAACACTCTCGCAGTCAGACCTCTTTGGCAGGGTCGACCACGGCATGCCACAATCATCCAGTCTTAATGGCACAAAATACCTGCACTGTATAGTTCTGGATATGAAACACTACAGTTAACACTCTCGCAGTCAGACCTCTTTGGCAGGGTCGACCACGGCATGCCACAATCATCCAGTCTTAATGGCACAAAATACCTGCGCTGTATAGTTCTGGATATGATACACTGCAGTTAACACTCTCGCAGTCAGACCTCTTTGGCAGGGTCGACCACGGCATGCCACAATCATCCAGTCTTAATGGCACAAAATACCTGCGCTGTATAGTTCTGGATATGAAACACTACAGTTAACACTCTCGCAGTCAGACCTCTTTGGCAGGGTCGACCACGGCATGCCACAATCATCCAGTCTTAATGGCACAAAATACCTGCGCTGTATAGTTCTGGATATGAAACACTACAGTTAACACTCTCGCAGTCAGATCTCTTTGGCAGGGTCGACCACGGTATGCCACAATCATCCAGTCTTAATGGCACAAAATACCTGCGCTGTATAGTTCTGGATATGATACACTGCAGTTAACATTCTCGCAGTCAGACCTCTTTGGCAGGGTCGACCACGGCATGCCACAATCATCCAGTCTCAATGGCACAAAATACCTGCACTGTATAGTTCTGGATATGAAACACTACAGTTAACACTCTCGCAGTCAGACCTCTTTGGCAGGGTCGACCACGGCATGCCACAATCATCCAGTCTTAATGGCACAAAATACCTGCGCTGTATAGTTCTGGATATGAAACACTACAGTTAACACTCTCGCAGTCAGACCTCTTTGGCAGGGTCGACCACGGCATGCCACAATCATCAAGTCTTAATGGCACAAAATACCTGCGCTGTATAGTTCTGGATATGATACACTGCAGTTAACACTCTCGCAGTCAGACCTCTTTGGCAGGGTCGACCACGGCATGCCACAATCATCCAGTCTTAATGGCACAAAATACCTGCACTGTATAGTTCTGGATATGAAACACTACAGTTAACACTCTCGCAGTCAGACCTCTTTGGCAGGGTCGACCACGGCATGGCACAATCATCCAGTCTTAATGGCACAAAATACCTGCGCTGTACAGTTCTGGATATGAAACACTACAGTTAACACTCTCGCAGTCAGACCTCTTTGGCAGGGTCGACCACGGCATGCCACAATCATCCAGTCTTAATGGCACAAAATACCTGCGCTGTATAGTTCTGGATATGATACACTGCAGTTAACACTCTCGCAGTCAGACCTCTTTGGCAGGGTCGACCACGGCATGCCACAATCATCCAGTCTTAATGGCACAAAATACCTGTGCTGTATAGTTCTGGATATGATACACTGCAGTTAACACTCTCGCAGTCAGACCTCTTTGGCAGGGTCGACCACGGCATGCCACAATCATCCAGTCTTAATGGCACAAAATACCTGCGCTGTACAGTTCTGGATATGAAACACTACAGTTAACACTCTCGCAGTCAGACCTCTTTGGCAGGGTCGACCACGGCATGCCACAATCATCCAGTCTTAATGGCACAAAATACCTGCGCTGTATAGTTCTGGATATGATACACTGCAGTTAACACTCTCGCAGTCAGACCTCTTTGGCAGGGTCGACCACGGCATGCCACAATCATCCAGTCTTAATGGCACAAAATACCTGCGCTGTACAGTTCTGGATATGAAACACTACAGTTAACACTCTCGCAGTCAGACCTCTTTGGCAGGGTCGACCACGGCATGCCACAATCATCCAGTCTTAATGGCACAAAATACCTGCGCTGTATAGTTCTGGATATGATACACTGCAGTTAACACTCTCGCAGTCAGACCTCTTTGGCAGGGTCGACCACGGCATGCCACAATCATCCAGTCTTAATGGCACAAAATACCTGCGCTGTACAGTTCTGGATATGAAACACTACAGTTAACACTCTCGCAGTCAGACCTCTTTGGCAGGGTCGACAACGGCATGCCACAATCATCCAGTCTTAATGGCACAAAATACCTGCGCTGTATAGTTCTGGATATGATACACTGCAGTTAACACTCTCGCAGTCAGACCTCTTTGGCAGGGTCGACCACGGCATGCCACAATCATCCAGTCTTAATGGCACAAAATACCTGCGCTGTATAGTTCTGGATATGAAACACTACAGTTAACACTCTCGCAGTCAGACCTCTTTGGCAGGGTCGACCACGGCATGCCACAATCATCCAGTCTTAATGGCACAAAATACCTGCGCTGTATAGTTCTGGATATGAAACACTACAGTTAACACTCTCGCAGTCAGACCTCTTTGGCAGGGTCGACCACGGCATGCCACAATCATCCAGTCTTAATGGCACAAAATACCTGCGCTGTATAGTTCTGGATATGATACACTGCAGTTAACATTCTCGCAGTCAGACCTCTTTGGCAGGGTCGAGCACGGCATGCCACAATCATCCAGTCTTAATGGCACAAAATACCTGCGCTGTATAGTTCTGGATATGAAACACTACAGTTGACACTCTCGCAGTCAGACCTCTTTGGCAGGGTCGACCACGGCATGCCACAATCATCCAGTCTTAATGGCACAAAATACCTGCGCTGTATAGTTCTGGATATGAAACACTACAGTTAACACTCTCGCAGTCAGACCTCTTTGGCAGGGTCGACCACGGCATGCCACAATCATCCAGTCTTAATGGCACAAAATACCTGCGCTGTATAGTTCTGGATATGATACACTGCAGTTAACATTCTCGCAGTCAGACCTCTTTGGCAGGGTCGACCACGGCATGCCACAATCATCCAGTCTTAATGGCACAAAATACCTGCGCTGTATAGTTCTGGATATGAAACACTACAGTTAACACTCTCGCAGTCAGACCTCTTTGGCAGGGTCGACCACGGCATGCCACAATCATCCAGTCTTAATGGCACAAAATACCTGCGCTGTATAGTTCTGGATATGATACACTGCAGTTAACATTCTCGCAGTCAGACCTCTTTGGCAGGGTCGACCACGGCATGCCACAATCATCCAGTCTTAATGGCACAAAATACCTGCACTGTATAGTTCTGGATATGAAACACTACAGTTAACACTCTCGCAGTCAGACCTCTTTGGCAGGGTCGACCACGGCATGCCACAATCATCCAGTCTTAATGGCACAAAATACCTGCGCTGTATAGTTCTGGATATGATACACTGCAGTTAACATTCTCGCAGTCAGACCTCTTTGGCAGGGTCGACCACGGCATGCCACAATCATCCAGTCTTAATGGCACAAAATACCTGCACTGTATAGTTCTGGATATGAAACACTACAGTTAACACTCTCGCAGTCAGACCTCTTTGGCAGGGTCGACCACGGCATGCCACAATCATCCAGTCTTAATGGCACAAAATACCTGCGCTGTATAGTTCTGGATATGAAACACTGCAGTTAACACTCTCGCAGTCAGACCTCTTTGGCAGGGTCGACCACGGCATGCCATAATCATCCAGTCTTAATGGCACAAAATACCTGCACTGTACAGTTCTGGATATGAAACACTACAGTTAACACTCTCGCAGTCAGACCTCTTTGGAAGGGTCGACCACGGCATGCCACAATCATCCAGTCTTAATGGCACAAAATACCTGCGCTGTATAGTTCTGGATATGATACACTGCAGTTAACATTCTCGCAGTCAGACCTCTTTGGCAGGGTCGACCACGGCATGCCACAATCATCCAGTCTTAATGGCACAAAATACCTGCACTGTATAGTTCTGGATATGAAACACTACAGTTAACACTCTCGCAGTCAGACCTCTTTGGCAGGGTCGACCACGGCATGCCACAATCATCCAGTCTTAATGGCACAAAATACCTGCGCTGTATAGTTCTGGATATGATACACTGCAGTTAACACTCTCGCAGTCAGACCTCTTTGGCAGGGTCGACCACGGCATGCCATAATCATCCAGTCTTAATGGCACAAAATACCTGCACTGTACAGTTCTGGATATGAAACACTACAGTTAACACTCTCGCAGTCAGACCTCTTTGGCAGGGTCGACCACGGCATGCCACAATCATCCAGTCTTAATGGCACAAAATACCTGCGCTGTATAGTTCTGGATATGATACACTGCAGTTAACATTCTCGCAGTCAGACCTCTTTGGCAGGGTCGACCACGGCATGCCACAATCATCCAGTCTTAATGGCACAAAATACCTGCGCTGTATAGTTCTGGATATGAAACACTACAGTTAACACTCTCGCAGTCAGACCTCTTTGGCAGGGTCGACCACGGCATGCCACAATCATCCAGTCTTAATGGCACAAAATACCTGCGCTGTATAGTTCTGGATATGATACACTGCAGTTAACACTCTCGCAGTCAGACCTCTTTGGCAGGGTCGACCACGGCATGCCACAATCATCCAGTCTTAATGGCACAAAATACCTGCGCTGTATAGTTCTGGATATGAAACACTGCAGTTAACACTCTCGCAGTCAGAGTCAGACCTCTTTGGCAGCGTCGACCACGGCATGCCACAATCATCCAGTCTCAATGGCACCAAATACCTGCGCTGTATAGTTCTGGATATGAAACACTACAGTTAACACTCTCGCAGTCAGACCTCTTTGGCAGCGTCGAGCACGGCATGCCACAATCATCCAGTCTTAATGGCACCAAATACCTGCGCTGTATAGTTCTGGATATGAAACACTGCAGTTAACACTCTCGCAGTCAGACCTCTTTGGCAGGGTCGACCACGGCATGCCACAATCATCCAGTCTTAATGGCACCAAATAACTGCGCTGTATAGTTCTGGATATGAAACACTACAGTTAACACTCTCGCAGTCAGACCTCTTTGGCAGCGTCGACAACGGCATGCCACAATCATCCAGTCTTAATGGCACAAAATACCTGCGCTGTATAGTTCTGGATATGAAACACTACAGTTAACACTCTCGCAGTCAGACCTCTTTGGCAGGGTCGACCACGGCATGCCACAATCATCCAGTCTTAATGGCACCAAATACCTGCGCTGTATAGTTCTGGATATGAAACACTGCAGTTAACACTCTCGCAGTCAGAGTCAGACCTCTTTGGCAGCGTCGACCACGGCATGCCACAATCATCCAGTCTTAATGGCACAAAATACCTGCGCTGTATAGTTCTGGATATGAAACACTGCAGTTAACATTCTCGCAGTCAGACCTCTTTGGCAGGGTCGACCACGGCATGCCACAATCATCCAGTCTTAATGGCACCAAATACCTGCGCTGTATAGTTCTGGATATGAAACACTGCAGTTAACACTCTTGCAGTCAGACCTCTTTGGCAGGGTCGACCACGGCATGCCACAATCATCCAGTCTTAATGGCACCAAATACCTGCGCTGTATAGTTCTGGATATGAAACACTGCAGTTAACACTCTCGCAGTCAGAGTCAGACCTCTTTGGCAGCGTCAACCACGGCATGCCACAATCATCCAGTCTTAATGGCACCAAATACCTGCGCTGTATAGTTCTGGATATGAAACACTACAGTTAACACTCTCGCAGTCAGACCTCTTTGGCAGGGTCGACCACGGCATGCCACAATCATCCAGTCTTAATGGCACCAAATACCTGCGCTGTATAGTTCTGGATATGAAACACTGCAGTTAACATTCTCGCAGTCAGACCTCTTTGGCAGGGTCGACCACGGCATGCCACAATCATCCAGTCTTAATGGCACCAAATACCTGCGCTGTATAGTTCTGGATATGAAACACTGCAGTTAACACTCTCGCAGTCAGAGTCAGACCTCTTTGGCAGCGTCGACCACGGCATGCCACAATCATCCAGTCTTAATGGCACAAAATACCTGCGCTGTATAGTTCTGGATATGAAACACTACAGTTAACACTCTCGCAGTCAGACCTCTTTGGCAGCGTCGACCACGGCATGCCACAATCATCCAGTCTTAATGGCACCAAATACCTGCGCTGTATAGTTCTGGATATGAAACACTGCAGTTAACACTCTCGCAGTCAGACCTCTTTGGCAGGGTCGACCACGGCATGCCACAATCATCCAGTCTTAATGGCACCAAATAACTGCGCTGTATAGTTCTGGATATGAAACACTGCAGTTAACACTCTCGCAGTCAGACCTCTTTGGCAGGGTCGACCACGGCATGCCACAATCATCCAGTCTTAATGGCACAAAATACCTGCGCTGTATAGTTCTGGATATGAAACACTACAGTTAACACTCTCGCAGTCAGACCTCTTTGGCAGCGTCGACCACGGCATGCCACAATCATCCAGTCTTAATGGCACCAAATACCTGCGCTGTATAGTTCTGGATATGAAACACTGCAGTTAACACTCTCGCAGTCAGACCTCTTTGGCAGGGTCGACCACGGCATGCCACAATCATCCAGTCTTAATGGCACCAAATACCTGCGCTGTATAGTTCTGGATATGAAACACTGCAGTTAACACTCTCGCAGTCAGAGTCAGACCTCTTTGGCAGCGTCGACCACGGCATGCCACAATCATCCAGTCTTAATGGCACAAAATACCTGCGCTGTATAGTTCTGGATATGAAACACTACAGTTAACACTCTCGCAGTCAGACCTCTTTGGCAGGGTCGACCACGGCATGCCACAATCATCCAGTCTTAATGGCACCAAATACCTGCGCTGTATAGTTCTGGATATGAAACACTGCAGTTAACACTCTCGCAGTCAGAGTCAGACCTCTTTGGCAGCGTCGACCACGGCATGCCACAATCATCCAGTCTTAATGGCACAAAATACCTGCGCTGTATAGTTCTGGATATGAAACACTGCAGTTAACATTCTCGCAGTCAGACCTCTTTGGCAGGGTCGACCACGGCATGCCACAATCATCCAGTCTTAATGGCACCAAATACCTGCTCTGTATAGTTCTGGATATGAAACACTGCAGTTAACACTCTTGCAGTCAGACCTCTTTGGCAGGGTCGACCACGGCATGCCACAATCATCCAGTCTTAATGGCACCAAATACCTGCGCTGTATAGTTCTGGATATGAAACACTGCAGTTAACACTCTCGCAGTCAGAGTCAGACCTCTTTGGCAGCGTCGACCACGGCATGCCACAATCATCCAGTCTTAATGGCACCAAATACCTGCGCTGTATAGTTCTGGATATGAAACACTACAGTTAACACTCTCGCAGTCAGACCTCTTTGGCAGGGTCGACCACGGCATGCCACAATCATCCAGTCTTAATGGCACCAAATACCTGCGCTGTATAGTTCTGGATATGAAACACTGCAGTTAACACTCTCGCAGTCTTAATGGCACCAAATACCTGCGCTGTATAGTTCTGGATATGAAACACTGCAGTTAACACTCTCGCAGTCAGAGTCAGACCTCTTTGGCAGCGTCGACCACGGCATGCCACAATCATCCAGTCTTAATGGCACAAAATACCTGCGCTGTATAGTTCTGGATATGATACACTACAGTTAACACTCTCGCAGTCAGACCTCTTTGGCAGCGTCGACCACGGCATGCCACAATCATCCAGTCTTAATGGCACCAAATACCTGCGCTGTATAGTTCTGGATATGAAACACTGCAGTTAACACTCTCGCAGTCAGACCTCTTTGGCAGGGTCGACCACGGCATGCCACAATCATCCAGTCTTAATGGCACCAAATACCTGCGCTGTATAGTTCTGGATATGAAACACTACAGTTAACACTCTCGCAGTCAGACCTCTTTGGCAGCGTCGACCACGGCATGCCACAATCATCCAGTCTTAATGGCACCAAATACCTGCGCTGTATAGTTCTGGATATGAAACACTGCAGTTAACACTCTCGCAGTCAGACCTCTTTGGCAGGGTCGACCACGGCATGCCACAATCATCCAGTCTTAATGGCACCAAATACCTGCGCTGTATAGTTCTGGATATGAAACACTGCAGTTAACACTCTCGCAGTCAGAGTCAGACCTCTTTGGCAGCGTCGACCACGGCATGCCACAATCATCCAGTCTTAATGGCACCAAATACCTGCGCTGTATAGTTCTGGATATGAAACACTACAGTTAACACTCTCGCAGTCAGACCTCTTTGGCAGCGTCGACCACGGCATGCCACAATCATCCAGTCTTAATGGCACCAAATTCCTGCGCTGTATAGTTCTGGATATGAAACACTGCAGTTAACACTCTCGCAGTCAGACCTCTTTGGCAGGGTCGACCACGGCATGCCACAATCATCCAGTCTTAATGGCACCAAATACCTGCGCTGTATAGTTCTGGATATGAAACACTGCAGTTAACACTCTCGCAGTCAGAGTCAGACCTCTTTGGCAGCGTCGACCACGGCATGCCACAATCATCCAGTCTTAATGGCACAAAATACCTGCGCTGTATAGTTCTGGATATGAAACACTACAGTTAACACTCTCGCAGTCAGACCTCTTTGGCAGGGTCGACCACGGCATGCCACAATCATCCAGTCTTAATGGCACCAAATACCTGCGCTGTATAGTTCTGGATATGAAACACTGCAGTTAAGACTCTCGCAGTCAGAGTCAGACCTCTTTGGCAGCGTCGGCCACGGCATGCCACAATCATCCAGTCTTAATGGCACCAAATACCTGCGCTGTATAGTTCTGGATATGAAACACTACAGTTAACACTCTCGCAGTCAGACCTCTTTGGCAGCGTCGACCACGGCATGCCACAATCATCCAGTCTTAATGGCACCAAATACCTGCGCTGTATAGTTCTGGATATGAAACACTACAGTTAACACTCTCGCAGTCAGACCTCTTTGGCAGCGTCGACCACGGCATGCCACAATCATCCAGTCTTAATGGCACCAAATACCTGCGCTGTATAGTTCTGGATATGAAACACTGCAGTTAACACTCTCGCAGTCAGACCTCTTTGGCAGGGTCGACCACGGCATGCCACAATCATCCAGTCTTAATGGCACCAAATACCTGCGCTGTATAGTTCTGGATATGAAACACTGCAGTTAACACTCTCGCAGTCAGAGTCAGACCTCTTTGGCAGCGTCGACCACGGCATGCCACAATCATCCAGTCTTAATGGCACCAAATACCTGCGCTGTATAGTTCTGGATATGAAACACTACAGTTAACACTCTCGCAGTCAGACCTCTTTGGCAGCGTCGACCACGGCATGCCACAATCATCCAGTCTTAATGGCACCAAATACCTGCGCTGTATAGTTCTGGATATGAAACACTGCAGTTAACACTCTCGCAGTCAGACCTCTTTGGCAGGGTCGACCACGGCATGCCACAATCATCCAGTCTTAATGGCACCAAATACCTGCGCTGTATAGTTCTGGATATGAAACACTGCAGTTAACACTCTCGCAGTCAGAGTCAGACCTCTTTGGCAGCGTCGACCACGGCATGCCACAATCATCCAGTCTTAATGGCACCAAATACCTGCGCTGTATAGTTCTGGATATGAAACACTACAGTTGACACTCTCGCAGTCAGACCTCTTTGGCAGCGTCGACCACGGCATGCCACAATCATCCAGTCTTAATGGCACCAAATACCTGCGCTGTATAGTTCTGGATATGAAACACTACAGTTAACACTCTCGCAGTCAGACCTCTTTGGCAGCGTCGACCACGGCATGCCACAATCATCCAGTCTTAATGGCACCAAATACCTGCGCTGTATAGTTCTGGATATGAAACACTGCAGTTAACACTCTCGCAGTCGGACCTCTTTGGCAGCGTCGACCACGGCATGCCACAATCATCCAGTCTTAATGGCACCAAATACCTGCGCTGTATAGTTCTGGACATGAAACACTGCAGTTAACACTCTCGCAGTCAGACCTCTTTGGCAGCGTTGACCACGGCATGCCACAATCATCCAGTCTTAATGGCACCAAATACCTGCGCTGTATAGTTCTGGATATGAAACACTGCAGTTAACACTCTCGCAGTCAGACCTCTTTGGCAGGGTCGACCACGGCATGCCACAATCATCCAGTCTTAATGGCACCAAATACCTGCGCTGTATAGTTCTGGATATGAAACACTGCAGTTAACACTCTCGCAGTCAGAGTCAGACCTCTTTGGCAGCGTCGACCACGGCATGCCACAATCATCCAGTCTTAATGGCACAAAATACCTGCGCTGTATAGTTCTGGATATGAAACACTACAGTTAACACTCTCGCAGTCAGACCTCTTTGGCAGCGTCGACCACGGCATGCCACAATCATCCAGTCTGAATGGCACCAAATACCTGCGCTGTATAGTTCTGGATATGAAACACTACAGTTAACACTCTCGCAGTCAGAGTCAGACCTCTTTGGCAGCGTCGACCACGGCATGCCACAATCATCCAGTCTTAATGGCACCAAATACCTGCGCTGTATAGTTCTGGATATGAAACACTGCAGTTAACAATCTCGCAGTCAGACCTCTTTGGCAGCGTCGACCACGGCATGCCACAATCATCCAGTCTTAATGGCACCAAATACCTGCGCTGTATAGTTCTGGATATGAAACACTGCAGTTAACACTCTCGCAGTCAGACCTCTTTGGCAGGGTCGACCACGGCATGCCACAATCATCCAGTCTTAATGGCACCAAATACCTGCGCTGTATAGTTCTGGATATGAAACACTGCAGTTAACACTCTCGCAGTCAGAGTCAGACCTCTTTGGCAGCGTCGACCACGGCATGCCACAATCATCCAGTCTTAATGGCACCAAATACCTGCGCTGTATAGTTCTGGATATGAAACACTACAGTTAACACTCTCGCAGTCAGACCTCTTTGGCAGGGTCGACCACGGCATGCCACAATCATCCAGTCTTAATGGCACCAAATACCTGCGCTGTATAGTTCTGGATATGAAACACTGCAGTTAACACTCTCGCAGTCAGAGTCAGACCTCTTTGGCAGCGTCGACCACGGCATGCCACAATCATCCAGTCTTAATGGCACAAAATACCTGCGCTGTATAGTTCTGGATATGAAACACTACAGTTAACACTCTCGCAGTCAGACCTCTTTGGCAGGGTCGACCACGGCATGCCACAATCATCCAGTCTTAATGGCACAAAATACCTGCGCTGTATAGTTCTGGATATGAAACACTGCAGTTAACACTCTCGCAGTCAGACCTCTTTGGCAGGGTCGACCACGGCATGCCACAATCATCCAGTCTTAATGGCACCAAATACCTGCGCTGTATAGTTCTGGATATGAAACACTGCAGTTAACACTCTCGCAGTCAGAGTTAGACCTCTTTGGCAGCGTCGACCACGGCATGCCACAATCATCCAGTCTTAATGGCACAAAATACCTGCGCTGTATAGTTCTGGATATGAAACACTACAGTTAACACTCTCGCAGTCAGACCTCTTTGGCAGCGTCGACCACGGCATGCCACAATCATCCAGTCTTAATGGCACCAAATACCTGCGCTGTATAGTTCTGGATATGAAACACTGCAGTTAACACTCTCGCAGTCAGACCTCTTTGGCAGCGTCGACCACGGCATGCCACAATCATCCAGTCTTAATGGCACCAAATACCTGCGCTGTATAGTTCTGGATATGAAACACTGCAGTTAACACTCTCGCAGTCAGAGTCAGACCTCTTTGGCAGGGTCGATTACGGCATGCCACAATCATCCAGTCTTAATGGCACCAAATACCTGCGCTGTATAGTTCTGGATATGAAACACTACAGTTAACACTCTCGCAGTCAGACCTCTTTGGCAGCGTCGACCACGGCATGCCACAATCATCCAGTCTTAATGGCACCAAATACCTGCGCTGTATAGTTCTGGATATGAAACACTGCAGTTAACACTCTCGCAGTCAGACCTCTTTGGCAGCGTCGACCACGGCATGCCACAATCATCCAGTCTTAATGGCACCAAATACCTGCGCTGTATAGTTCTGGATATGAAACACTACAGTTAACACTCTCGCAGTCAGACCTCTTTGGCAGGGTCGACCACGGCATGCCACAATCATCCAGTCTTAATGGCACCAAATACCTGCGCTGTATAGTTCTGGATATGAAACACTGCAGTTAACACTCTCGCAGTCAGAGTCAGACCTCTTTGGCAGCGTCGACCATGGCATGCCACAATCATCCAGTCTTAATGGCACAAAATACCTGCGCTGTATAGTTCTGGATATGAAACACTACAGTTAACACTCTCGCAGTCAGACCTCTTTGGCAGCGTCGACCACGGCATGCCACAATCATCCAGTCTTAATGGCACCAAATACCTGCGCTGTATAGTTCTGGATATGAAACACTGCAGTTAACACTCTCGCAGTCAGACCTCTTTGGCAGCGTCGACCACGGCATGCCACAATCATCCAGTCTTAATGGCACCAAATACCTGCGCTGTATAGTTCTGGATATGAAACACTGCAGTTAACACTCTCGCAGTCAGACCTCTTTGGCAGCGTTGACCACGGCATGCCACAATCATCCAGTCTTAATGGCACCAAATACCTGCGCTGTATAGTTCTGGATATGAAACACTGCAGTTAACACTCTCGCAGTCAGACCTCTTTGGCAGGGTCGACCACGGCATGCCACAATCATCCAGTCTTAATGGCACCAAATACCTGCGCTGTATAGTTCTGGATATGAAACACTGCAGTTAACACTCTCGCAGTCAGAGTCAGACCTCTTTGGCAGGGTCGACCACGGCATGCCACAATCATCCAGTCTTAATGGCACCAAATACCTGCGCTGTATAGTTCTGGATATGAAACACTACAGTTAACACTCTCGCAGTCAGACCTCTTTGGCAGCGTCGACCACGGCATGCCACAATCATCCAGTCTTAATGGCACCAAATACCTGCGCTGTATAGTTCTGGATATGAAACACTACAGTTAACACTCTCGCAGTCAGACCTCTTTGGCAGCGTCGACCACGGCATGCCACAATCATCCAGTCTTAATGGCACCAAATACCTGCGCTGTATAGTTCTGGATATGAAACACTGCAGTTAACACTCTCGCAGTCAGACCTCTTTGGCAGCGTCGACCACGGCATGCCACAATCATCCAGTCTTAATGGCACCAAATACCTGCGCTGTATAGTTCTGGATATGAAACACTACAGTTAACACTCTCGCAGTCAGACCTCTTTGGCAGCGTCGACCACGGCATGCCACAATCATCCAGTCTTAATGGCACCAAATACCTGCGCTGTATAGTTCTGGATATGAAACACTGCAGTTAACACTCTCGCAGTCAGACCTCTTTGGCAGGGTCGACCACGGCATGCCACAATCATCCAGTCTTAATGGCACCAAATACCTGCGCTGTATAGTTCTGGATATGAAACACTGCAGTTAACACTCTCGCAGTCAGAGTCAGACCTCTTTGGCAGCGTCGACCACGGCATGCCACAATCATCCAGTCTTAATGGCACCAAATACCTGCGCTGTATAGTTCTGGATATGAAACACTACAGTTAACACTCTCGCAGTCAGACCTCTTTGGCAGGGTCGACCACGGCATGCCACAATCATCCAGTCTTAATGGCACCAAATACCTGCGCTGTATAGTTCTGGATATGAAACACTGCAGTTAACACTCTCGCAGTCAGAGTCAGACCTCTTTGGCAGCGTCGACCACGGCATGCCACAATCATCCAGTCTTAATGGCACAAAATACCTGCGCTGTATAGTTCTGGATATGAAACACTACAGTTAACACTCTCGCAGTCAGACCTCTTTGGCAGGGTCGACCACGGCATGCCACAATCATCCAGTCTTAATGGCACCAAATACCTGCGCTGTATAGTTCTGGATATGATACACTGCAGTTAACATTCTCGCAGTCAGACCTCTTTGGCAGGGTCGACCACGGCATGCCACAATCATCCAGTCTTAATGGCACAAAATACCTGCGCTGTATAGTTCTGGATATGAAACACTGCAGTTAACACTCTCGCAGTCAGACCTCTTTGGCAGCGTCGACCACGGCATGCCACAATCATCCAGTCTTAATGGCACAAAATACCTGCGCTGTATAGTTCTGGATATGAAACACTGCAGTTAACACTCTCGCAGTCAGAGTCAGACCTCTTTGGCAGCGTCGACCACGGCATGCCACAATCATCCAGTCTTAATGGCACAAAATACCTGCGCTGTATAGTTCTGGATATGAAACACTACAGTTAACACTCTCGCAGTCAGACCTCTTTGGCAGGGTCGACCACGGCATGCCACAATCATCCAGTCTTAATGGCACCAAATACCTGCGCTGTATAGTTCTGGATATGAAACACTGCAGTTAACACTCTCGCAGTCAGAGTCAGACCTCTTTGGCAGCGTCGACCACGGCATGCCACAATCATCCAGTCTTAATGGCACAAAATACCTGCGCTGTATAGTTCTGGATATGAAACACTGCAGTTAACATTCTCGCAGTCAGACCTCTTTGGCAGCGACGACCACGGCATGCCACAATCATCCAGTCTTAATGGCACAAAATACCTGCGCTGTATAGTTCTGGATATGAAACACTGCAGTTAACATTCTCGCAGTCAGACCTCTTTGGCAGGGTCGACCACGGCATGCCACAATCATCCAGTCTTAATGGCACCAAATACCTGCGCTGTATAGTTCTGGATATGATACACTGCAGTTAACATTCTCGCAGTCAGACCTCTTTGGCAGGGTCGACCACGGCATGCCACAATCATCCAGTCTTAATGGCACCAAATACCTGCGCTGTATAGTTCTGGATATGAAACACTACAGTTAACACTCTCGCAGTCAGAGTCAGACCTCTTTGGCAGCGTCGACCACGGCATGCCACAATCATCCAGTCTTAATGGCACAAAATACCTGCGCTGTATAGTTCTGGATATGAAACACTACAGTTAACACTCTCGCAGTCAGAGTCAGACCTCTTTGGCAGCGTCGACCACGGCATGCCACAATCATCCAGTCTTAATGGCACAAAATACCTGCGCTGTATAGTTCTGGATATGAAACACTGCAGTTAACACTCTCGCAGTCAGAGTCAGACCTCTTTGGCAGGGTCGACCACGGCATGCCACAATCATCCAGTCTTAATGGCACAAAATACCTGCGCTGTATAGTTCTGGATATGAAACACTACAGTTAACACTCTCGCAGTCAGAGTCAGACCTCTTTGGCAGCGTCGACCACGGCATGCCACAATCATCCAGTCTTAATGGCACAAAATACCTGCGCTGTATAATTCTGGATATGAAACACTACAGTTAACACTCTCGCAGTCAGACCTCTTTGGCAGGGTCGACCACGGCATGCCACAATCATCCAGTCTTAATGGCACCAAATACCTGCGCTGTATAGTTCTGGATATGAAACACTGCAGTTAACACTCTCGCAGTCAGAGTCAGACCTGTTTGGCAGCGTCGACCACGGCATGCCACAATCATCCAGTCTTAATGGCACAAAATACCTGCGCTGTATAGTTCTGGATATGAAACACTACAGTTAACACTCTCGCAGTCAGAGTCAGACCTCTTTGGCCGGGTCGACCACGGCATGCCACAATCATCCAGTCTTAATGGCACAAAATACCTGCGCTGTATAGTTCTGGATATGAAACACTGCAGTTAACACTCTCGCAGTCAGAGTCAGACCTCTTTGGCAGCGTCGACCACGGCATGCCACAATCATCCAGTCTTAATGGCACAAAATACCTGCGCTGTATAGTTCTGGATATGAAACACTGCAGTTAACACTCTCGCAGTCAGAGTCAGACCTCTTTGGCAGCGTCGACCACGGCATGCCACAATCATCCAGTCTTAATGGCACAAAATACCTGCGCTGTATAGTTCTGGATATGAAACACTACAGTTAACACTCTCGCAGTCAGAGTCAGACCTCTTTGGCAGCGTCGACCACGGCATGCCACAATCATCCAGTCTTAATGGCACCAAATACCTGCGCTGTATAGTTCTGGATATGATACACTGCAGTTAACATTCTCGCAGTCAGACCTCTTTGGCAGGGTCGACCACGGCATGCCACAATCATCCAGTCTTAATGGCACCAAATACCTGCGCTGTATAGTTCTGGATATGAAACACTACAGTTAACACTCTCGCAGTCAGAGTCAGACCTCTTTGGCAGCGTCGACCACGGCATGCCACAATCATCCAGTCTTAATGGCACAAAATACCTGCGCTGTATAGTTCTGGATATGAAACACTACAGTTAACACTCTCGCAGTCAGAGTCAGACCTCTTTGGCAGGGTCGACCACGGCATGCCACAATCATCCAGTCTTAATGGCACCAAATACCTGCGCTGTATAGTTCTGGATATGAAACACTACAGTTAACACTCTCGCAGTCAGAGTCAGACCTCTTTGGCAGGGTCGACCACGGCATGCCACAATCATCCAATCTTAATGGCACCAAATACCTGCGCTGTATAGTTCTGGATATGAAACACTGCAGTTAACACTCTCGCAGTCAGAGTCAGACCTCTTTGGCAGGGTCGACCACGGCATGCCACAATCATCCAGTCTTAATGGCACCAAATACCTGCGCTGTATAGTTCTGGATATGAAACACTACAGTTAACACTCTCGCAGTCAGAGTCAGACCTCTTTGGCAGCGTCGACCACGGCATGCCACAATCATCCAGTCTTAATGGCACCAAATACCTGCGCTGTATAGTTCTGGATATGATACACTGCAGTTAACATTCTCGCAGTCAGACCTCTTTGGCAGGGTCGACCACGGCATGCCACAATCATCCAGTCTTAATGGCACCAAATACCTGCGCTGTATAGTTCTGGATATGAAACACTACAGTTAACACTCTCGCAGTCAGAGTCAGACCTCTTTGGCAGCGTCGACCACGGCATGCCACAATCATCCAGTCTTAATGGCACAAAATACCTGCGCTGTATAGTTCTGGATATGAAACACTTCAGTTAACACTCTCGCAGTCAGAGTCAGACCTCTTTGGCAGGGTCGACCACGGCATGCCACAATCATCCAGTCTTAATGGCACAAAATACCTGCGCTGTATAGTTCTGGATATGAAACACTGCAGTTAACACTCTCGCAGTCAGAGTCAGACCTCTTTGGCAGCGTCGACCACGGCATGCCACAATCATCCAGTCTTAATGGCACAAAATACCTGCGCTGTATAGTTCTGGATATGAAACACTACAGTTAACACTCTCGCAGTCAGACCTCTTTGGCAGGGTCGACCACGGCATGCCACAATCATCCAGTCTTAATGGCACCAAATACCTGCGCTGTATAGTTCTGGATATGAAACACTACAGTTAACACTCTCGCAGTCAGACCTCTTTGGCAGGGTCGACCACGGCATGCCACAATCATCCAGTCTTAATGGCACAAAATACCTGCGCTGTATAGATCTGGATATGAAACACTGCAGTTAACACTCTCGCAGTCAGAGTCAGACCTCTTTGGCAGCGTCGACCACGGCATGCCACAATCATCCAGTCTTAATGGCACAAAATACCTGCGCTGTATAGTTCTGGATATGAAACACTACAGTTAACACTCTCGCAGTCAGACCTCTTTGGCAGGGTCGACCACGGCATGCCACAATCATCCAGTCTTAATGGCACCAAATACCTGCGCTGTATAGTTCTGGATATGAAACACTACAGTTAACACTCTCGCAGTCAGAGTCAGACCTCTTTGGCAGGGTCGACCACGGCATGCCACAATCATCCAGTCTTAATGGCACAAAATACCTGCGCTGTATAGTTCTGGATATGAAACACTACAGTTAACACTCTCGCAGTCAGACCTCTTTGGCAGGGTCGACCACGGCATGCCACAATCATCCAGTCTTAATGGCACCAAATACCTGCGCTGTATAGTTCTGGATATGAAACACTACAGTTAACACTCTCGCAGTCAGAGTCAGACCTCTTTGGCAGCGTCGACCACGGCATGCCACAATCATCCAGTCTTAATGGCACAAAATACCTGCGCTGTATAGTTCTGGATATGAAACACTACAGTTAACACTCTCGCGGTCAGAGTCAGACCTCTTTGGCAGCGTCGACCACGGCATGCCACAATCATCCAGTCTTAATGGCACAAAATACCTGCGCTGTATAGTTCTGGATATGAAACACTGCAGTTAACACTCTCGCAGTCAGAGTCAGACCTCTTTGGCAGCGTCGACCACGGCATGCCACAATCATCCAGTCTTAATGGCACAAAATACCTGCGCTGTATAGTTCTGGATATGAAACACTACAGTTAACACTCTCGCAGTCAGAGTCAGACCTCTTTGGCAGCGTCGACCACGGCATGCCACAATCATCCAGTCTTAATGGCACAAAATACCTGCGCTGTATAGTTCTGGATATGAAACACCGCAGTTAACACTCTCGCAGTCAGACCTCTTTGGCAGGGTCGACCACGGCATGCCACAATCATCCAGTCTTAATGGCACCAAATACCTGCGCTGTATAGTTCTGGATATGAAACACTACAGTTAACACTCTCGCAGTCAGAGTCAGACCTCTTTGGCAGCGTCGACCACGGCATGCCACAATCATCCAGTCTTAATGGCACAAAATACCTGCGCTGTATAGTTCTGGATATGAAACACTACAGTTAACACTCTCGCAGTCAGAGTCAGACCTCTTTGGCAGCGTCGACCACGGCATGCCACAATCATCCAGTCTTAATGGCACCAAATACCTGCGCTGTATAGTTCTGGATATGAAACACTACAGTTAACACTCTCGCAGTCAGAGTCAGACCTCTTTGGCAGCGTCGACCACGGCATGCCACAATCATCCGGTCTTAATGGCACAAAATACCTGCGCTGTATAGTTCTGGATATGAAACACTGCAGTTAACACTCTCGCAGTCAGAGTCAGACCTCTTTGGCAGCGTCGACCACGGCATGCCACAATCATCCAGTCTTAATGGCACAAAATACCTGCGCTGTATAGTTCTGGATATGAAACACTGCAGTTAACACTCTCGCAGTCAGACCTCTTTGGCAGGGTCGACCACGGCATGCCACAATCATCCAGTCTTAATGGCACAAAATACCTGCGCTGTATAGTTCTGGATATGAAACACTACAGTTAACACTCTCGCAGTCAGAGTCAGACCTCTTTGGCAGGGTCGACCACGGCATGCCACAATCATCCAGTCTTAATGGCACCAAATACCTGCGCTGTATAGTTCTGGATATGAAACACTACAGTTAACACTCTCGCAGTCAGAGTCAGACCTCTTTGGCAGCGTCGACCACGGCATGCCACAATCATCCAGTCTTAATGGCACAAAATACCTGCGCTGTATAGTTCTGGATATGAAACACTGCAGTTTACACTCTCGCAGCCAGAGTCAGACCTCTTTGGCAGCGTCGACCACGGCATGCCACAATCATCCAGTCTTAATGGCACAAAATACCTGCGCTGTATAGTTCTGGATATGAAACACTGCAGTTAACACTCTCGCAGTCAGACCTCTTTGGCAGGGTCGACCACGGCATGCCACCATCATCCAGTCTTAATGGCACAAAATACCTGCGCTGTATAGTTCTGGATATGAAACACTACAGTTAACACTCTCGCAGTCAGAGTCAGACCTCTTTGGCAGGGTCGACCACGGCATGCCACAATCATCCAGTCTTAATGGCACAAAATACCTGCGCTGTATAGTTCTGGATATGAAACACTACAGTTAACACTCTCGCAGTCAGAGTCAGACCTCTTTGGCAGGGTCGACCACGGCATGCCACAATCATCCAGTCTTAATGGCACCAAATACCTGCGCTGTATAGTTCTGGATATGAAACACTACAGTTAACACTCTCGCAGTCAGAGTCAGACCTCTTTGGCAGCGTCGACCACGGCATGCCACAATCATCCAGTCTTAATGGCACAAAATACCTGCGCTGTATAGTTCTGGATATGAAACACTGCAGTTAACACTCTCGCAGTCAGAGTCAGACCTCTTTCGCAGCGTCGACCACGGCATGCCACAATCATCCAGTCTTAATGGCACAAAATACCTGCGCTGTATAGTTCTGGATATGAAACACTGCAGTTAACACTCTCGCAGTCAGACCTCTTTGGCAGGGTCGACCACGGCATGCCACAATCATCCAGTCTTAATGGCACAAAATACCTGCGCTGTATAGTTCTGGATATGAAACACTACAGTTAACACTCTCGCAGTCAGAGTCAGACCTCTTTGGCAGGGTCGACCACGGCATGCCACAATCATCCAGTCTTAATGGCACCAAATACCTGCGCTGTATAGTTCTGGATATGAAACACTACAGTTAACACTCTCGCAGTCAGAGTCAGACCTCTTTGGCAGCGTCGACCACGGCATGCCACAATCATCCAGTCTTAATGGCACAAAATACCTGCGCTGTATAGTTCTGGATATGAAACACTACAGTTAACACTCTCGCAGTCAGAGTCAGACCTCTTTGGCAGGGTCGACCACGGCATGCCACAATCATCCAGTCTTAATGGCACCAAATACCTGCGCTGTATAGTTCTGGATATGAAACACTACAGTTAACACTCTCGCAGTCAGAGTCAGACCTCTTTGGCAGCGTCGACCACGGCATGCCACAATCATCCAGTCTTAATGGCACAAAATACCTGCGCTGTATAGTTCTGGATATGAAACACTGCAGTTAACACTCTCGCAGTCAGACCTCTTTGGCAGGGTCGACCACGGCATGCCACAATCATCCAGTCTTAATGGCACCAAATACCTGCGCTGTATAGTTCTGGATATGAAACACTACAGTTAACACTCTCGCAGTCAGAGTCAGACCTCTTTGGCGGCGTCGACCACGGCATGCCACAATCATCCAGTCTTAATGGCACAAAATACCTGCGCTGTATAGTTCTGGATATGAAACACTGCAGTTAAACCTCTCGCAGTCAGAGTCAGACCTCTTTGGCAGGGTCGACCACGGCATGCCACAATCATCCAGTCTTAATGGCACAAAATACCTGCGCTGTATAGTTCTGGATATGAAACACTACAGTTAACACTCTCGCAGTCAGACCTCTTTGGCAGGGTCGACCACGGCATGCCACAATCATCCAGTCTTAATGGCACAAAATACCTGCGCTGTATAGTTCTGGATATGAAACGCTACAGTTAACACTCTCGCAGTCAGAGTCAGACCTCTTTGGCGGCGTCGACCACGGCATGCCACAATCATCCAGTCTTAATGGCACAAAATACCTGCGCTGTATAGTTCTGGATATGAAACACTGCAGTTAACACTCTCGCAGTCAGAGTCAGACCTCTTTGGCAGGGTCGACCACGGCATGCCACAATCATCCAGTCTTAATGGCACAAAATACCTGCGCTGTATAGTTCTGGATATGAAACACTACAGTTAACACTCTCGCAGTCAGACCTCTTTGGCAGGGTCGACCACGGCATGCCACAATCATCCAGTCTTAATGGCACAAAATACCTGCGCTGTATAGTTCTGGATATGAAACACTACAGTTAACACTCTCGCAGTCAGAGTCAGACCTCTTTGGCGGCGTCGACCACGGCATGCCACAATCATCCAGTCTTAATGGCACAAAATACCTGCGCTGTATAGTTCTGGATATGAAACACTACAGTTAACACTCTCGCAGTCAGAGTCAGACCTCTTTGGCAGCGTCGACCACGGCATGCCACAATCATCCAGTCTTAATGGCACAAAATACCTGCGCTGTATAGTTCTGGATATGAAACACTGCAGTTAACACTCTCGCAGTCAGACCTCTTTGGCAGGGTCGACCACGGCATGCCACAATCATCCAGTCTTAATGGCACCAAATACCTGCGCTGTATAGTTCTGGATATGAAACACTACAGTTAACACTCTCGCAGTCAGAGTCAGACCTCTTTGGCGGCGTCGACCACGGCATGCCACAATCATCCAGTCTTAATGGCACAAAATACCTGCGCTGTATAGTTCTGGATATGAAACACTGCAGTTAACACTCTCGCAGTCAGAGTCAGACCTCTTTGGCAGGGTCGACCACGGCATGCCACAATCATCCAGTCTTAATGGCACAAAATACCTGCGCTGTATAGTTCTGGATATGAAACACTACAGTTAACACTCTCGCAGTCAGACCTCTTTGGCAGGGTCGACCACGGCATGCCACAATCATCCAGTCTTAATGGCACAAAATACCTGCGCTGTATAGTTCTGGATATGAAACACTACAGTTAACACTCTCGCAGTCAGAGTCAGACCTCTTTGGCGGCGTCGACCACGGCATGCCACAATCATCCAGTCTTAATGGCACAAAATACCTGCGCTGTATAGTTCTGGATATGAAACACTGCAGTTAACACTCTCGCAGTCAGAGTCAGACCTCTTTGGCAGGGTCGACCACGGCATGCCACAATCATCCAGTCTTAATGGCACAAAATACCTGCGCTGTATAGTTCTGGATATGAAACACTGCAGTTAACACTCTCGCAGTCAGAGTCAGACCTCTTTGGCAGCGTCGACCACGGCATGCCACAATCATCCAAACTTAATGGCACAAAATACCTGCGCTGTATAGTTCTGGATATGAAACACTACAGTTAACACTCTCGCAGTCAGACCTCTTTGGCAGGGTCGACCACGGCATGCCACAATCATCCAGTCTTAATGGCACCAAATACCTGCGCTGTATAGTTCTGGATATGAAACACTACAGTTAACACTCTCGCAGTCAGACCTCTTTGGCAGGGTCGACCACGGCATGCCACAATCATCCAGTCTTAATGGCACAAAATACCTGCGCTGTATAGTTCTGGATATGAAACACTGCAGTTAACACTCTCGCAGTCAGAGTCAGACCTCTTTGGCAGCGTCGACCACGGCATGCCACAATCATCCAGTCTTAATGGCACAAAATACCTGCGCTGTATAGTTCTGGATATGAAACACTACAGTTAACACTCTCGCAGTCAGACCTCTTTGGCAGGGTCGACCACGGCATGCCACAATCATCCAGTCTTAATGGCACCAAATACCTGCGCTGTATAGTTCTGGATATGAAACACTACAGTTAACACTCTCGCAGTCAGACCTCTTTGGCAGGGTCGACCACGGCATGCCACAATCATCCAGTCTTAATGGCACAAAATACCTGCGCTGTATAGTTCTGGATATGAAACACTGCAGTTAACACTCTCGCAGTCAGAGTCAGACCTCTTTGGCAGCGTCGACCACGGCATGCCACAATCATCCAGTCTTAATGGCACAAAATACCTGCGCTGTATAGTTCTGGATATGAAACACTACAGTTAACACTCTCGCAGTCAGACCTCTTTGGCAGGGTCGACCACGGCATGCCACAATCACCCAGTCTTAATGGCACCAAATACCTGCGCTGTATAGTTCTGGATATGAAACACTACAGTTAACACTCTCGCAGTCAGACCTCTTTGGCAGGGTCGACCACGGCATGCCACAATCATCCAGTCTTAATGGCACAAAATACCTGCGCTGTATAGTTCTGGATATGAAACACTGCAGTTAACACTCTCGCAGTCAGAGTCAGACCTCTTTGGCAGCGTCGACCACGGCATGCCACAATCATCCAGTCTTAATGGCACAAAATACCTGCGCTGTATAGTTCTGGATATGAAACACTACAGTTAACACTCTCGCAGTCAGACCTCTTTGGCAGGGTCGACCACGGCATGCCACAATCATCCAGTCTTAATGGCACCAAATACCTGCGCTGTATAGTTCTGGATATGAAACACTACAGTTAACACTCTCGCAGTCAGACCTCTTTGGCAGGGTCGACCACGGCATGCCACAATCATCCAGTCTTAATGGCACAAAATACCTGCGCTGTATAGTTCTGGATATGAAACACTGCAGTTAACACTCTCGCAGTCAGACCTCTTTGGCAGGGTCGACCACGGCATGCCACAATCATCCAGTCTTAATGGCACAAAATACCTGCGCTGTATAGTTCTGGATATGAAACACTGCAGTTAACACTCTCGCAGTCAGACCTCTTTGGCAGGGTCGACCACGGCATGCCACAATCATCCAGTCTTAATGGCACCAAATACCTGCGCTGTATAGTTCTGGATATGAAACACTACAGTTAACACTCTCGCAGTCAGACCTCTTTGGCAGGGTCGACCACGGCATGACACAATCATCCAGTCTTAATGGCACAAAATACCTGCGCTGTATAGTTCTGGATATGAAACACTGCAGTTAACACTCTCGCAGTCAGAGTCAGACCTCTTTGGCAGCGTCGACCACGGCATGCCACAATCATCCAGTCTTAATGGCACCAAATACCTGCGCTGTATAGTTCTGGATATGAAACACTACAGTTAACACTCTCGCAGTCAGACCTCTTTGGCAGGGTCGACCACGGCATGCCACAATCATCCAGTCTTAATGGCACCAAATACCTGCGCTGTATAGTTCTGGATATGAAACACTACAGTTAACACTCTCGCAGTCAGACCTCTTTGGCAGGGTCGACCACGGCATGCCACAATCATCCAGTCTTAATGGCACAAAATACCTGCGCTGTATAGTTCTGGATATGAAACACTGCAGTTAACACTCTCGCAGTCAGAGTCAGACCTCTTTGGCAGCGTCGACCACGGCATGCCACAATCATCCAGTCTTAATGGCACAAAATACCTGCGCTGTATAGTTCTGGATATGAAACACTACAGTTAACACTCTCGCAGTCAGACCTCTTTGGCAGGGTCGACCACGGCATGCCACAATCATCCAGTCTTAATGGCACCAAATACCTGCGCTGTATAGTTCTGGATATGAAACACTACAGTTAACACTCTCGCAGTCAGACCTCTTTGGCAGGGTCGACCACGGCATGCCAGAATCACCCAGTCTTAATGGCACCAAATACCTGCGCTGTATAGTTCTGGATATGAAACACTACAGTTAACACTCTCGCAGTCAGACCTCTTTGGCAGGGTCGACCACGGCATGCCACAATCATCCAGTCTTAATGGCACAAAATACCTGCGCTGTATAGTTCTGGATATGAAACACTGCAGTTAACACTCTCGCAGTCAGAGTCAGACCTCTTTGGCAGCGTCGACCACGGCATGCCACAATCATCCAGTCTTAATGGCACAAAATACCTGCGCTGTATAGTTCTGGATATGAAACACTACAGTTAACACTCTCGCAGTCAGACCTCTTTGGCAGGGTCGACCACGGCATGCCACAATCATCCAGTCTTAATGGCACCAAATACCTGCGCTGTATAGTTCTGGATATGAAACACTACAGTTAACACTCTCGCAGTCAGACCTCTTTGGCAGGGTCGACCACGGCATGCCACAATCACCCAGTCTTAATGGCACCAAATACCTGCGCTGTATAGTTCTGGATATGAAACACTACAGTTAACACTCTCGCAGTCAGACCTCTTTGGCAGGGTCGACCACGGCATGCCACAATCATCCAGTCTTAATGGCACAAAATACCTGCGCTGTATAGTTCTGGATATGAAACACTGCAGTTAACACTCTCGCAGTCAGAGTCAGACCTCTTTGGCAGCGTCGACCACGGCATGCCACAATCATCCAGTCTTAATGGCACAAAATACCTGCGCTGTATAGTTCTGGATATGAAACACTACAGTTAACACTCTCGCAGTCAGACCTCTTTGGCAGGGTCGACCACGGCATGCCACAATCATCCAGTCTTAATGGCACCAAATACCTGCGCTGTATAGTTCTGGATATGAAACACTACAGTTAACACTCTCGCAGTCAGACCTCTTTGGCAGGGTCGACCACGGCATGCCACAATCATCCAGTCTTAATGGCACAAAATACCTGCGCTGTATAGTTCTGGATATGAAACACTACAGTTAACACTCTCGCAGTCAGACCTCTTTGGCAGGGTCGACCACGGCATGCCACAATCATCCAGTCTTAATGGCACAAAATACCTGCGCTGTATAGTTCTGGATATGAAACACTGCAGTTAACACTCTCGCAGTCAGAGTCAGACCTCTTTGGCAGCGTCGACCACGGCATGCCACAATCATCCAGTCTTAATGGCACAAAATACCTGCGCTGTATAGTTCTGGATATGAAACACTACAGTTAACACTCTCGCAGTCAGACCTCTTTGGCAGGGTCGACCACGGCATGCCACAATCATCCAGTCTTAATGGCACCAAATACCTGCGCTGTATAGTTCTGGATATGAAACACTACAGTTAACACTCTCGCAGTCAGACCTCTTTGGCAGAGTCGACCACGGCATGCCACAATCATCCAGTCTTAATGGCACAAAATACCTGCGCTGTATAGTTCTGGATATGAAACACTGCAGTTAACACTCTCGCAGTCAGAGTCAGACCTCTTTGGCAGCGTCGACCACGGCATGCCACAATCATCCAGTCTTAATGGCACAAAATACCTGCGCTGTATAGTTCTGGATATGAAACACTACAGTTAACACTCTCGCAGTCAGACCTCTTTGGCAGGGTCGACCACGGCATGCCACAATCATCCAGTCTTAATGGCACCAAATACCTGCGCTGTATAGTTCTGGATATGAAACACTACAGTTAACACTCTCGCAGTCAGACCTCTTTGGCAGGGTCGACCACGGCATGCCACAATCATCCAGTCTTAATGGCACAAAATACCTGCGCTGTATAGTTCTGGATATGAAACACTGCAGTTAACACTCTCGCAGTCAGAGTCAGACCTCTTTGGCAGCGTCGACCACGGCATGCCACAATCATCCAGTCTTAATGGCACAAAATGCCTGCGCTGTATAGTTCTGGATATGAAACACTACAGTTAACACTCTCGCAGTCAGACCTCTTTGGCAGGGTCGACCACGGCATGCCACAATCATCCAGTCTTAATGGCACCAAATACCTGCGCTGTATAGTTCTGGATATGAAACACTACAGTTAACACTCTCGCAGTCAGACCTCTTTGGCAGGGTCGACCACGGCATGCCACAATCATCCAGTCTTAATGGCACAAAATACCTGCGCTGTATAGTTCTGGATATGAAACACTGCAGTTAACACTCTCGCAGTCAGAGTCAGACCTCTTTGGCAGCGTCGACCACGGCATGCCACAATCATCCAGTCTTAATGGCACAAAATACCTGCGCTGTATAGTTCTGGATATGAAACACTACAGTTAACACTCTCGCAGTCAGACCTCTTTGGCAGGGTCGACCACGGCATGCCACAATCATCCAGTCTTAATGGCACCAAATACCTGCGCTGTATAGTTCTGGATATGAAACACTACAGTTAACACTCTCGCAGTCAGACCTCTTTGGCAGGGTCGACCACGGCATGCCACAATCATCCAGTCTTAATGGCACAAAATACCTGCGCTGTATAGTTCTGGATATGAAACACTGCAGTTAACACTCTCGCAGTCAGAGTCAGACCTCTTTGGCAGGGTCGACCACGGCATGCCACAATCATCCAGTCTTAATGGCACAAAATACCTGCGCTGTATAGTTCTGGATATGAAACACTGCAGTTAACACTCTCGCAGTCAGAGTCAGACCTCTTTGGCAGCGTCGACCACGGCATGCCACAATCATCCAGTCTTAATGGCACAAAATACCTGCGCTGTATAGTTCTGGATATGAAACACTGCAGTTAACACTCTCGCAGTCAGAGTCAGACCTCTTTGGCAGCGTCGACCACGGCATGCCACAATCATCCAGTCTTAATGGCACAAAATACCTGCGCTGTATAGTTCTGGATATGAAACACTACAGTTAACACTCTCGCAGTCAGACCTCTTTGGCAGGGTCGACCACGGCATGCCACAATCATCCAGTCTTAATGGCACCAAATACCTGCGCTGTATAGTTCTGGATATGAAACACTACAGTTAACACTCTCGCAGTCAGACCTCTTTGGCAGGGTCGACCACGGCATGCCACAATCATCCAGTCTTAATGGCACAAAATACCTGCGCTGTATAGTTCTGGATATGAAACACTGCAGTTAACACTCTCGCAGTCAGAGTCAGACCTCTTTGGCAGCGTCGACCACGGCATGCCACAATCATCCAGTCTTAATGGCACAAAATACCTGCGCTGTATAGTTCTGGATATGAAACACTACAGTTAACACTCTCGCAGTCAGACCTCTTTGGCAGGGTCGACCACGGCATGCCACAATCATCCAGTCTTAATAGCACCAAATACCTGCGCTGTATAGTTCTGGATATGAAACACTACAGTTAACACTCTCGCAGTCAGACCTCTTTGGCAGGGTCGACCACGGCATGCCACAATCATCCAGTCTTAATGGCACAAAATACCTGCGCTGTATAGTTCTGGATATGAAACACTGCAGTTAACACTCTCGCAGTCAGAGTCAGACCTCTTTGGCAGCGTCGACCACGGCATGCCACAATCATCCAGTCTTAATGGCACAAAATACCTGCGCTGTATAGTTCTGGATATGAAACACTACAGTTAACACTCTCGCAGTCAGACCTCTTTGGCAGGGTCGACCACGGCATGCCACAATCATCCAGTCTTAATGGCACCAAATACCTGCGCTGTATAGTTCTGGATATGAAACACTACAGTTAACACTCTCGCAGCAGACCTCTTTGGCAGGGTCGACCACGGCATGCCACAATCATCCAGTCTTAATGGCACAAAATACCTGCGCTGTATAGTTCTGGATATGAAACACTGCAGTTAACACTCTCGCAGTCAGAGTCAGACCTCTTTGGCAGCGTCGACCACGGCATGCCACAATCATCCAGTCTTAATGGCACAAAATACCTGCGCTGTATAGTTCTGGATATGAAACACTACAGTTAACACTCTCGCAGTCAGACCTCTTTGGCAGGGTCGACCACGGCATGCCACAATCATCCAGTCTTAATGGCACAAAATACCTGCGCTGTATAGTTCTGGATATGAAACACTACAGTTAACACTCTCGCAGTCAGAGTCAGACCTCTTTGGCAGCGTCGACCACGGCATGCCACAATCATCCAGTCTTAATGGCACAAAATACCTGCGCTGTATAGTTCTGGATATGAAACACTACAGTTAACACTCTCGCAGTCAGAGTCAGACCTCTTTGGCAGCGTCGACCACGGCATGCCACAATCATCCAGTCTTAATGGCACAAAATACCTGCGCTGTATAGTTCTGGATATGAAACACTACAGTTAACACTCTCGCAGTCAGACCTCTTTGGCAGGGTCGACCACGGCATGCCACAATCATCCAGTCTTAATGGCACCAAATACCTGCGCTGTATAGTTCTGGATATGATACACTGCAGTTAACATTCTCGCAGTCAGACCTCTTTGGCAGGGTCGACCACGGCATGCCACAATCATCCAGTCTTAATGGCACCAAATACCTGCGCTGTATAGTTCTGGATATGAAACACTGCAGTTAACACTCTCGCAGTCAGAGTCAGACCTCTTTGGCAGCGTCGACCACGGCATGCCACAATCATCCAGTCTTAATGGCACCAAATACCTGCGCTGTATAATTCTGGATATGAAACACTACAGTTAACACTCTCGCAGTCAGAGTCAGACCTCTTTGGCAGGGTCGACCACGGCATGCCACAATCATCCAGTCTTAATGGCACCAAATACCTGCGCTGTATAGTTCTGGATATGAAACACTGCAGTTAACACTCTCGCAGTCAGAGTCAGACCTCTTTGGCAGCGTCGACCACGGCATGCCACAATCATCCAGTCTTAATGGCACCAAATACCTGCGCTGTATAGTTCTGGATATGAAACACTGCAGTTAACACTCTCGCAGTCAGAGTCAGACCTCTTTGGCAGCGTCGACCACGGCATGCCACAATCATCCAGTCTTAATGGCACAAAATACCTGCGCTGTATAGTTCTGGATATGAAACACTACAGTTAACAGTCTCGCAGTCAGAGTCAGACCTCTTTGGCAGCGTCGACCACGGCATGCCACAATCATCCAGTCTTAATGGCACCAAATACCTGCGCTGTATAGTTCTGGATATGAAACACTGCAGTTAACACTCTCGCAGTCAGAGTCAGACCTCTTTGGCAGCGTCGACCACGGCATGCCACAATCATCCAGTCTTAATGGCACAAAATACCTGCGCTGTATAGTTCTGGATATGAAACACTACAGTTAACACTCTCGCAGTCAGAGTCAGACCTCTTTGGCAGCGTCGACCACGGCATGCCACAATCATCCAGTCTTAATGGCACCAAATACCTGCGCTGTATAGTTCTGGATATGAAACACTACAGTTAACACCCTCGCAGTCAGAGTCAGACCTCTTTGGCAGCGTCGACCACGGCATGCCACAATCATCCAGTCTTAATGGCACCAAATACCTGCGCTGTATAGTTCTGGATATGAAACACTGCAGTTAACACTCTCGCAGTCATAGTCAGACCTCTTTGGCAGCGTCGACCACGGCATGCCACAATCATCCAGTCTTAATGGCACCAAATACCTGCGCTGTATAGTTCTGGATATGAAACACTACAGATAACACTCTCGCAGTCAGAGTCAGACCTCTTTGGCAGGGTCGACCACGGCATGCCACAATCATCCAGTCCTAATGGCACCAAATACCTGCGCTGTATAGTTCTGGATATGAAACACTACAGTTAACACTCTCGCAGTCAGAGTCAGACCTCTTTGGCAGGGTCGACCACGGCATGCCACAATCATCCAGTCTTAATGGCACCAAATACCTGCGCTGTATAGTTCTGGATATGAAACACTACAGTTAACACTCTCGCAGTCAGAGTCAGACCTCTTTGGCAGGGTCGACCACGGCATGCCACAATCATCCAGTCTTAATGGCACCTAATACCTGCGCTGTATAGTTCTGGATATGAAACACTGCAGTTAACACTCTCGCAGTCAGAGTCAGACCTCTTTGGCAGCGTCGACCACGGCATGCCACAATCATCCAGTCTTAATGGCACAAAATACCTGCGCTGTATAGTTCTGGATATGAAACACTACAGTTAACACTCTCGCAGTCAGAGTCAGACCTCTTTGGCAGCGTCGACCACGGCATGCCACAATCATCCAGTCTTAATGGCACAAAATACCTGCGCTGTATAGTTCTGGATATGAAACACTACAGTTAACACTCTCGCAGTCAGAGTCAGACCTCTTTGGCAGCGTCGACCACGGCATGCCACAATCATCCAGTCTTAATGGCACCAAATACCTGCGCTGTATAGTTCTGGATATGAAACACTACAGTTAACACTCTCGCAGTCAGAGTCAGACCTCTTTGGCAGCGTCGACCACGGCATGCCACAATCATCCAGTCTTAATGGCACAAAATACCTGCGCTGTATAGTTCTGGATATGAAACACTACAGTTAACACTCTCGCAGTCACACCTCTTTGGCAGGGTCGACCACGGCATGCCACAATCATCCAGACTTAATGGCACCAAATACCTGCGCTGTATAGTTCTGGATATGAAACACTACAGTTAACACTCTCGCAGTCAGAGTCAGACCTCTTTGGCAGGGTCGACCACGGCATGCCACAATCATCCAGTCTTATTGGCACCAAATACCTGCGCTGTATAGTTCTGGATATGAAACACTGCAGTTAACACTCTCGCAGTCAGAGTCAGACCTCTTTGGCAGCGTCGACCACGGCATGCCACAATCATCCAGTCTTAATGGCACAAAATACCTGCGCTGTATAGTTCTGGATATGAAACACTACAGTTAACACTCTCGCAGTCAGAGTCAGACCTCTTTGGCAGCGTCGACCACGGCATGCCACAATCATCCAGTCTTAATGGCACCAAATACCTGCGCTGTATAGTTCTGGATATGAAACACTACAGTTAACACTCTCGCAGTCAGAGTCAGACCTCTTTGGCAGGGTCGACCACGGCATGCCACAATCATCCAGTCTTAATGGCACCAAATACCTGCGCTGTATAGTTCTGGATATGAAACACTACAGTTGACACTCTCGCAGTCAGAGTCAGACCTCTTTGGCAGGGTCGACCACGGCATGCCACAATCATCCAGTCTTAATGGCACCAAATACCTGCGCTGTATAGTTCTGGATATGAAACACTGCAGTTAACACTCTCGCAGTCAGAGTCAGACCTCTTTGGCAGCGTCGACCACGGCATGCCACAATCATCCAGTCTTAATGGCACAAAATACCTGCGCTGTATAGTTCTGGATATGAAACACTACAGTTAACACTCTCGCAGTCAGAGTCAGACCTCTTTGGCAGCGTCGACCACGGCATGCCACAATCATCCAGTCTTAATGGCACAAAATACCTGCGCTGTATTGTTCTGGATATGAAACACTACAGTTAACACTCTCGCAGTCAGAGTCAGACCTCTTTGGCAGCGTCGACCACGGCATGCCACAATCATCCAGTCTTAATGGCACCAAATACCTGCGCTGTATAGTTCTGGATATGAAACACTACAGTTAACACTCTCGCAGTCAGAGTCAGACCTCTTTGGCAGCGTCGACCACGGCATGCCACAATCATCCAGTCTTAATGGCACAAAATACCTGCGCTGTATAGTTCTATATATGAAACACTACAGTTAACACTCTCGCAGTCAGACCTCTTTGGCAGGGTCGACCACGGCATGCCACAATCATCCAGTCTTAATGGCACAAAATACCTGCGCTGTATAGTTCTGGATATGAAACACTGCAGTTAACACTCTCGCAGTCAGAGTCAGACCTCTTTGGCAGCGTCGACCACGGCATGGCACAATCATCCAGTCTTAATGGCACAAAATACCTGCGCTGTATAGTTCTGGATATGAAACACTGCAGTTAACATTCTCGCAGTCAGACCTCTTTGGCAGCGTCGACCACGGCATGCCACAATCATCCAGTCTTAATGGCACCAAATACCTGCGCTGTATAGTTCTGGATATGAAACACTGCAGTTAACATTCTCGCAGTCAGACCTCTTTGGCAGCGTCGACCACGGCATGCCACAATCATCCAGTCTTAATGGCACCAAATACCTGCGCTGTATAGTTCTGGATATGAAACACTGCAGTTAACATTCTCGCAGTCAGACCTCTTTGGCAGCGTCGACCACGGCATGCCACAATCATCCAGTCTTAATGGCACAAAATACCTGCGCTGTATAGTTCTGGATATGAAACACTGCAGTTAACATTCTCGCAGTCAGACCTCTTTGGCAGCGTCGACCACGGCATGCCACAATCATCCAGTCTTAATGGCACCAAATACCTGCGCTGTATAGTTCTGGATATGAAACACTGCAGTTAACATTCTCGCAGTCAGACCTCTTTGGCAGCGTCGACCACGGCATGCCACAATCATCCAGTCTTAATGGCACAAAATACCTGCGCTGTATAGTTCTGGATATGAAACACTGCAGTTAACACTCTCGCAGTCAGAGTCAGACCTCTCTGGCAGCGTCGACCACGGCATGGCACAATCATCCAGTCTTAATGGCACAAAATACCTGCGCTGTATAGTTCTGGATATGAAACACTGCAGTTAACATTCTCGCAGTCAGACCTCTTTGGCAGCGTCGACCACGGCATGCCACAATCATCCAGTCTTAATGGCACAAAATACCTGCGCTGTATAGTTCTGGATATGAAACACTGCAGTTAACATTCTCGCAGTCAGACCTCTTTGGCAGGGTCGACCACGGCATGCCACAATCATCCAGTCTTAATGGCACAAAATACCTGCGCTGTATAGTTCTGGATATGAAACACTGCAGTTAACACTCTCGCAGTCAGAGTCAGACCTCTCTGGCAGCGTCGACCACGGCATGGCACAATCATCCAGTCTTAATGGCACAAAATACCTGCGCTGTATAGTTCTGGATATGAAACACTGCAGTTAACATTCTCGCAGTCAGACCTCTTTGGCAGCGTCGACCACGGCATGCCACAATCATCCAGTCTTAATGGCACAAAATACCTGCGCTGTATAGTTCTGGATATGAAACACTGCAGTTAACACTCTCGCAGTCAGAGTCAGACCTCTCTGGCAGCGTCGACCACGGCATGGCACAATCATCCAGTCTTAATGGCACAAAATACCTGCGCTGTATAGTTCTGGATATGAAACACTGCAGTTAACATTCTCGCAGTCAGACCTCTTTGGCAGCGTCGACCACGGCATGCCACAATCATCCAGTCTTAATGGCACAAAATACCTGCGCTGTATAGTTCTGGATATGAAACACTGCAGTTAACATTCTCGCAGTCAGACCTCTTTGGCAGCGTCGACCACGGCATGCCACAATCATCCAGTCTTAATGGCACAAAATACCTGCGCTGTATAGTTCTGGATATGAAACACTGCAGTTAACATTCTCGCAGTCAGACCTCTTTGGCAGCGTCGACCACGGCATGCCACAATCATCCAGTCTTAATGGCACAAAATACCTGCGCTGTATAGTTCTGGATATGAAACACTGCAGTTAACACTCTCGCAGTCAGAGTCAGACCTCTCTGGCAGCGTCGACCACGGCATGGCACAATCATCCAGTCTTAATGGCACAAAATACCTGCGCTGTATAGTTCTGGATATGAAACACTGCAGTTAACATTCTCGCAGTCAGACCTCTTTGGCAGCGTCGACCACGGCATGCCACAATCATCCAGTCTTAATGGCACAAAATACCTGCGCTGTATAGTTCTGGATATGAAACACTGCAGTTAACACTCTCGCAGTCAGAGTCAGACCTCTCTGGCAGCGTCGACCACGGCATGGCACAATCATCCAGTCTTAATGGCACAAAATACCTGCGCTGTATAGTTCTGGATATGAAACACTGCAGTTAACATTCTCGCAGTCAGACCTCTTTGGCAGCGTCGACCACGGCATGCCACAATCATCCAGTCTTAATGGCACAAAATACCTGCGCTGTATAGTTCTGGATATGAAACACTGCAGTTAACACTCTCGCAGTCAGAGTCAGACGTCTCTGGCAGCGTCGACCACGGCATGGCACAATCATCCAGTCTTAATGGCACAAAATACCTGCGCTGTATAGTTCTGGATATGAAACACTGCAGTTAACATTCTCGCAGTCAGACCTCTTTGGCAGCGTCGACCACGGCATGCCACAATCATCCAGTCTTAATGGCACAAAATACCTGCGCTGTATAGTTCTGGATATGAAACACTGCAGTTAACATTCTCGCAGTCAGACCTCTTTGGCAGGGTCGACCACGGCATGCCACAATCATCCAGTCTTAATGGCACAAAATACCTGCGCTGTATAGTTCTGGATATGAAACACTGCAGTTAACACTCTCGCAGTCAGAGTCAGACCTCTTTGGCAGCGTCGACCACGGCATGGCACAATCATCCAGTCTTAATGGCACAAAATACCTGCGCTGTATAGTTCTGGATATGAAACACTGCAGTTAACATTCTCGCAGTCAGACCTCTTTGGCAGCGTCGACCACGGCATGCCACAATCATCCAGTCTTAATGGCACCAAATACCTGCGCTGTATAGTTCTGGATATGAAACACTGCAGTTAACATTCTCGCAGTCAGACCTCTTTGGCAGCGTCGACCACGGCATGCCACAATCATCCAGTCTTAATGGCACCAAATACCTGCGCTGTATAGTTCTGGATGTGAAACACTACAGTTAACACTCTCGCAGTCAGAGTCAGACCTCTTTGGCAGCGTCGACCACGGCATGGCACAATCATCCAGTCTTAATGGCACAAAATACCTGCGCTGTATAGTTCTGGATATGAAACACTGCAGTTAACATTCTCGCAGTCAGACCTCTTTGGCAGCGTCGACCACGGCATGCCACAATCATCCAGTCTTAATGGCACAAAATACCTGCGCTGTATAGTTCTGGATATGAAACACTGCAGTTAACATTCTCGCAGTCAGACCTCTTTGGCAGGGTCGACAACGGCATGCCACAATCATCCAGTCTTAATGGCACCAAATACCTGCACTGTATAGTTCTGGATATGATACACTGCAGTTAACATTCTCGCAGTCAGACCTCTTTGGCAGGGTCGACCGCGGCATGCCACAATCATCCAGTCTTAATGGCACCAAATACCTGCGCTGTATAGTTCTGGATATGAAACACTGCAGTTAACACTCTCGCAGTCAGAGTCAGACCTCTTTGGCAGCGTCGACCACGGCATGCCACAATCATCCAGTCTTAATGGCACAAAATACCTGCGCTGTATAGTTCTGGATATGAAACACTACAGTTAACACTCTCGCAGTCAGACCTCTTTGGCAGGGTCGACCACGGCATGCCACAATCATCCAGTCTTAATGGCACCAAATACCTGCGCTGTATAGTTCTGGATATGAAACACTACAGTTAACACTCTCGCAGTCAGACCTCTTTGGCAGGGTCGACCACGGCATGCCACAATCATCCAGTCTTAATGGCACAAAATACCTGCGCTGTATAGTTCTGGATATGAAACACTGCAGTTAACACTCTCGCAGTCAGAGTCAGACCTCTTTGGCAGCGTCGACCACGGCATGCCACAATCATCCAGTCTTAATGGCACAAAATACCTGCGCTGTATAGTTCTGGATATGAAACACTGCAGTTAACATTCTCGCAGTCAGACCTCTTTGGCAGGGTCGACCACGGCATGCCACAATCATCCAGTCTTAATGGCACAAAATACCTGCGCTGTATAGTTCTGGATATGAAACACTACAGTTAACACTCTCGCAGTCAGACCTCTTTGGCAGGGTCGACCACGGCATGCCACAATCATCCAGTCTTAATGGCACAAAATACCTGCGCTGTATAGTTCTGGATATGAAACACTACAGTTAACACTCTCGCAGTCAGACCTCTTTGGCAGGGTCGACCACGGCATGCCACAATCATCCAGTCTTAATGGCACAAAATACCTGCGCTGTATAGTTCTGGATATGAAACACTGCAGTTAACATTCTCGCAGTCAGACCTCTTTGGCAGGGTCGACCACGGCATGCCACAATCATCCAGTCTTAATGGCACAAAATACCTGCGCTGTATAGTTCTGGATATGAAACACTGCAGTTAACACTCTCGCAGTCAGAGTCAGACCTCTTTGGCAGCGTCGACCACGGCATGCCACAATCATCCAGTCTTAATGGCACAAAATACCTGCGCTGTACAGTTCTGGATATGAAACACTGCAGTTAACATTCTCGCAGTCAGACCTCTTTGGCAGGGTCGACCACGGCATGCCACAATCATCCAGTCTTAATGGCACAAAATGCCTGCGCTGTATAGTTCTGGATATGAAACACTACAGTTAACACTCTCGCAGTCAGACCTCTTTGGCAGGGTCGACCACGGCATGCCACAATCATCCAGTCTTAATGGCACAAAATACCTGCGCTGTATAGTTCTGGATATGAAACACTACAGTTAACACTCTCGCAGTCAGACCTCATTGGCAGGGTCGACCACGGCATGCCACAATCATCCAGTCTTAATGGCACAAAATACCTGCGCTGTATAGTTCTGGATATGAAACACTACAGTTAACACTCTCGCAGTCAGACCTCTTTGGCAGGGTCGACCACGGCATGCCACAATCATCCAGTCTTAATGGCACAAAATACCTGCGCTGTATAGTTCTGGATATGAAACACTACAGTTAACACTCTCGCAGTCAGACCTCTTTGGCAGGGTCGACCACGGCATGCCACAATCATCCAGTCTTAATGGCACCAAATACCTGCGCTGTATAGTTCTGGATATGAAACACTACAGTTAACACTCTCGCAGTCAGAGTCAGACCTCTTTGGCAGCGTCGACCACGGCATGCCACAATCATCCAGTCTTAATGGCACAAAATACCTGCGCTGTATAGTTCTGGATATGAAACACTACAGTTAACACTCTCGCAGTCAGACCTCTTTGGCAGGGTCGACCACGGCATGCCACAATCATCCAGTCTTAATGGCACCAAATACCTGCGCTGTATAGTTCTGGATATGAAACACTACAGTTAACACTCTCGCAGTCAGACCTCTTTGGCAGGGTCGACCACGGCATGCCACAATCATCCAGTCTTAATGGCACAAAATACCTGCGCTGTATAGTTCTGGATATGAAACACTGCAGTTAACACTCTCGCAGTCAGAGTCAGACCTCTTTGGCAGCGTCGACCACGGCATGCCACAATCATCCAGTCTTAATGGCACAAAATACCTGCGCTGTATAGTTCTGGATATGAAACACTGCAGTTAACATTCTCGCAGTCAGACCTCTTTGGCA
Organism: Schistocerca americana; assembly: GCF_021461395.2. NCBI lineage: Eukaryota > Metazoa > Arthropoda > Insecta > Orthoptera > Acrididae > Schistocerca > Schistocerca americana. The sequence continues at coordinate 79,815,345 of NC_060127.1, forward strand.
GGGTCGACCACGGCATGCCACAATCATCCAGTCTTAATGGCACCAAATACCTGCGCTGTATAGTTCTGGATATGAAACACTACAGTTAACACTCTCGCAGTCAGACCTCTTTGGCAGGGTCGACCACGGCATGCCACAATCATCCAGTCTTAATGGCACAAAATACCTGCGCTGTATAGTTCTGGATATGAAACACTACAGTTAACACTCTCGCAGTCAGACCTCTTTGGCAGGGTCGACCACGGCATGCCACAATCATCCAGTCTTAATGGCACAAAATACCTGCGCTGTATAGTTCTGGATATGAAACACTGCAGTTAACACTCTCGCAGTCAGAGTCAGACCTCTTTGGCAGCGTCGACCACGGCATGCCACAATCATCCAGTCTTAATGGCACAAAATACCTGCGCTGTATAGTTCTGGATATGAAACACTACAGTTAACACTCTCGCAGTCAGACCTCTTTGGCAGGGTCGACCACGGCATGCCACAATCATCCAGTCTTAATGGCACCAAATACCTGCGCTGTATAGTTCTGGATATGAAACACTACAGTTAACACTCTCGCAGTCAGACCTCTTTGGCAGGGTCGACCACGGCATGCCACAATCATCCAGTCTTAATGGCACAAAATACCTGCGCTGTATAGTTCTGGATATGAAACACTGCAGTTAACACTCTCGCAGTCAGAGTCAGACCTCTTTGGCAGCGTCGACCACGGCATGCCACAATCATCCAGTCTTAATGGCACAAAATACCTGCGCTGTATAGTTCTGGATATGAAACACTACAGTTAACACTCTCACAGTCAGACCTCTTTGGCAGGGTCGACCACGGCATGCCACAATCATCCAGTCTTAATGGCACAAAATACCTGCGCTGTATAGTTCTGGATATGAAACACTACAGTTAACACTCTCGCAGTCAGACCTCTTTGGCAGGGTCGACCACGGCATGCCACAATCATCCAGTCTTAATGGCACCAAATACCTGCGCTGTATAGTTCTGGATATGAAACACTACAGTTAACACTCTCGCAGTCAGACCTCTTTGGCAGGGTCGACCACGGCATGCCACAATCATCCAGTCTTAATGGCACCAAATACCTGCGCTGTATAGTTCTGGATATGAAACACTACAGTTAACACTCTCGCAGTCAGGGTCAGACCTCTTTGGCAGGGTCGACCACGGCATGCCACAATCATCCAGTCTTAATGGCACAAAATACCTGCGCTGTATAGTTCTGGATATGAAACACTACAGTTAACACTCTCGCAGTCAGACCTCTTTGGCAGGGTCGACCACGGCATGCCACAATCATCCAGTCTTAATGGCACCAAATACCTGCGCTGTATAGTTCTGGATATGAAACACTACAGTTAACACTCTCGCAGTCAGACCTCTTTGGCAGGGTCGACCACGGCATGCCACAATCATCCAGTCTTAATGGCACAAAATACCTGCGCTGTATAGTTCTGGATATGAAACACTACAGTTAACACTCTCGCAGTCAGACCTCTTTGGCAGGGTCGACCACGGCATGCCACAATCATCCAGTCTTAATGGCACCAAATACCTGTGCTGTATAGTTCTGGATATGAAACACTACAGTTAACACTCTCGCAGTCAGACCTCTTTGGCAGGGTCGACCACGGCATGCCACAATCATCCAGTCTTAATGGCACCAAATACCTGCGCTGTATAGTTCTGGATATGAAACACTGCAGTTAACACTCTCGCAGTCAGAGTCAGACCTCTTTGGCAGGGTCGACCACGGCATGCCACAATCATCCAGTCTTAATGGCACAAAATACCTGCGCTGTATAGTTCTGGATATGAAACACTGCAGTTAACATTCTCGCAGTCAGACCTCTTTGGCAGGGTCGACCACGGCATGCCACAATCATCCAGTCTTAATGGCACAAAATACCTGCGCTGTATAGTTCTGGATATGAAACACTACAGTTAACACTCTCGCAGTCAGACCTCTTTGGCAGGGTCGACCACGGCATGCCACAATCATCCAGTCTTAATGGCACCAAATACCTGCGCTGTATAGTTCTGGATATGAAACACTACAGTTAACACTCTCGCAGTCAGACCTCTTTGGCAGGGTCGACCACGGCATGCCACAATCATCCAGTCTTAATGGCACAAAATACCTGCGCTGTATAGTTCTGGATATGAAACACTACAGTTAACACTCTCGCAGTCAGACCTCTTTGGCAGGGTCGACCACGGCATGCCACAATCATCCAGTCTTAATGGCACAAAATACCTGCGCTGTATAGTTCTGGATATGAAACACTACAGTTAACACTCTCGCAGTCAGACCTCTTTGGCAGGGTCGACCACGGCATGCCACAATCATCCAGTCTTAATGGCACCAAATACCTGCGCTGTATAGTTCTGGATATGAAACACTACAGTTAACACTCTCGCAGTCAGACCTCTTTGGCAGGGTCGACCACGGCATGCCACAATCATCCAGTCTTAATGGCACCAAATACCTGCACTGTATAGTTCTGGATATGAAACACTACAGTTAACACTCTCGCAGTCAGACCTCTTTGGCAGGGTCGACCACGGCATGCCACAATCATCCAGTCTTAATGGCACCAAATACCTGCGCTGTATAGTTCTGGATATGAAACACTACAGTTAACACTCTCGCAGTCAGACCTCTTTGGCAGGGTCGACCACGGCATGCCACAATCATCCAGTCTTAATGGCACCAAATACCTGCGCTGTATAGTTCTGGATATGAAACACTACAGTTAACACTCTCGCAGTCAGACCTCTTTGGCAGGGTCGACCACGGCATGCCACAATCATCCAGTCTTAATGGCACCAAATACCTGCGCTGTATAGGTGTGGATATGAAACACTGCAGTTAACATTCTCGCAGTCAGACCTCTTTGGCAGGGTCGACCACGGCATGCCACAATCATCCAGTCTTAATGGCACCAAATACCTGCGCTGTATAGGTGTGGATATGAAACACTACAGTTAACACTCTCGCAGTCAGACCCCTTTGGCAGGGTCGACCACGGCATGCCACAATCATCCAGTCTTAATGGCACAAAATACCTGCGCTGTATAGTTCTGGATATGAAACACTACAGTTAACACTCTCGCAGTCAGACCTCTTTGGCAGGGTCGACCACGGCATGCCACAATCATCCAGTCTTAATGGCACAAAATACCTGCGCTGTATAGTTCTGGATATGAAACACTGCAGTTAACACTCTCGCAGTCAGAGTCAGACCTCTTTGGCAGCGTCGACCACGGCATGCCACAATCATCCAGTCTTAATGGCACAAAATACCTGCGCTGTATAGTTCTGGATATGAAACACTACAGTTAACACTCTCGCAGTCAGACCTCTTTGGCAGGGTCGACCACGGCATGCCACAATCATCCAGTCTTAATGGCACCAAATACCTGCGCTGTATAGTTCTGGATATGAAACACTACAGTTAACACTCTCGCAGTCAGACCTCTTTGGCAGGGTCGACCACGGCATGCCACAATCATCCAGTCTTAATGGCACAAAATACCTGCGCTGTATAGTTCTGGATATGAAACACTGCAGTTAACACTCTCGCAGTCAGAGTCAGACCTCTTTGGCAGCGTCGACCACGGCATGCCACAATCATCCAGTCTTAATGGCACAAAATACCTGCGCTGTATAGTTCTGGATATGAAACACTACAGTTAACACTCTCGCAGTCAGACCTCTTTGGCAGGGTCGACCACGGCATGCCACAATCATCCAGTCTTAATGGCACAAAATACCTGCGCTGTATAGTTCTGGATATGAAACACTACAGTTAACACTCTCGCAGTCAGACCTCTTTGGCATGGTCGACCACGGCATGCCACAATCATCCAGTCTTAATGGCGCCAAATACCTGCGCTGTATAGTTCTGGATATGAAACACTACAGTTAACACTCTCGCAGTCAGACCTCTTTGGCAGGGTCGACCACGGCATGCCACAATCATCCAGTCTTAATGGCACAAAATACCTGCGCTGTATAGTTCTGGATATGAAACACTACAGTTAACACTCTCGCAGTCAGACCTCTTTGGCAGGGTCGACCACGGCATGCCACAATCATCCAGTCTTGATGGCACAAAATACCTGCGCTGTATAGTTCTGGATATGAAACACTACAGTTAACACTCTCGCAGTCAGACCTCTTTGGCAGGGTCGACCACGGCATGCCACAATCATCCAGTCTTAATGGCACCAAATACCTGCGCTGTATAGTTCTGGATATGAAACACTACAGTTAACACTCTCGCAGTCAGACCTCTTTGGCAGGGTCGACCACGGCATGCCACAATCATCCAGTCTTAATGGCACCAAATACCTGCACTGTATAGTTCTGGATATGAAACACTACAGTTAACACTCTCGCAGTCAGACCTCTTTGGCAGGGTCGACCACGGCATGCCACAATCATCCAGTCTTAATGGCACCAAATACCTGCGCTGTATAGTTCCGGATATGAAACACTACAGTTAACACTCTCGCAGTCAGACCTCTTTGGCAGGGTCGACCACGGCATGCCACAATCATCCAGTCTTAATGGCACCAAATACCTGCGCTGTGTAGTTCTGGATATGAAACACTACAGTTAACACTCTCGCAGTCAGACCTCTTTGGCAGGGTCGACCACGGCATGCCACAATCATCCAGTCTTAATGGCACCAAATACCTGCAGTGTATAGTTCTGGATATGAAACACTACAGTTAACACTCTCGCAGTCAGACCTCTTTGGCAGGGTCGACCACGGCATGCCACAATCATCCAGTCTTAATGGCACCAAATACCTGCGCTGTATAGTTCTGGATATGAAACACTACAGTTAACACTCTCGCAGTCAGACCTCTTTGGCAGGGTCGACCACGGCATGCCACAATCATCCAGTCTTAATGGCACCAAATACCTGCGCTGTGTAGTTCTGGATATGAAACACTACAGTTAACACTCTCGCAGTCAGACCTCTTTGGCAGGGTCGACCACGGCATGCCACAATCATCCAGTCTTAATGGCACAAAATACCTGCGCTGTATAGTTCTGGATATGAAACACTACAGTTAACACTCTCGCAGTCAGACCTCTTTGGCAGTGTCGACCACGGTATGCCACAATCATCCAGTCTTAATGGCACCAAATACCTGCGCTGTATAGTTCTGGATATGAAACACTACAGTTAACACTCTCGCAGTCAGACCTCTTTGGCAGGGTCGACCACGGCATGCCACAATCATCCAGTCTTAATGGCACCAAATACCTGCGCTGTGTAGTTCTGGATATGAAACACTACAGTTAACACTCTCGCAGTCAGACCTCTTTGGCAGGGTCGACCACGGCATGCCACAATCATCCAGTCTTAATGGCACAAAATACCTGCGCTGTATAGTTCTGGATATGAAACACTGCAGTTAACACTCTCGCAGTCAGAGTCAGACCTCTTTGGCAGCGTCGACCACGGCATGCCACAATCATCCAGTCTTAATGGCACAAAATACCTGCGCTGTATAGTTCTGGATATGAAACACTGCAGTTAACATTCTCGCAGTCAGACCTCTTTGGCAGGGTCGACCACGGCATGCCACAATCATCCAGTCTTAATGGCACCAAATACCTGCGCTGTATAGGTGTGGATATGAAACACTACAGTTAACACTCTCGCAGTCAGACCTCTTTGGCAGGGTCGACCACGGCATGCCACAATCATCCAGTCTTAATGGCACAAAATACCTGCGCTGTATAGTTCTGGATATGAAACACTGCAGTTAACACTCTCGCAGTCAGAGTCAGACCTCTTTGGCAGGGTCGACCACGGCATGCCACAATCATCCAGTCTTAATGGCACCAAATACCTGCGCTGTATAGGTGTGGATATGAAACACTACAGTTAACACTCTCGCAGTCAGACCTCTTTGGCAGGGTCGACCACGGCATGCCACAATCATCCAGTCTTAATGGCACAAAATACCTGCGCTGTATAGTTCTGGATATGAAACACTGCAGTTAACACTCTCGCAGTCAGAGTCAGACCTCTTTGGCAGCGTCGACCACGGCATGCCACAATCATCCAGTCTTAATGGCACCAAATACCTGCGCTGTATAGGTGTGGATATGAAACACTACAGTTAACACTCTCGCAGTCAGACCTCTTTGGCAGGGTCGACAACGGCATGCCACAATCATCCAGTCTTAATGGCACAAAATACCTGCGCTGTATAGTTCTGGATATGAAACACTGCAGTTAACACTCTCGCAGTCAGAGTCAGACCTCTTTGGCAGGGTCGACCACGGCATGCCACAATCATCCAGTCTTAATGGCACCAAATACCTGCGCTGTATAGGTGTGGATATGAAACACTACAGTTAACACTCTCGCAGTCAGACCTCTTTGGCAGGGTCGACCACGGCATGCCACAATCATCCAGTCTTAATGGCACAAAATACCTGCGCTGTATAGTTCTGGATATGAAACACTGCAGTTAACACTCTCGCAGTCAGAGTCAGACCTCTTTGGCAGGGTCGACCACGGCATGCCACAATCATCCAGTCTTAATGGCACCAAATACCTGCGCTGTATAGGTGTGGATATGAAACACTACAGTTAACACTCTCGCAGTCAGACCTCTTTGGCAGGGTCGACCACGGCATGCCACAATCATCCAGTCTTAATGGCACAAAATACCTGCGCTGTATAGTTCTGGATATGAAACACTGCAGTTAACACTCTCGCAGTCAGAGTCAGACCTCTTTGGCAGGGTCGACCACGGCATGCCACAATCATCCAGTCTTAATGGCACCAAATACCTGCGCTGTATAGTTCTGGATATGAAACACTGCAGTTAACACTCTCGCAGTCAGAGTCAGACCTCTTTGGCAGGGTCGACCACGGCATGCCACAATCATCCAGTCTTAATGGCACCAAATACCTGCGCTGTATAGGTGTGGATATGAAACACTACAGTTAACACTCTCGCAGTCAGACCTCTTTGGCAGGGTCGACCACGGCATGCCACAATCATCCAGTCTTAATGGCACAAAATACCTGCGCTGTATAGTTCTGGATATGAAACACTGCAGTTAACACTCTCGCAGTCAGAGTCAGACCTCTTTGGCAGGGTCGACCACGGCATGCCACAATCATCCAGTCTTAATGGCACCAAATACCTGCGCTGTATAGTTCTGGATATGAAACACTGCAGTTAACACTCTCGCAGTCAGACCTCTTTGGCAGGGTCGACCACGGCATGCCACAATCATCCAGTCTTAATGGCACAAAATACCTGCGCTGTATAGTTCTGGATATGAAACACTGCAGTTAACACTCTCGCAGTCAGAGTCAGACCTCTTTGGCAGGGTCGACCACGGCATGCCACAATCATCCAGTCTTAATGGCACCAAATACCTGCGCTGTATAGGTGTGGATATGAAACACTACAGTTAACACTCTCGCAGTCAGACCTCTTTGGCAGGGTCGACCACGGCATGCCACAATCATCCAGTCTTAATGGCACCAAATACCTGCGCTGTATAGTTCTGGATATGAAACACTGCAGTTAACACTCTCGCAGTCAGAGTCAGACCTCTTTGGCAGGGTCGACCACGGCATGCCACAATCATCCAGTCTTAATGGCACCAAATACCTGCGCTGTATAGTTCTGGATATGAAACACTGCAGTTAACACTCTCGCAGTCAGACCTCTTTGGCAGGGTCGACCACGGCATGCCACAATCATCCAGTCTTAATGGCACAAAATACCTGCGCTGTATAGTTCTGGATATGAAACACTGCAGTTAACACTCTCGCAGTCAGAGTCAGACCTCTTTGGCAGGGTCGACCACGGCATGCCACAATCATCCAGTCTTAATGGCACCAAATACCTGCGCTGTATAGGTGTGGATATGAAACACTACAGTTAACACTCTCGCAGTCAGACCTCTTTGGCAGGGTCGACCACGGCATGCCACAATCATCCAGTCTTAATGGCACAAAATACCTGCGCTGTATAGTTCTGGATATGAAACACTGCAGTTAACACTCTCGCAGTCAGAGTCAGACCTCTTTGGCAGGGTCGACCACGGCATGCCACAATCATCCAGTCTTAATGGCACCAAATACCTGCGCTGTATAGTTCTGGATATGAAACACTGCAGTTAACACTCTCGCAGTCAGAGTCAGACCTCTTTGGCAGGGTCGACCACGGCATGCCACAATCATCCAGTCTTAATGGCACAAAATACCTGCGCTGTATAGTTCTGGATATGAAACACTGCAGTTAACACTCTCGCAGTCAGAGTCAGACCTCTTTGGCAGGGTCGACCACGGCATGCCACAATCATCCAGTCTTAATGGCACAAAATACCTGCGCTGTATAGTTCTGGATATGAAACACTGCAGTTAACACTCTCGCAGTCAGAGTCAGACCTCTTTGGCAGGGTCGACCACGGCATGCCACAATCATCCAGTCTTAATGGCACCAAATACCTGCGCTGTATAGGTGTGGATATGAAACACTACAGTTAACACTCTCGCAGTCAGACCTCTTTGGCAGGGTCGACCACGGCATGCCACAATCATCCAGTCTTAATGGCACAAAATACCTGCGCTGTATAGTTCTGGATATGAAACACTGCAGTTAACACTCTCGCAGTCAGAGTCAGACCTCTTTGGCAGGGTCGACCACGGCATGCCACAATCATCCAGTCTTAATGGCACCAAATACCTGCGCTGTATAGGTGTGGATATGAAACACTGCAGTTAACACTCTCGCAGTCAGAGTCAGACCTCTTTGGCAGGGTCGACCACGGCATGCCACAATCATCCAGTCTTAATGGCACCAAATACCTGCGCTGTATAGTTCTGGATATGAAACACTGCAGTTAACACTCTCGCAGTCAGAGTCAGACCTCTTTGGCAGGGTCGACCACGGCATGCCACAATCATCCAGTCTTAATGGCACCAAATACCTGCGCTGTATAGTTCTGGATATGAAACACTGCAGTTAACACTCTCGCAGTCAGAGTCAGACCTCTTTGGCAGGGTCGACCACGGCATGCCACAATCATCCAGTCTTAATGGCACAAAATACCTGCGCTGTATAGTTCTGGATATGAAACACTGCAGTTAACACTCTCGCAGTCAGAGTCAGACCTCTTTGGCAGGGTCGACCACGGCATGCCACAATCATCCAGTCTTAATGGCACCAAATACCTGCGCTGTATAGGTGTGGATATGAAACACTACAGTTAACACTCTCGCAGTCAGACCTCTTTGGCAGGGTCGACCACGGCATGCCACAATCATCCAGTCTTAATGGCACAAAATACCTGCGCTGTATAGTTCTGGATATGAAACACTGCAGTTAACACTCTCGCAGTCAGAGTCAGACCTCTTTGGCAGGGTCGACCACGGCATGCCACAATCATCCAGTCTTAATGGCACCAAATACCTGCGCTGTATAGGTGTGGATATGAAACACTACAGTTAACACTCTCGCAGTCAGACCTCTTTGGCAGGGTCGACCACGGCATGCCACAATCATCCAGTCTTAATGGCACAAAATACCTGCGCTGTATAGTTCTGGATATGAAACACTGCAGTTAACACTCTCGCAGTCAGAGTCAGACCTCTTTGGCAGGGTCGACCACGGCATGCCACAATCATCCAGTCTTAATGGCACCAAATACCTGCGCTGTATAGGTGTGGATATGAAACACTACAGTTAACACTCTCGCAGTCAGACCTCTTTGGCAGGGTCGACCACGGCATGCCACAATCATCCAGTCTTAATGGCACAAAATACCTGCGCTGTATAGTTCTGGATATGAAACACTGCAGTTAACACTCTCGCAGTCAGAGTCAGACCTCTTTGGCAGGGTCGACCACGGCATGCCACAATCATCCAGTCTTAATGGCACCAAATACCTGCGCTGTATAGGTGTGGATATGAAACACTACAGTTAACACTCTCGCAGTCAGACCTCTTTGGCAGGGTCGACCACGGCATGCCACAATCATCCAGTCTTAATGGCACAAAATACCTGCGCTGTATAGTTCTGGATATGAAACACTGCAGTTAACACTCTCGCAGTCAGAGTCAGACCTCTTTGGCAGCGTCGACCACGGCATGCCACAATCATCCAGTCTTAATGGCACAAAATACCTGCGCTGTATATTTCTGGATATGAAACACTACAGTTAACACTCTCGCAGTCAGACCTCTTTGGCAGGGTCGACCACGGCATGCCACAATCATCCAGTCTTAATGGCACCAAATACCTGCGCTGTATAGTTCTGGATATGAAACACTACAGTTAACACTCTCGCAGTCAGACCTCTTTGGCAGGGTCGACCACGGCATGCCACAATCATCCAGTCTTAATGGCACAAAATACCTGCGCTGTATAGTTCTGGATATGAAACACTGCAGTTAACACTCTCGCAGTCAGAGTCAGACCTCTTTGGCAGCGTCGACCACGGCATGCCACAATCATCCAGTCTTAATGGCACAAAATACCTGCGCTGTATAGTTCTGGATATGAAACACTACAGTTAACACTCTCGCAGTCAGACCTCTTTGGCAGGGTCGACCACGGCATGCCACAATCATCCAGTCTTAATGGCACAAAATACCTGCGCTGTATAGTTCTGGATATGAAACACTACAGTTAACACTCTCGCAGTCAGACCTCTTTGGCATGGTCGACCACGGCATGCCACAATCATCCAGTCTTAATGGCACCAAATACCTGCGCTGTATAGTTCTGGATATGAAACACTACAGTTAACACTCTCGCAGTCAGATCTCTTTGGCAGGGTCGACCACGGCATGCCACAATCATCCAGTCTTAATGGCACAAAATACCTGCGCTGTATAGTTCTGGATATGAAACACTACAGTTAACACTCTCGCAGTCAGACCTCTTTGGCAGGGTCGACCACGGCATGCCACAATCATCCAGTCTTAATGGCACAAAATACCTGCGCTGTATAGTTCTGGATATGAAACACTACAGTTAACACTCTCGCAGTCAGACCTCTTTGGCAGGGTCGACCACGGCATGCCACAATCATCCAGTCTTAATGGCACCAAATACCTGCACTGTATAGTTCTGGATATGAAACACTACAGTTAACACTCTCGCAGTCAGACCTCTTTGGCAGGGTCGACCACGGCATGCCACAATCATCCAGTCTTAATGGCACCAAATACCTGCGCTGTACAGTTCTGGATATGAAACACTACAGTTAACACTCTCGCAGTCAGACCTCTTTGGCAGGGTCGACCACGGCATGCCACAATCATCCAGTCTTAATGGCACCAAATACCTGCGCTGTGTAGTTCTGGATATGAAACACTACAGTTAACACTCTCGCAGTCAGACCTCTTTGGCAGGGTCGACCACGGCATGCCACAATCATCCAGTCTTAATGGCACCAAATACCTGCACTGTATAGTTCTGGATATGAAACACTACAGTTAACACTCTCGCAGTCAGACCTCTTTGGCAGGGTCGACCACGGCATGCCACAATCATCCAGTCTTAATGGCACCAAATACCTGCGCTGTATAGTTCTGGATATGAAACACTACAGTTAACACTCTCGCAGTCAGACCTCTTTGGCAGGGTCGACCACGGCATGCCACAATCATCCAGTCTTAATGGCACAAAATACCTGCGCTGTATAGTTCTGGATATGAAACACTACAGTTAACACTCTCGCAGTCAGACCTCTTTGGCAGGGTCGACCACGGCATGCCACAATCATCCAGTCTTAATGGCACAAAATACCTGCGCTGTATAGTTCTGGATATGAAACACTACAGTTAACACTCTCGCAGTCAGACCTCTTTGGCAGGGTCGACCACGGCATGCCACAATCATCCAGTCTTAATGGCACCAAATACCTGCACTGTATAGTTCTGGATATGAAACACTACAGTTAACACTCTCGCAGTCAGACCTCTTTGGCAGGGTCGACCACGGCATGCCACAATCATCCAGTCTTAATGGCACCAAATACCTGCGCTGTATAGTTCTGGATATGAAACACTACAGTTAACACTCTCGCAGTCAGACCTCTTTGGCAGGGTCGACCACGGCATGCCACAATCATCCAGTCTTAATGGCACAAAATACCTGCGCTGTATAGTTCTGGATATGAAACACTACAGTTAACACTCTCGCAGTCAGACCTCTTTGGCAGGGTCGACCACGGCATGCCACAATCATCCAGTCTTAATGGCACAAAATACCTGCGCTGTATAGTTCTGGATATGAAACACTACAGTTAACACTCTCGCAGTCAGACCTCTTTGGCAGGGTCGACCACGGCATGCCACAATCATCCAGTCTTAATGGCACCAAATACCTGCACTGTATAGTTCTGGATATGAAACACTACAGTTAACACTCTCGCAGTCAGACCTCTTTGGCAGGGTCGACCACGGCATGCCACAATCATCCAGTCTTAATGGCACCAAATACCTGCGCTGTACAGTTCTGGATATGAAACACTACAGTTAACACTCTCGCAGTCAGACCTCTTTGGCAGGGTCGACCACGGCATGCCACAATCATCCAGTCTTAATGGCACCAAATACCTGCGCTGTGTAGTTCTGGATATGAAACACTACAGTTAACACTCTCGCAGTCAGACCTCTTTGGCAGGGTCGACCACGGCATGCCACAATCATCCAGTCTTAATGGCACCAAATACCTGCACTGTATAGTTCTGGATATGAAACACTACAGTTAACACTCTCGCAGTCAGACCTCTTTGGCAGGGTCGACCACGGCATGCCACAATCATCCAGTCTTAATGGCACCAAATACCTGCGCTGTATAGTTCTGGATATGAAACACTACAGTTAACACTCTCGCAGTCAGACCTCTTTGGCAGGGTCGACCACGGCATGCCACAATCATCCAGTCTTAATGGCACCAAATACCTGCGCTGTATAGTTCTGGATATGAAACACTACAGTTAACACTCTCGCAGTCAGAGTCAGACCTCTTTGGCAGCGTCGACCACGGCATGCCACAATCATCCAGTCTTAATGGCACAAAATACCTGCGCTGTATATTTCTGGATATGAAACACTACAGTTAACACTCTCGCAGTCAGACCTCTTTGGCAGGGTCGACCACGGCATGCCACAATCATCCAGTCTTAATGGCACAAAATACCTGCGCTGTATAGTTCTGGATATGAAACACTGCAGTTAACACTCTCGCAGTCAGTTCTCTTTGGCAGGGTCGACAACAGCGTGCTTGCCGAGGCTCGCACTGTTTTGCCTTTGCTCGGTCCTTCCTCGGAAGACCCCAGTTCAGTGCGACATTTCATTTATTATTGCCATGTGGCCTTTTTCCGTTTCGCACAACTTTCTTCAGTTCGATAGTATCGTGGCCTCAGTACTGTTTATCTGTCACTGATTGCTCGCAGTATGTTCGCCTGCTTAGCTGAGTGGGAACATCTTTGCCTACCGTGCAGCGGGCTGAGGTTCGATTTGCTGCCTGGTTGGAAATTTTCTCCGCTATCGTCAATCGTTTCATCACCACCAACGAGCAAGTCGCCCAGTGTGGCGTCGAATGCAATAAGACTTGCATCGGACGCCCGAACTTTGCCGGATGAGGCCTCCTGGTCTTCAGTACCAACGATCATTACATTTTTTTTTTTTTTTTTTTGGGCATGGTATGAAGGATGTTCAAAGATCGAGTGGCTGTTTCTAGCGATCTATCGTCACAGTCCTTTAAAAAGAATGAGAATGACAGGAGAGAAGGATATGTGATATACAGTTGCAAATTTGCTAAGGAAAAACATTACAGCACCATGCAGAAAGTATTTAAACATTTAGTTCGCAATAAAGAGCGATAGACGATGAAAGAGCAAGAATGTGAATCCTAATAAATGATGCACCCAGCATCTCATTAATTCCCATCCACATTTCAGTGGTTGTCAATCTGACAGTTGAATCAATCTCGGAACATTGAAGCTGCTTTTGTGTACGTCTGAAATCAGAGAGGAGAAGCCCAACAATGAATAGTCACCCTTCACGTCGGTTTTATACTTCGTACAATAAGTAACACTATCATACGCCAATTTTTGTAAACAAATAAAACATTATAGATTGTGTCAAATTTCTATAAACGTTTTTGAAGCTAATTCCCTGCCTCTTCATTTCTGATAAGTATTAGTTACATTTTACATGTAAGGCTGGTTATTTCCTTGATGAACAACTGGATTTTCAACTTTCTTCCTAATTGTTTGTATTGTAGAATGAAAATTTCACTCTACAGCGGAGTGTGCGCTGATATGAAACTTCCTGGCTGATTAAATCTGTGGAGACGAGGTACCACAGTTTTAATCTGCCAGGAAGTTTCATATCAGCGCACACTCCGCTGTAGAGTGAGAATTTCATTCTAGAAACATCCCCCAGGCTGTGGCTAATCAAGTCTCCGCAATATCCTTTCTTTTAGGAGTGCTAGTTCTGCAAGGTTCGCAGGAGAGCTTCTGTAAAGTTTGGAAGGTAGGAGACGAGGTACTGGCAGAAGTAAAGCTGTGAGGACGGGGCGTGAGTCGTGCTTGGGTAGCTCAGTTGGACAGCCGGCACGGTAGCTCAGCGTGTTCGGTCAGAGAGCCGGTTGGCCTCTATAATAAAAAACTGAGTGGAAGGATCAACCACCGAACTTGAACAGAATGTCTTGCGACTTCCGCAACGATCAAACACAACGATCAATTACGGAAAAAAAAGTTGGTGGAGCAGTTGCCCGCGAAACGCAAAGGTTCCCAGTTCGAGTCTCGGTCCAGCACACAGTTTTAATCTGCCAGGATGCTCGTATTGTATTTGAAAAATTAAAGTTATTGCAGTGAACAGTCTTTGTGTATTAATGACATACGATCTGCAAATATTTCTTTACTTTATTTCCTAGCTTTTTTATTATCGCGTTGGAGACGTGATAGATACAAGAATATGAAAAAATAAGTCCTTAACATATAGTTTGTAAGCCTATTGTCCATAACCTTGTTAATACTATAAAAATATGGACATAGTGATCAAGAATGAACTCGAACATTTGTTTGAGATATTAAAAGTAATATACCTGGAAAAACGTAGAATAATAATAACTATTAAACCTTTGGAGTGTAAAAGATTTGATCTGCCTCTCAGAGTTTAGTTTTTGGGATGTAACACTTCTTCAAGCCCACTGATGGCAATTTTTTGTACAGCAGCTCCCCTCTGACCAAAATCTTTTACTTCTCTGGAGAAGACACACACTCACACATCTGTGGCCTCTACCTACTCCATGTTTTAAAATCTATCGTCTTGTAATAACATAAACTCTGGGAAGCACATTCTGCCGCCACTTTTGTTGGCACTCTCTCTCTACTGTTCTCAATAATAATAAAAGCAAGCTGTCGTGCACATCTTTAAACGCATTTCTGTTGTCGATTGCTGCCTTTACCCCACGGTGTAAGTGGACCTGTCTCTTTGGACTTGAGTGCTGTGGTACATTATTATACTGTCAAGACTAGTTCATACTAGGGCTACAGCTTGCCATGTCCTGACTTAGGTGGGAGACGGAAAAAGGGGTTACTGGTCAGTCTGCGCTCCCGGGCGGTACAGAGCAGTAGGCAGAAGAAAAATTCACAGTGAAGACATTTGATTGTTTTCTTCTATCTGAGCCAACACTGATACAGGCATTTACTAGAAATGCAGGTGGTGAGACTCGGTAGGGAACTCGTTGTGGAGACTCTTGGTCAAACAGGGTTTTGAAATAGTTGTTTATTCCAGACAGAACTAACTAATAGACTGGAGGCTAGTTCTGGGGTTAGAAAAAGCACGAATAACACTGATACAACAGAAGCCAGTGCAGAAGTCCCAGGAGTGGATGCCAACCACAGTAACAAACACAAGCAGCATCTTAAGGCAACAACTTAATTGCAAAACAAAACATATTGAATGTGACACTGTTCACTGAGGCACTCCAAGTGAGAGAGCAGACTTACGCGGACCTGGACCGAGGCTGCAGTCGACGGACGCGGATTCGGCGCCCAGATGGTCTGACTGAGAACTCCGCCAAAATGCGGAATCTAGGGGTTTTAAAGAGTCGCGTGGGGGCACTGTTTTTCCCACTTAAAAGCCACCCAGCCAATCCCGCAGGTCTCTTATAGGCGCCTGTCAATCACGGTTTAGTTAGGTCCCCTCTACTGCTCCTAAGGCGGGGATGTTAATGCAGTTGCACCAAGTAAGTCCGCATTTGGTTTCAACATTGTTCAGCTGAAAGCTAAACGTTACTGCTCTGCCAAATAAGGCTTGCAGCACTATTGTTATGCGTCATTTAGCCCCGCCCCTTGGGCTCCCCGGAGTAGGGACTGCAAGGTCAACAGTTTTTTGGCGTTTTCGGTCTCTTTCTAACCCTTGTGAACCTACTGACGTTGCTGTTCTCAGGGCTGGTATCAAGCTGGCATTATACACTACTACGTGCCTGTTGGTTACAAAGTTCTACGGAGGCAACCTACCACAGCGTCTAGACGACATGTGAAGTTACATGTTGATTCCTTGAAGAGTAACTAACGCCCTGGGACCGAGTCTCAGGGCGTCTGCATTTTCGCAAGGCTCTACCCTTACGGTTTACTACCTGTAACAATATCTCTCCTAGTTTCGTCTGCCCTCAGCATCGTCTCTGCTTCCGCGCCTTGGAACGCCTGTCCTCCTTCCTCACAGCTTCAAGATAACACACACTACAGTAGCAAGGAATAATCAATATACAGGGTGAGTCAAAAGTCCTTGGACACCTTCATAAGTTGGAAGATTAAAAGGAAAATTCAAATGTGATGATGGGAACATAGGTTTGATGTGGGGCCGCAACTTTTGGAGTGAATCTCATTCATGGCCGCCATCTTGAAACCCGCCATTTTGGATTCATGTCATTATTTTTAAATGGGAAGGGGGATGTATGACACATCAAATAACATTCCCTTTAGCTCTGGAATTTAGTGGTGTAATTTCTTTTTGTCTATCTTGTACAGTTTAGAGGTTGTTAATGTTCAAAGTTGGGAAATTACCTTCATACCGACTGCTACAACACATGTTATACATGTTGTCCATCCCGTACAATGCACAACTGTAGTCAACACAATCACTCTGACTTCTAAACTGTACAAGATAGACAAAAACAAATTACGCCACTAAATTCCTGAGCTCAAGTGAGTGTTATTTGATGTGTCATACACCCCCCTTTCCATTAAAAAAAAAAAAAAAAATGACTTGAATCCAAAATGGCGGATTTAGAGATGGCGGCCATGAATGAAATTCACTCCAAAAGTTGCGGCCCCACGTTAAACCTATGTTCCCATCATCACATTTCGATTTTCCCTTTAATCTTCCAACATATACAGGTGTCCAAGGACTTTTGACTCGCCTTGTATTACAAACTCAAGCTGTATCTGTCTAGTAATACGCAAATATTAAATATTTCCACTGGTTACTTACGTTTTGTCCTCCGTGATGGGAATAACTGATACGTAGCCCACGATGGTAGTGAAGCCCCTCCACACACGCACCATCATGATGTCGTGGTCCTTTGCGTCAGGGGTGGGCGGCACGTAGCTTTTCGCCGCCCTGACAATACGTATCTGGATGTTGTACTTTGTGAACAGCCTGTCTGTCGTGTAGTCCACGTCACCAGCGAATGTCACGCCTGTGGAGGCAGAGAGCGGCTAGCTGCTTCAAAAAATAAAATGTGAGGTCAAAGTAGATAGTTACTTCGCTCACAGATAGCGTTAATCTGCATACTGGGTGTTTTACTATTATAGGTACCGACGAAAAGGGGCTAGTAGAGGGCAATGAAACACAAAATAATCCTGATAAACGTAGGTCTGGAAACAAATTCTTTCCCCGATATGACGTATTATCAGTGAGTGGCCGGCCGCTGTGACCGAGCGGTTCTAGGCGCTTCAGTCCGGAGCCGCGCTACTGCTACGGTCGCAGGTTCGAATCCTACCTCGGGCATGAATGTGTGTGATGTCATTACGTTTAAGTAGTTCTAAGCTCTAGGGGACTGATGACCTCAGATGTTAAGTCCCATAGTGCTTAGAGCCATTTGAACCACTTTATGACTGATGTACATGAACACATTATAACAGAATCCCCTAGGATCCAAGCTGCAGATATTCGTTCGAGGACAAACATTACAGAAAGTGTGCCACATGTCCATTATAAATCTGAAGGCAGGCTTCAGCGTGTCCCCGTATCGATGCCCATAACACGTTCAAAAATCCCATGCGTGTTCCGAACGCATTTGCAACCATTCTCAGTGATTTCCCAGAGCTCACTAACAACCGGGCTGGACTACGTCAATGTTTTTAAATATCCCAGCAGAAAGAAAGTCAACGGTTTCAATTAGGAGGGACCTAGAAGACTATGGCATAGTCGAACCACGACCGATGTACTTGTTGAAGATTCATGCTATTTATTCCCAAACAGCCTCCTGAAAGTGTGCCGATGCACCATCATGCATCTACCACATGCAAATTCTCTTACCGTAAGGAACATTATTCAAATAGCCGCTAGTTTGTGTTGTGGGAAATAAGGGCACACACAACCAGTAAGTCAGCCTTGCAGGAAAGGTGGCCATTGAATACATAATCTATGTTTATTGATATTATTCGGTTGTTTCATTGCCCGCTGCTCACCGCCTTTCCTTTCTACTTACAATAAACAAACATTCCGTTTATTTATCAAAATAATTGTATGTATTAATTAATTGTGTCTCCTGAAGCACTAGACGAATATCAACTGAACTTGGCACACGTAGCACTTACTATCAGAAACGAAGCACTGTGGTGGTAAAAACCATCTACAAACCGTATGAGTTGGGGAGAGGGTAAATAGGGGGTGATATAGAAGCATAGCATAGGAGTGGCTGCAACAATTTCAATCAAATTTGGTACATACAATAGTCACTATCTATATTGTTTCTATAATGAGACAGCTTTTCGTGAATGTTCATATATACAATGTGAGTCTACAGCACAGAAACCTGACTCACCATATGATGAACAGATGTCAGAAGAACGAATAAATGCTACAGTCTTCTCACAGTCGGCGATGATGTGCTTCAGGCTGTTATAGTTCTCAGCTCCTCATGTGGACATAAATAGTGTGATGGGGGCAATACACCTCTGTCATACCTATGGGTGGCAACGGCCTTGCCGCAGTTGATACACCGGCTCCCGTCAGATCACAGAAGTTAAGCGCTGTCGGGCGTGGCCGGCACTTGGATGGGTGACTATCCGGGCCGCCATGCACTGTTGCCATTTTTCGGGGTGCACTCAGCCTCGTGATGCCAACTGAGGAGCTACTCAACCGAATAGTAGCGGCTTCGGTCAATGACTACCATCATAACAACCGGGAGAGCGGTGTGCTGACCACGTGCCCCTCCTATCCGCAGCCTCACCTGAGGATGACACGGCGGTCGGATAGTCCCGATGGGCCACTTGTGTGATACTAATAAACTGGAGGAGTAGGAGTTCTAAGGGTCCATACTTAGTAGTGCTTATTAAAGGTAACAATGGATAGATAGTATTAGGGACGGAAAGGTGGTTGAAACTGGATATAAAGAGCAATGAAATCCTAATTTCTGACTAGAATATATGTCGTAAGAATATGTTACACGACTAAGCTGATAGTGTACTTGTTGAGTAAAGCATTCAATAATATCTGGGCAGACTATGACTGATTCCAAATGTGTATAAATGTGGGTGAAGTTAAGCATCAAAGGTGGGACAAAAATGGTAATCGGATGGTATTACAGACCGCATCTGTCAGGAGTTGTAGTGGTAGAGGGCTTCGGAGAGAACTTGCAGATTTTTGTCAGTTAATTCCCTGACCATGGTTGTAATACGGGGTTGACATGCCACGTATAGAATAGGAGAGTAATGAGATCAAAATTGGCGCCAGAGACAGGAATTTGTGTGTCATCTTCCTGAATGTCTTGTCCGAAAATTAATTCGAGCTGATAGTTAGAGAACTAGGTCGTGAAGGTAATGTTTTAGACCCCCTAGCGACAAACAATTCTGAACTTTACGAATCATTTAATGTCGTGGAGCTTGTCAGTGGTCTAAAGGTGGTCATAGCATTTATGATAGAGATGTGCCTGCTAACAATAAACTTAATTTATTCAAGCATTTATAAGCGTCCCCGTAAATTTTGCTCACCTCTTATAAGATCACACTGATCCCTCTGGAATGCTGTAGGTGCTGTACAACAGGTTCTAGAGGCACTCAGTGACGTGGTGTGTATTTACTTGTCGGTTGTGGGGAATCAGAACATGAAATAAGTCGACGTTGAGACATACGAGATTGGCAGAAAGGAGCAATTGTGTCTGGACTTGCCCATGAAGGTGAACGATTTGTTGATGTACACTCCTGGCAATTGAAATAAGAACACCGTGAATTCATTGTCCCAGGAAGGGGAAACTTTATTGACACATTCCTGGGATCAGATACATCACATGATCACACTGACAGAACCACAGGCACATAGACACAGGCAACAGAGCATGCACAATGTCGGCACTAGTACAGTGTATATGCACCTTTCGCAGCAATGCAGGCTGCTATTCTCCCATGGAGACGATCGTAGAGATGCTGGATGTAGTCCTGTGGAACGGCTTGCCATGCCATTTCCACCTGGCGCCTCAGTTGGACCAGCGTTCGTGCTGGACGTGCAGATCGCGTGAGACGACGCTTCATCCAGTCCCAAACATGCTCAATGGGGGACAGATCCGGAGATCTTGCTGGCCAGGGTAGTTGACTTACACCTTCTAGAGCACGTTGGGTGGCACGGGATACATGCGGACGTGCATTGTCCTGTTGGAACAGCAAGTTCCCTTGCCGGTCTAGGAATGGTAGAACGATGGGTTCGATGACGGTTTGGATGTACCGTGCACTATTCAGTGTCCCCTCGACGATCACCAGTGGTGTACGGCCAGTGTAGGAGATCGCTCCCCACACCATGATGCCGGGTGTTGGCCCTGTGTGCCTCGGTCGTATGCAGTCCTGATTGTGGCGCTCACCCGCACGTTGCCAAACACGCATACGACCATCATTGGCACCAAGGCAGAAGCGACTCTCATCGCTGAAGACGACACGTCTCCATTCGTCCCTCCATTCACGCCTGTCGCGACACCACTGGAGGCGGGCTGCACGATGTTGGGGCGTGAGCGGAAGACGGCCTAACGGTGTGCGGGACCGTAGCCCAGCTTCATGGAGACGGTTGCGAATGGTCCTCGCCGATACCCCAGGAGCAACAGTGTCCCTAATTTGCTGGGAAGTGGCGGTGCGGTCCCCTACGGCACTGTGTAGGATCCTACGGTCTTGGCGTGCATCCGTGCGTCGCTGCGGTCCGGTCCCAGGTCGACGGGCACGTGCACCTTCCGTCGACCACTGGCGACAGCATCGATGTACTGTGGAGACCTCACGCCCCACGTGTTGAGCAATTCGGCGGTACGTCCACCCGGCCTCCCGCATGCCCACTATACGCCCTCGCTCAAAGTCCGTCAACTGCACATACGGTTCACGTCCACGCTGTCGCGGCATGCTACCAGTGTTAAAGACTGCGATGGAGCTCCGTATGCCACGGCAAACTGGCTGACACTGACGGCGGCGGTGCACAAATGCTGCGCAGCTAGCGCCATTCGACGGCCAACACCGCGGTTCCTGGTGTGTCCGCTGTGCCGTGCGTGTGATCATTGCTTGTACAGCCCTCTCGCAGTGTCCGGAGCAAGTATGGTGGGTCTGACACACCGGTGTCAATGTGTTCTTTTTTCCATTTCCAGGAGTGTATGAATGGCGACTGTCCAATGTCTCTATAAGGAATGGTGTACTATACGCAGCCATGCAGCACAGCGTAAGCACAACGGTCCTAAAAGATCCTAACTGACAGGGACCGAAGACGAGTGTGCCTGCTTGTCAGGTGTCAGGAATTGCCTTTGTCAATGAATGCAGTCCCCTCTCATCAAGATTCCGAGCGAACATTTCGAAGGTAACTGCATGTGTCATGGAGTCGGGTGCCCCGCTAAAGACCGTTGCTCACAGAGGCATGTTCGCGAACTAACGGGTGCAAGGGAACGGTTCACCAAGAAGAACGGAAAGCGCGAGGAACGAACTCTAAGGAACGGTCTTTCATAGTTCACTTCGGTCGCGACTTTCTATTTGTAGCTCCCGGGAACTGGAAACGGTCGGTCTCGTTCCCGCAACAGCCGGCCTCGTTCCAGCCTCGGTGCCGTTCCCGTCTGTCTCGGTCTCTGTCTCCCTCGGCCGGACTCGTCCTCCTTCGCGTGGCCACTCGTCGCAGTTCCACTGCCGACTGCTCATAGTTCAATATCGAGTTCTTGTTCATTTCGTTCGCTGCGCACGCCCATTCTAGATCTGTTTCAAACCTTTTTTGAACTCTACACTTGTGGCTCTTCTCGTATTCTATGCTGCGTCCACGACCGGTAATCAAAATGTATTTTATAATTAGGGAAATTACATAAAAGTTGTTATATCCTAGCTAGTAATGCCACCCGAGCCCGCTGCCAAAAGGTTGGCAGCATCAAAGTCCGGACGCCGTCCGCATAAGCAGCGCCAGCGAGACAGCAAATCGCCGCAAGTCTGCGCGCGCCACCGCTGGCTTCTGGGTTCTTAAGCGCTGGAGTCGCGAGCGCTAGACACAGTTCTGTATTCGCCGCTCAGTTGTACACTCGCCACCGAATTGTGTACTTGCTAGTCTGTCGTGTGTTCACCGCAGCAGAGTTGTTGTTTGTCGTCAGCCGACGCTGACCTAGCCGCTCCGACTCGAACTAGACAGATTTCTGTAGACACGGAGTTCACTACTGTGTTGCTGTATCTTCGTTAATAAAGATAAGTACCGACTTTTATTTAATCAGAGTGTTTGGGTTTTCCTCTTTCTGTTCACTGTTCCAGCGGACCGGTCGGCCCGCTACTAAAAGTGTGGCGGTGACTTCGTAAGCCGTTTCTACAGCGAATTGCTTGTCGCTACGAACGCCGCCACAAAACTGGCGACGAGGACTTCCGAACTCGTGTGCAGGGCTGGTTCAACTTGTTTCTGGTTATACTAATTATAGCGATAAAATTTTGGGGGCTTGTTTAATTTGTGTTCACTATGTCTGCCCAATTACAACAGTTGATCTTGTTACAGAGTCAGCAAATACAAAGTCTGGTGGAAGCAATCGCCAAACAAGCGGCTAATCCTCCAACACAAAAGGAACAAGCACAGGCAGCACCACCTCTCCGTGCTTTTGATGCATCAAGAGAAGAATGGCGAGAATATTTCGCGCAGTTGCAGGCGCACATGACAGTCTACAAAATCACGGGTACTGAGCGGCAGCTTTATTTAATTTCCACTGCAGGCGTGGAAGTCTATCGACTACATTGTAAGTTGTTCCCGGAATCCAAGCCAGAAGCTTTAGACTATGACGTTGTTGTTAACAAGCTTGCTGAGTATTTCGAGTCGCGAGTTCATGTGGCAGCAGCCAGATTCAAGTTCTTCAGATTAAAGAAACTGCCACATCAATCTAATAAACAGTGGTTAACAGATTTACGGTGCCTCACCCGTCAGTGCCGATTTAATTGTGTGTGTGGAGCTTCCTACAGTGATGTCATGTTACGAGACGCTATTACTCAAAACATTGCAGATTCTCGTATTCGTGCTGCTATCTTAAAGTTGCCTGACCCGTCATTAGAGACTGTGATGAACATCATTGAAGCCCAAGATACTTTTGACTATGCTGAGTGTTAGTTAGATCAGCCATGTATTTCTCAAATTGCCTGTGCTAAGCAAGTTATGTCACGCCCGCGGCCCCACCGGCAGAGTCAGACTGTAAACACTAGCCGGCAGCGTCATGTTAAACACATTCGTCAGCCGCGTGTGCAAAATGATAGAGTTAAGTCTTGCCCTAAGTGTGTTCTTGCTCATCCTCGTGAACGTTGCCCGTTAAGAAACGCGGTTTGTCACTTTTGTCAAAGGAAAGGACACATCCAGACTGTTTGTTTGCGTAAACGCAAGAACAATTCTAGTGCTGCCCAGCCCATGGATATTCATGTTCTTCAAAGCCAGCCCGCCCAGACGGTCGCGTTTAAAGACTCTTCCACGGTTCGTGTGGGTAATAAACTTGTTCGCAATAAGCCACCCACCCAGCCCTCTGCTATGCGACCCAAGCGTAATTCAAACGCTGTAAAAAGTAATGTACAGACTGCAAGTGAAGCGGGAGTTGTTGTTCCACCCGCCCAACCCACGAGTTGTCGTAAACAGCGAACACGCGCTAAACGCGCTGATTTTGTGTCTTCCGCCTCCACTGCACCGATCCAGAGACAGAGTAATAAACTATTTGTGAAGCTACGCATCCAGGATAAGACCTTCAATTTTCAATTAGACACTGGTGCGTCTGTGACTCTCATAAATAGTGCTACGTATGCGGCTATCGGCCGCCCTAAACTTTCAGCGGCAAAACATTCTTTGGCTACTTATAGTGGAGAACAAATTCCTGTGTTAGGTGTATGTAGCGTGGCAGCCACATTCCGTGGCAATGCAAAAACAGTTTCATTCACAGTGCTCCGCGCTACAGACAGTGTAAACATTTTCGGATTAGACTGTTTTGACTTGTTTGGCCTGTCTATCCAAGACAATGTGTTGCAAATTAATTCTGTTGTTGTTCCTCAAGACAGCATAACCGATTTGTGTAAACAATACAGTGACATATTTAAAGACGAACTAGGTTGTGCTGCGAACTTTGCCGCTCATATTACGTTAAAAGATAATGCTCAGCCTCGATTTTTTCGTGCTCGTCCAGTGCCTCACGCCGTCCGGGCACCTGTAGAAGATGAACTTCGTCGTTGGCAAAACAACGGTGTTATTCAACCCGTTTCAGCGAGCCAGTGGGCTTCACCCTTAGTTATTATAAAGAAACCGTCTGGCAAGTTACGTTTGTGTGCTGATTTTAAGTCGACAGTTAATCCTCAGACTGTCATTGATTCTTTTCCTTTGCCTAGACCGGACGAGCTGATGGATAAGTTAGGGGAAGCTCGTTTCTTTTCCAAAATTGATCTCCGTGAAGCATATTTGCAATTGCCCCTCGACGAGCAATCACAACAGTATTTTGTCATAAACACGTCGTTGGGGTTGTTCCGTTTTCTGCGTTTGCCTTTTGGTTGTGCGTCAGCTCCAGCTGTTTTTCAGCGTTTTTTGTCACAACTTCTGGCTAATGTGCCTTCGTGTTGCAACTATTTAGACGATATTGTTGTGTCCGGTCGGACGCCTGCTGAACATTTCCGTAATTTGGAGTGTTTGTTTACAGTGTTGTCTCAGGCAGGCCTACGTTGCAACATCGATAAATGTTCATTTTTCCTTACGGAGATGGAGTATCTGGGACATGTTATTAATGCTCAAGGCATTCATCCCTCCCAGTCACATTTAGCAGCTATTCGTGATTTGCCCGCCCCTCGCAATCTGAATGAATTGCAAGCAGTTCTTGGCAAATTGACGTATTATATTAGGTTTATACCTAACGCATCACAGATTGCTGCACCGTTGCATCGTCTCCGCCGTAAGAATGTTCCGTTTGTGTGGTCAACTGATTGCCAATCAGCCTTTCAGCAGCTTAAAGAGGCTTTATTGAATGATCGTTGTCTGGTCCATTACGACCCTAACAAGCCTCTGGTGTTAGCTTGTGATGCCTCTTCTTTCGGCCTCGGTGCTGTGTTGTCTCACCGAGTCGGTAACACCGAACGTCCTATTCCGTTCGCATCTAAATTGCTAAACAAAGCTCAGTGTAATTATAGCCAATTGGACAAGGAAGCTTTGGCTCTTGTGTTCGGTGTCACAAAATTCCATCACTACCTCTATGGTAGACCATTCTAATTAGTAACAGATCACAAGCCTCTGACGTCACTGTTTCATCCGTCTAAACCAGTTCCTCAGCGGACAGCTCAGAGACTACAACGTTGGGCTCTTTTGTTATCACAATACCAGTATGAGATACTGTATCGCCCTACATCTCAGCATGCAAACGCTGACGCGCTTTCTAGATTGCCGATTGCTGCGGATGATGTCTTCGATTCCTCTGACGACTCTTGCCATCAGATTGACGCCGATGAGCATCAATCCCTCCGGGATTTTCCGATTGATTATCGTCAGGTGGCACGTGAGACAGCTACGGATCCTCATCTGAGTTTACTATTACGTTTTGTTCAACGTGGTTGGCCGTCCAAGGCAAAGGACATATCGGATCCTGTGGTTCGTCGCTATTATCCGCAACGTCATCTGTTGTCTGTTTCGCACGGAGTTTTGCTGTTACGCACCGAGAATGACCAGCTTCGTGTAGTGGTTCCCCAAGTGCTCCAATCCAAGGTCCTCGACTTGTTGCATCAAGGTCATTGGGGAGTGGTCCGCACCAAGCAGCTTGCCCGCCGTCATTGTACATGGATCGGCATTGATAAGCAGATTACGCAGATGTCTACAGATTGTTCGACGTGTGCCGAACACCAAGCTGCTCCGCGTCAACGCTATTTTGAGTGGGCACGCCCTGCCGGTCCCTGGCAGCGAGTACATATTGATCTCGCTGGTCCATATTGGCATTCTCGTTGGCTCATCGTGATAGATGCATTTAGTAATTTTCCGTTTGTTGTGCCCATGCAGTCTACAACGTCTGCACAAACTATACAGGCGTTGACTTCAACTTTTTGTATTGAGGGTCTTCCAGAAGTTTTAGTGTCTGACAATGGTCCACAATTTACCTCTGCTGAATTTGAAAGTTTTTGTTCTGCCAATGGCATTCGCCATGTTCTTACTCCGCCGTTCCACCCTCAATCGAATGGTGCAGCGGAACGTTTTGTACGCACATTCAAGGATCATATGGACCGCCTTCGTGCTACGCACTCTCGTCAGCAGGCCCTCATCACGTTCCTGTCGTCGTACCGGACCACGCCACGCGACGGCCCTTCGCCTGCAGAGCTTCTCCACGGCCGTCGTCATCGCACCCTACTACGGTTGTTGCACCCCCCGGATCGACCCGCCGCTTCTGAGCATCGCACGCGTTTTCAGCGCAACGACGCCGTTTTTTTCAGAGTTTATCACGGTCGCCGTCGTTGGGAACGTGGTACCGTGATAAGTATCCAGGGTCGCGGTTTTTATACTGTTCAAGGTGCTACTGGGGTGCACAGGAGGCATCGGAACCAGTTGCGCCGCGCTGGCCGCCCGGATTCTGCCGCTCGTTCTTTGTCCACAGATTTGGTCCGCGGCGGGTTC
Source organism: Schistocerca americana (assembly GCF_021461395.2). Classification (NCBI taxonomy): domain Eukaryota; kingdom Metazoa; phylum Arthropoda; class Insecta; order Orthoptera; family Acrididae; genus Schistocerca; species Schistocerca americana. The sequence goes on from NC_060127.1 coordinate 79,842,702, forward strand.
CAGCCGCGCCTTCCGACTTCGCTGCCGCCCCCAGGGCAGCAGCAGCAGCAGCAGCAGCAGCAGCCGTCGCCGCTACCACGCCGACAGCCCGTCCCGTTGATGCCTCCCGCGCAGCTTCATCCGGGAGCGCCCCAGGTGGTCGCTCCGGCGCCTGCGGTCCCTCTTCAGTCGCCACCGCCTTCGGAGCTGATGGACGTCGACCCCTCAGCCGGGCCGCCTTCCCAAGCGGTGGCTGTGCAGCCTGTCCTGCAGCCGCTTTCCTTGGGCACCCCCAAGGAGTCTGACACCGCAGCGCCTTGTCCGGCGCCCACTCAGCAGCCGTCGACGCAGCGTCAGGAGACGCTGCCTCTCTTCGTGGGTCCCGACACCCCGTCGCGTCCAGTACCAGAAGCTGCGCCCGTGGTCACAGGCGTGCACCCTGACCTCGGTTTTCAGTCGGTGTTTCCCGAGGCCCCGCGCAGCCAATGCTGGGGTGCGGACCGGGGACTGCCACCGACAACAGTCTCCGCCCCGGTCTCTTCTGCTACGCCTGCGGCCAGACCCTTCCCCCGCCGTCGACGCTCGCCACGTCATTATTCAACGACGGTGCGGCGATTTGGGGGGGGGGGGGGAGGAGTGTTTTATCCTAGCCGGTAATGCCACCCGAGCCCGCTGCCAAAAGGTTGGCAGCATCAAAGTCCGGACGCCGTCCGCATAAGCAGCGCCAGCGAGACAGCAAATCGCCGCAAGTCTGCGTGCGCCACCGCTGGCTTCTGGGTTCTTAAGCGCTGGAGTCGCGAGCGCTAGACACAGTTCTGTATTCGCCGCTCAGTTGTACACTCGCCACCGAATTGTGTACTTGCTAGTCTGTCGTGTGTTCACCGCAGCAGAGTTGTTGTTTGTCGTCAGCCGACGCTGACCTAGCCGCTCCGACTCGAACTAGACAGATTTCTGTAGACACGGAGTTCACTACTGTGTTGCTGTATCTTCGTTAATAAAGATAAGTACCGACTTTTATTTAATCAGAGTGTTTGGGTTTTCCTCTTTCTGTTCACTGTTCCAGCGGACCGGTCGGCCCGCTACTAAAAGTGTGGCGGTGACTTCGTAAGCTCTTTCTACAGCGAATTGCTTGTCGCTACGAACGCCGCCACAAAAAAAGTGACGTTGTATGTAATACAGACATCTTTTCAGGTAACAAAAGGGCATACTAGCTTACTTCATTATTTCGATAAATAGTGGAAGACATACTTATAAAATGGGAGGTTTTTTTCTTATTACACGTGCAAAGGAAGTCGGCACGACACACGCGAGTGGCCAGTTTCCGTCACTTCTGATCTAAGGTAAAACAGCGTGTTCATTGTTATCGAAGGCAGACCGACTTACAACCGAAAGAAGCCCGCGCTCCACAATCGAGTGTCTGGTCTCGTGTTTTGTAAAGAGAGTAACTTCTACAGTATTATTTCAGGGATGGATTGCACCGAGTGTAACACAGTGCTTTGATTACTGTCAATTAAAGCCAAGATCATAGTCAAGAGGCAACAGAAATGGTCGAAAGAGTGCTGGCAAATCGTAATTATTGAATTGGGCACGGGACGTCATTGCAGTCTGTTAAAGAATGTACGAGCATATCTAATAGGTTCACAGATATATGAATCGCCCGAAGACTTCTTAAGCCGTAGAACGCAATATTTTGTCCTCGACAGCGAATATTCGTCAGAGACAAGGGTATCGTCAGGACTGCGCCACGGAAGTGTGATGGGACCGCTATTGTTCTCTATACACATAAGTACACTACTGGCCATTAAAATTGCTACACCAAGAAGAAATGCAGGTGATATTCATTGGACAAATATACTATACTAGAACTGACATGTGATTACATTTCACGCAATTTGGGTGCATAGATCCTGAGAAATCAGTACCTGTAACAACCACCTCTGGCTGTAATTACGGCCTTGATACGCCTGGGCATTAGGTAGAACAGAGCTTGGATGGCAGTGTACAGGTACAGCTGCCCATGCAGCTTCAACACGATACCACAGTTCATCAAGAGTAGTGACTGGCGTATTGTGAGAAACCAGTTGCTCGGCCACCATTGACCAGACGTTTTCAGTTGGTGAGAGATCTGGAGAATGTGCCGGCCAGTTCAGCAGTCGAACATTTTCTGTATCCAGAAAGGCCCGTACAGGACCTGCAACATTATCCTGCTGAAATAAAGGATTTCGAAGGGATCGAATGAAGGGTAGAGCCACGGGTGGTAACACACCTGAAATGTAATGACTACTGTTCAAAGTGCCCTTAATGCGACCATGAGGTTACCGAGACGTGTAACCAATGGCACCCCATACCATCACGCCAGGTGATACGCCAGTATGGCGATGACGAATACACGCCTCCAATGTGCGTTCACCGCGATGTCGCCAAACACAGATACGACCATCATGATACTGTAAACAGAACCTGGATTCATCCGAAAAATGACGTTTCGCCATTCGTGCACCCAGGTTCGTCGTCGAGTACACCATCGCAGGCGCTCCTGTCTGTGATGCAGCGTCAAGGGTAACCGCAGCCGTGGTCTCCGAGCTGACAGTCCGTGCTGCCGCAAACGTCGTCGAACTGTTCGTGCAGATGGTTGTTGTCTTGCAAACGTCCCCATATATTAACTCAGGGATCGAAACGTGGCTGCACGATCCGTTACAGCCATGCGGATAAGATGATTGTCATCTCGACTGCTAGTGATACGAGGCCGTTGGGATCCAGCACGGCGTTCCGTATTACCCTCCTGAACCCACCGATTCCATATTCTGCTAACAGTCATTGGATCTCGACCAACGCGAGCAGCAATGTCGCGATACGATAAACCGCAATCGCGATAGGCTACCACCCGACCTTTATCAAAGTCGAGAACGTGATGGTATGCATTTCTCCTCCTTACACGAGGCATCACAACAACGTTTCACCAGGCAACGTCGGTCAACTGCTGTTTGTGTATTGGAAATCGGTTGGAAACTTTTCTCATGTCAGTACGTTGTAGGTGTCGGCACAGGTGCCGACCTTGAGTGAATGCTCTGAAAAGTTAAACATTTGCATATCACAGCATCTTCTTCCTGTCGGTTAAATTTCGCGTCTGAAGCACCTCATCTTCGTGGTGTAGCAATTTTAATGGCCAGGGTGGGCAGGGATCTGCGGTTATTGCTGATTACGGTATGGGGAATGGAAAGATGTAGAAGTTGAGTGATTGTACGAGGATACAAGACAACTTAGACAAAATTTCAAGTTTGTGCGATGATGGCGACTATATATAAATGTAGAAAAATGTAAATTAATACAGATGAGTAGTAAAAACAAACCCGTAATGTTGGGATACAGTATTAGAAGTGTCCTGTTTTGACACAGTCACCTCGGTGAAATATCTGGATGTAACGTTCCAAAGTGATATGAAATGGATCGAGCAAGTGGGGATTGTGATAGAGAAGACAAATGGTTATTGGGAGACCTCTAGAAAACTGTGGTTCATCTGTAAAGGACACCGCATATAGGGCGCTAGTGCGACCGAATTCTTGAGTATTGCTGGAGTGCTTGGGATTCGTACCAGGTCATATTAAAGGAAGACATCGAAGCAGTTCAGAGACAGGATAATGGCTCTGAGCACTATGGGACTCAACTTCTGAGGTCATCAGTCGCCTAGAACTTAGAACTACTTAAACCTAACTAACCTAAGGACATCACACACATCCATGCCCGAGGCAGGATTCGAACCTGCGACCGTAGCGGTCGCGCGGTTCCAGACTGAAGCGCCTAGAACCGCTCGGCCACACCGGCCGGCGTTCAGAGGCAGGCTGCTGGATTTGTTACTGGTAGGCTCGAGCAACACGCAAATGTTTCAGAGATTCTTCGGAAACTCAAACGGGAATCCCTGGAGGCAAGGCGGCATAATTTTCGAGGAATACTACTGAAAAAAATTTAGAGACATTTGAAATTGACTGCAGAACGATCATACTGCCTCCAACATACATTGCGTGTAAGGATCACGAAGATAAGATACGAGAGATTAGGGCTCATACAGAGGCATATAGACACTGGTTTTTCCCCCGCTCTTTTTGCGACTGGAACAGGAAATGAAATTATTAGTATTGGTACGGGGACCCTCCGCCACGCATCGCAAGGTGGATTGCGGAGTATCTCGGTAGATGTAGACATGTGATGATCGGGCATCACTGGATATTATAAAGTGTGGTAAGGCGCTGCTGGATTAGTGCGCTGTCTGACATCAGTGACCATAGAAATGTTTTGATACTGTGCTGATTGGTTGGTTGGTTTGGGGAAGGAGACCAGACAGCGTGGTCATCGGTCTCATCGGATTAGGGAAGGATGGGGAAGGAAGTCGGCCGTGCCCTTTCAGAGGAACCATCCCGGCATTTGCCTGGAGTGATTTAGGGAAATCACGGAAAACCTAAATCAGGATGGCCGGACGCGGGATTGAACCGTCGTCCTTCCGAATGCGAGTCCAGTGTGTAACCACTGCGCCACCTCGCTCGGTGATACTGTGCTGAGGTAGGACTTGCATACAGTAATTAAAGCTCACACCCCTAAAATTTGCTTGAAGTGTTCACTACGTAATTCAAATTCGTCACTGCCCTACAATTTTCACTTAACAGTACAGTACATTACATCAAATTTTACATTACATTTATCGTTTTCCATTGATCCCTTGGGGAGGAGTCTTTGGGATGTGGTAAGAGTCAAAGTTTTTTTGTCTCAGATACGTGGATATTGAACAATTGTAAAATTCTAATGCAGACAGAGTTATGAGCTATAATCCTTGTGAAGATATTCATCGATGGAGTAGAAGGAGTTGGCCAACAGGAAGTTCTTTAATTCACTCTGAAACCGATATTTATCACTTACAAGACCTTTGATAAGCTCTGTTAAGTTACTGAATATATGTACCCATGAATTTGACTCCTTTTTGTACTAATGTTAAGCTTTTATAGTCCTTATACAGATTGTTTTCGGTTCTGGTATTATAATCATGTTTTGCACTATTTTGTCTAAAAAAGAGACATGTTGGAAATGACAAAGGACATCAATGAGTATACGTACTGAGAAGTAGTAGTTGGAATACCAAGTTTCTTAAAGAAGTCTCTGCATGATGATCTAGGACTGACACCAGATATAATTCTAATAACTCATTTCTGAATTTTGAAAATGTTCTCTTTGTGAGAGGAGTTTCCCCAAAAGATGATTCCATAACTCATTAGTGAATGGAAGTAGGCCGAATAAACTAACTTCTTCGTTTTTAAATCACCCGTTTCTGCTATAAAGCGTACTGCAAATGTAGCTGAACTAAGGCGTTTCATTAAGTCTAGAGTGTGAGTCTTCCAATTGATGTTGTGGTCAATTTGTAGTCCTAAAAATTTGACACTGTCTACAGCTTTAATTTCAATGTTTGAATACATTATACTTAATGGGTCAGGTATTTTTTGTAAAGCACTAAACTGTATGTACTGGGTCTTGCCAAAATTCAGTGACAATCTATTTGTTGTGAACCCCCCATTGATACTTACAAATATTTCTTTAGCTGATTGCTCAGTGAGATCACGGGTACTGTTTTTTATACCAGTACTCCAATATCTCAGCGAGTCCACGACCTGGTGCTATGAATTGCTGTGAAAGGAAAAGCATCTGTAGAGGAAGGCAGGTAGGGGACCTCTATAGATACTCCTGGCGACGTTTGACGGATCTGTACACCTCCCAATAATACTCGCATGTACAGCTGGTTTGTTACAACTAGACACCGGGTCAGTATTTACCAACATAATGAGCGTGTTGTTGTAGAAAAATACCTTTGCGACAGTGACAGGATACAAATTACTTAGTGTCTAAGTTTTTTTTGTGGGGTTTTATGGCGCTCAACTAGCAAGGTCATTAGCGCCCAGCCACAAATGTAAGTGCACATATAATCTGGTAAAACTCAAGGGGGGGGGGGGCGGGGAGAACACCAGAAAGTTCGTACAAAGACACAGATAAAATAATTAAAAGAGTCAGATGTCTTTGGACAAGTCCATCAAAGTAATAAAACGAAGAACACGAACAGCTGCTCGAGCGTCATCAGCTAAAATTTCCTTTAAGGTAGATGGCAGAAACAGGACAACACGAGATTGATTAAAATGGGGACACGACAATAAAACATGGCGCACTGTCAATGCATGACCACAAGGGCACTGCGGGGCGGGGTCACCGGATAGCAGGTAGTGGTGGCTAAACCGGCAATGCCCAATCCGCAACCTGGCCAAAAAGACCTCCTCTTGCCGAGAGGGTCGGGAGGAGGTTGTCCAAGCTGTTGGGAATGGTTTTATGGCCTGGAGCTTATTTTCTTGAACTGACGCCCAAGTATCCCACCCTAATGACAAGCCTCTTACCTACAACCCCACTAATGTCAGAAGATGGGAGACAAAGGGAAGCTGGCCGAGGCAGGAGGACTGCAGCCTTGGCCGCAGCATCAGCAGCCTCATTCCCAGGCACCCCTACATGCGCTGGAACCCACATAAAGCTAACAGGAGAGCCATCATCAGCAAAAGAATGGAGGGATTGCTGGATCTGTTGCACCAAGGGATGGACCGGATATGGAGCTCCGAGGCTCTGAAGAGCACTGAGTTAATCAGAGCAGAGTACATACGGAGAATGGCGGTGGCGGCGGACATACTGAACGGCCTGATAGAGAGTAAAAAGCTCGGCCGTAAAGCTGGAACACTGGTCGAGGAGCTGATATTTAAAGGTGATGTCCCCGACGACAAAGGCACAGCCGACACCATCGTCAGTTTTGGAGCCATCAGTGTAAATAAAGGTTTTACTGGCGAGTCGCGCACAAAGTTCGACAAACCGTGAGTGATACACTACATCCAGAGTACCCTCCTTCGGGAGCGAGCTGAGGTCAAGATGAATGTGAACCAGAGCCTGGAGCCAAGGTGGTGTCGGGCTCTCACCCTCTTTGAAGGTGGTAGGGAGGGCAAAATCCAATTGTCGAAGCAGGCGACGAAAGCGGACTCCAGGGGGCAGCAGAGCAGACACATACAACCCATACTGACGGTCGAGAGAATCGTCGATGAAGGACTGATAAGAGGGGTGGTCGGGCATTGACAACAGCCAGCAGGCATACCGACAAAGCAGTACGTCGCGCCAGTAGGTCAATGGTAATTCGGCAGCTTCAGCATAAAGACTCTCGACGGGACTAGTATAGAATGCTCCGTTCGCAAGATGTAACCCCCAATGATCGATGGAGTTGAGACGGCATGAGAGGGATGACCGAGCAAACGAGTAGACGAGGCTCCCATAATCCAGCTTTGATTGGACTATGGACCGATATAAGTGAAGCAGGACAGTGCAATCCACTCCCCAAGATGAACCACTAAGAACATGGAGGACATTAAGGGAACGTGCACAACGGGCAGCCAAATAAGAGACATGCGGAGACCAACAAAGTTTCCTGTCCAGTGTGAGCCCTAAAAACTTCGTTGTCTCCACGAATGGGAGAGCAACGGGACCGAGATGTAAGGATGGTGGAAGGAATGCTTTATATCGCCAAAAATTGACGCAAACCGTCTTCTCTTCAGAGAACCGGAAGCCATTAGCCACACTCCATGAGTATAGGCTGTCTAGACAACGCTGAAGGCAGCGCTCCAGGAGGCATGTTCTCTGGGCACTGCAGTAGATCGGGTAGTCATCGACGAAAAGAGAGCCTGAGACGTTAGGTGGAATGCAATCCATAATTGGATTGATCGCTATGGCAAAAAGGGCTACGCTCAAAACAGAGCCCTGAGCCACTCTGTTCTCCTGGAGGAAGACGTCGGACAATACAGAGCCCACACGTACCCTAAACATTCGATCTGTTAAAAATGAATCAATAAAAAGGGGCAGGCGACCACGTAGGCCCCACCTGTGCATAGTGTGGAGGATACTTCCTCTCCAACAGGTATCGTAAGCCTTCTCCAAATCAAAGAACACAGCTACCGTTTGGTGCTTTCGCAAAAAGTTGTTCATGATGAACGTTGACAAGGTCACAAAGTGACCAACAGCGGAGCGGCGTCGACGAAAGCCGCATTGAACGTTGGTAAGTAGCTGTCGAGATTCAAGAATCCAAACCAACCGAGCGTTAACCATGCGCTCCATCACCTTCCAGACTAAGATTGCAAGAGAAATGGGGCGGTAACTAGAAGGAAGGTGTCTATCGTTTCTGGGTTTGGGTATGGGAACAGTGACGGCCTCACGCCAATGCATTTGGACCTGACCTTCGGTCCAGACGCGATTATAGGTACAAAGAAGAAAGCATTTGCCTGCCGGAGAAAGGTGTGTCAGCATCTGAACGTGAATGGCATCTGGCCCTGGAGCAGGGGACTGGGACAGTGCAAGTGCACGTTCGAGTTCCTGCATGGTAAAGGGGGCATTATAATCTTCCAGATTCAGCGAGTGGAAGGAAGGTCGCCGAGCCTCTTCTGCCTCTTTTCTGGGAAGGAAGGCAGGGTGGTAATGGGCGGAGCTTGAAACCTCCGCAAAAAAGTGGCCGAAGGCGTTGGAGACATTCACAGGGTCTACAAGTACCTCATTACCTGAAGGCAGGCCAGGTATCGAGGAGTGGGCCTTAATGCCCGACAGCCGGCGCAGGTCACCCCAGACGACAGAAGAGGGAGTAAAACTGCTAAAGGAGCTTGTGAAAGAGGCCCAACCAGCTTTTTTGCTGTCTTTGATGACTCTACGACATTGCGCTCAGAGTCATTTGTAGTCAATACAATTCGCCAGTGTAGGATGGCGGCGAAATGTGCGTAAAGTACGTCGTCGAGCACGGATAGCGTCTCTGCAAGCCTCATTCCACCAGGGGACTGAAACGCGACGTGAAGAAGAGGTAGTACGAGGAATGGAACGTTCAGCAGTATTGATGATAACAGCCATGAGGTATTCGACCTGACTGTCCCAGCTGAGAAAATCTTGGTCCAGAAAGGTCGCCAGGGAGGAATAAAGTCCCCAGTCAGCTTTTGGTATGTTCCAGCTTGAGGGACGTGGGGATGGGGTGTGGTGCAGGAGACGGACGACACAGGGGAAATGGTCGCTCGAATAGGTGTCATAAAGGACATACCACTCGAACCGATGGGCAAGAGTGGTAGAACAGATCGAGAAGTCCAAGTGGGAGTAGGTATGAGTAGAGTCTGAGAGGAAAGTCGGGGTGCCGGTATTGAGGCAGACAAGATTGAGATGGTGGAAAACATCCACCAAGAGGGAGCCTCTCTGACGGGATGCAGGAGAACCCCAAAGGGGATGATGGGCATTGAAGTCGCCAAACAATAAAAACGGCGGAGGAAGCTGAGCAATCAGGTGCATCATGTCAACCCGACTAACTGCGGATGACGATGGAGTGTAGACAGTACAAACAGAAAAAGTAAAGGCAGAAAGAGTAATACGGATAGCTATTGCTTGGAGTGGGGTGGTCGATGGGATGGGATTGTAATAGACATCGCTGGAAAGAGAGACATGACCCCACCATGAGCTGGAATACCATCTACAGGGGTTAGGTCAGATCGCTCAGAGGTATAGTGGGTAAAAGCAATACGGTCAGTTGAGTGTAACTTCGTTTCCTGGAGACCAATGATGAGTGGACAGTGCAGGCAGAGGAGCAGTTGTAATTCCTCCCAATTAGATCGAATACCTCTTATGTTCCAATGGAACAGAGCCATCGCGAAGCAGAGAAAGGGGGAACATAACGGGTGAAGAGCTGGTCAACTGGACGGCTGCGGAGGGCCAGGTTTCGAGGGAACATCGCTACAACCGTCGGGAGGCGTATCCTGTTCCATCGAGTCGTCGCCAGCTGCGGCCACATTCTTGGCTTGCGCAGGAGGGGCACCATCGTCTGCCAACGACAGGCCAGCTGAGCGCCTGGCAGCAGAGCGTCCCGGCGAAACTGAGGACGGCCAGGAGCAGCGACTGTCAGATGGAGCATCAGAGGCCTTCTTCGAAAGCCGATGAGTCACAGGGATGGTGGGCTGCGGGGGCTGGACCCGAAGAAAGTCCTCAGGCTTGGGGTCCTTTTTTGAACGCCAGACCTTGGAAGGCGGGGTCCGTAACGTTTCCCCAATGGATGCCTGAGAAGAGGATCGCTTCTCAGGCAGTGGAGGAGGAGGAGGAGGAGGAAGGGTGGCCCCTGGGCAGGGGCCGCGAGGGAGGGGGATGTGGAAGGGAGGGATTTGGGAGGTAGAGGCATAGACCCCGGATCGGGTGAGGGGTGGAGGGGGGACAGGATAGGGGTGAGGATACTGTGGAAGGAGTGGACACAACCAAAGCAAACGACGTTGTCAACATCACGAGATGGAGGCATTATATTTCTTCCTGGCCTCAGAATAAGACGGTCCAAGGTTTTCAATTCTTGTATCTTAGTCTCCTTCTGATATGTGGGGCAGTCGAAAGATCTAGGCAAGTGGAGGCCAGGACAATTGATGCACTGAGGTGGTGGGGTGTATGTATGTCCCTCACGAAGAGGACGTCCACAATCGCCACAAAGGGGCTCAGCTTCACACCATGACGACATGTGCCCGAAGCACAAACATCGAAAGCATCGCATAGGAGGTGGGACGTAAGGTCGCACGTTGCACCTGTAACACATCCCCTGCGTCCTATTGAGCGCCAGATGTGGGAAATGGACACTGGGATGTCCCCTAGTCGGTCGCATGCCAGGAGCGCCGCCGACTGTGTAGCGGAGGTGGTCTTTATGAGAATGGACCCCGAACGCATTTTACTAAGAGCCTCGATTTCTCCGAAGATATCCTTGATATGCTGTACAAAGAACATGGGCTTGGAGGTGGCGAACGTCCCCCCATCGGTCCAAGAACAGACTAAATAGCGGGGGAAGTATTTCGCCCCAAACCGGCGGTCCTGTCCTTCTTTTCTGGGAGTGGCCAAGGGGGGAAAGGCAGAAGTACCAGAACCAGAGACAGAGATAGAACCTTTCCTCTTAGAAGACGCTGCCGCAGAGTGACCTGATGCATGTTGACGTTTCACCTGCGAAACGTCCACCCCGATACCACCCACTCCGACCAGGAGCTCTCCCCACGGGCGCCACCTAACCTCAGCAAGGGCCACCTGGCAGGATGACCATTGCCGGGAGTCCTGATGCCCCAGGTAGATGGGCATCTACTCCTTGACTGACGTGGGGGGGGGGGGGGGGTGCAACTCAGGTATCGGCAGTATGATCCCTGTGTTGTCACGGGGCAACAAACTAGAGGGTACATGATGACCCCACCACAACGGGCTGGCTACTGAGGTTGATTTCGGGTGCCATGGAAAGTCCATCATGATCGTAGGTGCAGAAGGGGACGCACTATGGGCGTAACTTGTGCAACCCATCAGGTGTTTAGGCCCAAATTGATGAACAGTGGGTGCTGTTACGACGCCATTACGATGATGAGTGCCAAGGTCTTAGTGCACTGAGGACCGGTGATACACCACGTAAGGTGTCCTTTCCCAAAAGGGTCGTACTTCTGTAGAATTTTGAAAAATGGAGGTTAAACCCCAATGGGGACCATCAAATTGAAGGCCGAAATGGTTGAAACTCCTTTTAGTCGCCTCATACGACAGGCAGGAATACCTCGGGCCTATTCTTACCCCGGACCTGCAGGGGGGTTAGTGTCTAAGCGTTCAGCATAAAATATTCCGGATGAAGATGTGGGACATAAAGGGAACATATTCAGAGGCATCGTCAGCGTGCTTTAGACAAGTATTTCCGAACAAGGTCTTAAGGCATGGAGAAGACCCACCGTGGTTTAATAGTCGTGTTAGAAAACTGCTACATAAACAAAGAGAGCTTGTAAGTAGGCTGTTTAGGTTTTTTATGTTGGTGACGCCACGTATTGCTCTGTATGAAAATCGCTGACTGCACTGTGTGCAGTCTGTGGTTGGTTGGACTCATTGTTGGAATATTCGCTTGTGTAGTGTTGGTCTGTTGGATGTGAACAGCGCGTAACGTTGGGTAGTTGGAGGTGAGCCGCCAGCAGTGGAGGATGTGGCGAGAGAGATGCCAGAGTTTTGAGAGGTTACTATGAGAGCACGATCTGGATGTGTGTCTGTCGGAAAAAGGAAATTTGTAAGACTGGATGTCATGAACTGATATATATATATATATATATATATATATATATATATAATGACTTTTGAACACTATTAATTTAAATACATTGTTTGTTCTCTATCAAAATCTTTCATTTGCTACCTATGCCTATCAGTAGTTAGAATCTTTTATTTAGGTGGCAGCATTGGCGCTAGCTGTATTGTAGCAGTTCGAGTAACGAAGATTTTTGTGGGGTAAGTGATTCGTGAAAGGTTTAGGTTACGGTTAGTCAGGGCCATTCTTTTGTAGGGATTATTGAAAGTCAGACTCCGTTGCGCTAAAAATATTGTATGTCAGTTAAGTGATAATCAGAATAAGTAAAGAGAGAACTGTCTGAGTATGTTCAGTTTGCTCAGCTGTTTGAAAATAAAATAGCGTAAGAGTTTTTGCAGCACTGTCATTCTTAACATACAAAGGGGAAGTTCAAGCTTTCGTCACAGATTCGAGAAAAGCCAAAACCTAGCTGAGAAAAGCCTTACATCAATCTAAATCATCTATTCAGTGTCTCACGATCATACTGGCACCGAAACGGAAGATGACAAAGAGAAGGCCAAAATACTGAATTCGGTCTTTCGAAATTGTTTCGCTGCGGAAGGTCGTAATAAGATCATCCCTTCAATCATCTAAATGACAATTGTTAAGGTAAGTGATTGTGGAATACAAAAGCAACTGTAAGCGGTTAGTATTGGAAAGGTATCAGGACGAGATGAGAGCTTGAAAGAATCTACAAATATTATGCGACACAATTTGCTCAGCTTCAATCAGCTGTTTATCGGAGGTCTCAGGAGCAACGAATGGTATCTAGTGATAGGAAGAAAGCGCAGGTCACTCCCGTTTCCAAGAAGGGCCACAGGGCAGATGCACACAATTGTAGATCTATAACGGCTGACGTCGATCTGCTGGAGAATTACGGAACATGTTTTATGCTCCCGTATTGTGAAACCTTTGGAGAATGAAAATGTGCTGTATAAATTTCGACAAGGATTCCGCAGAGACCTTACGAAACTCAACTCATATCGTTCCTCCATGAGATCCCTAGCGCTGTAAACGCCGCCGCTTGCGTTGATGCCGCGTTCCTTGACTTCATTAAGGCACCTCACACCGTCTGCACTGCCGTTTAATTTAAAAAATACGAGGCTGCCGAACATTAGACCTGATTTGCGGCTTCCTTGTAGACAGAACTCAAAACACCGCTCTTTACGCAACAATATCGACAGATGTAAAGGTAATTTTCGGAGTATCCCAAAGAAGTGTGATAGGACCTTTACTGTTAACAATACATACATATCTGAACGTAAATAAATGTAACATATTCGACATACGTAGAAAGAGAAACCTGCTACTGTACAACTGTACATCCTTTATTGTATGATTATATGATAGCGGAACAAACACTGGTAGCAGTTACTTCTGTAAAATATCTGGGAGTATGCGTGCAGAACGATTTGAAGTGGAATGATCATATAAAATTAATTGTTGGTAAGGCGGGTACCAGGTTGAGATTCATTGGGAGAGTGCTTAGAAAATGTAGTCCATCAACAAAGGAGGTGGCTTACAAAACTCTCGTTCGACCTATACTTGAGTATTGCTCATCAGTGTGGGATCCGTACCAGATCGGTTTGACGGAGGAGATAGAGAAGATCCAAAGAAGAGCGGCGCGTTTCGTCACAGGGTTATTTGGTAACCGTGATAGCGTTACTGAGATGTTTAATAAACTCAAGTGGCAGACTCTGCAAGAGAGGCGCTCTGCATCGCGGTGTAGCTTGCTCGCCAGGTTTCGAGAGGGTGCGTTTCTGGATGAGGTATCGAATATATTGCTTCCCCCTACTTATACCTCCCCAGGAGATCACGAATGTAAAATTAGAGAGATTAGAGCGCGCACGGAGGCTTTCAGACAGTCGTTCTTCCCACGAACCATACGCGACTGGAACAGGAAAGGGAGGTAATGACAGTGGCACGTAAAGTGCCCTCCGCCACTCACCGTTGGGTGGCTTACGGAGTATAAATGTAGATGTAGATGTAGAACTAAACTCTCTCTTTCCAAGCATTTATCCCGAATTGCGGGGTCTGCTGGTTAAGCGGATGTGGCATGTTTATTTTAAGGGATGCCCGGATGCCATTGCTGTCGCCACCCCGTACCACCCTGGAAAGAATTAGTGTACCCCAACTGTCTGCGTAATCGATGGAATAGTGCGAATGTGTTCAGATGTCTGAGAGCCATGTAACTGAGGCTGAACGTAGGGACCAGTCCAATATTCACCTAGCTGCATGTGGAAAACCGCCTAAAACCACATCCAAGCTAGCTGGCACACCGGCCCTCGCCCCAGGCGGATTCGATCTGGGGCCGGCACGCCTACCCGAGTCCAGGAAGCAATGCGTTAGCGCTCTCGGCTACCCTGGCGGGTACTGCACAACTACACTATTGACAACAAATTGGTGGAAACAGTATCTACCGTAAAATATCTAGGTATAACTATCCAGAGCGATCTTAAGAGGGATGACCACATAAAAGAAATGGTAGGAAAAGCAGATGCCATACAGAATGGTTCAAATGGATCTGAGTACTATGGGACTTAGCATCTGAGGTCATCAGTCCGCTAGAACTTAGAACTACACACCTGAACTACACACACATCCATGCCCGAGGCAGGATTCGAACCTGCGACCGTGACGGTCACGCGGTTCCAGACTGTAGTGCCTAGAACCGCTCGGCCACACGGGCCGGCTAGATGCCAGACAGATTCATAGGAAGAATCTTAAGGAAACTTAACCCATTCACGGAGGAAGTGGCTTACAAGGCGTTTGTTCGACCGATTCTTGGGTGTTGTTCATAAATCTGGGATGCTTACGAGGTAGATGTGATATAAGGGATAGAGAAGAGCCAAAGAAGAGCGGCGCGTTTCGTCACAGGATCGTTTAGCCGCTGCGAGGGCGTTGCAGAGATGCTCAACAATCTGCAGTGGCAGACGTTACAAGAGAGGTCTTTTGCATCACGAAGAGGTTTACTACTGAAATTTCTAGTGAACACTTTGTAGCCGGCCGAAGTGGCCGTGCGGTTAAAGGCGCTGCAGTCTGGAACCGCAAGACTGCTACGGTCGCAGGTTAAAATCCTGCCTTGGGCATGGATGTTTGTGATGTCCTTAGGTTAGTTAGGTTTAACTAGTTCTAAGTTCTAGGGGACTAATGACCTCAGCAGTTGAGTCCCATAGTGCTCAGAGCCATTTGAACCATTTGAACACTTTGCAGGAAGAGTCAGGCAACGTTTTACTGTACCCCGCAAACAACTCGCGAAATGACCACTGCGAGAAATATAGAGAAATTAGAGTTCATACAGAAGCTGACCGACAGTAATTCTTCCCATTCGCGAGTGGAACAGGAAAGTGGGGGATCAGTTAGCGGTGCCAGAAGTACCCTCCGCCACAAACCATTAGGTTGTGGCGTATGATAGATATGCAGATTTGCTGTGGTTGTTTGGAAAAACCTCCAGCATCTCCTGTGTTCCAGGCTGGAATGGATTTATGGAACAAGTGACTAATAGTCTTGATTTCAAATGCTCAAAAATTCTTTTTCTCCCATTTATTCAGGTTCCACCAACAGATTATAATATCGCACTGGCGTCTCTTCTTGTCACCAGTGCAAAA
This sequence comes from Schistocerca americana, assembly GCF_021461395.2. Taxonomy (NCBI): domain Eukaryota; kingdom Metazoa; phylum Arthropoda; class Insecta; order Orthoptera; family Acrididae; genus Schistocerca; species Schistocerca americana. The sequence continues at coordinate 79,858,470 of NC_060127.1, forward strand.
GCGAAGCTGTCGGTAAAAATACGTGCTTTGTGCCGTGTTGTCAACCTCTTTACATGAAAACCGGAGACATTGTCGGGAATTGTCAACATTCTGATTTGAGTACCGTGGTTGTGAGGTTAGGTGATTTTCAATCTGCTTATTTCGTTTATGATAGCGACTGGCGCCACGATGTCAGGAAGTGACCTTAAGGAATTGGTTGCTAGAATATAAGGCGAGAATTATGCCTACAAAGTTCTCCACTGGCATTCGTATTCGAGGCTTGTGAGAGTCCATATGTTGACAAATCTTGATTAATTTGATTTTTTAACGAGGTTCAGCTAAATGAGATGAATAAGCAGAAACTGAGAGCATGTTAAGTAAAAGTGAGAGGTCTTTATTCCTTTTTGCCAGAGAGAATGAAACTGTCTGGATTGTAATCATCAAATTCAAAACTTGGAAAGAGAAGGCCTTACATCTGTAAGACGTGTATATTTATATTGTCTATTGTCAAATCACAATTTATGAAAGATGTTTATATTTTATTAATAGGACTAAGTAGGAATAATTAATATTTGTAATTTTGGAAATAGTTGTGGTAACAGGGAATGTCTGCACCAAAGTATTGTTGGCGAGAGAGACCACACAATGATATAATTTTAAAAAGGGCGGGAGAGACCGCGTATGGATACATTTTAAGAAAAGAGCGGGATAGGCCGCGCATTGATACATTTTGTAATGGTAGCAGGGAATGTCTGCAGCAGAAAGCATTGTTGGCGGGAGAGACCGCACTTTAGAGTTCGTAGGAAGTCAGTAGCAAGCGAGATGTGAAGCGAGTCGGTAGCAGGTCTGAAGCGAGAGGTTGAGAGGAGCGGTGTGCCTGCCAGCCACCAGCTATGATTTACAAGAGATTATAAACGGATGTACAGAGACATCATCTAACTATTATCGTAAGAGGAACTAGTACTACTGCTTTTTTTGTTTTTTAGAAACTCAAGACTGCTGAAGGTATGTTTGCGCAATGCTAGTTGTAAGATTATTGTAAAAAGTAAGTCCCATTTGAACGTTTGTAAAATCATTTCATTACCAACAGTCAATATCTGAAGAATCGTTTTCAGAATATAACTAATTTTTGCCAGCAATAATGCATTACTGGTTATAATCCATCCCAAAAACCATCAACGTAAAACTTTGCAAAAATTTTATTGTTGTCAAGAAAATGTTTAACTATGAATTACGTAACTTCAGTCAAATTAATTAAAGAATAACGTCAGATTTCCTATTAAAGAATAACGTCAGCTTTGGTAATAAATGCAGCCACTTATTATGACAGTCCACCTGCAGCTAATAGAGTACAGTAAAACAGTGTAAGTTTATTCATGTCGCAGTTCGATGTAGCAGTCAGATGGCGATCTAGTAACAGTAAAAAAGGTAAGGAACAGTTTTGGGTTATTGCAGGTAACGACTGAGGGCCACGACGACGACACATTCTATGTTTCGCCGAAATAATCAGCAAATCACTTTTAATAAACAGCTTTTAAATTTGTAGGCGAAGATTGCAGTTATTATTATTGAGAAAGAGAATTAATTTCAAAGGGAAGATTTCATTTGTTATTATTGAGCAAGAGATAGAAATCCTATGGGAAGATTTCATAGGTTATTGTAGAAGGGAAGGTTGCGTAACAAAAGAGATATAGAGGAGACGGGAAGGTTTCACATCTAAGCCCTGAGTGCTTTATTATCGGATGACGGTACTTATTGAAGAAGTTCACTCAAGCAGAGAGGATTGGGGATTCGAAGCTTCACCTGGACACAATAAGCGAAATGCTCGCCTCCTTTCACTCAGTGGACCAGTTTTTTAAATTTTTTTTACACTAAAAGTACTAATCAATATTTACAAGACATAAGTAACCTACAACTCCGCATGGTCCCAAAGGAATTTACTATTTTTACTAAAGGAAACTACGATTCACAGATATGATAAATTTTGATCAGGTGTGTCGACATCATCTAACAGGTTCTAATGAGACGAATGAAGAGCCGGTGGGGGAGGGGGGTAGTGGGGGGATTAATACATGGTCGCGGTATATACAACGGCGTGCCTCCTCGGTTAACTGGAGGAATGATGTACATGCTAAACCTCTGCAAGGAGCTGGAACGACTTTCGGTTATTTCTTCTATACCATCAGAATAACATGTCAATATGAAGCCAACACAGATCATACGAAACACTGTTGACAAGGAGATACTTAATGACTGGTTCGGTATCCATCCTCCAAAAGTCTGTTCATCAGCAGTGGAATCGTGGGAGGTGCTGAAATAAACCGCGACCTAAAGCAAGAAAAACGTGTTGAAGGAATTACAAAAGTAACTCGTCTGGGGCTATAACTTACAAAAGAAAGGACAGGGTGCCAAATTTGGCGACAATCGCTAACTTGGTTAAAATGCATAACAATCGTGTTAATGTGGACGCACTCACCATATTTCAAAGGTTGTGTGTCACTAAGCAGTCGGACAATAGACTGATAGGACGTTTTAAATTGTAACTGGCCCCTGACGCGCTGAGACATTGTTCAACAACGAGGGATGCGTAACAAGGCAAAAAATTATCGATGCCACTTTCACTCCACTTTCCCAAAACATCTCGTTTGGAGCCAGAACATTAGTAGTAATGGATGGAGTTAACCTTCTCCACAAGGCTATCTGGCACCGAAACGATTCGATCAGAGGAAGACTACACTATAGTTTCTTCTCTAGATTGTCGCACAGATGACAAAATGGTAGCTATCGAAATAGATGACAGAGGGACAGAAAATCAATTGAAATAGCTCAAAAGAGGAAATGGCGCTGGACCTGATGGGATACCAGTTCGATTTTACACAGAGTACGCGAAGGAACTTGCCCCCCTTCTTGCAGCGATGTACCGTAGGTCTCTAGAAGAGCGTAGCGTTTCAAAAGATTGGAAAAGGGCACAGGTCATCCCCGTTTTTAAGAGGGGACGTCGAACAGATGTGCAGAGCTATAGACCTCTATCTCTAACGTCGATCAGTTGTAGAATTTTGGAACACGTGTTATGTTCGAGTATAATGACTTTTATGGAGACAAGAAATCTACTCTGTAGGAATCAGCATGGGTTTCGAAAAAGAAGATCGTGTGAAACCCAGCTCGCGCTATTCGTCCACGAGACTCAGAGGGCCATAGACACGGGTTCCCAGGTGGATGCGGTGTTTCTTGACTTCCGCAACGCGTTTGATACAGTTCCCCACAGTCGCTTAATGAACAAAGTAAGAGCATATGAACCAACGTTCCAGAAATGTGGGACACAGCTGTCGATACGACATATTTTAACTGAGTGTGTTTTATATGCGGGTTTGAGGGAAGATTTAAGTTTCCCACTAGACCTGCCCTCTATTTTAACTAATAATGAGGCGAGTGTGGCTAGAGTTTTACGTTTTTGTGTGATGTCTGGACTTCTTCCCAAAATATTGGGATTGAGATCTTAATGTGCTGTAAAGTGGTTTGGTCACCCATTATTTGCAAGTGGTCACCCAGCCACAGTTAATTATTTTTACCTGTTTTGTACTGGTATTTTATTTTTAGTTTTATCTACCTGTTTTGATGTGCTGTGTCCAATCTTGAAATTTGAGCATTTACAATTCTCGCAAAGATCGGCTTTGAATTGATCCTTGTTTAACAGATCTTGGCTGCTCTCGTCAACATTTATTTTGGAAACGGGCGCTGATAACCTCGTTGTTGTGCGCCCTAAAACAATATTCATCATCCCCAAAAACACTAATCATTATCATCATCATCATATGGACTATCAGACCAATTGTGTGATTGGATTTAAGAGTTCCTAGATAACAGAACGCAGCATGTCATTCTCAATGGAGAGAAGTCTTCCAAAGTAAGAGTGATTTCAGGTGTGCCGCAGGGGAGTCTCGCAGGACCTTTGCTATTCACAATATTTATAAATGACCTTGTGGATAACATCGGAAGTTCACTGAGGATTTTTGCGGATGATGCTGTGGTATATCGAGAGATTGTAACAATGGAAAATTGCACTGAAATGCAGGAGGATCTGAAACGAATTGACGCATGGTGCAGGGTATGGCAATTGAATCTCAATGTAGACAAATGTAATGTGCTGCGTATACATAGAAAGAACGATCGTTTATCATTTAGCTACAATATAGCAGGTCAGCAACTGGAAGTAGTTAATTCCATAAATTATCTGGGAGTAGGCATTAGGAGTGATTTAAAATGGAATGACCATATAAAGTTGATCGTCGGTAAAGCAGGTGCCAGACTGAGATTCATTGGAAGAATCCTAAGGAAATGTAGTCCGAAAACAAAGGAAGTAGGTTACAGTACACTTGTCCGCCCACTGCTTGAATACTGCTCACCAGTGTGGGATCCGTACCAGATAGGGTTGATAGAAGAGACAGAGAAGATCCAACGGAGAGCAGCGCGCTTCGTTACAGGATCATTTAGTAATCGCGAAAGCATTACGGAGATGACAGACAAACTCCAGTGGAAGACTCTGCAGGAGAGACGCTCAGTAGCTCGGTACGGGCTTTTGTTGAAGTTTCGAGAACATACCTTCACCGAGGAGTCAAGAAGTATGTTATTCCGTCCTACGTATATCTGGGGAAGAGACCCTGAGGATAAAATCAGAGAGATTAGAGCCCACACAGAGGCATACCGAATATGTTTCTTTCCACGAACAATACGAGACTGGGATAGAAGTGAGAACCGATAGAGGTACTCAAAGTGCCATCCGGAACACACCGTCAGATGGCTTACGGAGTATGGATGTAGATGTAGATGAAGATGTAGATCATGGCAGTCGTTTCCACTGTTATAGCAGCGAGCGACCGGGGAGTGGTGCACGCGAAGCCGTCAGCCATGGTGAGAGTGAGGGGGCAGGGGGGGGGGGGGCAGCTGGAGGTATCGCTAACTACGAATAGACGGGACAAACAAACAAGTAGGGGACGACAGACGCTACGATCGATCAGGACACAACACGAGGCATGCAAGCAAGAACTGAGGTGATAAAGACGGCGAGACAACAATCACGCTGGAAGCCTCCAAACAGTGACAGTAGGTATCTCTGCACACGGAATTGGAACACAGTACGACCGATATCCACACGTGAACTATGGCGAGTAGCGGGACTGCCGAGGCTGCTTTTTTTGCTTTATTGTTATTTGAACACCTTATATAAAGGTGGGCCGGCAGCAGCAATACTACGCCGCTCTTCGGCCACAGATAGTACAAACAGAAACAAGGAAGACACAGAAAAACAAAACATAATGGTGGACAAAAAACAATAGACACATGGGTAAAAAACACGGAGCCGTTCACAGGTGTAGTAAAATAAAAACGTTCAACACTTGTTCACGAACACTGATGACTGAAATGACACACGTGAACAATGGAGCGTGGGCGGTGAAACACTGAAGCAGTAACATGACGGCACACACAAAGAACCAATGATGATGACCTCAAATGCGCGAATGTTCACTTGATGTGTACAAGTCCAGGGACCTGCCAAAAGGGGAAAAGGTGGGGGAGGAGGGAGAGGGGAGGGTGTAGATGCCAGTGGCAGAGGAGATGGGAGGGGGAGGAAAGAAGGTAGGGGGGTAGGGCAAGCCTGGGGGGAGGAGGGGGGAGGAAGGGAGGAGGGACAGAGGGTGCCCTAAGGAAAAAACACAGGGTGTGGAAGGGGAGGATCAAAGTTGGTAGGAGGGGTAGATGGAGGGGAAGTTGGTGGAAGCCACCTTGGGCGAGGGTATGGAGAGTGGAGAGATGGAGAGCAGGTGGGACGTGGGAATACAGGCGCGGCAGCAGACGGGGGTGGGAGACGATGGGAGAGACAAGCGGGTGAGGGGGATCAAGTTCATGGGAGGTGTAGAGGATCCGTATCCATTCGAGGAAAAGGAGGAGATGCGGGAACAGAATAAGGTAATAGAGGATCCGCGCGGGGGAGGGGAGACGGATGTGATAACCGAGGCGGAGCGTATGGCGTTCTAGGATGTGAAGGGATTGTGAAGGTAGGAGGGGTGAGGATCCATGCAGGGTGGGCGTAGCAGAGGAGAGGGCGGATGAGGGATTTATAGGTGTGGAGGATGGTGGAGGGGTCCAGACCCCATGTGTGGCCACAAAGGAGCTTGAGGAGACGGAATTGGGAGCGTGCCCTGGTTTGGATTGTGTGAAGACGGCGGGGTCCAGGAGAGGCGACGGTCGAGGGTGACGACAAGGTACTTGAGGGTGGGAGTGAGGGCGATAGGACGGCCATAAATGGTGATATAGAAATCGTGGAGACGGAGGGAAGGGGTGGTTTTGCCAACAATGATCGGCTGGTCGAGGTAGCGCCGCGCGGCCACCTAAATACCTGACCGCGGGAAACGCGATTGGCGGTGAACTTCACGTAGAACGGAGAGTGGCGCACCCGCACGGCGAGGCTCGTGGCGCTGGGGCGCGCTGGAGCAGAGACCCCTAGTGGGTATCCAGGTCCGTACCCTCCGGCGCCCATTCAAATTCCGTGCCTTCCAACACCAGAACTATCTACATCGCCTACACATTAAAGAACTTTCGCAACGACTTCTCAGTGATGTTTGGTCAATACCCTGAGAATGGGGCCCTCAGGAATACTTCAATTGCAAAACGATTAATTTTCTTTCTATTTATCGTCAAAATGCCTCAGGAAAAAATGTTATCCAACGACTCCAATATGAGATGCCTCAACGGCTAGATGAGCACTGCATTTGGATTCTAGGGCACTGAAACTAAAATGACAACAGCACATGCAACCGCAACATTATCAGTACCGCCCTCGATAAAAGCGCATTCTACTAAACGAGATTGGAGAGGATGTGACTTACTCGTTCTGCTCTGCTTCTTGGGCTCGACCGTCCGAAATGTTTACTGTCAGAAAAACAGCAGAGTATTCCACCACTTCTTTCGGTCGTGACCCCTCCTCTTTCCTGGCAGGGAAAAACAAAACTGTGGAGTGTTTTTCAGAAGACCAGCTATCTGACTGAGCCACCGTGTTTCTCTTCCCAGATGTGAGACACGAAATTGTAGTTGGAGAGAAGTGCCTGATGGCTCTGTTTGGATGGTAAACATCCAACGACTCCCTAAAAGGTCTTCGGTTCGCCTGTATGTCAGATCAGTACCCACTGCGAAGGGGACCTGGCGCTTTTGCTCCAACCAAAGAGGCCCTTTTGTTTCATTCGTATCGCACATGCCGTCAAACGAAAACATGTTTGGGAATGGCGAAGGATGCCACAGAGTGAGGTTGGTCATCGAGCTCCTTTGGCCTACTGCCAATAATAACATTATGTAAACCAGCCCCAACAAAACTTCTCAAATCGCTCTCATGTAAGTACTAGAAGGGAAGCACTGAAGCTTGCAGCTGCCAGAGAGGTGGGCTTAAGCTACCAGCTTTCTGCACTCCCTGCTCTGCGGAGACTTGCCACAACGTCGCTAGGAGTCTGATTTACTAGGATGAAGACGACTCGACGATCTATCCGTCTACAGACGAGCAGTCCTAGCAAGCTACTTCTGTCCTGGAACGCGTCTCAGACCACCAGTAACCGGGAAGGAACCAAAACATCGAGAGTTTTCAATTATTGAAATGTATGAGTTTTTAATAACTCACGAGGTGTGTGAGAAATGTGATGAGACTGATTTTTTAAGTACCATAGTTCAGCTACACACCGCGGAGTCGTTCCCAGTCTTGGTAGCAGCGCTGAAGCTTCAGCATGGTAGCCCTGTCCGCCCCTGGTAGCTGAGTGGTTCCCCACACGGGTACGAGCCGCGTGGTACCAGGTGGTGAACGGGAAGGTTGTAACACGACAAAGGCTGCACGCTATTGGGATGACGGATTCCCCTCTTTGCCCACGTTGCCACCTTGTGGATACTGACGAACACCGTTTAACATGTGGATCGGCGTTAGAGGTATGGCTGCTAGTGCAGAAGATCCTCGCCTGCTACCTACGTATCGCGCCTCGCACAACTGAACCACGGCTCCTCCTTTGTCCAGAGGATACTTATTTCCCACCTGCGAAGACTCCCACTCTCACATGGTTTAAAGGCATGCCCATATTCTACCTCTTTCGAGATGATGAGAAGATGGTGCTTGATTACTGACAATTTCTCCAGGATAGTCGTCGCCCCCTCGAGCGTACACCCCGATACCGACAGCTATTTGCGAACTATTTGCGCAGTTTCTTCGATAACCCCCCTCACAGTTGGGGAGTACCGGGCGAGGATGACCGCCTTCATGGGGCTCCACACGCTGCGAAATGTTTTATCAACTTGAAACATGGAATCCATATGCAGATGGGCCATGCACATGGTTCAAATGGCTCTGAGCACTATGGTACTTAACATCTGAAGTCAACAGTCCCCTAGACCTCAGAACTACTTAAACCTAACTAACCTAAGGACATCACACACATCAATGCCCGAGTCAGGATTCGAACCTGCGACCGTAGCGGTCGCGCGGTTCCAGACTGAAGCGCCTAGAACCGCTTGACCACTACGGCCGACCATGCACATGGAATGGCCTGCAGGATTTACTTACATTTTTCCTTCTTTATTATCTATCATCGTACTGTTCTTGTTGTTGTTGTGGTCTTCAGTCCTGAGACTGGTTTGATGCAGCTCTCCATGCTACTCTATCCTGTGCAATCTTCTTCATCTCCCAGTACGTACTGCAGCCTACATCCTTCTGAATCTGCTTAGTGTATTCGTGTCTTCGTCTACCTCTACGATTTTTACCCTCCACGCTGCCCTCCTATACTAAATTGGCGATCACTTGATGCCTCAGAACATGTCCTACCAACCGGTTCCCTCTTCTTGTCAAGTTGTGCCACAAACTCCTTTTCTCTCCAATTCTATTCAATACCTCCTCATTAGTTACGTGATCTACCCACCTAATCGTCAGCATTCTTCTGTAGCACCACATTTCGAAAGCTTCTATTCTCTTCTTGTCCAAACTATTTATCGTCCATGTTTCACATCCATACATGGCTACACTCCATACAAATACTTTCAGAAACGACTTCCTGACACTTAAATCTATATTCGATGTTAACAAATTTCTCTTCTTCAGAAACGATTTCCTTGCCATTGCCAGTCTACATTTTATATCCTCTCTACTTCGACCATCATCAGTTATTTTACTCCCTAAATAGCAAAACTCCTTTACTACTTTAAGTGTCTCATTTCCTAATCTAATTTCCTCAGCACCACCCGACTTAATTCGACTACATTCCATTATCCTCGTTTTGCTTTTGTTCATGTTCATCTTATATCCTCCTTTCAAGACACTGTCCACTCCGTTCAGCTGCTCTTCCAGACCCTTTTCTGTCTGTGACACAATTACATTGTCATCGGCGAACCTCAAAGTTTTTATTTCTTCTCCATGGATTTTATTTCCTACTCCGAATGTTTCTTTTGTTTCCTTTACTGCTTGCTCAATATACAGATTGATAACATCGGGGATAGGCTACAACCCTGTCTCACTCCCTTCCCAACCACTGCTTCCCTTTCGTGCCCCTCGACTCTTATAACTGCCATCTGTACAAATTGTAAATAGCCATTCGTTCCCTGTATTTGTCCTCTGCCACCTTCAGAATTTGAAAGAGAGCATTCCAGTCAACACTGTCAAAAGCTTCGTCTAAGTCTACAAATGCTAGAAACGTAGGTTCTCCTTTCCTTAATCTATTTTCCAAGATAAGTCGTAGGGTCAGTATTGCCCCACGTGTTTCAACATTTCTACGGAATCCAAACTGATCTTCCCCGAGGTCGGCTTCTACCAGTTTTTCCATTCGTCTGTAAAATACATCGTACTATCAGTTTCAAATTCTGTTGCATGGTTTCGAAGGTATTCTTGTTCTGTTTTTGCTACGGATGTACATTCTAATTTTGTTTGTCGTAACTGAACGACGTCTTTTTCCTTATTAAAAAAAGTCGGTAGAGAAAAGAAAACAAAAAAAGTGGTCAGCGCAACGGAATGTCATACCTAAAGGCCCGGGTTCGATTCCTGTCTGGGTCGCAGAATTTCTCCGCTCAGGGACTGGGTGTTGTGTTGTCCTTATCACCGTCATTTCATCCCCATCGAGACGCAAGTCACCGAAGTGGCGTCGACTCGAAAGACTTGCACCAGGCGAACGGTCTACCCGACAGGAGGTCCTAGCCACACGGCTAATATATATGGTAGCGCTTTCAGCATGTCGGTCACATTCTTATGAATGTTCTCCAGAGTCGCAAAATGACCTACCCAATTTCTGGACTTGAAAAACGATACAAGGACTCTGATCAAGTGAACAGGAGGGCTGTAGAACAACAGGAATGTCTTTCGAAGTCAAAAATTCCGTGGAAGAAATGGCCATGTGACATGGGGCGTTGTCATGATGAAGCATCCACGTATCTGCAATGTTCGGTCTCACTCGATTTACCCTTTTCCTGGTCCTCTCAAGGACACCTTTGTGAAGTTGAACAAGTCATCCATCATCCTTATTGTTAAAAGTCGGTGTAATCTCACAGGAGCACGCACTCATTTGACGTTCTTGTCGGTTTCTGAAGTTAAGTGGCCCCCTGAGCGAGGTTCACCTTCAACGTGTCCTCACCCTTGAAAAAATGATTTGTGCCAGCGAAAAACTTGTGCTCTTGATAAGGAATGTTCCCTACAGGCCTGTTTCAACTTTTTAAAGGTCACATCACCGATTCCCTAAGGTTAACACAAAACTTGGTTACATAATGTTGCTCTAAATCACGGTATTCCATTTTCGTAAAACGCAGCAAAAACACAACTTCACTGATGGCGTTCCCAAAAATCAAGTGACGGTTGCATGGTGGTGAAACTATGAATGAGCATCTGAAAGGGATAAACACACCGGTCTACACAAACGGAAGCCCATTTAAATATGTTTTTATTTTCCTTTACTTACTTTTTACTTTAAACACGATGCTATGCATTTTTCTCTGTTAAATGCCCACAGTTTTGTTAATTAGTGCTTAGGCTCATTTCTTCAAAAATTCCGTTTTCTGACTTTTTCTTTTTGTACAATTTCAAGAGAATTACTAGACACAAATTCAAATGGCTCTGAGCACTATGGGACTTAACATCTGTAGTCATCAGTTCCCTAGAACTTTGAACTACTTAAACCTAACTAACCTAACGACATCACACACATCCATGCCCGAGGCAGGATTCGAACCTGCGACCGTAGCGGTTTCGCGGATCCAGGCTGTAGCGCCTAGAACCGCTCGGCCACACCGGCCGGCACTAGGCACAGAAACTTAATCTTTTTCTTAAATGAAATCAAATAAAATTTACTGAAACTTCTATTCTCATAACTTTTCTCGCAGGTTGAGCAGTTATGTCGATATACAGCCAAATACAAAAGTAAAACTTAAAATGTTGATTTTTGATATTCCTAATATATGATGTTCCATATTGCTTAAATTCAAAGAAATAGTATCGGCAGCAACTGAGAGATTTATACGAAATAAATCAACAAACGACGGAGCTGATCCTCCTTGGTACACAAAACGGGTTAGAGCACTGTTGCAGAAACAACGAAACAAACATGCCAAATTTAAACAGAAGCAAAATCCCCAAGATTGGCGATCCTTTACAGAAGCTCGAAATTTAGCGCGTACTTCAATGCGAGATGCCTATAATAGTTTCCACAACGAAACTTTGTCTCGACACCTGGCAGAAAATCCAAAGAGATTCTGGTTGTATGTGAAGCATGTTAGCGGCAAGAAACAATCAATGCCTTCTCTGCACGATACCAATGGATCGAAGACAGTGCAGCCAAAGCAGCGTTACTAGACACAGCCTTCCGAAATGCCTTCACGAAAGAAGACGGAGTAAATATTCCAGAACCCGAATCGAGAACAGTTGCCAATATGAGTAACGTAGGAGTAAATATCCTCGGAGTAATGAAGCAACTCAAATCACTTAATAAAAGCAAGTCTTCTGGTCCAGACTATATACCAGTTAGGTTCCTTTCGGAGTATGCTGATGCATTAGCCCCATACTTAACAATCATATACAACCGTTCACTCGACGAAAGATCCGTACCCAAAGACTGGAAAGTTGCACAGGTCACACCAATATTCAAGAAAGGTAGTAGGAGTAATCCGCTTAATTACAGGCCCATATCGTTAACGTTGATATGCAACAGGATTCTGGAACATATATTGTGTTCGAACATAATGAATTACCCCGAAGAAAACGGCCTATTGACACACAGTCAACATGGGTTTAGAAAACATCGTTCTTGTGAAACACAACTAGCTCTTTATTCACATGAAGTGCTGAGTGCTCTTGACAAGGGATTTCAGATCGATTCCGTATTTCCGGAAGGCTTTTGACACTGTACCACACAAGTGGCCCCTAGCGAAACTGTGTGCTTATAGAATATCGTCTCAGTTATGTGACTGGATCTGTGATTTCCTGTCAGAGAGGTCACAGTTCGTAGTAATTGACGGAAAGTCATCGAGTAAAACAGAAGTGATTTCGGGCGTTCCCAAAGGCCCTTTGCTGTTCCTTATCTATATAAACGATTCGGGAGACAATCTGAGCAGCCGTATTCGGTTGTTTTCAGATTACACTGTCGTTTATCGACTCATAAAGTCATCAGAAGACCCCAACAGACTGCATAACGATTTAGAAAAGATATCTGAAAGATGCAAAAAGTGGCAGTTGACATTAAATAACGAAAAGTGTGAGGTCATCCACATGAGTGCTAAAAGGAACTCGTTAAACTTCGGTTACATGATAAATCAGTCTAATCTAAAAGCCGTAAATTCAACTAAATACCTAGGTATTACAATTACGAACAACTTAAATATAAAGGAAGACATAGATAATGTTGTGGGGAAGCCTAACCAAAGACTGCGTTTGATTGGCAGGACACTTGGAAAATGTAACAGTCCTACTAAGGAGACTGCCTACACTACGCTTGTCCGTCCTCTTTTAGAATACTGCTGCGCGGCGTGGGATCCTTACCAGGTAGGACTGACGGAGTACATCGAAAAAGGTCAAAGAAAGGCAGCAGGTTGCGTATTATCGCTAAATGTGGGAGAGAGTGTCACAGAAATTATACAGGATTTGAGTTGGACATTATTAAAAGAAAGTCGTTTATCGTTGCGACGGAATCTTCTCACGAAATTCCAATCACCAACTTTCTCCCCTGAATGCGAAAATATTTTGTTGACACCGACCTACATAGGGCGGAACGATCACCACGATTAAAGAAGGGAAATCAGAGCTCGTACGGAAAGATATAGGTGTTCAGTTCATTCTTTCCACGCGCTATACGAGATTGGAATAATAGAGAATTGTGAAGGTTGTACGATGAACCATCTACCAGGCACTTAAATGTAATTTACAGAGTATCCATGTAGATGTAGATCCCAGAAACCATCTCACGTTTAGAGCGGCAGTTGCATTTAAATTGTTTCATATTTTGTGCAATTTATAAATGGAAAGAACTATTACTGTTCTGGCGTAACCACTAACGCCGGAACGAGTATGCGGGACGCAACAGCAGAGATGGCGGTGAGGAAGCGCTGGCCCGTGGTGACCGGAAGCGGACCACGCCTCGCCAGGAGCGACATCTGGAAGAAGTAAATACAAACGGCGCTCCTGCTAGCCTTGGCCGGTCGGATCGACACCGGATCGCGGACGTTATTTATCAGTGACGTGTGTCATCTTGCTTGAACAGTTCACATATCAAGAACTCTAAATTGTATCGCTTTTCACCCCTCGTTTGCGACTACTACTCCGTGCAGGGTAGCCGCGCGATCTCAAGCGCCTTGTCACGGTTCGCGCGGCTCTCCCCGACGTAGGTTCGAGTCCTCCCCTCGGGTATGCATGTATGTTCTGCTTACAAGGGGAAGGCCTCAGACACGGCCAACCGATTCAGCTCAAATTTGGCAGGTCGCTTGTGTACAACCTAAACCGAAGGACTGTAAGATATTTTGGGTCAACACCCCCGCAATTTTGAGAAAATCACCTCTAAAGGTTATGACGAGCAATCGACTCAAAATTGGAGGGATCGATAGATAATTGTAAACAGAGCATTTTTCATCATCAGGTATGGGGTCCGCAAACGCAAAATTTTTGCAGATATCGAGGAAAGAAACTTTTACAACTGCCGCTTCTGTACGCACACGGTAAACGCCTTTCGCCGATGGCGCAATGGTCAAGGTAATTGGGTGGGAATCGGAAAACCCGGGTTCGAATCTCGAAGAAAAGTGGCGGATGTTATTCTTTTCGTTTGTGTTTTTCCCTATCTCAATTGATAGGGATAGGAGGATTGATAAGGTAAGTAAATCAATAAGGAATGATAATAATACTCACCTTATTAGCCCTCCTATCCCTATTAACTGAGATATGGAAACGTACAAACGAAAAGAACAACATCCGCTAGGTTTCTTCGAAATTCGAACCCGGGTTCTCCAAGTCCCAGCCAATTACCTTGGCCGTTGCGCTATCGGTGCTGTCGGCGAAAAGCGTTTACCATGTGGGTACAGAAGCGGCAGTTGTAAAAGTTTCTTACCTCGTTTTCTGGAAAAGTATGCATTTTCGGACCCTATACCTGATGATGAAAAATGCTCTATTTACAATTATCTATCGATCCCGCCAATTTTGAGTCGATTGCTCGTCATAAACTTTAGGGGCGGTTTTTTTCAAAATTGCGGGGGTGTTGACCCAAAATATCTTAGATTATCGTTTTAGGTTGTACTCAAGCGACCTGCCAAATTTGAGCTGAATCGGTTGGCCGTGTCTGAGGCATACCCTTGTTAGTCCTAAGTTAGTTTAAACTAGATTAATTAGTGTGTAAGTCTAGGGACCGATGACCTCAGCAGTTTGGTCCCTTAGGAACTTACCACAAAATTCCAATTTTTCGACTACTACTTGTAAATCTCCAAAGTTGAGTATTGTCAATCTGCTTTCTAGAAATAAAACTACTAATGCTATTTGTTTGAATTGCTGTATAGCATTCCGAGAATGCTGCACTCCGTAGGCGCCCTATTAGCGACGAGTGGACAAGACCCGACAATTACCATCGGAAAGCGCATAGTTTACGAGTTATGAGAAACTAGCTAAAACAAGTCCAAAAAATTCGCAGTTTTTTACATATTACTCAGGAAGCATAGGCTTTTCGAAGCTGCAAAGCTGGGTTCGCACTACCGTAACTGGTCCTAACAGCGCATCAGAAAATCATAACTACTTCACGTTTTGCGATTTTGCCATCTAATTTGGTCTGTTCAACAGTCAGATTGAAAAACAACTTTCAGAGCAGTGGCTGTCGCGAATATACACATCAGCCTAGCGCTAATTACGGTGCACTTACAATGTCAGCGGTTCTTCTACTGAGTGCCGTTGTTGGCAATTCGTTACCGTTGGTCGTAAACAGTTAGGTTTTAGTAGAGGGTAGCCAGTGAGAATAGCTGAATCTAACGATTCTTGCGGCGGAAGATGCAAATAAATTATTTTTGTTTCCGAGATGGAGAGCGCGAAATTAACTAATATTGATTTGATTATTATTAATTTTAATGTTGATTATGCCAAATTTCAAAGAACGCAAAATCCCCAAGATTGGCAAAGTTTTATAGAAGTGCGAAATATGGGGCATACTTCAATGCGAGATGCTTTTAATAATTTTCACTGTCTCTACATAAATTCAAGTCGTTTTATTACTATTTGTAGCATTAAAACTGTTGTTCTTTCTAAAGGAGCTATGACGTAAAAAACACTGTACAAAAGAGAGGGCCTAAACACACTGTTCTGCGCTGGTTGAATAAATAAATAAATAAAACCAACAGCACAGCGTAAATCGTTGTGGGTGAAACTGCCAGCAATCACATTTAACGTCTTGATTATCTGAAGCGTATACTAATGTCTAGATTAGATTAGAATATGCTAAATTCGTTGCGATTTGGAGAATCCAACGAATGTGAACACTAGAGAATAATTGTGGTAATCTATTGATCTGTAGTTTAGTTCAAATGGCTCTAAGCACTGTGGAACTTAACATCTGAGGTCATCAGTCCCCTAGACTTAGAACTACTTAAACCTAACTAACCTAAGGAAATCACACACATCCATGCTCGAGGCAGGATTCGAACCTGCGACCGTAGCGATCTGCAGTTTAGCCTGAGATCTACATTCACCATTGCAATCGTCTGCTCATGTATCTTACTTCCGACCTTGCCACAATTTTCGAGTAAGTGGTTAACTCGGGACCTAATAGCACTAGATATCAGCTAACTTTATTTACGAAGCATAGGAAATAACGAACGAGAATTTGATTGACTATCAACACACGAGTCACAATTTGTCGTGTTCACTTCCCTTAATTCAGAGCGCGTCACACGGACCATTACCGACGGAAGAGCTGCGGTCAGCGTGAGTGCATTATCACCACAAAGCAATAAAGATGTGATGGCTGCTCACCTTCCCACACCGCATGTCCTGCACAGTGCCGCGCCGATAGAACCCATTCCGTAGCGACGATGCTGCCCGAACAATGCCAAAACTTGTCAAGTTCCCTGATCTGCATGTAAATGGCGAATGGATAAACGCCGACGTGAGTCTCGAAGCCTCCAAATACTCTGCCCTCCGGATGTCCTTCGCTGTTCGCCGTGAGACGCCACCGCTCCCACGCCTCCATGCCCTTCCGTATTTCCTCCGGCGTGTTGAGACCGCAGTGAACCAAAGCGATGGCAGCGCCCCACGCGGCCAACCAACAAACTTGCACCGTGTTCCAGCGATGTGCCGCTCGATGCTTCATTGGGAATTTTGCGCTGATTCCTCTTGCGTAGAGGTACTATCAAATATTGTGCTAATACAAGGTCGTCACACAATACTCTAGAGCAGCATTTTAACTCGAGCTCCTTGTAGAAGCGGAGATGAAGTTAGAATCGAAACCTAACAGCATGTCATAGTGTTTCATGCATCGGTTAATCTTTTGAGGAGACGTGGGATTTTGTTTACCGTGGAAGACAAGACTGTCATCATATACCGTCATTTGTTAATCGAACGTCAGATGCTTCACTGCTGCCTACTGTGATGTCTAATCTTTGGCGTCTACACAAGGCAATATCTCTGCTGCGCACTGCGAGAATATCTTTGGTGCGAAAATGGAAATTAATTCTGTAACTATGATACATCTGCATCTACATACATACTCCGCAATCCACCATACGGTGCGTGGCGGAGGGTACCTCGTACCACAACTAACATCTTCTGTCCCTGTTCCACTCCCAAACAACGAGGGAAAAATGACTGCCTATATGCCTCTGCACGAGCCCTAATCTCTCTTATTTTATCTTTGTGGTCTTTCCGCGAAATTTAAGTTGGTGGCAGTAAAATTGTACTGCAGTCAGCCTCAAATGCTGGTTCTCTAAATATCCTCAGTAGCGATTCACGAAAATAACGCCTCCTTTCCTCTAGAGACTCCCACCCGAGTTCCTGAAGCATTTCTGTAACACTCGCGTGATGATCAAACCTACCAGTAACAAATCTAGTACCCCGCCCCTGAATTGCTTCTATGTCCTCCCTCAATCCGACCTGATAGGGATCCCAAACACTCGAGCAGTTCTCAAGAATAGGTCGTATTAGTGTTTTATAAGCGGTCTCCTTTACAGATGAATCACATTTTCCCAAAATTCTACCAATGAATCGGAGATGACTATCCGCCTTCCCCACAACTGCCATTACATGCTTGTCCCACTTCGTATCGCTCTGCAATGTTACGTCGAAATATTTAATCGACGTGACTGTGTCAAGCACTACACTACTAATGGAGTATTCAAACATTACGGGATTCTTTTTCCTATTCATCTGCATTAATTTACATTTATCTATATTTAGAGTTAGCTGCCTTTCTTTACACCAATCACAAATCCTGTCCAAGGCATCTTATATCCTTCTACAGTCACTCAACGACGACTCCTTCCCGTACACTACAGCATCATCAGCGAACAGCCGCACTTTGCTATCCACCCTATTCAAAAGATCATTTATGTAGATAGAAAACAACAGCGGACCTACCACACTTCCCTGGGGCACTCCAGATGATACCCTCACCTCCGATGAACACTCACCATCGAGGACAACGTACTGGGTTCTATTACTTAAGAAGTCTTCGAGCGACTCACATACTTGGGAAACAATCCCATATGCTCGTACCTTAGTTAGGAGTCTGCAGTGGGGCACCGAGTCAAACGCTTTCCCGAAGTCAAGGAATATGACATCCGTCAGATACCCTTCATCCATGGTTCGCAAGATATCATATGAAAAAAGGGCGAGTTGCGTTTCGCAGGAGCGATGCTTTCTACAGCCGTGCTGATACTGTCTCAAGGAAATTCATAATATTCGAACTGAGAATATGTTCGAGAATCCTGCAACAAACCGATGTTAAGGATATTGGTCTGTAATTTTGAGGATCCGTCCTTCTACCCTTCTTATATACAGGCGTCACCTGCGCTTTTTTCCAGTCGCTTGGGACTTTACGTTGGGCAAGAGATTCGTGATAAATGCAAGCTAAGTAAGGAGCCAATGCCGTAGAGTACTCTCTGTAAAACCGAATTGGAATCCCATCAGGACCTGGCGATTTATTTATTTTCAACCCATTCAGCAGCTTCACAACCCCAGGGATGTCTATCATTATGTCGTAATCTGTACGAGATTCAAACGGCGGTATGTTTGTACGATCCTCCTGCGCGAAAGATTTCTCAAATGCTAAATTTAAAATTTCAGCTTTCGTTTTGCTGTCTTCTGTTGCCAGGCCAGACTGATCAGTGAGTGACTGGATGGAAGCCTTCGACCCGCTTACCGATTTTACGTAAGATCAGAATTTCCTTGGGTTTTCAGCAAGATCTTTTGCTAAGGTATGACTGTGGTAGTGGTTGAATGCTTCCTTCATCGCTCTTTTTATAGCAGCACGAATCTCTACTAACTTTTGCCTGTCCTCAATCTCCCGATATTTATTCTTTCAATAATGATCAATGTGGTCTATAAATCGTTAAACATGCAGTACTTGGCCAACATAAAATAATTAATATAACAGTCGAAGCAGTAGCTTTCTTCATAGCTACAACTTGAAACATCCCCTTTGAAAAATTATTGAATTACTGTGCTGATAAACCTCTACGTTATTTGATTTTCAAGCAGCTGAGCAAAACTGAACGTACTCAGACATTACTCTCTTTACTTATTCTGATCAACACTAAACTGACACACAATATTTCTATTGCAACGCAATCTGACTTTCAAAAATCCCTACAAAAGAATGGCCCGGACTAACAATAACCTATACCTTTCATGAATCACTTACCTCACAAAAATCTTCGTTACTCAAACTACTGCAATACAGCGAGCGACAACAATTTCAACAACTGAAGGCACTAACTAGGCATAGTCAGCAAATGAAAGATTTTTATTGAGAACAAACAATGTATTTACCTTAATAATGTTTAAAAGTCATCATATATATATATATGAAAAGTCATCATATATATATATATATACAGGGTGTCCCAGCCATCTTGTCCACCCAAAATATCTCTGGAACAATAACAGCTATTGGAAAACGACTTTCACCGGTATCAATGTAGGGCTGGGGCCCATGAATGTACATATTTGGAAACATTCTAAAACGAAAGGATATGTGTTTTTTTAACACAAACTTGTTTTTTTTTAAATGGACTTCCTATATTTTTTCTTCAGCAATCCATAGCATGACAAAGCACATACACAATGGCGTTGATTGCATCGCAATATTCCCGTTACATCCCGAGATATTGAGACGCGAAGTTGACGCTTGAAACACCCGACATGCGCTGCTAGCGCACGTCCTGAGGCTCAGGCGTGAACCCCAAGTAAGTGTCCCTCTTGACAAGTGTGGAGGTGTGATTACACATGTCAATCACATCGCGATTACGGGCAGCATAGGGGTTCACGCCTGAGCCTCAGGACGTGCGCTAGCAGCGCATGTCGGGTGTTTCAAGCGTCAACTTCGCGTCTCAATATCTCGGGATGTAATGGGAATATTGCGATGCGATCAACGCCATTGTGTATGTGCTTTGTCATGCTATGGATTGCTGAAGAAAAAATATAGGAGGTCCATTTAAAAAAACATAAGTTTGTGTTAAAAAACACATATGCTTTCGTTTTAGAATGTTTCCAAATATGTACATTCATGGGCCCCAGCCCTACATTGATACTGGTGAAAGTCGTTTTCCAATAGCTGTTATTGTTACAGAGATATTTTGGGTGGACAAGATAGCTGGGACACACTTTCATGATATCCAGCATTACAAATTTACTCTTTCTGGCGGACACACGTCCAGATCGTCCGCTCTTAAAAGTCTTCCATCTCTCTCCCCACATCCACCACTGCTGGCGGCTCACCTCCAACTGCTCAACGCTACGCGCTGTTCACATCAAACTGCCCAACACTACAATAGCGAATTTTCCAACAATGCTAACCAGCCACAGACTGCAAACAGCACAGTCAGTGATTTTCATACAGAGCGCTACGTGGCGTTACCAACATAAAACCCTAAACAGCCTACTTACAAACTTACTTGATTATTTTATTACTTTCGTATACTGCTTGTCATAGCTGATACACAGTACAACAGTTGAGACTGATGTCAAATCTTACGACAGTGTACATAAACATTTCCTCATAGATTCCTTTGGTATTGTAGATTCGTTCTGTATTTACGATTTCCTTTTAGACTGTAGAATACGATTAATAGCTAGATAGGTCTTTTCTTTTTCGCTCTGAATAGGAATTCAGGTATAGCGCTATGTGCTCGTAACATTCATACTAATATTTCTCATTATGTGTATTGTACATTGCAACCAGACGCCTGTGCAAGCTGATTTGTAAAATCTATGACTCTGTAGATATCCGAGTTTCGGAAAAAAATGTCATTCACACAATCCCGAAGATAGCAAGGGCAGATAACTGCGAAAGATGTCGTACTATCAGCTTAGCGCTTCATGCATCAAAGTTCCTGACAAGAATCGTACGCAGAAGAATGGAAAGGTGAACTGAGGGTGTGTTAGATGACGATCACTTTTGGTACCGTGCTTCATAATGGAAGCAAAACGGAAGAAAAATCAAGATACGTTCTTTGTCGATAGTGTAAAATGGTGCAAAATTTATGAAGTTCTCAGACAATAGATGTAAGCTATACGGAAAGGTGAGTGTTGTGCAATAGGTACAAGAAACAAGGGTGAACATTAAAAATGCATGAGCTTAGAGGAAGTGCTCGATTTAAAAACGCTGGAAGACAGAGATGAAGTCTTTCGCCACTATTGCTTAATCGTACTTCGAAGAGCAATGACGGGAACAAAACAAAGTTGTGGGAATTGGATTAAAATTAAGAGTGAAAGGATGCGACTGATAACACGTACTGATGACATTGCTATCGTAGTCAGATTGAAGAAGAATTACAGGACCTGTTGAATGGAATGAACAGTGTAATGAGTTCTCAGAGTGGACCGAGGGTAGACCGAAAAAAGAGGAAAGTAATGAGGAATAGCAGAACTATCGATAAACTTAAGATCAAATTTTGGTACCAATAATCAAATGAAGTGAAGGAATCCTGAAACTTTGGAAGCAAAGTTACACACGTCAGACTAATCAAAGGGGACATAAGAAGCTGACTAGGAAAGCCAAAGAAGGCGTTCTTGGCTTAAAGCGGTCTGCTGGTATCAAACATCGACTGTACTTTCTGGAAGAATTTTCTGAAATTTTAATTACAGCATTGCATGACAGTGAATCATGGATTGTGGGAAAGCCGGAACAGAGGAGAATCGAAGCGTTTGAAGTATGGTGCTGTAGAAGAAAGTTGAAAGTTATGTGGACTGATAAGGTAAGGAATGAGGAACGCCGGCAAGAAGAAGAGGCAGGACAATGGGACATGCATTAAGAGATCAGGGAATAATTTCCATGGTTCTAGAGGGACCCGTAGGGTGAATAACCATAGGAGACGACAAAGACTGCAATGTACCCAACTAATGATAGAAGTGCTTCTCTGAGATGAAGCACCAGACACAGGATGGCGAGTTGTGGTGGGCCATGTCAGGCCAGTATAAAAGATACTACGTAAATAGGCGTGCATCGTGGCCCGAAAAGAAATACCAAAAATTAATTCCTATTTCACAGATGATTTTGACTAGTCAAAATTATGTATTTGCAATCTTATCCCACACCAACATTTCTAGAGTAGCAAATCCATAAAAAATTTAATATAAAATAATTAATGCCTCCATTTTAAATAATATATTTCTCTTCTAAGTTTGGGGTGGAGCACACTTTTCCTCTACGCAGAGATGTTTCATTCTTTACTATTAAATCATTAGGAAAAAAAAAGAAAAAAGAAAAGAGAGAGAGAGAGAGAATGGCTCTGAGCACTATGGGACTTAAGTTCTGAGGTCATCAGTACCCTAGAACTTATAACTACTTAAACCTAACTAACCTAAGGACATCACACACATCCATGCTCGATGCAGGATTCGAACCTGCGACCGTAGCGGTCGCGCGGTTCCAGACTGTAGCGCCTAGGAGCGCTCGGCCCCCCCGGCCGGCAATCATTAGCACAAAAATGCACCAAATAAAGGTGTAACTGTGATTAATGAGGTAACAATGGCCAATAACAAAATTTAATATATCGAACAGCATTATCTGCAGTAATTTAAAAACTGACAACTCACATTTAAAATTTCCCAGCGTTGAATTGCTGGATAGGAATTTCAGTTCAAATAATGAGACTATAATTATGTCATGGACAGGACTAAAAACTGTGATTTTTCATTTTCTCCCGGAGTATTTCTTGCTCGAACAGTCCACGGGTGTACTGCCGGTCCATAGTGTCCAGCGGGGACAATATTTCGGCGATCAGATATGTCGCCATCGTCAGGTGCGCTGACGAACTGAGCTACTGTGGGTGGGCGATCGTATTAAATCCCCTCCCCTTGAGAAGCGTTCTCTCCGCGGTCCGCGGCAGCGCGTCAGCTGTCGGTGAGACGCTGGCGACGGCGTCTGTGGTGGCGTCGGTTTAATTGTGTCGTAACCCTAGTCGCCCGTTCGTTTCCTTTACTCAGCGTCTTTTTACACTACTGGCCATTAAAACTGCTACACCAAGAAGAAATGCAGATGATAAACGGGTATTCATTGGACAAATATATTATACGAGAACTGACATGTGATTACATTTTCACTCAATTTTGGTGCATCGATCCTGAGGAATCAGTACCCAGAACAACCACCTCTGGCCGTAATAACGGCCTTGATGCCCCTGGGCATCGAGTCAAACAGAGCTTGGATGGCGTGTACAGGTACAGCTGCCCATGCAGCTTCAACACGATACCACAGTTCATCAAGAGTAGTGACTGGCATATTGTGACAAGCCAGTTGCTCGGCCACCATTTACCAGACGTTTCCAATTGGTGAGAGATGTGGGAAATGTGCTGGCCAGGGCAGCAGTCGAACATTTTCTGTATCCAGAAAGGCCCGTACATGACCTGCAACATGCGGTCGTGCATTATACTGCTATAATGTAGGGTTTCGCAGGGATCGAATGAAGGGTAGAGCCACGGGCCGTAACACATCTGAAATGTAACGTCCACTGTTCAAAGTGCCGTCAATGCGAACAAGAGGTCCCCGAGACGTGTAACCAGTAGCACCCCGTACTATCACGCCGGGTGATACGCCAGTATGAAGATGATGAATACACGCTTCCAATGTGCGTTCACCGCGATGTCGCCAAACTGATGCGAGCATCATGATGCTGTAAACAGAACCTGAATTCATCCGAAAAATGACGTTTTGCCTTTCAGTAGAGGGCAGATTTGAACCAAGGACCTCTCGTTCCGCAGCTGTTCACGCTAACCACGGGACCACGGCGCTCCTCGTCTCATATCGCCCTTATTGTTGCCTATGTTACGCATGGACGACCCAGTTTGTATATTTTGCTTATTATTTCATAGTTCCACACAACTTCTTCCTGTTTTCTCGATTGATCTGTGTTCAGTTTTTCAAGGCCTATCCACTGTGCCAACTCATAACTAAATCTGAGGGGGGTGCGATGGGGATGTTCCCTTGTTAGAAACTCCAGCAAAACACTCATAGCTTCAATTCGGAACACCTAGTGCATTTCAGCCACGCTTTTCTTCCTTTAAATCTGCTGAATGAATTACAGCAGTAAAAATTAGCTGGATCTTCTACATCATCAGTAAAAATCCTTAAGCCTCCTTCTTCTTTGCGGTTAAATCGTGTCGAAATATAACTTCACGGCTGTTCAGTTGGATTTTCTCAGCTCGTCCATCTTCATTCTGGGTTATTTTTCTTCACTGCTTGCTTATTTGGTGCTGAACTGAGCTCCTCGCTAAAAATATTTTAGAAAGACTCAAGCAGTGTATCACGAGGTGTAAGCGTATTGTCATGTCGCTGGCTTAGATGTGAAGTATCTCTGCGGGCAGCCGCGTTTGTAGTGAGTCGAGCATGGGACATGGAACTGTTATGTTGTGTAGTGTGTAGCTGTGAATGTGAGAGGCATTGTTAGTATGGAAGTTGAAGTGTTGCTACAAGTGCTATGACAGTAAAGTGACAAAATAAGCAAATGATTCAGAGGAAAGTGCGTCAATAAGTAATTTAAAAATGAGCAGTGCTGCTGATAACGTATTTGTGTATCCTCTCGTTGCGTGTCGTACCATACACTAAGAATCAGCCACGCCTTGTTCGGTCTCCAAGAATGAATTAATGTGAATCAGTAATACTATTTACCATAAAAGAGAGCAGTCAAGTGCCAGTGTCTCGCAGCGAGCGTGAGAACGTGCGTTCGATCATCGCGTTTCCGCATTATCAACAATCAGCCGCGCCGCGACGGTTATGCGCACGCTCATACAAGCGAGAACTGAGAACTGAAAAAGTAACTTTACGAACACTGCTATATCATTACTAATGTCAAGGAGGACTGGTACCGGATATGTGTATGTATGACGAGCGTAAGAACTTTCGTTCGATCATTCGGATTCCGCATCATCAACAATCACCCGCGTCGTGTCGGTTATGCGTACGCTCGTCTGAGTGATATTGTTTACATAGTGTGGTGTGCGTACTGTAAGACCTTCGGTACACACACCATCAGTTTATTTGACTTGTCGCTCTAACGAAGTAGGCGAGTGTCAGGAATATGTCTCGTGGTCTTATCGTGGCGTGTTTATCTTCTGCCTTTAGGTCAGACGATAGAAATGCCACTTGCATGCTTAGAGTAGCAGATTGACAGTGACCAACTTTACACGGAACTTGATTAATTTTCACACGCATTTATTAAAATAATAACCATCATAAACCTTACTTAACTTGATTCTCGATGCTATTTACAATTGACAATCTGAAGTTCCTTCGGTCTTGGTACGTTAATCTTATTCTCACATATCTCTGATACTTGACAAAGTGTCTGTACATTGCTCTTCATGGCTATGTACAGTTTTTTTTTTCTTTGTTGAGTTTCGATTCTCCATAAAGGGGGCGGGCTGGCAGCAGCTTATTACGCCGCTCAGCAGCCTACAGAATTTGTTTTAAAAAGATGAAGATAAAAAAAATAACAGTTGGCGATAAAATCGTTGACTTAAAGGTAAAATGGCAGAAAATTCTGGCGCTTAAAACATAAAACACAGGGTTGATGATGCTAATAAAATACACAAGAAGCAGAAAAATAATAGATAGACAATTAAAAAACACGGCGACAGTCTGGGTTCTGTTCGCAAGAGATATAAAATGCACACCCAGCGGCAGCATGATTTCTGTTCACAACACTGTGGAAAGACGCACAACACTGAACACTCACGTAAACACTGCACTAAAAAGTTGGCACACATATGACATACCGCACCCGAGAGCAGGTGGGGGGAAACTGGTCAGATGACGGGAAAAAAAGGGGGGAAGGAGAGGAAAAGTGAAGGGGGAGGGGGGAAAGGAGCCAATGGAAGATGAGGATCCATAAGAGGGGTGGGGGATGCTGAGCAGACGTGCCAGGGAGTGGGGAAGGCAGAGGAGGGGAGTACAAAAGGACTCGGGGGGGGGGGGGGCTATGTACAGCAATATGATAATCTTATTAGGCGCAGACTGAAACTTGACTGCAGACTGACAAATCAGAGGTCTGTACACTCGTTATAATACCTCGCGCGTTCAGGTATCACTACGCGAATGTGATCCGCAAGGAGGAAAGGTTCTACGTTAGCAGCAGTCTCATTGGCTGCGTTACGTATTAATACGCGGATCGGCGGAAGCAGAATTTAGTCCGTCTCTAAGACAGCGCCATCTCGTAGTGCGGAGACAGACAAGCGCTCGCCTGCGCTGTTGTGCTTAGCGGGGCGCACTCTAGTGGGAAAGTTGTGTACGTGCTGACTACGCGGAACTATGTACACAACACAGATAATCATCAAGATTGTTAATTGGGATAAACACTTATGAATTAGAATGTAAACAGTGCAACCTGACCATCCTCCACACCTATAAATCCCTCATCCGCCCTATCCTTTGTTACGCCCATCCGGCCTGGATCTCCGCTCCACCTACCTTTTATAAATCCCTACAAATCCTTGAACGCCATGCTCTCTGCCTCGCCTATTGCATCCGTCTCCCCTCCCTCACGCAGATCCTGTATGATCTCATCCCCTTCCCCCACCTCCTCCTTTTCCTTGAAAGGATACGGATCCTGTACACCTCCCACAAACTCGATCCTCCTCATCCGCTTGTCTCACCCATCCTCTCCCATCCCCGCCCGCTGCCGTGCCTGTATTCCCACGTCCCACCCGGTCTCCATCTCTCCACCCTCCTTACCCTCTCCCAAGGTGGCTTCCGCCAGCTCCCCCTCCCTGATGATGTCCTCCTCACCTCCATCTAACCCTCCTATCAACTTTGATTCTCCCGCCCACTTCCTGTGTCCTTTCCTTTAGGCACCCTCCCTCCCTTCTCTCTCCTTTCCCCCCCATCCCCTTCCTCCATCCCTCTTCCCCTGGGCTTCCCCTCCCCCTTCCTCCCTTCCCCCTATCTCCTCTGCCCATGGCATCTCTGCTCTCCCCTCTCCCTCTTCCTCCACCCCTCCTCCTCTGTTGACAGATCCCCGGACTCGCACACGCTCCGTGGACTTTCGCGCGCCGGAGATCATCGCCATCAGTGTCTCGTGTGTGTCGTCGTGTTTAGTGTTCACCGTCGCACTCCATCGTTCACCTGTGCCATCGCCATTTTCAGTGTTTGTGCGTCGTATCAACAGTTTGCAGTGTGGATTATCGTCGAATGTGAACGGCTCCGTGTTTGTCTTTATGTGTCTACTGTTTTATTGCCCACCGTTCTGTAACTTATGTGTCTTCTCACTGTTTTTTCTCATTGTGTATTCTATGGCTGAAGAGCAGAGTAGAGTGCTGCTGACAGCCTGCCTGTTGTATAGGTTTTAAAATAACAATAAAGAAAAAAAAAGAAAAAAACAGTGCAACCTGCGACTTTTTTTATCGCCTCAGAATATAGTTGTTCATAACAGACGCAGAACAGTGTTGTGTTCTGACCATGATTGGCTTCCCTGACTCGCTTGCATCTTTCGATAGATAATTTCAGGCAAGCCCGCAGCAGTGTGGAGCAGAACAGTACGACCGCCGCGGGATCATCAGGTACGTGGTGTGGACATGACGCGTAGTCGAGGAACGGCAACAAGTTTAAGGGCCCCCCCATTCATCTGTACACCCAGGCGTGTTACAGTGGGGCAGTCAAAAAGTAATGCAACACTGTATTTTCTTGGCCAGTTTAGGTTGAAAAATGCAGAGTTTTTTGTGGGGCATGGTGGAATATGCCCGATTCAGTACCTGTAGTCCCATTAAATTCCGATAGGTGGCGCGCCATACGTAAGCCTTCAAGATGACATCTGTGACAGAGGTGAGCTCCAGGCAGATAGTTGTCGTTGAATGTCTTTTGGCGGAAAACCAGAGCATCGCAGATATTCGTAGGAGCCTTGATAATGTCTACGGATACCTGGCAGTAAATAAAAGCACGGCGAGTCGTTGGGCGAGAAGTCTGTCATCATCGCAACAAGGTCGCGCAAATCTGTCCGAACTCACGCGTGTCGGCCGGCCGCACACATCTATGACTCCTGCAATGATCGAACGTGTCACAATCGAACATCTCCTGCTCCATGACAACGCAAGGCTTCACACAAGTCTGCGCACCCAAGATGAGCTCACTGAACTTCACTGGACTGTACTTCCTCGTCCACCCTACAGCCTGGATCTCGCACCTTCTGGCTTCCATATCCCTGGCCCAAGAAGGATGCATTCCATGGGAAGCTGTGGGTAATGGGGAGGTTACTGATGCAGCAGGCAACGGCCTTGCCCCAGTGGATACACGGGTTACTGTCAGATCACCGAAGTTAAGCGCTGTCGGGCGTGGCCGGCACTTGGATGGGTGACCATCCGGGCCGCCATGCGCTTTGCCATTTTTCGGGGTGCACTCAGCCTCGTGATGCCAATTCAGGAGCTACTCGACCGAATAGTAGCGGCTCTGGCCACAGAAAACCATCATAATGACCGGGAGAGCGGTGTGCTGACCACACGCCTCTCCTATCCGCATCCTCAGCTGAGGATGACACGGCGGTCGGATGGTCCCGATGGGCCACTTGTGGCCTGAAGACGGAGTGATTTTATTGATGCAGCAACACGTTGTTTCCGACGTCGACCAGTAGAGCGGTACCCACCCAGTAAGGAGGCGTAAGGCCGTTACATTGAACAGAGATTATACTAAAAAATTGGTTTTTGTAGCCAAAAGAGTGAGGAATAATATGGTTGCAGGAATCCTGAAATAAAACCAATCTGCTTTCAAATGGTTCAAATGGCTCTAAGCACTATGGGACATCTGAGGTCATCAGTCCCCTAGAACTTAGAACTGCTTAAACCTGACTAACCTAAGGACATCACAGACATCCATGCCCGAGTCAGGATTCGAACCTGCGACCGTAGCGGTCACACGGTTGCGGACTGAAGCGCCTACAACCGCTCGGCCGCAGCTGCCGGCCAATCTGTTTTCAGTAAAAAATGTATTGCATTACTTATTGAACGACCCTCGTCGTTGCTTCTTACTGTTTTAATTTGTAAATGTCGTTTTATAAGCAAGATCCATGTGGCGTTTGATGGAGCAGGGCAAAACGACATATTCTACGGTCATTTTATCCTCTGTAACACTAACTTAATCTTAGACCGAAACTTCGAAACCTAGCTGATCAACAATGGAAATACTTTCATAGATAGGAAGATTTAAATTTTTTAAGACGTTCATGTAATACTAACTCTTACTGAGAAATAATTAACACTGCACTTCTTCAAATGTTTCTGAATGGGAATACTGATCTAATTATCTTCGAAAAAGAGTTCATAGTTTCACAACTAACCACGCAGCAGCAGCAAAGTTATATGGGTGGTGGGCGAAGTGTAGCCGCCACAAACATTCAAGTAAATCAAAGACTACCATCCTCTCACCCGACACATTTAAGAAGGAGGTAGTGTTATGATATGATGAAACTGTAGTCGTTGGTATTACTGTGGGATCTTTGACTGCTCTGGGAGTTAGTAGAACTACACACATCAAAAAAAGTTTTGCATCACCTCGGTTCCGAGAGTTCTGGAACCAGTACAGAAAATGGGATCATCATAAACATCATTGCCGCCCTTTTTATTGCTCACGAAAGCCAGACATTGCATGTTGTACCACCGTACAGCCAGACCTTCAGAGGTGGTGGTCCAGATTGCTGTACACACTGGTACCTCTAACACCCAGTCGCACGTTCACTTGCATTGAGCCGGCCGGTGTGGCCGTGCGGTTCTAGGCGCTTCAGTCTGGACCGCTACGGTCGCAGGTTCGAATCCTGCCTCGGGCATGGATGTGTGTGATGTCCTTAGGTTAGTTAGGATTAAGTAGTTCTAAGTTCTAGGGGACTGATGACCACAGATGTTAAGTCCCATAGTCCTCAGAGCCATTTGAACCATTTTTGAACTTGCATTGATGCATGCCATTATTCGTCACGGAATACTGTCCGCAAGTTCATCAAGGCACTGTTGGTCCAGATTGTCCCACTCCTCAACGGCGAATAGGCATAGATCCCTCAGAGTGGTTGGTGGGTCACGTCGTCCATAAACAGCCCTTTGCAATCTATACCAGTCATGTGTCATTATCCTGAAGAAAGTCATTCACAAGATGTGCACAATGGGGACGCAAATTGTCGTCCATGAAGACGAATACCTCGTCAATGTGCTGCCAATATGGTTGCACTGTCGGTCGGAGGATGGCATTCACGTATCGTACAGCCGTTACGGCACTTTCCATGACCACCAGCGGCGTACGTCGGCCGTCGGCCCCACATAACGCCACACCAAAACATCAGGGAACCTCCACCTTGCTGCACTCGTTGGACAGTGTGTCTAAGACATTCAGCCTGACCAGGGGGCCTCCAAACACTTCTCCGACAATTGGCTGGTCGAAGGCATATGCGACACTCAGCGTTGAAGAGAACGTGATGCCAATCCTGAGCGATCCATTGGGCTTGTTGTTGGGCCCATCTGTACCGCGCTGTATGGTGTCGTGGTTGCAAACTTGGACCTCGCCACGCACGTCGGGAGTGAAGTTGCGCATCATGTAGCCTATTGCGCACAGTTTGAGTCGTAACACGGCGTCCTGTGGCTGCGCGAAAAGAATTATTCAACATGGTGGCGTTGCTGTCTGGGTTCCTCCCAGCCATAATCCGTAGGTAGCGGTTAACCACTGCAGTAATAGCCCTGGGGGCCTGAGCGAGGCATGTCATCGACAGTTCCTGTCTTCCTGTATCTCCTCCATGTCCGAACAACATCGCTTTGGCTCACTGCGAGACGCCTGAACACTTCCCTTGTTGAGAGCCCTTCCTGGCACAAAGTAACAAAGCGGACGCGATCGAACCGCGGTATTGACTGTCTAGGCATGGTTGAACTACAGACAACACGAGCCGTGTACCTCCTTCCTAGTGCAAAGTCACAAGTGTTGTCTGAACATTCCTCCACTCATAAACGCTCCACCACCGTGTTCTGATGTGCCAGACTCTCTGCCACCTCCTCTATTATCTCGCTTCATTGCTTCAAAACATCATGTTGCAGGAGTTGTTCAAAGACGTTCTGCAATACTTTTGTTTGCTCTTTCGAGATTTCTCTCATGGTCTCACCCAGCTGCACTGCATGGACTGCTAAAGTGCTGCTCCTCGTGCCTAACCCTCTTATAACACAGACCACAAATTTCCTACCCCCTGACTTACGTTAGAGCTTTTTTTTTCTTTTTTTTTTTTAGAGACGACTTAACAATGGCTTGAAGAGGGGAATAATAAAATAAGGTGGTGCTAAGCCACTTACTGTAATTTATAGATCATCTCTTTATGCCATTGTTCCATCACCTCTAAATCATATGTAAATAGAACATGGAGTGGGGAGAAAGCGAAGGAGAGAGAAGGGGCTATTGATGTTAGCTGCATCAGGAATGTATGCGGAATCAGCCACGACGAAAGACAATGTGTGCCGGACCGGAATTTGACCCCACGCTCTCCTGTATGCTAGGCAGTTGCACCCCATGGACAAAGTGTTTACCGCAACTGCGCGGATCATTTCGGTACGCGTTTCGGCTGACCCACACTCCCACCCAGGCCCTGTTCCTGTCCTTCATGCTCGCTGCTGTGAGATGCCCACAGAAGGTCAGACGCATTTGTGCGTCTGTACTGAAGAAGATGGATTCGTTGCTCATCGAGGCAAATCAATTATATGAATGTGTGGTGTTTGTTCATGTCACATAACCTCTAAATTAGTTTGTACTTTGCCCATTCCTCGCTTACTTTCTTCAATACAGGCACAAATTTTGGTGTTTTGTACTTCGATCTTTCCACCCCAGCTTACAGGGATGGGTCCCCAACGGTGGGACTGACTTTTTGAAAACATCTTTACGGTGATGAAGAATAAGATCCCAGATATCACACATTGCAACCATTAGCCGTGGAGGTTCCTCGTTTGTGCGTAATATATGAAAAAGAAATCAAAATTCTGCCTGACGCTCAATAGCGTAAAACAGTAAAGTTTTCACAAGCAGGAAGTAAGTGGTGGGTTCGAATCTTGTCAGGTGCATCAAATTTTTTCATTTGTAAATCTTTTTCGAAAAGATTTGGATTATTATTTTTATTCAGTTCATTAGTTCAAATGTAATTATTTATTTCTATTTCTTGGTCACATCGTTTTAATCACTAAATGAATTTTTTTCATTTTTTTCTGTATAATATTTTTTCCATTCGAAATTTTGTGAATGTGAATTTCATTGTATTTATCTATTATAATATTAAATTATTTGAAAATTTCGATCTGTTGCTTAAAAAACATTATAATGTATTTATATTGATTGTCCAGTGGTGTGAAAACGTATTTTTCGTTCAAGGTGTGTATTTTTTTGCGTGGTGATCGTGATAGAAACATTTAAAAAATAGCCTAAATTCCTATTGCACTATGGACAACATAACACAAATGAAGATTTCAACGGAGGAAGGTATATAAGTAAAACGAAATTCAAGGAAAATGAGGATTATAATGAATTCAATAACGTGGACGAAAAAGCAGAACGATAATTCGAACGAAATTAAATCGGAATAAATACCTAAAATTAATTAAAATCACATTTACAAAGATTTAAAGCATAAAAATAATGATAGGAAGAAAAATGAGAGCAAATGAAGAAGTTGATATGATTATTAAAATGAAGGCACAGAAATAAAAAATGACATTTAAACCAATAAATTGAATATAAAGAACGATAAAAGACATTTTAATTAGTATTTAAAAATAAACCGAATTTAAAGTATCTGTCAGTTTTCAAACCCTTGACCTTTTACATGCAAAGGCTTTACCCTGTCCATTACACCACACCACTCATGGACACTACTCTACTTTTTTAACGTTACTGAGCCTCACAGAAAATTCCGAAATTTTATTTTCGTCAATTACTAGCAAACGAGGGTTCACCAGGTTGAATGGGTGCGGTTTGTGGTACGCGGGATCTTAAACTACATCACCATATAGATAGTCTCAAAAAGTTGATCCACAACTTGGAACCTCTCTTTCTTTGTAGTCCGTGCGGGAATCACCTTTCATAACTCAAAGTTTTGCACATCAGATTGCTGAGAGGTAAGATTTTGAAATGCAACAAAATCAAAACCTGACGCAGAATTTGAGTCTGCTGCTGGCAAAGTGTTCGTGCATGCGGGGAGAGCGGCCGCAGACGCTATCTGAGTAGCCGGCACGGGGCTGTGGTGTAATGGACAGGGTCAAGCCTTTGCATGTAGAAGGTCAAGGGTTTGAAAACTGACAGATGCTTTAAATTTGGCTTATTTTTAAATATTAACTGAAATGTCTTTTATCGTTCTTTTTATTCAATTTATTGGTTTAAATGTCATTTTTTATTTCTGTGCCTTCATTTTAACAACCATCTCAACTTCTTCATTTGTTCTCATTTTCTTCCTATCATTATTTTTCTGCATTAAATCTTTCTACGTATGATTTTAATTATTTTTAGGTATTGATTCCGATTTAATTTCTTTCCAATCATCATTCTGCTTTTTCGTCCATGTTATTGAATTCATTATAATCCTCATTTCCCTTGAATTTCGTTTTACTTATATGCCTTCTTCCGTTTAAATCTTCATTTGTGTTATGTTGTCCATAGAGCAATAGAATTTAGGCAATGTTTTAAATGCTTATGTCACGATCACCATGCAAAAAAATAGACATCTTGAACGAAGAATACGTTTTCACACCACTGGACAATCAATATAAATACATTATATTGTTTTTTAAGCAATAGATCGAAATTTTCAAATAATTTAATATTATAATAGATAAATACAATGAAATTCACATCGTTACCCGCTTTAAAGCTGCCTCTCCCTGTGAGGTCCTGTGTGTACGGACTGGCCACCGCCTCCTATAAGCTCAGGGAGAGCTCTACTGCATCGCTTAGCTTTCATTAGGAAGACAGCTCTCCGAAACATTTCCTCCTTCGGTTTTGTTCCCTTTATTTGGCGCACTAAACACGCCTTTTATGATCCATTTCAAATAGCTTTAGAGTGTGGGATCTACACGTATCAAACCGCCCAGAGAAGCAACCAACAAATCTAAGACTGAGTTTTAAAAGTAGCTTGTACCCCATGGTAACTGATCTTGACACCCGCTATTTCGCATACAGATACGTACTTTTGACAGCTAAAATTAGTAAAATTCCAAAAGCACCTGAAAAATTGCAAGAGATCGACGCTGTAATTCTCGACGCCAGAACTCCAACGCTGTGATCTTATCCCACACAGAAACTGCATTATGTCTAGAGTTGCGCTGCACCAAACCTGCGGATTGGTAGTTTTAGCACACTACATAAATGACGTAAAAATGGTAGGGTAACTGGTATTATGGGTAGAACTGGTATGGAAAGAAACTTAATTTTAAGACAGAAAATTTTTTTTCTTGTTTGTTTATTTTGCACATAATCAGAACTGCACAACATTCAGTGTTAGTGCTTTCTGTAGTTTATATCCTTACCACCACTCCGTCTACAGGCCACAAGTGGCACATCGGGACCATCCGACCGCAGTGTCATCCTCTGAGTAGAATGTGGATAGGAAGGGCATGGAATCAACACACCGCTCTCCCGGTCGTTATGATGGTATTCTTGACCGAAGCCGCTACTACTCGGTCGAGTAGTTCCCCAATTGGCATCACGAGGCTGAGTGCACCCCAAAAACTGGCAACTGCACATGGCGGCCTGGATGGTCACCCATCCAAGTGCTGACCACGCCCGACAGCACTTACCTTCGGTGATCTCACGGCAACCGGTGTATCCACTGCGGCAAGGCCATTGCCTTATATCCTTACAGGATGTAAATACACTCCTGGAAATTGAAAAAAGAACACATTGACACCGGTGTGTCAGACCCACCATACTTGCTCCGGACACTGCGAGAGGGCTGTACGAGCAATGATCACACGCACGGCACAGCGGACACACCAGGAACCGCGGTGTTGGCCGTCGAATGGCGCTAGCTGCGCAGCATTTGTGCACCGCCGCCGTCAGTGTCAGCCAGTTTGCCGTGGCATACGGAGCTCCATAGCAATCTTTAACACTGGTAGCATGCCGCGACAGCGTGGACGTGAACCGTATGTGCAGTTGACGGACTTTGAGCGAGGGCGTATAGTGGGCATGCGGGAGGCCGGGTGGACGTACCGCCGAATTGCTCAACACGTGGGGCGTGAGGTCTCCACAGTACATCGATGTTGTCGCCAGTGGTCGGCGGAAGGTGCACGTGCCCGTCGATCTGGGACCGGACCGCAGCGACGCACGGATGCACGCCAAGACCGTAGGATCCTACGCAGTGCCGTAGGGGACCGCACCGCCAATTCCCAGCAAATTAGGGACACTGGTGCTCCTGGGGTATCGGCGAGGACCATTCGCAACCGTCTCCATGAAGCTGGGCTACGGTCCCGCACACCGTTACGCCGTCTTCCGCTCACGCCCCAACATCGTTCAGCCCGCCTCCAGTGGTGTCGCGACAGGCGTGAATGGAGGGACGAATGGAGACGTGTCGTCTTCAGCGATGAGAGTCGCTTCTGCCTTGGTGCCAATGATGGTCGTATGCGTGTTTGGCGCCGTGCAGGTGAGCACCACAATCAGGACTGCATACGACCGAGGCACACAGGGCCAACACCCGGCATCATGGTGTGGGGAGCGATCTCCTACACTGGCCGTACACCACTGGTGATCGTCGAGGGGACACTGAGTAGTGCACGGTACATCCAAACCGTCATCGAACCCATCGTTCTACCATTCCTAGACCGGCAAGGGAACTTGCTGTTCCAACAGGACAATGCACGTCCGCATGTATCCCGTGCCCCCAACGTGCTCTAGAAGGTGTAAGTCAACTACCCTGGCCAGCAAGATCTCCGGATCTGTCCCCCATTGAGCATGTTTGGGACTGGATGAAGCGTCGTCTCACGCGGTCTGCACGTCCAGCACGAACGCTGGTCCACCTGAGGCGCCAGGTACAAATGGCATGGCAAGCCGTTCCACAGGACTACATCCAGCATCTCTACGATCTTCTCCATGGGAGAATAGCAGCTTGCATTGCTGCGAAAGGTGGATATACACTGTACCAGTGCCGATATTGTGCATGCGCTGTTGCCTGTGTCTATGTGCCTGTGGTTCTGTCAGTGAGATCATGTGATGTATCTGACCCCAGGAATGTGTCAATAAAGTTTCCCCTTCCTGGGACAATGAATTCACGGTGTTCTTATTTCAATTTCCAGGAGTGTATTTATCGTCCATGTTTCACTTCCATACATGGCTACACTCCAAACGAATACTTTCAGAAATGACTTCCTGACACTTAAATCAATACTGGATGTTAACAAATTTCTCTTCTTCAGAAACGCTTTCCTTGCCATTGCCAGCCTACATTTTATATCCTCTCTACTTCGACTATCATGAGTTATTTGGTCCCCAAATAGCAAAACCCCTTTACTACTTTAAGTGCCTCATTTCCTAATCTAATTCCCTCAGCATCACCCGACTTAATTAGACTACATTCCATTATCCTTGTTTTGCTTTAGTTGATGTTCATCTTATATCCTCCTTTCAAGACACTGTCCATTCCATTCAACTGCTCTTCCAAGTCCTTTGCTGTCTCTGACAGAATTACAATGTCATCGGCGAACCTCAAAGTTTTTATTTCTTCTCCATGAATTTTAATACCTACTCCGAATTTTTCTTTTGTTTCCTTTACTGCTTGCTCAATATACAGATTGAACAACATCGGGGAGAGGCTACAACCCTGTCTTACTCCCTTCCCAACCACTGCTTCCCTTTCAAAAATGGCTCTGAGCACTATGGGACTTAATTGCTGAGGTCATTAGTCCCCTAGAACTTAGAACTAGTTAAACCTAACTAACCTAAGGACATCACACACATCCATGCCCTAGGCAGGATTCGAACCTGCGACCGTAGCGGTCTCGCGGTTCCAGACGGCAGCGCCAGAACCGCGCGGCCACTTCGGCCGGCGCTTCCCTTTCATGTCCCTCGACTCTTATAACTGCCATCTGGTTTCTGTACAAATTGTAAATAGCCTTTCGCTTCCTGTATTTTACCCCTGCCACCTTTAGAATTTGAAAGAGAGTATTCCAGTCAACATTGTCAAAAGCTTTCTCTAAGTCTACAAATGCTAGAAACGTAGGTTTACCTTTCCTTAATCTTTCTTCTAAGATAAGTCGTAAGGTCAGTATTGCCTCACGTGTTCCAGTGTTTCTACGGAATCCAAACTGATCTTCCCCGAGGTTGGCTTCTACTAGTTTTTCCATTCGTCTGTAAAGAATTCGTGTTAGAATTTTGCAGCTGTGACTCATTAAACTGATAGTTCGGTAATTTTCACATCTGTCAACACCTGCTTTCTTTAGGATTGGAATTATTATATTCTTCTTGAAGTCTGAGGGTATTTCGCCTGTTTCATACATCTTGCTCACCAGATGGTAGAGTTTTGTCATGACTGGCTCTCCCAAGGCCATCAGTAGTTCTAATGGAATGTTGTCTACTCCCGGGGCCTTGTTTCGACTCAGGTCTTTCAGTGCTCTGTCAAACTCTTCACGCAGTATCATATCTCCCATTTCATCTTCATCTACATCCTCTTCCATTTCCATAATATTGTCCTCAAGTACATCGCCCTTGTATAGACCCTCTATATACTCCTTCCACCTTTCTGCTTTCCCTTCTTTGCTTAGAACTGGGTTTCCATCTGAGCTCTTGATATTCATACAAGTCGTTCTCTTATCTCCAAAGGTCTCTTTAATTTTCCTGTTGGCAGTATCTGTCTTACCCCTAGTGAGATAGGCCTCTACATCCTTACATTTGTCCTCTAGCCATCCCTGCTTAGCCATTTTGCACTTCCTGTCGATCTCATTTTTGTGACGTTTGTATTCCTTTTTGCCTGTTTCACTTACTGCATTTTTATATTTTCTCCTTCCATCAATTAAATTCAATATTTCTTCTGTTACCCAAGGATTTCTACTAGCCCTCGTCTTTTTACCTACTTGATCCTCTGCTGCCTTCACTACTTCATCCCTCAAAGCTACCTATTCTTCTTCTACTGTATTTATTTCCCCCATTCCTGTCAATTGCTCCCTTATGCTCTCCCTGAATCTCTGTACAACCTCTGGTTCTTTTAGTTTATCCAGGTCCCATCTCCTTAAATTCCCACCTTTTTGCAGTTTCTTCAGTTTTAATCTACAGGTCATAACCAATAGATTGTGGTCAGAGTCCACATCTGCCCCTGGAAATGTCTTACAATTTAAAACCTGGTTCCTAAATCTCTGTCTTACCATTATATAATCTATCTGATACCTTTTAGTATCTCCAGGGTTCTTCCATGTATACAACCTTCTTTCATGATTCTTAAACCAAGTGTTAGTAATGATTATGTTGTGCTCTGTGCAAAATTCTACCAGGCGGCTTCCTCTTTCATTTCTTAGCCCCAATCCATATTCACCTACTATGTTTCCTTCTCTCCCTTTTCCTACACTCGAATTCCAGTCACCCATGACTATTAAATTTTCGTCTCCCTTCACAATCTGAATAATTTCTTTTACTTCATCATACATTTCTTCAATTTCTTCGTCATCTGCAGAGCTTGTTGCTCTACTTACGACGGGTCGAAGTCTTCGCACCTGCGTGCTCATCTGTACAAAGTTATGTATGCCTCTGTGTAAGGTGGCAACGGCCTTGCACCTTACATGAGTCCATTTAACGTGACACATTATGTTTGTTGGAATAATACTCTAAATCACTGTGTAGGAAATCTATGTGGAAACGCATCGGCACACTGGCTGGGTAATACAGCGAGAATTCTGCGATTTTGTAATTATAAGAATGGTATGAATGGTGAACTGGGGGAGTTCTGTAATCTGTTTAGAGAGGCCACAGTGGCCGCCAAACTCTGAGGGACGCGCGGCTGCAGGTGTTCAAGTGTTTACCAAAACAGAGCAGTGGATAGCTGGACAGGCTTTCCTGTGCGTGCTCTCGGCTATGTCCCACTAATTTTACGCCTTCGAGTAACTCAAGTGGGACAGACCAGGAGTTCTGAGTAACAAAACTTTCAATGCAGGAGTCTGTCTTCGCTACGACGGGGAATCTTGCTGGGAAAATCTCGAGTGGTCTCCTGGAAGAGAACTTCCAGTAAACGTGTTATTGCCCACAGCTGTGGTTCTTACTAGCCGGCGTGGGCAGAGTTTACTTTTGAAATTTTGTAGAAACAAAAGAATTGTGGAAAAGAGTTCTATTCCCAGGTCGTACATTGGTCGGCACTGGCAAACTGGATATTTTGAGAGCTTCTAGTGATGTGATTCGCTCGGTAGAAGTTGAGGTGGGAAAACAGAGGTGAAGAGCGATCTTCCTCGACTCTCTGTAGAGGTCTTCTGTTCTGGGTTCTCGTACTCAGAGGACGTTAGCCAAGTCGTCTCCCGTCTTGGTCTTTCGCTCTGAGAGGACGTTAGCCGCACCAGCTCTTTGCTGCCAGGAAGATTGTAGCAAATAGAGAAGTTCACGGACTGCGGTCTGTTGTCCGAGTATCGTAGGAGTGTACTTTCCGAGACGCCACACGCCAACCGCACAGCCGCGCCGTCTTCGTCGGAGACCGCCGCTACAACAGGAACACTACGGTGAGATCGCTCCCGCTTCGGCCTGTGTTAGGAGTAACGTTAAATAGTTGGATCACGTGCAGTTAATGTTTCCACAGAGGTTTCACGATACTTTGAGATGTACTGGTTCTTCGTATTTTACGTTTGTGTCGATGCCAAATGTTCAAAATGTGTGTGAAATCTTATGGGACTTAACTGCTAAGGTCATCAGTCCCTAAGCTTACACACTACTTAACCTAAGTTACCCTAAGGACAAACACACACACCCATGCCCGAGGGAGGACTCGAACGTCCGCCGGGACCAGCCACACTGTCGACGTCAGTTGGTCAGCCGATTTATAAGAGATCGCGTCTGGTACCGACTTTGTCACAGTCCACTGCCAGTCGCAGTTAGGAGGGTAATTTGTAAATTGTTCATTGTGTTTTATTCAGCAATGATCTGAAGGTTATAATAAAATTATTGTGATTCAGTAGAGCCTTTACTTTCAGTAGTTGAGCCTGAATTTACCCTTATGCTTTAATTTTTATTTTTGTGTATGTGTCTGATGTCACTGAACACCATAAGTGTTCGTGATCATTCATGTTTGGAAGGAAAAATAGGTGTCATTTATCGTCAACACTATCACCGGATATTAATTAGGGGTGACAGGGCCACATTTAAATCTAGCGTTATCCATTTTTGCGTACAGTTCCACTCCCAATTTCTCTGTAAATTGTTTGTCACACGCAAAATTGGGCAAGCAAAGGGTGGGGTGTTACATCTGTATATATTCATGCACCAGTAAACCACTTTTACTTACTTGCAGTACCGACGAGTTTTACCTTTTCCTGCTCCTACTCACTTCCTTCATACAGCCAACCTTTCAGTTTTCAGGAGCAGAACCACGCGCCGCCTTCCAGACGGGATAAGTTTCATGTTATAGAACAACAAATTTCAAATAAAACGTTAACTAAACATTGGCAATTTCAATTTTGCAGTCTATTTACAAGTAACAGATACGAGGATAAGTATGTAAAACAATAATGTTCCCTAGGTTACCTCGCCCCTAATAATACTCTCACTCAGTTTCTAGATGGTTCACCGCTTCCGGTTTTTAGGGAATCTAATACTCAATGTACAGGTGTCTCTGGGTATGACCATAACTGACTAAAGATACTAGATAAACTACGGTAGCCCGCGCTTACTTATGGTAGTCTACAGTAACCTAAAGTAGTCTTATAACTCTAATTATCTCTGTAAGAAAGATACACACATTAAGCACTTTCTTCCACTTAACACTTTCCTAAAGATGCACGGTATCTCAAATATCCTTGTGGGTACCGGCAAATAAAAGGTGCCAACACGGTGGGACATTTTTTTGCAGTGTAACATGAACTTTTTGTTGCCATAAACTTCGTATTGAGCAAAACAGTGCTCATCAATCTCTAACTTCCCTGAATGCCAAGTCGTCTGAAGTCAAACAGAGATTAGTTGAATTCAGCTCTGTATTCTGTCA
This sequence comes from Schistocerca americana, assembly GCF_021461395.2. Lineage (NCBI taxonomy): Eukaryota > Metazoa > Arthropoda > Insecta > Orthoptera > Acrididae > Schistocerca > Schistocerca americana. The sequence goes on from NC_060127.1 coordinate 79,899,762, forward strand.
TCAAAAAAGTGCATGACAAAAATTTAACTAACGGACTTCAGATCGACCGATCAAGGACTGATCTTTACTAAATGCTTCCTAGTATTTTCTTCTTACAAGGAACAAAAGGTTAATGACCTCTCAGCGAAATGAAGATCCACACTTATTGAGGATCGCAATACATGAGGTGAATCATGACCGAATATAGCGCAAAGAGGGCCCCATCTAAATCTAGTTAAATGATTAAGAAGGTTGTCACTTGTGAGAATCCCTTCGTGTTTCAACGACTGACTTCAAAAAGCCATAGGGAATTCTGACTCGGAAAAAACCGGACCATCTCCTATCCACAATCAAGGTCCAAGTGCTCACCCAAGGGGCGTATCATACTCATCACATATTACCTCAGCGACTCTTCCGCTACTGACTGACTCATGTATTGCGATCTTCAAAAAGTGTGGAGTTTCTTTTCGCTCAGATTCACAAGCCAGCCTTGATGACTCGATCATTACTAGAAAATGGTGAATTTTGCCTGCGGCTATTCTGTTCAGTCTTTGAATCTATGTGTTGGAGCAATTGAGCGTCCACGCTGCATTACTTAAACAATCAAACCCTAGCTGAATAATGATAATCACCATCAGTTTCCCTTATGAAACAGCCCCTTAGAAAATTTATAAATGATAGTGCTGGTAAACCTCTTACGTTATTTGATTTTTAAACAGCTGAGCGAAACTGAACGTACTCAGACATTTCTCTCTTTACTTATTCTGATCGACAGTAAACTGACACACATTTTTTTTTTTTTTTTAGTGCAACGCAATCTGACTTTCAATAATCCCTACAAAAGAATGGCCCTGACTAACAATAACCTATACCTTTCATGAACCACTTACCTCACAAAAATCTTCGTTACTCAAACTACTGCAATACAGCGTGCGCCAGTACTGCCAGCTAAATAAAAGATTCTAACTACTGAAGGCACTAACTACTGATAGGCATAGTTAGCAAATGAAAGATTTTGGTGGAGAACAAACAATGTATTTACCTTAATAGTGTTCAAAAGTCATAATATATATATCTGTTCATGACATCCATTCTTACAAATTTCCTTTTTCTGACGGACGCACATCCAGATCGTCCGCTCTCAAAGCTCTGCCATCTCTCTCCCCACATCCACCACTGCTGGCGGCTCACCTCCAACCGCGCAACGCTACGCGCTGTTAACATCCAGCTGCCCAACACTACAATAGCGAATATTCCAACAATGCCAACCAGCCACAGACTGCACACAGCACCATTACGGAACCATAGCGGTAGGAATTCATATATGTGAATTGTTTTGGAATTTGTGGACTGCTCTCCAGTTAGTGAACAGACCTCGATTTGGAACCAACTTAGTTCGTTTAACTTTCCCCACATTTGCATACCAGCACACCATTCCCCCTCTGGAGGTCATTAACCTCTTATTTCCTATAAGAAAAAATACTAGGAAGCATTTAGTAAAGATCAGTCCTTGATCGGTCGTTTCTGAAGTCCGTTAGTTAAATTTCTGTCATGCAGTTTCTTGATGAGAGAATGCAGGGCTGAGTTCAACTAGTTAACGAAATCCAGCATGCTCGCCTCCAAGTACACAGGCCGTAATAACTTCGAGGGGGCGAACTGACCTAATCGACAAGATGATTTTTTCAGTGGTACCAGGCATTTCCTCCAGTCAGAAGACAGGAGAGACGATGTCTGTTTCTCTCGCTCGAGATTTTCCATCTATTCAACGTCTAAAATCTGAACGAATGCGTGAGTTGCACGTGGGTCTGAAGGAGCCGATCGCAAAGTCGCACGTTAAGAATGCCCGTACAGATAAGGTCCCTCCTGAGCAGCTTCTCAAGCCAGCTTCGAAAATTATACTAAGCTGCTGTTTGCAAGCTTCTGCTACAGAGTTGAAACAAAAATTCCACTTGAATTCACCCATACGCGTGCGTTTGCAGTTGCACTCACATTCATACAACCTAGAAACCATTCATGTTTGGGAAAGATGGTTAAAGGTACATTGTGTGCTCAATATCAAACGTAATAAAAATTAAAATAAACCTCTTCCACAGTTCAGTTCCCAGATTGATCTTTATCCCCGGCATGGTAAAAATAAAAATTATAAGACAGTGGAAAGACACTATGCAGAACTTGACAAAACTACAAAAACCACAAAAATTATGAAAGATGGGTTGACTGCCCTCTTTCAGTGTTAACTTATTCATGATATTAATTCTCTTATTCACTTTCATTCTACAAAGTCCATGTCCTAATTATTTTCTATTATTTTACAACAGTTGCACAACATTATTCAGTATCAACACTGATGTTAGGTTCAAAGTCCATTTTCTAGTTTTGATATTGTATGAACTGCCCGTTAAGGGGTGATCATCACAAAAAATTTCGGGGATAGTTTTCACATTTGACAACCTACCCAAATTGGTTTGTAGTTGGTTTTCGCTTGTTTCCGGTACAGATCTTGAGAAATCATTAAAAAAGACAAACCGAGGAGAAGTAATCCCAGACATCACGCTCGCACCAGTTAGGAAGGTAAAAAAAAGGAGGCGTTATCTCTTCGCAATGCTGCATGTGATTATCAGACCAGTTATCGAAGATATTGCTCAGGCGAAATCGCACTTCTGCCTTCCACCACCGTTGGTCAGTTTTCTTGTTTTTTTTTTTTTTTTTTTCGTTCCACATCGAGTGTACTAAAACTGTCTGTGTGTAGTGTTATTCATGTGAAAGAGAGCGAAAATTTTTTAAACGTTTGCAAATCGTGTAACAGAGGTGGGACTTGGGGACGAGCCGAAAGCTCATCTAGTGAAATGTGGGAAACCGCCTAAAAACCGCATCCAGGGTGACCGGCACACTGACCACTCGTCGTTAATCCAACGGGCAGACTCGCTGTGGCATTAACTGATAATGTTTTCTTTGCTGGAGCTCAAAGCAAGAAAATAACTGCTTAACCAGTAACAAATGCTCTCTCTGATCATGATGCACAGTTATTTACGATAAATAACATAGTGCCTTACTGTATGGACACTCCTCAGTGGAACTCAGAATAATTAATGACTCTGGGATAGTTTAAAAGACATGACATGGGATGAAATTCATAATGACCCATATGTGAGCATAAAATTTAATCTATTTCATAACATATTTATCTTATAAGTTGAAAATAGCTTCCTGCTTAAACTTATCAGGAAGGACATTAAACAGACACATAACAAAACATGATTCACTGAAGGGATTACAGTATCAAAATCACTAAGAAAGCTTGTTAAAAAATCAGGGGACATGTACATTAGATCAGGAAACAGTAATTCTGCTAACAGACTTAGTGCTATATAGAATGTAGTGAAACAAGAGACAGGGTAACAATCCACAGAATAGGATAACATCACCACTGAACTGAATGAAGGGGCTATAAATCATGATTTACAGGTAATGCATATATTTAATAATCATTTATTAAGTGTAGTAGGAAATATGGGGACAAAGAGTTCAACATAAAAATCGCAGCAGTATGTTGAAAAAGCAACTCTCATAAATTTCAGTCATATGAATGTATCACGAACTCCGTCTGAAATTAAGATAATTACATAGTCTCTCAGAAATATAATCTCTTCTGGTTTTGATGGTGTTTCCAATAGAGCCTAAAGATTTAGTCCCATGCAATACGCCCAGTAATATCTGAAATATGTAATGTACCACTAACTCAAGGTATTTTTCCAGAGAGACTGAATTATGCCATTGTCAGACACTTGTTTAAGAAAGGTGATAGGAGAGATGCCAATAGCTACCAAGCAGTTTCACTGCTGACATCACTTCCAAAATATTTGAGAAGATAATGCATTCCAGAATATTATTTCCCCTGAGCAACAATAATACCCTTAGCAACTCATAGTTTGGATTTCAGAAGAGTTGCTCTATTGAGAATGCCACTTACATGTTCACTCACCGTACTATACAAACACTAAATAATAAAATAGTGCAATTTGATATTCTTTGTGGTCTGTCAAGACATTTGACTGTGTAAATCACAATACTCTCCTAGAAAAATTTAAGTTCCATGGGATTGACAGTATAGCTGAACAATGGATAATATCATATCTAACCAGAAGAATGCATCAAGTTGTAATTAATAATTCAACCAAAGGGATGTAGTTGTGACTGAGGAGAGCACACATATGGGGTTCTGCAAGGGTCAACCTTAGGTCCACTATTGCTCCTCATATATGCAAACGTTCTTCCATCTAATATACAACAAGTGGAATTAGTTCTTTTTGCAGATGGCACTAGTACTGTAATCTGTCCATGCAGACATATAGAAATAGAATAAATGGAAACACTGTTCTTAAAAGTATTGTAGACTGGTTTTCTACGAATGGTCTCGCCCTCAATTTTAAAAAGACACAACATATTCAGATCTGCACATCTAGGGATACTACGCCACTGATAAGTGTAACACATGGTGAGGAAATAGTAACCAGGGTGGAAACCTAAAAATTCTTATTTTTCCATATTGATGTGAATTTAAACAGGAAAAACCACATTTTCAAACTCCTTAAACACCCTAGTTCAGCCACATTAGCACTTAGAATCGTTGCCAACCTTGGGGAAAGACAAATCAGTAAAGTGAGACAGTATGCATATTTTCATTCAATAATGTTATATGGAATTATGTTCTGGGGTTACTTATATTTCAGAGACCACGTCTTCATTGCTCAAAAACACGTTGTAAGAATAATATATGGTGCTACTGACGATCATCTTGTAGACATCTGTTTAAGGAGTTGGGCATTCAGACTACTGCTTCATTGTATATTTATTTTTTTGAGGAAATTTCTTATAACTACTGCCCTGCAGTTCAAAAGGAACAATGATGTACACAATTACAATACCAGAAGGAAAAATTAAATTCATTACACTTCAGTATCTTTAACCCAAAAAGGGGTGCACTGTGCTACAAGTAAAATTTTTGGTAACTTACCTAGCGATATAAAACGTCTGAAAGACAGTTAAGCAAAATATGAAAATAAAATGACGAAGTTTCTCCTTGACCGTTCATTCTATTCCATATTAAAATTTCTGCTATTGCAATGTATAAAAGATGGTAGCTTGGAGTTAGTAATTCATATATACATCTATCTATACATATTATAGAAATGATGTATGTACTGTGTGTATGTGTGTGTATGTATGTTTCACATCTTTTCCTAGATCACTGGACCAATTTCAAACAACCTGGTGCACATATACCGTACCACCAGGCTACAGTCGCTATCGGTACAAGAGCCACATACCTATCAAACGGATGGGGTGAGGGTGAAAAAGAAGCGTAGCTACGACGCATGAATTCCCAGACTTCATTCATCGAATATTTGAGAATAGGAGCGCTTACCGACTTGCAGCAGACTCACACACAATTTCAAATCTCATTGGTAACACATACGTAGTGGTGAAAGGGACAATGTTTATCGATTACTACTTTTCCACCGTTCATGGAGTAAAAGTACCGAATGAGCCATGAATATAATTTATTTCTTCTTCGTTAGTAATTATTTTCGTAAAACATTTCACATTAAGCAAATGGCCAGACACTGCGTGGTACAGGTGTGAATGCACAGCTATAAATAAATACTTTGGCAACGCTGGGTGTATATATATATATATATATATATATATATATATATATATATATATGTATGTGTGTGTGTGTGTGTGTGTGTGTGTGTGTGTGTGTATGTGTGTTTAAGATGTAGCTATATTTGCAAATTAATTTGTGATGTGAATATAAATTGATTCATTCCACATCATTCCTATTTATTGTGCAAAATGATACATGGAACATGAAACTAACTGACTAACCAATGCCGACATGGCGTCCGATCGAGAAAAACGGCAACGTCATTGATCGGAAAAGTTGCCAAGTTGACCATTTTGCCAGCAGCTCATTTTTAAACCGTTGAGAGTAAGATTTTAAGACTTCCGTATATAACACGTAATACTACAGATTTCCCTCTAAATATTTTTATACAAAGCTGTCATCTGTTATTCTGTCCATTTGCGACGATTTTTAACTAATTAAAGAAGAGTTCTACAAAACAGAAACTGTAGGTGGCAAAAAATTGTGGGAATCTTATGGAGTGTGATCACAAAAAACAGGTAACCATTGATTATGTTTATGAAATGGAAAAGCGATTTTATGGAGTTTCAGTGAACGATGTATGGAGATTAGCATTCCAGTAGGCAGAGGGGAGCAAAACACTGCATCGCTTTAACAAAGGGTCAGAGATGGCAGGTGAAGACAGCGCTCTAATATTGCCCTTAGGAAGCCTGCCTCAATGGCTGGAGGAGAAACTTTTAATACAATCACGTTTTTTGGTTTTCTTAAAATAGTACAAGAAAAAGAGTTTCATCCTGATCATCACATTTATATTGTGGATGGAACCAATGATAATTCAGTCCAAGAACAGCAAAGTGTTTCCGCTTAAAGAAAGACGCAAAGCCAGTGGCGTTAGCCGGCCGGAGTGGCCGAGCGGTTCTAGGCGCTTCAGTCTGGAACCGCGCGACCGCTGCGGTCGCAGATTCGAATCCAGCCTCGGACATGGATGTGTGTGGTGTCCTTAGGTTAGTTAGGTTTTTAAGTAGTTCTAAGTTCTAGGGGACTGATGACCTCAGATGTTAAGTCCTATAGTGCTCAGAGCCAGTGGCGTTACTTCAGCTGAATGAGGGAGGGCTGCCGTCCACTTACGGAGTATGTTATGTCCGTAATGGCCTCGTTACCCCGTCAGGTTGGAGGAATTAGCCACCATTTAAGACTTCAGAAAAATGATTATAGCTCCTATTTATTATATTTTTTTACTCATTAATATTTAGTGTGATACCTTATAATATGATGTGCCAAAATATGTGTCAAGCTTGTGGCAGTAACAATGCTTAGGTGAACATTCCGTTTCCCTTAGAGAGGTCTCATTATCCGACATTGCCCCATTCAAGGCCAAATAACTTTTATTTTTCCAGAATTAGATTTTCACTCTTCAGCGGAGTGTGCGCTGATATGAAACTTCCTGGCAGATTAAAATTGTGTGCCGGACCGAGACTCGAAGGCAAAGGTCCCGAGTTCGAGTCTCGGTCCGGCACACAGTTTTAATCTGCCTGGAAGTTTCAACTTTTATATTTGTGTGACAATTGTAAGAGTACACCTGCTAGAGATAAGTTCCTGCAGTCGCACTATCGTCTGTGTACACGGTGGCTCACTCGGACAGAGCGTCTGCCATATAAGCAAGAGATCCTGGGTTCGAGTTCCGGTCGGGGCAGACGTTTTTCAACTGTCCCTGTTGATATTTATCAACTCCTGTAAGCAGCGAAAGGTCTAGATTTCATTATAACTTCATTCATCGAGAGCTGCAGGATCACCTATGATATCTGTACAGACACCAGCTTCATATGATAGTGAGTAGACTAGTACAGGACTTATTTTTTTAAATATTTGCTTAACTTATTTTAATGTCTAAATCTCTACGTGTAAAAGGCGATGTCCCGACTGACTGATTCATTCACTCACCAGCTGACCCACTGTAGGAGATTTTTGGAAATTTCACTCCTAAAGGGTTTAAATAGGGGATGAAAAGTTTTTTTGAAAATATGTTGCTGTTATGGAAATTTTGAAGCCAGACCTACGAAAATTGGTATTGGTGACATAGTGGGATAAAGTTTTTTTTTAAATGCGTCATTATTAAATAATTACTAAATATTTTTAAATGTATGTCTACGAACTTTGCATTTGACCTCTCGGTTACAAATAAAAAAATACATGTTTCAGTGTTTTGGTAATTCAACACCTAAAAGGTTAAATAAGAAATGAAATGTTTTATGAAACTATTTTATTGTGAAAGCATTATTAAAAGTAAATACATAAAAATCTGACTTTGGCTTCTCAGCTAAAAATAAAAGAAAGGTGTTTCACTGTTTTTAGAAATTCATTCCTGATACGAGGGGAATAGGAGATCAAATTTACTATGGAAATATTTCTTTATGCAATATTTTTGAAGTTAAATCTATGAATATTTATATTTGGCTTTCCCTTTACAAATAAAAAATACACATTTCACGGTTTTAGAAAATTGAACCTTCGTTATGATGAATTTGGGTGTGAAATATGGTCTGAAAATATTTCATTATGGAAGCACTTGTAAAGCTAAATCCTTGAAATTCGGGATTTGGTTTCTTGGTTGCAAATACAAAAAATATGTGCTTCGCTGTTTCTGGACATTCAACTCTAAGGGACTGAAATAGTGCAAGGGTGAGTCATTGACACAGCATCACCCAGCCTAAACCGCTAAGGATACAAACTTGAAATTTGGCTAGAGTGTTAATCTTATACTGCAGACGTTGAGTAAGAAGGAACTGTTCAAAATTTCATTCCTAAGCAGGCGAAATAGGAACTGAAAAACCCTTTGAAAAGCTGTCGTTATTAAGACAATTTTGAAGCTAGAACTACGATAACTGGTGTTTGGTTTCTCTGTCAGAAATAAAAAAAAATCATGTTTCAGCTTTTTTGGAAATCGAACCACTGACGAGGTAAAAATAGTCGGTGAAAACGTTTTGGATATAAATCGTTGTTAGTCAACTGCTGAAGCATTTTAAAGGTACATCTAAGACAACTCGTATTTGACTTCTCGATTGAAAATGAAGAAAAAAAACACATGTTTCAGTGTTTTTGGAAATTCAACCACCCAAGGGTGTGAAATAGGGGACGTAAAATTTTATGAAATTATTTCATAATGAAAGCATTTTCTAAGCTAAATCTATGACAATTTGTATTTAGCTTCTCTGTTACAAAAAAAAAAAAAAAAAAAAAAAAAAAAAACGCGTTACAATGTATTTGGAAAGTCAACCCCTAAGGGAGATGAAATAGAGGATTTAAGAAAATATTTTGTTATATTAAAAATATTTGAATCCAAGTCTATGAAAGCTGGTATTTCTCTTTCAGTGTGGTTTGAGTTGCATGAGATTGCAGTCGTGTGTGTGAGTTGTGTTTGCATGAGTGTGTGTGTGTGTGTGTGTGTGTGTGTGTGTGTGTGTGTGTATTGCTGACAAAGGCCATTGGCCGAAAGCTTTAAATGTGAAAGTCTTTTTGTTGTGCCTATCTACGTCTCAGCGCCTCCTTTGTATGGTGAGTAGCAACTTTCCTTCTCATAATATTGTTACATTCCATCCTGTATTTTCCATTGTTTTATATTTCACTTCTCAGTTAGATATAAAGAAATATGTGTTAAGGGATGAAAGTTTCTGCGGAAATATCACCAGCAGAACGCAAAATGCATGATTAACAAAAGCCTTGGACACTAGCTACCAGAATCACATTTTCACTAGAAGTACATTCTGAAAAGACCATGCTTCTATGGCCTTTGCGTGAGACGTTTAGCAGGTGTTGCAGTTTGTAAACAACATAAAAATTCTATTAAAGAAAAACCGAAAAATCTGTGCAGACCACACAGCCTACACAAGCGAGGCAGTGGGTGCTAAGCTAGTTAATCATAAATACACAGGATGTTTCCGTATAATAGGACATAGAGGATGGTCCAATGAACAATTTGAGGTAGGAAACCTGGGGTCGCAGCAGCCAGCTTCAGGAGATAATAGGAGCAAAATTACATTACTGTGTACTTTTCTTATTTACATTAGTTAACTGCAAATACCGTCATGGCAGAATGAACGTACCATTTCTACTGTATGTTGGACAAAATGTGCTGAAAGTGACGGCTATCAACCTCAATCCAAGCATGACATCGGCGAACAAGATTCTGATGTACCTTGACAAATATCTCTGGTATGTTTCGAATCACATCACAGGCAGCTACAGTTCCGGCAACTAATTCCATCTCCGTATTGTAATGCGACACCCTCGTCTAACATCACCTTTCTTTATAGAAATAGGCGATACCAAAAGCCATACTTCTAAATTTTGTATAGGAAAATTATCTCAGCTGTTACACTAAAACAATTTCTTATGATTTTATATACAATGTATTCTATTTCAGGCTAAAATGTATGAAAAGAAATTAATCTGTTACAATCGATATGCACTAATGGTTAAAATTACTCCCCTTTTAGAAATATCTGAAATTACTAAATTTCTGGCATGTTTAAAATTCCTATTATTAATTTGCACAATCTGACGATATTTATTGAATTTATTTCTGGACTCATTTATAAAATAATGATATAACTTAGTACAGATTCTTCTTTTGTCAAGAGAGTTTGTAAACTCTTTTGCTTTGTAAGCTCTTCGGAATATTGTGAGTACCGCAGAATGTCAGTAGTATTGGGTATGCCTGTGATGGAAACGCACGTGTTTTTTAATTTTGTCTACAACAATGTAATTGATGACTGTATGCAAATGGAGACTGTGAAGTCAGTGTGATATAGGAGGGTGGGATAAAATAAAAAAAATCATAGCAACAGATAGTATTTTATCAGTTATTTAGTCACCTGGAACCCAGTAAGTCAAAATCTCAGCCGCAAGAATGTAACACTAGACGCGGTAAATGCAACCGAGAACAACAACAACAAGAGAAAATGAGGATAAGTAAAAAGTTTTTTCTTTTGTATGTCTTCCCCTCTTTAAGTTTTTGGAACTAATGGCGGCGCTAAGGAAAATTTAATAGTGATGTGTGTGACGGCAAGAGTACATTATCTATTTGGGTCTCATACTCAAGTGACTCTAGATATCCCTATAGGAAATAACTAGGAGGATATAAATACGACACAACAGCGCCATCTTATGGACAAGTAAAGTAAACAAAACCTGCATCATGACATCCTGGTAACCAGGCTCGTCTTCCTTGTTTCCTTGCAGGAAATAAGGAATGTACATGTACATAAACAGCATAGTACGTGTGAACATGTACGCCTGTTAGTTCTAAATAAGCTGGAAAACAGTAATGCTAGACAAAGTGGTGGTCAAGTTTTGTTCCATATGTCCTTAGGCTGGCTTCTCCAACCCCAGGTTCCCTATCTCAAATTGTTCAGTGCAGCATTCTCTGTGTCCTGTTACATTTTTTGCACGCTCATACGGAAACGTCCCGCTTAACAGGGCGTTATCAATATCATAGTTTGAGACCTGAGTTTCTCCTGGCGTATACAACTTTCAAATAACTTCCGGTAACTCAGCCAGGTAACACTTTCAGCGACCGCCGATATTTCGGCGGGAGAACACCCCGCCATTTTCGAGGCAAACTGCAACGGACAAGCGGCGTACATGCAAATTTAAAACCTCGGTTCTCGGACAGAAGCAGGAAAGATAACACACACACACACACACACACACACACACACACACACACACACACTGAACACTAGTGCCACCAAAGATGACCAAACTCAGAGTTATCGATAGTGAGACTATGAATTCGCAGGTGAGGTACCATTGACTCTGTCCCTCTGTTTTTTGACAAGGGAGAGAGCCGGATTCCAAACAGAGTTTAAACAGAAACCTCCATCCCTGTTAACGAGGTTGCCCGCTAATTGAATCTCAACTGCCTCCCTAATAACACTGTCCCAATAGCTGGACTTGCATGCCAATATCTTGGTGTTATTATATAACATGGGGTGACCAGTACCCAAGCAATGTTCGGCAATAGCACATCTATTTGGCTGCTGTAATCGTGTGCGCCGTTTGTGCTCAGTACATCGGTCCTCCACGGTCCTGATAGTTTGACCAGTATACGCCATGTCGCAGCTACAAGGAATACGATATACACCCGCCTTACGCAGTCCATGATCATCCTTAACGGAACTCAAAAGTGCTCTAATTTTAGATGTAGGTCGGAAAACACATTTCACATATTATTTCCGTAAAGTACGACCGATCATGTTGGACATGTTTCCTACGTAAGGCAAAAAGGCAGTAGACTTGGGTGTTGACTCAGAATTATCATTAATCACACGATGTAAAAATGGCTCTGAGCACTATGGGACTTAACTGCTGTGGTCATCAATCCCCTAGAACTTAGAACTACTTAAACCTAACTAACCTAAGGACATCACATACATCCATGCCCGAAGCAGGATTCGAAACTGCGGCCGTAGCGGTCACGCGGCTCCAGACTGTAGCGCCTAGAACCGCACGGCCTCACAAGATGGACAGTTGGTCGATAGCGCAACGCACGTTCAATCTGTCTATCACTATAACCATTTTGACGAAATGTAACTTCAAGATGGGACAGCTCAGCTGGCAAAGTCTCAGCGTCAGAAACGACATGTGCCCTGTGTACCAAGGTACGAAGTACCCCTTCACGCTGAGTCGGATGATGACAACTATTAGCCTGTAAGTACAAGTCGGTTTGAGTACGTTTCCTGTAGACTGCATGTCCCAATGATCCATCATCCTTCCTCCTAACCAACACGTCAAGAAAGGGAAGGCAACCATCCTCTTTCACCTCCATCGTAAAACGAATGTTCGGGTGAATCGAGTTCCGATGTTCTAGAAAGACATTCAAATTCTCCCTACCATGTGTTATCTTTCCTGCTTCAGTCCGAGAACCGAGGTTTTAAATTTGCATGTACACCGCCTGTCCGTTGCAAATGATCCATTGGCTCTGAGCACTATGGGACTTAACATCTGTGGTCATCAGTCCCCTAGAACTTAGAACTACTTAAACCTAACTAACCTAAGGACATCACACACATCCATGCCCGAGGCAGGATTCTAACCTGCGACCGTAGTAGTCCCGCGGTTCCGGACTGAAGCGCCTAGAACCGCACGGCCACCGCGGCCGGCTGTCCGTTGCAGTTTGCCTTGAAAATGGCGGGGTGTTCTCCAGCGGTCGCTGAAAGTGTTACCTGGCTGAATTCCCGGAAGTTATTTGATTATCATAGTTTGATATTTCTTTTTTTAATACAACTTCTTTCTGAATTAATAATTTATTTTTTCGTATCCAAACAATCTGTGACACTGTCCCTCAATGTCCATGGTGAGCAATCCAGAGTCAGGGCAGGTTGTCACAAACATTTTTTCCGATATAACTTCGTTTTTTTCTGAAAATGCTGCTGTGCCCTCAATTTTTTGGGATTCATGACAAATATAGACGAGGGTACATATTACGAGGTCGCTAGTGATAGAAAGGGAAACTCTGAATACTTCCCCATACGCTGCCTGCCCTGGGTCTCTTGTACAGGAATGTGGTCGGGGAATCTCAGAATGAGTCGGTCTGCCATGCATCGGCAGGCTCATGCAGCCAGGAGAGAGTCTGGTAAGGATCTGAGCAGGGAGAGAGCGAGTCCGGAAGACAGCGCGAGGGTCGGTGCAGACGCGGTCTGGGAGGCGGCGTCCCGGCGCCCCGGCGCCACTGGCGGATTGACGAACCTCATGATCCACTCGCGATAGAAGCCGAGGAACAGGTGTATGTTGAATGTGACCGGGGCCCCGCAGTAGTCGATGGTGCAGTTTTCGTACAGGGCCGCCACCACCATGCCGAACTGGACCCGCACGTTGTTGCAGAAGATGGGCCCTCCAGAGTCGCCGAAACATGCAGACTTCTTCTTGACGTCGAAAGTGCACAAGCCGTTCTGTGGACGAGAAAGCAGGCACAGATGCAAGGGCAGCATACGACACTCCCTGCTGCAGACCATCCTATGACACATCTCCCATGTACATTACTAAGTGCCTAAGCAGACTCCACATTTCAGATGCAGCTATAGTGCGCGTCATTTATGACGGCGGCCGAGTTCAGGTTCGTTCTGTGCAACTGACATCACAAAACACAGTCAGCCAATGAACAGAGAACGACGTTGCCAGAGCTCGACTGCAGTGCAGAGCACAGACGAGTGGCTTCAGTTTTAGAAATGTTGAGTCATAAATAAAATAATTAAACAAAAGCAATTTCTTGATAGCAGACTTTCATTTATAGAAAATTTGGAAAAAGCGTTCCTTATACCAATTGCTTCATATTCTATTAATTAATTAAACCAAACAAGCAATAAGCCTCCTAATTCAGGCGATAGCAAGGAAAGGTGCTGGTACCATTCTCACAAACTGCTTTTTCGCAATAAAGAACAGTGGTAATTGTTTATTTCCTATTGTACTTCGACGAAACGTGAATAATTCAAAGTCATACCAACAGTGTTGGGAGAGGTTCTGTGTTCAAACCTTGTTCGGTGCATAATATTTTCTTTATTTCAAAACAATATTGTAGTGTCTTACTTCATGAATTTTATTCGTTTGAATGTAATTTTTTGAAATTTCTAGTGCTTTGTCTCTTCATTACAATCATAATAAGTTTTCTAATTTTGTCCTCTAATGTTTCTTTTCACAGCAATTAAAAAAAATGAAAAGGCACAGATACAATATTCATGTTATCTGTTTTGTTTGTATATCTTCTCTTCCGCAGTCGCTGTTTTACTATTCATATTGAGATATATTCTTTGCGACAGTATTAAAAATATTGTTTAGAGCAGAATTTCGGCTCATACGTTGCCGAGCCACTTGATTGTCTGACGCAATTCTTTGCTTCGCTGCTTTGGCAACATCATCATATTCAATGTTTTCGTCAACTGATCCATGTTTTGGCAAATACTTGCTGTCCGTTGTGACGAACACAAATTGTTTGCACACTGCGCCTCACTGACAATATACAGGGTGATTCAAAAAGAATACCAAAACTTTAGGAATTAAAAACTCTGCAACGACGAAAGGCAGAGCTAAGGACTATCTGTCAGCGAATTAAGGGAGCTATAAAGTTTCATTTAGTTGTACATTTGTTCGCTTGAGGCGCTGTTGACTAGGCGTCAGCGTCAGTTGATGCTAAGATGGCGACCGCTCAACAGAAAGCTTTTTGTGTTATTGTGTACGGCAGAAGTGAATCGACGACAGTTGTTCAGCGTGCATTTCGAACGAAGTATGGTTTTTAACCTCCTGATAGGTGGTGTATTAAACGTTGGTATAAACAGTTTACAGAGAATGGGTGTTTGTGCAAAGGGAAAAGTTCTGGACGGCTGAGAACGAGTGATGAAAATGTAGCATGCATCCAGCAAGGATTTGTTCGCAGCCCAGGAAAATCGACTCGCAGAGCTAGCAGAGAGCTGCAAATTCCACAATCAACTGTATGGACAGTCCTACGAAAAAGGTTAGTTACGAAACCTTATCGTCTGAAATTGGTTCAAGCACGTCAACTACCCGAGGCGATGGATCGGCCGCCAGGCAGCCCGTGACAGAGCACTTCATCACTGGCCTCCAAGAAGCCCTGATCTTACCCCCCGCGATTTTTTCTTATGGGGGTATGTTAAGGATATGGTGTTTTGGCCACGTCTCCCAGCCACCATTGATGATTTGAAACGAGAAATAACAGCAGCTATCCAAACTGTTACGCCTGATATGCTACAGAGAGTGTGGAACGAGTTGGATTATCGGGTTGATATTGCTCGAGTGTCTGGAGGGGGCCATATTGAACATCTCTGAACTTGTTTTTGAGTGAAAAAAAACCTTTTTAAATACTATTTGTAATTATGTATAACAGAAGGTTATATTATGTTTCTTTCATTAAATACACATTTTTAAAGTTGTGGTATTCTTTTTGAATCACCCTGTATTTTAATTTCTATGTTTTATTACGTCCACAATTCAGTTTTGTGTACTTTGCCAATTTTGTTTTAATCAGAACTTTTTAGAAAAAAGCGGAATGACTCTGGTATAAATAAAACTTTTATTACAGTCGCGAAAGACGGAATATTTCTCAATATTACATACGAAACCTATCTGGTACTTAAATTAAATGAGATATTGTTATACAGTAAATTTAGGTATCTTGTCCACATTTCATTCTCAACATTGTGGCAACTAAAATCGACCATACAGAAAGTATAAGCTATGGATTTCTACCTCCGCAAACTCTTCAAAATTTCGCGCAATGATTTATTACATTTAATTTTGAACAATAACTGCGTTGAACATCGAAACAAAATTAAGTCATTTATGGGGGGAAGGTATCAGTCAAGAAGATGTGTAAAAATCAAATTTTTGGGCCAAATAGTTTTTGTGAAATCGAATGATAAGTGTGTCAAAGCAGTCAGAACACCATGTGTCAGCACAGGCGAGCAGTGCAGTGATGACAATCGCTCACAGCGCGGAATGCGGGAAGCAAGTCTCTGTAGCAGCGAAAGGGTTAATGCGGCCGTGGTGGCTTTACTTCATAAAAAGCGAACTTCCCCCGCCCCCCCCCGCCCCCCGTAACGTGAGTTTGCGAACTATACTATGCTATGGCGCTGCTTCTCTGGCCGCGTGCAACTGACAACGAGGCACTCTCCCGCGTCTGGGCGGGCATGCGGGAGCCGCCAAGATAAAAGAACTGAACTATATGTGCCTAAGCGGACACCTCATTTCTGATGCAGCTAGCCTATCCTACGGCTCCCAGGGGCAGCAAAAACTTTACTTTCACTATTATACATAATTATTGATTGAATTTAATAATTTAATATTCTGTCATAATGCATTCATTATCAGATGTAATATTACGTTAAAGATGTAATACAGTAAGTTAAGTACGAGGGTGAGACAAATGAAAACCTTAAAGCTGTAATAACAAATCGAAATTTCGCGACGTTATCCTGCAAGCTGGTAAGCGTGCTACAAACAGCGTGCAGAATGGCCCGTAGGTGGCAGCATAGTGCAGATGCACACATACCGTCGCAGTATAAGTATAAAAATGGCCGCCCCACTTGCGTCTTGCACCAGGGAAGAACAGCGTTCTGTTATTAGGTATTTGCGTAGTGAAGGTGTGAAACTTTGAAATTCATCGACGAATGAAGGTTCAGTACGATGATGCATGTTTGTCACAGCAGCAAGTCCACGAATGGAGTAGGAAGTTTGCAAATGGTGTGACTTCAGTGGAAGATGCTCCTCGTTCAGGTCAGGCACAACGAGTTGAGACTCCACAGAACATTGCAGCAGTTGAAGCCATAGCGAAGGAAAACCGCCGAGTGACACTGAATGACATTGCGTCATGTTTACAGATTAGTCATGGGTCAGTTTCACAAAGTGTCTGCAAGATGGGTGCCACGGCAGCTGACTCCTGAAATGAGAGAACGACGTGTTCACGCTTGTGAAGAACTTGTTCTGACTTTGAACGAGAAGGTGATGGCTCTCTTGCAAGAATCGTTATTGGGTACGAAACCTGGGTTCACTTCCACCAACAGGAAACGAAGAGAGCGAGCAAGGAATTGGCTCCATTCCTCATCACCAAAACCAAAGAAGTTTCGAACAGAACCATCAGGAGGGAAGGTTATGCTGACTCTCTTTTGGGACGAAAAAGGCGTCATTTTGGATTATTACATGTCTAGAGGTACCACTGTCACCAGTGCACCATACACAGATCTCCTAAAAAATCATCTGCAGCCTGCAACCAAATCAAAGCGACGTGGATTGGTGTCAGCAGGTGTCCTTTTGCAACATGACAATGCAAGGCCCCACACTGGCCGTCCAACAGTTCCAACAATCACAGACCTGCATTTTGAGTGTCTTCCTCATCCGCCATACTCACCACACCGAGTGATTTCCATACGTTTGGACCACTCAAAGGTGCAATGGGAGGGAAGAAGTTCCGTTCTGATGAAGAGGTACGCCACGCGGTGCATGAGTGGTTGCGCGGACTACCAAAAGAATTTTTTTCTAAAGGAATTTATGCACTTTGTAAGTGCTGAAGGACTTGCACTGATATTTCGTTGAAAAATGATACAGCTTTGTACCACTTCTGCACAATAAATAACACTTAAAAAAATATTTAAGATTTTCATTTGACTCACCCTCATACGTTCATCGTACATCTCGCACTGATTTCTTCGGTTATTTCCCACGCTGTTGTCTGTTAGCACTGACAACTCTACGTATATGCCGCTGCTCTTGGTCGTTAAGTGAAGGCTGTTGCCCATTGCGTTATCCATGGCGAGAGGAAATGCCTGAAATTTGGCATTCTCTGCACGCTCTTGATATTGTGGATCGCGGAATATTGAATTTTCTAACCATTTCCGAAATGAAATGCTCCATGCGTCTAGGTTCAAGTATCACTCCTAGCTCAAAGTCTGTCAGTTCCCGTCATGTGACCATAATCACATAGGCAACCTTTTCATATGTCTCACCTGAGTGCAGATGACAGCTGCGCCATGAACTCGTCTTTTATATCTTGTGTATGCGATACTGCCGCCATTTGTAGATGATGATTTTTGTTTAGTTTTTTAATACTGTAAAAACAATATTACAGCCCAGTTGTCGTTTACTTTTATTTTTTTACCAGAGATCAAGACGGGCGATACTACTCAAAACTGGTAATTCTGCTGTAATAAAACCGCGATCGACAGACTGCAAAAATTGTGCTCTCATAAACTACATTGTATATTGCAGTACTTGCAAATAAACACCAGGTATGCAACGGTTCTGCGTGTGCACCATCGCGCCTTAAACAGACATCTATGCATCTCCATTTCCTCTTCTACATCTTGTGCAGATTACTGGAGGTCTGCTTTGAAATGTTTTCTCAGCTCTTTTGCACAATTCTTGAGCAGCCTTTTACCTACTTCGATCCATATGGGACTTGATTATTAATTTATTAATTAATAATTAATAATTTCAGTGTGTATCCAGAAATTTCATTATCCACATCCTCGTGCACAGTTTACTAAACTGTACAGTTGGAGCTGCTTTTGTTAAAATATTTGTCACTTGTTCCTCAGAGCTAATGTCTAGAACATTCAGAAGTCCTTCAGTACACAACTGGCGTAAGATACTGTATTTAATATCCATATGCTTCAGTGGTCTATATTCCCACTTCTGTAATAGGCATGTGCGTGACCGATTATCTTCATTAACTGTTAGAGTTTTCGAAAATATTTTAAATTCCTTTAGAAGATTCTACAGGCAAGGGTATCTGTTGTAGCTGTTGCCAAAGCAAGATATTTTGCTTCCGTTGAAGAGACTGAAAGACTTATCTGTCTCCTTGTAGCCCAATAAACAGTTTTTCAAAAAAAAAAAAAAATCGATCTTCTGTCTTCTTGACTTCCTCAGTGACAATCAGCATAGCAGAGAAGATCTTTTGAATTTTCCTTTTTGTTACACAGATCAACAACAAGTGTTACTTTAAAATACCGAAGAATTTGTTTCAAACTTTCCATTAGAATTCTACTGCTTTATTTTTACGTCTATTAAAATATTTAAGTGATGCAATTATGTCTGGTCTTTGATTGTATCAATCATACCTTAAGACTTGGTTCTCACTTGATACTTCCTGTGACCTTGCTGCAAGACAAAGGCTATCGATGGACACAGTTCAATTAATGACGTTTTGTTATCTTTAGAATTATTACGCTTTGCTTCTCCGTCTAATAGTTTACCCTTTACGAAACTGAGTTACAATTGTTCACTTGACAAGGTTTCCTGAGCAGTAAAACAACCTGGTATGTTGGAGGCATTGTTAGTAACAAACTGCACATTACATCGGCTTCTTCAATATTAACACCCGTTGCTTCCAAATCACATATTAACTTTTCAAATTAAAAAAGAAAAAAGATTTTCAAGAGTATCGTCATTTCCATTACACCTCATGGTCAAGAGAGTCTTTCTTAATAAAAGTAGATTAACCATAGTTTTCCCCTCAAAAGTTTGAGTTCATAAATTCTAGAAATCTTAGGCAGCTCCCTTGTCCTTGACATACTCCGATTAACTGTCTGAAATTCTTTGGATTATTTGAGACACACTTCTTATCGCTTACGCTAAGTTCATCCAGAAGTGCTTTCTCCTGTGCATGTTGTTCAGTTGAGTTATGCTGAGTAATCTCTCTCACTTCGAAGTAGGGCTTTTCCGCAAAACTCAATAATGCCAGATCACGTAACTGTGTTCAGTCCTAAATTTCCAGTTGTTAAATTTCATGCCATCAAGCAATGGTATCCTGTACTTTTCCATCTCATGTGCCATGACTGTGAATTATATATTAAATTAATTAATTAGTTATTGCACCTTTACTTGTTGTGCTGTAAAACTTGGCAGCTAGGCCCAAACCTGTTGTTAATTACCAGGTATTTAGGTAAGTATTTAGATGAGTTTATTATTTATCACAATTACAATTACAGCCATAGAAAACCATGAAGCCGAGATACAGATACAAAGGGGAAAAACACATTGAAAAGCTCTTATAGAAAACAAAGAGAAAATAAGTCAAAGCATGATTACTAAATTGTCAATATTTTATCATGTTTATTGACTAGGGAGAGCTGTGTTGAATTCCCCTAGGATTATAAGTTTTCTGTACGCTTTTTCATACCATTTGACTAAAAAACTTCCAGTATTCATACGTAATAAGCAACGTTGCGTACCAACGTACATCATAAATAACGCAGGATCTTACTTTTGGTTTCCTTTGATATTCTGCAGTTAGGACAGCACAGTGAGATACATCTTTCGACTGCGAAAAGTTGAAGCAACCATTTGTGTCCTAGTTTGTAGCTTGCACATTATACCGTATCTGCAGCATATACTGGTTTGGAGCATGCGAACTATACATTGTTTACAATTTGTTTCTTTTATATATACCTTTATTTCTGGGGGATTTTATTGAGTAAACTTAACACTGCGTATAAAGACTTTTTTGTATTATATGTGAATATATTTTTGTGCTCTGGATTATTCACTCGTAGTAAATTCGTATAGTCATAGTCCACTGCGTAGTAGATTTTGTTTTTCCCTTTTATATATAGATAGGGTTAGTCGAGTATGATGTAGAGAGGCAAGGAGAGTTTTTCACTAGGCAGATTCAATGGAAACACAGGAACTCGTATATCGGAGTCCTCTGAGGGAGAGACGTCAGCAGCTGTTGCAGTGCCTGAAATCCAGACAGCCGAAGTGAGTGAAACTAGGGAGATTTACGGAACGGAGTAGACGATTGCGTGTAGCAGCTCACACTTTTGATCATGGGAGATATTCCATTGTGGGTGAAAAAAATTCTAGAGAAAGCAGAAGCACGCAGCGAAGAGATGGAGAATTGGAAACAGGCGCTAAACAAGTCGAACAGACAAGCGAAGGCAAGTAGGAAAGCAGCACAGGACAGAGACCCGGAGGTCAAAGCAGATCGAATGAGAGTAGACGCGAACAGGAAAGAAGTGCTGGAGAACAGAAAACGAATTCAGGAAGAGATAGCAGCACTATGTGGAGAATCCGATCACCTACTCAAATCAGTGGGCAAACGCTAGATTGTTGTTGTCGTCTTCAATCCTGAGACTGGTTTGATGCAGCTCTCCATGCTACTCTATCCTGTGGAAGCTTCTCCATCTCCCAGTACTTACTGCATCCTACATCCTTCTGAATCTGCTTAGTGTATTCATCTCTTGGTCTCCCTCTACGATTTTTACCCTCCACGCTTCCCTAATATGCTAAATTCGTGATCCCTTGATGCCTCAGAACATATCCTACCAACCGGTCTCATCTTGTAAAGTTGTGTCACAAACTCCTCTTCTCCCCAATTCTATTCAATACCTCCTCATTAGTTATGTGATCTACCCATCTAATCTTCAGCATTCTTCTGTAGCACCACATTTCGAAAGCTTCTATTCTCTTCTTGTCCAAACTAGTTATCGTCCATGTTTCACTTCCATACATGGCTACACTCCATAAAAAAACTTTCAGAAACAACTTCCTGACACTTAAATCTATACTCGATGTTAACAAATTTCTCTTCTTCAGAAACGATTTTCTTGCCATTGCCAGTCTACATTTTATATCCTCTCTACTTCGACCATCATCAGTTATTTTGCTTCCCAAATAGCAAAACTCCTTTACTACTTTAAGCGTCTCATTTCCTAATCTAATTCCCTCAGCATCACCCGACTTAATTTGACTACATTCCATTATCCTTGTTTTGCTTTTGTTGATGTTCATCTTATATCCTCCTTTCAAGACACTGTCCATTACGTTCAACTGCTCTTCCAAGTCCTTTGCTGTCTCTGACAGAATTACAATGGCATCGGCGAACCTCAAAGTTTTTATTTCTTCTCCATGGACTTTAATACCCACTCCGAATTTTTCTTTCGTTTCCTTTACTGCTTGCTCAATATACAGATTGAATAACATCTGGGACAGGCTACAACCCTGTCTCACTCCCTTCCCAACCGCTGCTCCCCTTTCATGCCCCTCGACTCTTATAACTGCCATCTGGTTTCTGTACAAATTGTAAATAGCCTTTCGCTCCCTGTATTTTACCCCTGCCACCTTTAGAATGTGAAAGAGAGTATTCCAGTCAACATTGTCCAAAGCTTTCTCTAAGTCTACAAATGGTAGAAATGTAGGTTTGCCTTTCCTTAATCTTTCTTCTAAGATAAGTCGTAGGGTCAGTATTGCCTCACGTGTTCCAACATTTCTGCGGAATCCAAACTGATCTTCGCCGAGGTCGGCTTCTACCAGTTTTTCCATTCGTCTGTAAGGATTACGCGTTAGGATTTTGCAGCTGTGACTTATTAAACTGATAGTTCGGTAATTTTCACATCTGTCAACAGCTGCTTTCTTTGGGATTGGAATTATTATATTCTTCTTGAAGTCTGAGGGTATTTCGCCTGTCTCATACATCTTGCTCACCAGATGGTAGAGTTTTGTCAGGACTGGCTCTCCCAAGGCCGTCAGTAGTTCTAATGGAATGTTGTCTACTCCCGGGGCATCGTTTCGACTCGGGTCTTTCAGTGCTCTGTCAAACTCTTCACGCAGTATCGTATCTCCCATTTCATCTTCTTCTACATCCTCTTCCATTTCCATAATATTGTCCTCAAGTACATCGCCGTTGGATAGACCCTCTATATACTCCTTCCACCTTTCTGCTTTCTCTTCTTTGCTTAGAACTGGGTTGCCATCTGAGCTCTTGATATTCATACAAGTGGCTCTCTTTTCTCCAAAGGTCTCTTTAATTTTCCTGTAGGTAGTATCTATCTTACCCCTAGTGAGATAAACCTCTACATCCTTACATTTGTCCTCTAACCATCTCTGCTTAGCCATTTTGTACTTCCTGTCGATCTCATTTTTGAGACATTTGTATTCCTTTTTGCCTGCTTCATTTACTGCGTTTTTATATTTTCTCCTTTCATCAATTAAATTCAATATTTCTTCTGTTACCCAAGGATTTCTATTAGCCCTCGTCTTTTTACCTACTTGATCCTCTGCTGCCTTCACTACTTCATCCCTCAGAGCTACCCATTCTTCTTCTACTGTATTTCTTTCCCCCATTCCTGTCAATTGTTCCCTTATGCTCTCCCTGAAACTCTGTACAACCTCTGGTTTAGTCAGTTTATCCAGGTCCCATCTCCTTAAATATCCTCCTTTTTGCAGTTTCTTCAGTTTTAATCTACAGTACGTAACCAATAGATTGTGGGCAGAGTCCACATCTGACCCTGGAAATGTCTTACAATTTAAAACCTGGTTCCTAAATCTCTGTCTTACCATTATGTAATCTACCTGATACCTTTTAGTATCTCCAGGATTCTTCCACGTATACAACCTTCTTTCATGATTCTTGAACCAAGTGTTAGCTGTGATTAAGTAATGCTCTGTGCAAAATTCTACCAGACGGCTTCCTCTTTCATTTCTGTCCCCCAATCCATATTCACCCACTATGTTTCCTTCTCTCCCTTTTCCTACTCTCGAATTCCAGTCACCCATGACTATTAAATTTTCGTCTCCCTTGACTACCTGAATAATTTCTTTTATCTCATCATACATTTCATCAATTTCTTCATCATCTGCAGAGCTAGTTGGCATATAAACTTGAATTCTGTAGTAGGCATGGGCTTCGTGTCTGTCTTGGCCACAATAATGCGTTCACTATGCTGTTGGTAGTAGCTTACCCGCACTCCAATTTTTATATTCATTATTAAACCTACTCCTGCATTACCCCTATTTGATTTTGTATTTATAGCCCTGTATTCACCTGACCAAAAGTCTTGTTCCTCCCGCCACCGAACTTCACTAGTTCCCACTATATCTAACTTTAACCTATCCATTTCCCTTTTTAAATTTTCTAACCTATCTGCCCGATTAAGGGATCTGACATTCCATCCTCCGATCCGTAGAGCACCAGTTTTCTTTCTCCTGATAACGACGTCCTCGTGAGTAGTCCCCGCCCGGAGATCCGAATGGGGGGACTATTTTACCTCCGGAATATTTTACCCAAGAGGACGCCATCATCATTTAACCATACAGTAAAGCTGCATGCCCTCGAGAAAAATTACGACTGTAGTTTCCCCTTGCTTTCAGCTGCTCGCAGTACCAGCACAGCAAGGCCGTTTTGGTTAGTGTTGCAAGGCCAGATCAGTCAATCATCCAGACTGTTGCCCCTGCAACTACTGAAAAGGCTGCTGCCCCTCTTCAGGAACCACACGTTTGTCTGGCCTCTCAACAGATACCCTTCCGTTGTGGTTGCACCTACGGTACGGCCATCTGTATCGCTGAGGCACGCAAGCCTTCCCACCAACGGCAATGTCCATGGTTCATGGGAAAGGGATTCAAAAACGATAGAAAGCAATGTGACAATGCTGGACCAGGTCGAGTCCAATTTAAAGAAAGTGAAGGAAAGAAACGCCTCACTTTCTGAAACAATGCAGACTGCAGGGTAAACAAATACCTCAGTATCCCAGAGAATGTAGGTACTGGAAGACCAAACTGGATATAAAGTTATGGAACCTGTTGGATTCTCAGAAACTGAAGAGTTTGTCTCGATGGGACACGATGTAGAGAATCCAGGGGGAGAAACTGAGCAACCGTAAGTCATAGAGTCATTAATTCCTGTAGCAGAGAATAGTCTGAGTATCAGTAATAAGCGGCATATTTGTCAGTGTTTGGAGACTAATACCGCACTGTCAGAGGCGTAAGATGGGGCCACTCCGAAGGAGTCTCATGCGACACCAGGATCTGCACCCAACAGCGGACAGAACTTCGAGGACAAGCACTTCTTCTCGCTGAGCAGTTTTATCACTTATTTTCTCTCTTATACCACAGACGGAGACGTACTAATTAAGATGTGGAAGGGAATGCTACGAAGAAGGAGAACAAAGGGAGTTAGTCCAGTGAGCGCCATCCCAAGCAAATCCAGCGGAGAGATTCACGTGTCAACTAGTTAAACTTTATCGGATCTATTGTAGTAAAAGACATGGCAATTGGGATGAGTATGTCAAGGAATTCAAGTTCACTTTTCTCACGATTTAAACGAGAAGCCTCCAACCAAAATTTTAACCCTCGAGTGGGCTCGCCTATGTATAAAGTGCACCAACTAGAAAAAACATTCTCTTCTTTTCTTGTTTTAAAATTGCCGCCCCGTACCTGTTCCTTCATTATTGCTTCAGTTAACACAGTAACTGAAACTTCCTGGTAGATTAAAACTGTGTGCCGGACCGAGACTCGAACTCGGGACCTTTGCCTTTTGCGGGCAAGTGCTCTACCAAACACGACTCTTCTGCTTCTGTAAAGTTTGGAAGGTAGGAGACGAGGTACTGGCAGAAGTAAAGCTGTGAGGACGGGGCGTGAGTCGTGTTTGGGTGGCTCCGTTTGTAGAGCACTTGCCCGCGAAAGGCAAAGGTCCCGAGTTCGAGTCTCGGTCCGGCACACAGTTTTAATCTACCCGGAAGTTTCATATCAGCGCACACTCCGCTGCAGAGTGAAATTCTCATTCTGGAAACACAGTAATTAGTTGTGTTTTCATGTGCTCAAGTGAGCAGCAGATGAACAGCGAGCTAGTTGAGAAAAAAGTTGAGGTGTGTACACAAAAATGACCCAGATTCCGAGCTAGCAGCACAGTCCCACAATGAGGCAGTTATTTATGAGATAATTAGTGATCAAAAATAAGCAGTTGGCAGGTATTTAACGCAACTGTTCTGTTTAATGCCTGTAGTGGGACATAATGGCGGGGTGACATTTCCATGCGGCACCAGCATAACATTATGAAAAGCTTATTTCGTTATTGTTTAATTAAACAGTGATACATCTAATGTAACGTAATTTTATTATATCATTGTTTAATTAAACTAAGATTAAATGTGACATTGCTCATACATGTTTACCTTGGCAACTTAAAGACAGCTATTATTTACACATGTACAAAGTACACTACACGCCCAATCGTGTTACGAAAAATGGCGCGACTGTTCGAGGGTTAATAAATCAGGAACCAGAGGACAGGATTAGAGAAATGGCTGCGTTGCCATTGCAGCTGCTGACTCAGCACAGGCAGCTCATTGCGGAGATTACTGCCAGCATCAGGAAAGAAGCACTGCAAGAGCAAAGAACGTGAAGCAGTTTTTCTTCTACCCCGACCAGAAGGTATTGGTGAGAAATTTAGGTGAGTTTGAACGTGGTGTTATAGTCGGCGCACGATCGATGGGACACAGCATCTCCGAAGTAGCATAGAAGTGGGGATTTTCCCGTACGACCATTTCACGAGTGTCCCGTGAATACCAGGAATCCGATAAAACATCAAATCTCCGACATCGCTGCGGCCGGGAAAAGATCTTGCAAATACGGGACCAACGACGACTGAAGAGAATCGTTCAGCGTGACAGAATTGCAACTCTTTCGCAAATTGCTGCAGATTTCAGTGCTGGGCCAACAACAAGTGTCAGCATGCGAATCATTCAACGAAACATTATCGTTATGGGCTTTCGAAGCCGATCGCCAACTCGAGTACCCTTGATGACTGCACGACGCAAAGCTTCACCCCTCGCATGGGCCCATCAACACCGACATTGGACTGTCGATGACTGGAAATATGCTGTCCGATCGGACGAGTATCGTTTCAAACTCTAGCGAAGGTATGGACGTGTACAGTTATGGAAACAACCTCATGAATCCATGAACCCTGCATGTCAGCAGGGGACTGTTCAAGCTCGTGGAAGGTCTATAGTGGTGTGGGGCATGAGCAGTTGGAGTGATATGGGACCCATGACACGTCTAGATACGACTCTGACAGACTACACGTACGTAACGATGCTGCCTGATCACCTGCATCCATTAATGTCCATTGTGCATTCCACTGATTTGGGAAATTCCAGCACGACAATGCGACAACGCACACGTCCAGAATTGCTACAGTTTGGCTCCAGGAACACTCTTCTCAGTTTAAACACTTCCGCTGGCGACCAAACTCCCCAAGCATGAACATTATTGGGCATATCTGCGATGCCTTGCAACATACTGTTCAAAAGAGATCTCAACCCTCTCGTATGCTTACCAATTTATGGACAACCCTGCAGGATTCATATTGTTCAGCACTACTTCAGACATCAGTCGAGTGCACACCACGTCGTGTTGCAGCATTTCCGCGTGCTCGCAGGGGCCCTATACGATGTTAAGCAGGTGTATCAGTTTCTTTGACTCTTCAATATATATTCAGACACACCTTAATAGACACTGCTTTGGCCTTCTATATGCAGAACTGGCAGCTGACCTAACTGAGGGCGGGGGTTGCAGTGCCATCGCTCCTGTTTCCAGAGAATGATTGAGTTACAAATTGTTGTGTACATAGTTCCGCATAGTCTGCGCGTACACAACTTTCCCACTAGAGCACGCCCCGCTAAGCACAACAGCGCAGGCGCAGCGCTCGTCCGTCTCCGCACTATGAGATGGCGCTGCCATAGAGACGGACCAAATTCTGCTTCCTCCAATCCATGTATTAATATGTAACATAGCCAATGAGATTGCTGCTAACGTAGAACCTTTTCTCCTTGCAGATCACACTCGCGCAGTGATACATGAATGAGCGAGGTATTATAACGAGTGTACAGATCTCCAATTAGTCAGTCTGCATTAGTTTGTACCAGTCTATAGTCAAGATTCAGTCTGCGCCTAATAAGATTACCATATTCCTGTACATAGCCATGAAGAGAAATGTATGGACACTTTTGTCAAGTATCAGATATATATGTGAGAATAAGATTAATGTACCAATACCAAAGGAACTTCAGAATGTCAGTTGTAAATAGCATCCAGAACCAAGTTAAGTAATTTTTATGCTTGTTATTATTTTAATAAATGTGTGTGAAAATTAATCCAGTTCTGTTTAAAGTTGGTCACTGTCAATCCGCTACTCTCAGCGTGCAAGTGGCATTTCTATCGTCTGACCTAACGGCAGAAGATAAACACGCCACGATAAGACCACGAGACATATTGCTGACATTCGCCTACTTCATTAGAGTAACAAGTCAAATAATCTGATGGTGTGTGTACTGAAGGTCTTACAGTACGCACACCACACAAATTTTGGCCTTTTCTGCATGATCTTCAAAGGTTGTCATGCCACCATGCTGCTCGGCCAACATGAGAAAAATGGTTGCTTTTACTCCAACATGTTGATCATCCAGTCTAACTGAGTCATGCCAACACCATGTTCGTTGAGAAGAAGCTGAGCAAACAGTTAGACACTGTAAGAGCCCAGTAATGACCCTGTGCTTGTTAATTTGCATTTTGTACACGAAGAGTCCCCCCCCCCCGCCCCCCCCTCCCCCCCCCCCCCCCCCCCGCCCAATGAACCATGGACCTTGCCGTTGGTGGGGAGGCTTGCGTTCCTCAGCGATACAGATGGCCGTACCGTAGGTGCAACCACAACGGAGGGGTATCTGTTGAGAGGCCAGACAAACGTGTGGTTCCTGAAGAGGGGCAGCAGCCTTTTCAGTAGTTGCAGGGGCAACAGTCTGAATGATCGACTGATCTGGTCTTGTAACACTGACCAAAACAGCCTTGCTGTGCTGGTACTGCACACGGCTGAAAGCAAGGGGAAACTACAGCTGTAATTTTTTCCCGAGGGCATGCAGCTTTAGAGAGCTGCATCAAACCAGTCTCTGGACTGAAGAGCACAACCACAACAACACCAAGAGTGGGATGTTTCCGCTGCATACTCCAGCTATTTTTTCATAAAACAAGTGATATTTTCATCCATCAATTAGCAATAGTAATGAATCGTCCCCTGCATGCAGTACTTTTTTAAAAACGTCAGATAGATTAGGGCTGTAACAATTGTTCTGGGCGATTCCGTTCTGGACCACTGTGGGCATTCCATCTCTGGGCTAGCATCTCCTTCTCTTCGTTCATGCAAGCTGTTGTGTGAGAAACATGTCACACAATTGCTGGAGTGCGATCCCAATTCTGAGCAGTTCGTTACTTGCTTAGTTTTCTATGCAACTTTCATTGCTTAATTTGCTTATAATCCGTAGCCTGTCGTGGTAATGTAATCTTCGACTCTACAAGCCGCCCAGAATAGCAGAGTTTGTTGCAATTTCTTCATACACTCTCCCACACTTTTTGGTACCTCCTCACAGTGTTAACGTCATTTTGCAATTTCATTTGAGTTTTAGAGAACTTTGTCCTCTGGCAATTTTCTTATGATTTATGTGAGTCATTAGAGCAAATAAATATCGCGTAATCTTAGTCTTGACTTGGGTTTCAAGAGCCTTTAAACTGTCCTACAACTTTTCCATGGTTATGTGACCCAATAATGATAAATATAACTAAGTATGCTGTTCTCAGTGTGACAGCGTTGTAGTTGTACAGATTCAACAATCATTCTCATATTACACTATGTGATCAAAAGTATCCGGACACCCCCAAAAACATGTAATGTGTAGTAGGCAGACATCTGTCCAGACCATCAGACAGGAATTCCAAACTGCATCAGGATCCACTGCAAGTACTATTACGGTTAGGCAGGAGGTGAGAAAGCTTGGATTTCATGGTCGAGCGGCTGCTCATAAGCCAGACATCACGCCGGTAAGTGCCAAGCGACGCCTCGCTTGGTGTAAGGAGCGTAAACATTGGACGACTGAACAGTGGAAAAACGTTGTGTGGAGTGACGAACCACGGTACACAATGTGGCGATCCAGTGGCAGAGTGTGGTGTGGCGAATGTCCTGTGAACGTCATCTGCCAGCGTGTGTAGTGTCAACAGTAAAATTCGAGACGGTGATGTTATGGTGCGGTCGTGTTTTTTTTCATGGAGAGGGCTTGCACCCCTTTTTTGCGTGGCACTATCACAGCACTGGCTTACATTGATGTTTTAAGCACCTTCTTGCTTCCAACTGTTGAAAAGCAATCCGGGGATGGCGATTGCATCTTCCAACACGATCGAGAACCTGTGCATAATGCACAGCCTTTGGCGGAGTGGTTACACGAAAATAACATCCCTGTAATGGACTGGCCTGCACAGAGTCCTGACCTGAATCCTGTAGAACACCTTTCGGGTGTTTTGGAACGCAGATTTCGAGCCAGGCCTCAGCGACCGACATCGATGCCTCTCCTCAGTGCAGCACTCCGTGAAAAATGGACTGCCAACCCCCAAGAAACCTTCCAGTACCTGACCGAACGTATGCCTGGAAGATTGGAAACTGCCATCAAGGCTAAGTGTGGGCCAACACAATATCAAATTACAGCGTTACCGTTGGAGTGCGCCAAGAACTTGTAAGTCATTTTCAACCAGGTGTACGGATACTTTTGATCACATAGTGTATTTAGTATAGGTAACAAACATTGCCCTCACTCGTCTTGTTCGACTGTAAATCTTTTTATTAATCAGGGAGAGCTGTGTCGATTTCCTACCAGATTATAAGTTCGCTGTGTGTTGTTTCACAATAATGTGCCTAACAACGTTGCAGTATTCAGATGTAATACGCGTTCACATTGCATACATACTGTATGTCGACCATTCTCGAACTTTCTTTGATGTGACGTTATTGTCACGTATCACTCAGCGATATTGTTTCGTTCTCTGCAACTATTTGGTGGTTATTTTATTGAGAATACTGGACATTTGGGGCTTGGGAGAAAATGCTTTGCTCACACTGGCAAGATTCACTCTGGAAGTGGTCTCAGGGCCCTGTTGTCTGCAGAAGGCACTCAATCAATCTCATTATGAGAGGCGAACCTTCCCAGGGAAATGGGCAGTTTTCACAGACGTGAAGTTGCACCCTGTTTTGGACTTTTGTCAGCAGAGGCGACACCTGGTCGAGCTGACTGCAGAGGATACTATGCCGCCACTACAGTCAGCACAGAATAATTGGGTATGACACTTTCGATTTTCCTGCATGAACCTGAAAGTTCGATGCACTATGGTGCCACCAAGCCAGCATAAGAAAAACAAGTACTTCTGCTCCAAAATTTTTGTCATCCAGTCAGAATGAGTCGCACCACCACCATACTTGGCATGAAGACGTATTCAACTGAGGACAAAGTGCTCCCATCCAGTACCACCCTTGTCTTTCTTAATGTCTGTTGTGTACATGAAGAGTGGAAAGCTTTGGTGCATATCCTTGTCTTTTCGTGAAATAAGCGGTATTCTCGCGTGTCACGTTGGTACCAGCATTGAGCTGCCTCTTCCATACGGAGATTTTTTTGGAATTAGAGACTTGTGAAGGAAGATCAACAGGGTGGCACACGAAATGTGTTACCAATTGTTTCTTTCACAATTTACGACGCACATTAGATATACCGCTGGGATCTCTACAGCAGTACCAGCAGAGCTTGGAAAAACAAATGAGTTACGAAATGACGTGTAATTCACAACACTGCCGCTAGGAGACTAGTAAGCAGCAATGGCTGACAATGGAAGACTGACGACACTTTTTCATGAAACGAAAAACCTTGTCGTGACTCCGAGGCGTTTTCGACAACAGTTTAACACGCGATGGGTCCCTTGGAAGAAGACCATCCACAGGTTGTACGATAAATTTGAGCAGGAAGGAACAGTACTGGAAGCGAAGCGACCTCGGCCTAAGTTGTTTGTTCGCCGGAGAATATTGAAGCGGTACGAGTTGCTGTACAGAGAAGTCCCGGGAAATCGCGTAGAAAGGCAGCAATGCAACTGGGAATATCCGGACGCTCCGTTCAACGCATTCTTAAAAGTGACCTCCATATTTACCCATACAAGATGACCTGTGCACAGAAGCTCACTGAAGAACACAAGCAGCAGAGGCTACTGTTTGCTCAGTGGGCGGAGGATAGGGAAGAAACTCTCAACAACGTATGGTTTTCACACGAGGCGCATTTTAATTTAGACGGTGTGGTTAACAAACAAATTGTACGCTTTTGGGCCACTGAAAACCCACAAGCGCTTCATGAACGACAACATTATGCTCCGAAGCTTACAGCGTGGGCAGCAATTTCCAATCACGGACTTATTGGACCTTTTTTCTTTCACTAAACTGTGAACACCGAGCGTTATTTGAGTACGCAATAGCTTCATTCCACAGCTTCTTGCTACTGCCTTGTCCTTCAGCACTCAGTGGTTCATGCAAGATGGAGCAAGGCCACATACTGCAAACAACGTGTTGGAGTTTTTACACGAGCATTTCGACATGCGGATCATTTCACTCAGGTTTCCAGGTCGCTTCAATGACGGACAAAATTGGCCCCTCAATAGTCCAGACCTCAATCCATGTGACTTTTTTCTTTGGGGGTACCTAAAGGAAAAAAATTTCCCGAAACGTCCACGTGATTTAATGGAGCTCAGAAGACTTATTCTTCAAGCTTGCAGTGAAATTACGGAAGTCATGTGCCGTAGGGTAATCACTAACTTCAGTGTTCGTTTGAAGGAAGTTAGGAAACGAAATGGTGGACACATTGAGCATGTGCTGAGTTAGAACAAATCTCCACTTCATTGTAGTATATATTCCTTTCAGATTGTATTGACAATGAAGTTTATATTCAAAACCAAAATGGTAACACATGTAGTTTCGCAGTCATTTGGTGCTGATGGACACACAGTTTGCTGATTTTGGGGAAATGTAAGTGTTGCAATGGTGGCAGCACGATCCATATTCTCAGCATCTTGTTGTTTGCTTACTTTACCACTCAACTTGGGTCGCTTAGTTTATTTTATTTTTTTTTTTTTTACAGTTTGGGCTTCTTGTTACATACTTTTTGCGAGATGCCCAGATGAGCAGACCATGTAGTGCTTTTACCATACAGTCTTCCGTACTTTTTGGCACATCCCCAAAGTGTCAGGGATATTTTGTTTGATTTGAGTTTTAGAGAACTTTGTTCTCTAGTAATTTTTTTATGATTTATGTCAGTCATTGTAGCAAATAGACCTCTGGTAACTTCAACCTGAGCCTTTAAACTGCCCTACAATTTTTCCATGGTCAGGCGACCCACGAATGATAAATATAACTTGGTGCAGAACTAAGCTTGTTGTTTTCACTGTGGCAGCGTAGTCTTGTGGTCGGTGGTCAAACTCAGTCACGTCAGTCATCACCGGGCAGCCACTTTAAGTTAAACTGTCCTCCCTTGTACGAGAATTACATAATGTGTGCACGAATACAGGTCGCAACGCCAGAACGACGACATATGGAACTATGGGTCTGATTGTGGGTCGATCACGAATAGCCAAAGCGGTTGAGGTGGCCTATTGTGTAAAGTGGTAAATGCAGGTTTGAATCCCAGACTCGCACAAATTTTCACTGTCATCATTCACTTATAAAACTGATGGTTGTTCATATTCACAGCTGATAATACATTTCACGTATTTCATGACAGCTGCAGTAGTTGCAGTGCCTGTTCCATCAGACATGCAAGCATGTCCGGAAAATTACATCATTTTCTTGAGGAGGGTAGGACGTCAAAAATTTAAAAATATTCGATTTTTAAAAAATATGCCTATTTTGTAACGCACATCTTCCTGAATACTTTGATCTATAAAACATATATATTTGAGTGATTATAAGGCACGTTATTTGGTCTTAAGTTTACCAAGATGCAGTGTCAAAAGGAAGTGAATCATGGTGTGGCTACCAAAGGTCAAGTGGTGATGGTGAAGAAGATTCTCACAGGAATTCCCTACCAGCTGCTGTAATGGAAGCCATCAAACCTCTAATCAGGGATCTTGCAAATGAAAACTTATTGAAGAAATCCCTTCATGGCGGTACCCAAAACCCAAAAGGAGGTTTTAACCAAGGTGTATGGGAAAGATTGCCAAAAACCATTTTTGTTAGGAGAAATGCGCTTTCTATTGGAGTTTATGATGCAGTTTAATGTTTTGATGCTGGTGTGAAAGCAGGAAATACGTTTTAGAGAAAATGGGAATTAAGCCCAGAGTGAACCGCATCAAAGCTTTGTTTGTGATAGACAGAGAGCTTGTACTGAAAGCAGGTAAACCATTTTTGCAGGTGATAAAATCAAGGAGAGTGCAACATAGGAATGTGAAAAGGAAGGAAACTGATTTAGAAAGTGAAAAAGAATCTGCCTATGTTGATCGACAGTTCTAAAAGAACACAAAATTCTGTAGTTAGGAACATGTAATACCCAAAATAAAGATCTTATTACTTTGAACTTGGCGTGCTTATTAAACACAAACTACTTAATGCAAAAATTTAAAGAGTTTCATACACCTGAAAGTACGGTTTGTGTGCTGTACAAAATTCATCGAAGAATCTTTCTTACTTATGAAGAAAAGTGTACCTATAGCAACAAATGCAGCCAATAGTAAGTGAAAAAATTATGAAATTTCACATGAAAAAAAATTATTTTGTTATGTTTTTGAACTTCCACTGCTATGATTGTGAATCCTGAGTCCTTCCTGGTCATGCTGACAAAGTTTTATGAATTTATTTGTAAAAGTATAGACAGTGGAAATTAAAATGTCCTGTGGTGCCTCTCCTATTCCAAGTCGGCCCATTTGACGTCCTACCCACTTAACAACACAAGCAATATCGTTAATCATCAGTCTGCACTGTATTCGCTCATCTTGTTTGATTGTAAATCTGTTTATTAACAACGGAGAAGTTTGTCGATTTCCCCTAATATTAAAGTTTCTCGTGTGTTGTTTCATGACTACTTGGCTAACGCCTTGCTGGACTCACATGTAATAAGCAGCAACTCTGCATACATTGCTATCATTAACAGACTTTTATCCTTGTGTGCGAATTGCAGCATATCTCACACTCATCAGAAAATAACATTCTTATGTGAGGTGTGCCATTTGGAAATGTACCGACAAAGCACGGTGGGTTGCAACTAGCTGCTCTATGTCAATGTCAATCAGAAACATTAATCTAAATCATTTCATATACTACTGGCAACAACGTTTTTTGCCAACTACAAAGCAGAGTTACAAAGAAAAAAGTTATTTATTTCGTGTATTACATATAGTTAAAAGGGGTATGGGAACTTTTCGGATACGCTGTTTATAGACACCTTCCACCTAATATGTTGTGCCATTTCGGTAATGTACACAAGTCACCGCTGAGATTCTCAATAGTTTTAATGAAGTTAATTGCTTATGCAATAACCATAACTGGGGGACATCAGCATGTAAGTAGTATTTACAGCAGGACAGAACTGATGTCACCCCACAACATACAATGAGAAGAGTATTGGTCTGAATTCTGTACAGTAGGATATGCCTGTGACTACATGTTTTCATTACGACTATGTCGGCCCAGACATAACCCATTGTTAGCAGTGTGTCATATGAACGAAAACTTTTATGGCACATGGAGAGAGAGTCGGGATGCTGAGTCTGATAAGTAAATGATAGTCAACTCTTACCTATAAATGGTTCACTTTACATTTTCAGAAACTGTTATCATCTTATTAAAACAAATGTGTTCTGATGTTTGCGAAAGCCTGACTCATCTTCGGCTACTATGTGATTCATCACTACTTTGACAGAAAGTTGGTCGTGATCTCTATTATCTGAGATGGCTACACCAACCTCAGCAACTGTGTTGGTATTTTCTTGCAAATCTTTAGGGTATTGAGCTGGACGTAAAGAACATCGACCAGAGAGTAGATGATACTCACGTCAGTGATGCCGTTGTAGCCACACTTGCTGCCATGCTCCATGAGGAAGCTGGCCCCCCTCAGGAGTCCTGTATCTGGTATCAGGTTCCTCCCACGTCGTCCGAAGCCCACTACGGTGCAAAGCTGCTTGAACCCTGGATCTAGCCTGCAATAAAGTGGACATTCACTGTGTGACAAACCTTCAAGTGGTGGTGTTCTGGTCTTCAGTCCAAAGACTGGTTTCATGCAAATCTTCACGATAGTCTATGGACTATTTGAACCTGTTTATTGTAGTATAGACTTGTTGTCTCTCTCTCTCCCCCTCCCTTTAATTTTCCCCCAAGCCCCCACACTTCATTCGATCGCCAAATTAGCTATTCCTTGGAATCTCAGAATTTACCCTATCAACTGATCCCTCCTTTTAGTTAAGTTGCATTCTGAAGTTCTTTCTCCCCAATTAAGTTCTGTATCACTTCATTAGTCATTCGATCTCTTCATCTAACTATCTTCTGACCTTCCCTGTAGCGCTATGATTAAAAAACTGCTGTTATTTTCTCATCTTAAATATTTTTCGTCCAAATTTTACGGTGTTAGGTTACACTCCAAACATTGGAGATTGACAGTACATTCAGCTAGTGGATAACGTCACATCTAAGCAAAAGAATGCAGGAAGTTGTGTGGTGTCACCGCCAGACACCACACTTGCTAGGTGGTAGCCTTTAAATCGGCCGCGGTCCGTTAGTATACGTCGGACCCGCGTGTCGCCACTGTCGGTGATTGCAGACCGAGCGCCACCACACGGCAGGTCTAGAGAGACTTCCTAGCACTCGCCCCAGTTGTACAGACGACTTTGCTAGCGATGCTACACTGACAAATACGCTCTCATTTGCCGAGACGATAGTTAGCATAGCTTTCAGCTACGTCATTTGCTACGACCTAGCAAGGCATCATTACCAGTTTATATTGAGATTGTAATAATGTCTAAACAAGACCGATGTTCTCCAGTTGTGGATTAAAGTTAAGTATTCCAAGAACTACGTTCTTTTCTTTATAGGATAATTACTTTACCTTCTTCCAGACCTCACTCCAATCTGCGTGAGCTTAAAAGCGTGCATTTCGGCCTCCTCTAGCAACACGGTGTTGGCTCTTCTGCCAACACTTCAAGTTGTACTTAGTAATTCAACTCATGTAGTCTACAGAGATAATTCTGACTGGGAGAGGGGTGGGGGATCACGAATGGGTTTCCCCAGGGCTCAATCTTGGGTCCACTATTGTCCTTCAAATATATGTAAACGATATTTTCTCTAATATACAGCAAGCAAAATTCTTTTTGCGGAGGACGCTAGTATTGTATTCAGTCCAAGCACACATACACCAAACAGAAAAGCAGTAAACAAGGTTCTTAAAAGTACCCATTTCTGCGAATGGTTTTACCCTCAATTTTAAAAAGGCACAACCTATTCAGTGCTGCACAGTTAGGGGTACTTGACTTATGATAAGTGTAATACGTCGTGACAAAATAATAAATATGGTGGAAACTTCAAATTTCTTAGGTGTTCCTATTGATGAGAATATTAACTGGAAAAAACACCTTTTGGAACTCCTAAACAAATTAGTTCAGCGACATTTGCACTTAGAATCATACTCCTTGCAAATCTTTGGGAGAGACAAATCATTTAGCTGACATATTACGCGTATTTTTATTCATTAACGTCATATGGAATAATGCTCTGACGTAACTGATCTTTAAGAAAGTTTTCATTGCACAGAAACCTGCTGTAAGAATAATATTTCATGCTCACCCACGATCATATTGTGGATACCTGTTTAAGGAGTTGGGCATTCTGACTGCTTCACTGTATGGTTATTCCCTCATGATGCTTGTCGTAAGCAGTCCTCTAAAGTTCAAAAGAAAAATGATTTGTGTAATTATAATACCAGAAGCAAAAATGACTTTCATTACTCCATATTAAGGTTGTCTTTAGCACAAAAACGGGTGTACAATGCTGCAATAGAAAGTTTTTTTCACTTACCCAGTGATATGAAGCATCTGAAAGACAGAAAAGTAAAATTTGAAAACAAACTCAGAAAGTTTCTACTTGAAAACTTCTATTCTTTAGAAGAATTTATATTAATGTAACGTATAAGAAGTAGTGGATAGGAATTACTGTCTCACATCTGTATATCTTTCTTTTGTTATATAAAAAAACTTAGAAATATTCAGAATGTAGCAATATGTACAAATTGATTTACGAAGTGAAGGGAAAATGAATATTTCCATATCATTACGATCCATCGTACAAAATGATCCATGGAACATGTAACTAATAACTAATTAACTGACTAACTGGCTTTGGTTCATAACAGACCTCCTGACACTTAAGTTTGTATTCTACGTTAACAGATTCCTCTCCCTCTTTCAAAAATGTTTTTCTTCTTAGTACTTCGCCCATCGTCGTTATTTTGCTGCCGAAATAGTAAAATTCGTTTACCGCTTTTAGTGTCTGATTTCCTAAACTAATTTCTTCCACACTGCCTGCTTTAATTCGACTACATTTCATTACCCCTGTTTCACTTTCGTTGATGTTCATCGTATAATGTATTTTGTGCGTACTGCCCATTGCGCTAAGGTGCACTTCCAAGTCATTTTCCGTCTGACAGTATTACATGTGAACCGTGAAGTTTTCGTTGCACCTCCCTGAGCTCTGATTCCCTTTCCAAATTTCTTCTCCTTTTTCTTCACTGTTTGCATGATTTACAGACTGAAAAACATCGAGGAGTGGGTAAAACACAACCTTACACCTTCCTCGATGTGATTCTGAACATTTAAGCCCATTGAAAAGTGATACTACACATTCCACATTTGCAGAATACCTCACTGAAAACAAACACCACCACAGGAGGCACATAAACTGATCTTCCGATCCTGAAGCACACAGACACAGTATGTACCATTTATTAAAAATAGAAGAAACTCTCCGCATCCAAAAAACTGTTACACAGGTCAAAAAAATTCATCAATGGCCAAACAGGACTGTGCAACAAAATATTTTCAGCACTGTAGGCGAATTATCAAACAACACTCAATAAACACACCACATACTCACAAATAAACTCTAACACACACACATACCCACAAATAAACAATACTCAATGGAATTCAAACTTCTCAGCTGACAATCGTCAACAAGACAGCGAAGCAAATGATTGGCAATAGCTTATGCGTAACACAAATGTACGGTAGAAAGTCTTCAGCTCATTCGATATATACTCTTGCCCATTATCACAACGGAGATGACTTACTTTCAAATTGAAATGAGGTGTAAACATTGCTTCAAATTTTTGAAAAATTTTGGCACTTCTGGCTTTGCTTCTAGAAAATACACGCAAGTAAAATGAGTAAAGTCATCAATAAATGTCTAAACATACCTTTTAATATCATATCAGTTTCGAATAATTGGTCCAACTACATAACCGAATAAATTCTAGTGGTTTGGTCGCTTTTACTCTTCATGTTTTATGTGTATGAGACGTCTGTTTCCCTTCAATACATGTATGACAAAAATTTTAATCTGACGTGTTAGATTTAAAGTTCATTCCGTTGGCTTGCTTCTGCGACTTACGAATATTATCGTCACTCAGATGAACCAACCATTCATCCCATAATTAAAAACGTCTGTGATGGTGAAACTACATGACATTTAGGGCCCTTTGTATACAATTTAGTGTGTACATGTTTGAGTCACTCCTTTGTGCAATGGCAAGAGCACATTGTTGTTCTGAAAAATACAAAAACTGCTAGCAAACCTTTTGATCCAAGTTTACGCACGGACAGCATGTTTGCTGAGGTTTGGAAGTGACAAAATATTTGTAATCGTACCATTTACAGAACTCATAACTTCAATTTCACCGACACACGTAACATATAGAAAGATTCCAGACTTAGTAACATTGATTTTAATTGAATACGGCAACGTTCTCATGTATTTCAATTGCATGTTGCTATTTTTTAAATGTTCTGTGGCTCCGGAATCCAAATGCCATTTAATTTGAGCCAGTGTTGACGAATTTTCATAACTAGTTGCTGAGAAACAGTAATTATTCTCTTCTCCATCTTGATCATTAGAAGCTGTTCTTATAGGGTTTTTTCTGTGCTTTTTTTATTTTAGACAATCTGACGTTTTATGTATATTCAATGCACAGTTATAGCATCGAAAAATAAAACGTTAGTACCTTTGCTATCTGATTGAATTCTGTTACCAGACTTCGATTTCTGTCCTAAATGCGACAAAAAAACGACGATAAGTTAATATGGTCTCCCTTGGGAACATCTTTCTTCTTCTTATCTTATCCAAAAGTCTGTTCTTCACGAAATTTAGAGTTAACGCGTCTGTTGATAGTATTTTTATCATATCCGCCGGAAATGTCAACAACAGATGACAAACAACAACGGTATCTTCTAGTCTTGCTCCAGGTGATCGTAAGTCTCTAATTAAATTGTCGAATTGATTAAAATGATCAGTAAGCAAGTCACTTGTTGAGTCAAATTTCATCAGTAGCAAAGTTTTCCAAATTAACAACTGACTTGCCGTTCCTCTTGCCTCGTAAACAATGTTCAGCGACAGCCATAGATCAAACGGAGTATCTTTGTCTTTGACATATTCCAGATAATTATCCGCAATTCTCTGTATGATTTGTAACATATATTTTTTTGTCACATTTCTTCAAAATTGCTGGAATAAGTTTATTTTACTTCACGTCTTTGGTCACAAAGTTGTAGGTCCCCAGACTACCGGTTTCGGTCAGCAATGACCATCTTCAGGTCTGCTTTATTAAAAAAAAAATGTGAATACATAGGACACCTTTTTATAAAACAGACCTGAATATGGTCATGTTGTTGTTGTTGTTGTGGTCTTCAGTCCTGAGACTGGTTTGATGCAGCTCTCCATGCTACTCTATCCTGTGCAAGCTTCTTCATCTCCCAGTACTTACTGCAACCTACATCCTTCTGAATCTGCTTAGTGTGTTCATCTCTTGGTCTCCCTCTACGATTTTTACCCTCCACGCTGCCCTCCTATGCTAAATTCGTGATCCCTTGATGCCTCAGAACATGTCCTACCAACCGGTCCCTTCTTGTAAAGTTGTGCCACAAACTCCTCTTCTCCCCAATTCTATTCAATACCTCCTCATTAGTTATATAATCTACCCGTCTAATCTTCAGCATTCTTCTGTAGCACCACATATCGAAAGCTTCTATTCTCTTCTTGTCCAAACTATTTATCGTCCATGTTTCACTTCCATACATGGCTACACTCCATACAAATACTTTCAGAAACGACTTCGTGACACTTAAATCTATACTCAATCTTAACAAATTTCTCTTCTTCAGAAACACTTTCCTTGCCAGTGCCAGTCTACATTTTATATCCTCTCTACTTCGACCATCATCAGTTATTTTGCTCCCCAAATAGCAAAACTCCTTTACTACTTGAAGTGTCTCATTTCCTAATCTAATTCCTTCAGCATCACCTGAGTTAATTCGACTCCATTCCATTATTCTTGTTTTGCTTTTGTTGATGGTCATTGCTGACCGAAACAGGTAGTCTGGGGACCTACAAGTTTTGACCTCACTGTTCCATTCGTCACCATGTCGCAGGTTGTTCAAAATTGCCAACTGCGCGTTTTTCTTTGCGCGTACTTCTGCCTCATCATTCTCGTCAAATACGACCATTCCAGGATATTTTATTGTGATGAATTCCATCAGATCCATCTCATGCAAAGTACCTCAGTTCTAAATTCCCAGTTTCTAAAATTGGTTCCATCGAACAGCGGAACTGTATATTTCTCCACCTCATCAACCATGATCAACAGTGAAGTCGCATCCTTTATATTATACAAGTGAGTTATGTATCCTGTAAATCAGCACAGCCTTGGGCCCATAACGTTATAAATCTAGAGAGCTGTGGGCATTCCTCAGGCACACGAATTATCAGTTTTCTGGCATTAATAACGATTTATCAGATTCCCTTAAAAAAACTTCTATTTACTTCTCAATAATCCCAAGAAACTGTAACAAAACACATATCAACAACAGAATAAAAAAGAAAAAAGGAAAATACTCCAAAACAATTAATAGTTGTGTA
This sequence comes from Schistocerca americana, assembly GCF_021461395.2. Taxonomy (NCBI): domain Eukaryota; kingdom Metazoa; phylum Arthropoda; class Insecta; order Orthoptera; family Acrididae; genus Schistocerca; species Schistocerca americana. Next base: position 79,941,683 of record NC_060127.1, read on the forward strand.
GAGACATCTGAATTGCAACTCTCAACATAAATGTACAGTGAAAAGAACGCGTGACACAGAGCAGTGAAACAACAACAGAATCCACCAATGAATTTGAGAAACCTTATGCAAACTCTGTTACAAAGGCGCAACACAGCACATGAATAGCGTACCATACGAGACAGTTTTTCAAAACTAAAACTAACGACGTTTTATTGGTGCCTTGTGATCGCTTTAAATGTAAAAGAAAGGACAAAGACACATTTAACAGCAAAATGCTAAGGAACAACAGCTGCTTTTTTTATCCGAATGCATAGTTTAGCAGTTATATTAAAGACAAAAAAATTCAAAATACACATTGCCGCAACATCCCGTAGTTACTTATGATCTGCTCTATCAATATAAAGTTGAGGCTGATTTCGTTTTGACAGCCACAGGATATAAATAGACTTATGGAATATCGAGAGCTTCAAGAGGTCGAAACATCTCTGACACCAGGGACAGGATCCTTTGGGGAGTAAAAGCGGAGATGATGATGATGTTGGTTTGTGGGGAGCTCAACAACATGGTCATCAGCGCCCGTACGAGTTTCCAATCTTTCCATGTCCAGTCTCGCGACGTCTCGAATGATGATAAGATGATGATGAGATGATGGGACAATGCAAACACCCAGTCGGCTAGCGGAGATAAACTCCGACCCCATCGGGAATCGAACCCGAAAAGACGGAGATGAACAGTGCGTTCTTGACGTTGTAACGGCGTGGCAGTTCTGTAAGCTCGCTCTATACAATAAAAAAATTCATGTATAATTTCATCATACATCATTCACTAGTGGTTCTCGTACACCTTAGTACCCTATTTCCATACCCTAATGTACAGGGTGTTTCAAAAATGACCGTTATATTTGAAACGGCAATAAAAACTAAACGAGCAGCGATAGAAATACACCGTTTGTTGCAATATGCTTGGGACAACAGTACATTTTCAGGCAGACAAACTTTCGAAATTACAGTAGTTACAATTTTCAACAACAGATGGCGCTGCGGTCTGGGAAACTCTATAGTACGATATTTTCCACATATCCACCATGCGTAGCAATAATATGGCGTAGTCTCTGAATGAAATTACCCGAAACCTTTGACAACATGTCTGGCGGAATGGCTTCACATGCAGATGAGATGTACTGCTTCAGCTGTTCAATTGTTTCTGGATTCTGGCGGTACACCTGGTCTTTCAAGTGTCCCCACAGAAAGAAGTCACAGGGGTTCATGTCTGGCGAATACGGAGGCCAATCCACGCCGCCTCCTGTATGTTTCGGATAGCCCAAAGCAATCACACGATCATCGAAATATTCATTCAGGAAATTAAAGACGTCGGCCGTGCGATGTGGCCGGGCACCATCTTGCATAAACCACGAGGTGTTCACAGTGTCGTCTAAGGCAGTTTGTACCGCCACAAATTCACGAAGAATGTCCAGATAGCGTGATGCAGTAATGGTTTCGGATCTGAAAAATGGGCCAATGATTCCTTTGGAAGAAATGGCGGCCCAGACCAGTGCTTTTTGAGGATGCAGGGACGATGGGACTGCAACATGGGGCTTCCCCAAATGCGCCAGTTCTGTTTATTGACGAAGCCGTCCAGGTAAAAATAAGCTTCGTCAGTAAACCAAATGCTGCCCACATGCATATCGCCGTCATCAATCGTGTGCACTATATCGTTAGCGAATGTCTCTCGTGCAGCAATGGTAGCGGCGCTGAAGGGTTGCCGCATTTGAATTTTGTATGGATAGAGGTGTAAACTCTGGCGCATGAGACGATACGTGGACGTTGGCGTCATTTGGACCGCAGCTGCAACACGGCGAACGGAAACCCGAGGCCGCTGTTGGATCACCTGCTGCACTAGCCTCTGTGGTTGCCGTACGCTGTCGCCCTACCTTTCCAGCACGTTCATCCGTCACGTTCCCAGTCCGTTGAAATTTTTCAAACATATCCTTTATTGTATCGCTTTTCGGTCCTTTGGTTACATTAAATCTCCGTTGAAAACTTCGTCTTGTTGCAACAACACTGTGTTCTAGGCGGTGGAATTCCAACACCAGAAAAATCCTCTGTTCTAAGGAATAAACCATGTTGTCTACAGCACACTTGCACGTTGTGAACAGCACACGCTTACAGCAGAAAGACGACGTACAGAATGGCGCACCCACAGACTGCGTTGTCTTCTATATCTTTCACATCACTTGCTGCGCCATCTGTTGTTGAAAATTGTAACTACTGTAATTTCGAAAGTTTGTCCGCCTGAAAATGTACTGTTGTCCCAAGCATATTGCAAGAAACGGTGTATTTCTATCGCTGCTCGTTTAGTTTTTATTGCCGTTTCAAATATACCGGTCATTTTTGAAACACCCTGTATGTTTCACACATTATATATGAAAAGTCAAAGAAACTGATACATCTGCCTAATATCGTGTAGGGTCCCGCAAGCACGCAGAAGTGCCGCAACACGACGTGGCATGGATTCGACTATTGTCTGAAATACTGGTAGAACGAATTGACACCATGAATCCTGCAAGGCTGTCCATAAATCTATAAGGGTACGAGGGGTTGGAAGCCTCTTCTGAACAGCACGTTCCAAGGCATCCCGGATATGCTCAATGTTCATGTCTGTAGAGTTAGGTGGGCAGCGGAAGTGTTTAAACTCAGAAAAGTGTTCCTGGAGCCACTCTGTAGCAATTCTGGACGCGTAGGGTGTAGCATTGCCCTGCTGGAATTGCCCAAGTCCGTCGGAATGCACAATGGACATGAATGGATGCAGATGATCAGACAGGATGCTTACGTACATGCCACCTGTCAGAGTCGTATCTAGAAGTATCAGGGGTCCCATATCACTCCAACTGCACTCGCTCCACACCATTACTGAGGCTCCACCAGCTTGAACAGTCCCCTGTTGAAATGCAGGGTCCATGGATTCATGAGGTTGTCTTCATACCCGTATACGTCCATCCACTCAATACAATACGAAACGAGATTCGTTCGACCAGGTAACATGTTTCCAGTCATTAGCAGACCAATGTCCGTGTTGACGGGCCCAGGCGAGACGTAAGGCTTTGTGTCGTGCAATCATCAAGTGCACACGAGTGCACCTTCTGCTCCGAAAGCCCATATCGATAACGTTTCGTTGAATGGTTCGCACGCTGACACTTTTAGGTGGCCCAGCATTGAAATCTGCAGCAATATGAGGAAAGGTTGCACTCCTGTCACATTGAACAATTCTCTTCAGTCGTCATTGGTCCCATTCTTGCAGGACCTTTTTCCGGCCGCAGCGATGTCGGAGGTTTGGTGTTTTACCGGATTCCTGATATTCACTGTGCACTCGTGAGATGGTAGTACGGGAGAATCCCCACTTCATCGCTACCTCAGAGATGCTGTGTCCCATCGCTTGCGGGCCGACTATAGTACCACGTTGAAACTCACTTAAATCTTGATAACGTTCCATTGCAGCAGCAGTAACCGATCTAGTAACTGCACTAGACACTTGTTGTCTTATACAGGTGTTGCCGACAGCAGCGCCGTGTTCTGCCCGTTCGTATATCCCTGTATTTTAATACACATGCCTTACCAGTTCCTTTGGCGATTCAGTGTGTAACGGCTTTATTTCTGTCACCTATATATCGATCGATGTCGAAAGGGCAATTTCGAGAAACGATATTATTAACCCGCAAAAAAAATCTTGTTCTCTGGAGAAGATGCACACGCACAGATTTGCAGTCTCTGCCGATTCCATATTTAAAAAAAATGGCTCTGAGCACTATGCGACTTAACTTCTGAGGTCATCAGTCGCCTAGAACTAACCTAAGGACATCACACACATCCATGCCCGAGGCAGGATTCGAACCTGCGACCGTAGCGGTCGCTCGGTTCCAGACTGTAGCGCCTAGAACCGCACGGCCACTCCGACCGGCCCCGTATTTTAAAACCAATTTTCTTGCAATAACTTAGTATTTGGAAGCACATTCGGCCGCCATTTTATTAGGCACTGGCTACTGTGAGCATCTTTGAACGCACTTTTTGTTACCGCTTGCCATAGTTACACCACGGAATAACATAATTTGCCATCCTTGTAATTGAATGCTAAAGCACATTATGGTTTGGGCAAGCTAAGCTCACACCAGGACTAGAACTAAAGCTGGATTTGTCCAGTAAAACACAAGTATAGGGTGAACATTAATGAAACCGACAAACTACAGGGAAACCGACAAACTGCAGGGACGCGTCCTGATGCATCGTTGCCACAATAGATGGCACTGACGAATGAACTTTCCTCTGACCACGTGCTGTGTGTTCTTTGTGTGCTGCAGGCTGTGTGATTGACGCAAGGTTCTGTAAAGAGGAGTGAGGACAGAATTCCTATCATTGTGATTGTCTGGTGCAAAAACCATCAACACAATCGTTCCTGTAGAGACAAATCCAACGCTAATAATCCTTGCACTCATTGGAGGTGATAGGGGTAGTAGAATAAATATCATCGTACTTTACGTTACACCGCTATGGCCGTCCTATCGCCCTCACCCCCACCCTTAAGTACCTTGGCGTCACCCTTGACCGTCGCCTCTCCTGGACTCCCCACCTCTGGACAATCCAAGCCAAGGTACGCTCCCGACTCCGTCTCCTCGAGCTCCTTTCTGGCTGTACATGGGGTCTGGACCCCTCCACCATCCTCGACACCTACAAATCCCTCATCTGCCCTATCCTCTGCTACGCCCACCCTGCCTGGATATCCGCCCCTCCTACCCTTTACAAATCCCTTCAAATCCTCAAACGCCATGCTCTTCGCCTCGCCTATCGTATCCGTCTCCCCTCCCCCACGCGGATCCTGTATGGCCTTATCCCATTACCCCACCTCCTCCTTTTCCTCAAATGGATACAGATCCTCTACACCTCCCGTAATCAAGATCCCCCTCACCCGCTTGTTTCTCCCATTCTCTCCCACCCCCGTCCACTGCCGCTCCTGTATTCCCACGTCCCACCTGCTCTCCATCTCTCCACTCTCCTTACCCTCCCCCAAGGTGGCTTCTGCCAGCTCCCCCTCCCTGATGATGCCCTCATCCCCTCCATCTACCCCGACTATCAACTTTGATCCTCCTCTTCGACTTCCTGTGGTTTTTTTCCCTCAGGGCACCCTCTCCCCCTTCTCTCCCTCCTCCCTGCCTCCCCCGGGTTCCCCTACCCCCCATACCTTCTTTACTCCCCCCATCTCCTCAGCCCCTGGCATCTCCACTCTCCCCTCTCCCTCCTCCCCCACGTTTCTCCCCTTTTGGCAGGTCCCCACACACGTTAAGTGGACATTATCGTGCCAGAGATCATCGCCATCGGTTTTGTGTGTGTGCCTTTGTGTTTGTGCTTCAGTGTTTTCGCCGCCCACGCTCCTTCGTTCATGTGTGTCATCTAAATCATCAGCGTTTGTGTACAGTGCTGACAGTTTTCTTGTTTTTCTTTGCGTGTGAACAGCTTCATGTTTTTTAATTACCGTTTTTTAAACACCGTTATGTTACTTTCGTGTCTTCATTTTTTTTTCTCTTATTGTACTGCTTGTGGCTGAAGAGCAGAGTGCAGTTGCCGCTGCCAGCCCACCTTGTATGAGGTGTAAAATGACAAAGAAAAAAAAACATTACACCCCCCCCCCCTTTGCTGTGCCTCTATTGCTGTATCCCTCCCTCTCTCCACCTCCACACCCTCCATCTCCATCATCAGGGCAATTTCCAGCGCCTCCCCCTCCCGGTTGATGAACTTCGCAGTGACATCTACCCTTCCTTCCAACTATAACCTGGCCTTGTTCCCCTCCCTCCCCAGGGCTCCCCTTTTCCTCCACCCTCTTTCTCCCAGAGCGGATTTTCCTCCTTCCCCCCCTCCCCCTGAGCCCTTGCACCCCATCCTTGCCTCTTTCCTTCCCACGTACCTCCCTACCTGGCCCTCTTCAGCGCGCCCCCCACCCATGTCCCCCTCTCTTCCCCTCCCTCCCTTCTTCCCTTCTCCCTCATCTCCTTGCGCCTGGCAGATTCTCCACTTTGATCATCGTCAATGTGTCACGTCAGTGTTGTGTTTAGTGCTGTTTCTCCTGTGCATCGAGAAGTGTGATTTTAATTGTGTGCTGGCCTTGTACTTAGTGTTACTTTCAGTGTTTGTTATGTGCTACACCATCCAACGAGACTTTTATGCTCCAATCATACTGCGCCTTGTGTTCTTTTAATTGTCCCAGTGTGTACTTTTTGTGTGCGCTACTTTTTTACGTTTTTTATAGCCATTTTACAGTCGCCCCTTTTTTGTCTATTGTCTTCCACGACGTCCCCCCTTTTTTATATCTATGTTTTCTCCTTTGATATTTTTAAATGTCTTCTATTGTTTGTTCTACACTCCTGGAAATGGAAAAAGAACACATTGACACCGGTGTGTCAGACCCACCATACTTGCTGCGGACACTGCGAGAGGGCTGTACAAGCAATGATCACACGCACTGCACAGCGGACACACCAGGAACCGCGGTGTTGGCCGTCGAATGGCGCTAGCTGCGCAGCATTTGTGCACCGCCGCCGTCAGTGTCAGCCAGTTTGCCGTGGCATACGGAGCTCCATCGCAGTCTTTAACACTGGTAGCATGCCGCGACAGCGTGGACGTGAACCGTATGTGCAGTTGACGGACTTTGAGCGAGGGCGTATAGTGGGCATGCGGGAGGCCGGGTGGACGTACCGCCGAATTGCTCAACACGTGGGGCGTGAGGCCTCCACAGTACATCGATGTTGTCGCCAGTGGTCGGCGGAAGGTGCACGTGCCCGTCGACCTGGGACCGGACCGCAGCGACGCACGGATGCACGCCAAGACCGTAGGATCCTACGCAGTGCCGTAGGGGACCGCACCGCCACTTCCCAGCAAATTAGGGACACTGTTGCTCCTGGGGTATCGGCGAGGACCATTCGCAACCGTCTCCATGAAGCTGGGCTACGGTCCCGCACACCGTTAGGCCGTCTTCCGCTCACGCCCCAACATCGTGCAGCCCGCCTCCAGTGGTGTCGCGACAGGCGTGAATGGAGGGACAAATGGAGACGTGTCGTCTTCAGCGATGAGAGTCGCTTCTGCCTTGGTGCCAATGATGGTCGTATGCGTGTTTGGCGCCGTGCAGGTGAGCGCCACAATCAGAACTGCATACGACCGAGGCACACAGGGCCAACACCCGGCATCATGGTGTTGGGAGCGATCTCCTACACTGGCCGTACACCACTGGTGATCGTCGAGGGGACACTGAATAGTGCACGGTACATCCAAACCGTCATCGAACCCATCGTTCTACCATTCCTAGACCGGCAAGGGAACTTGCTGTTCCAACAGGACAATGCACGTCCGCATGTATCCTGTGCCACCAAACGTGCTCTAGAAGGTGTAAGTCAACTACCCTGGCCAGCAAGATCTCCGGATCTGTCCCCCATTGAGCGTGTTTGGACTGGATGAAGCGTCGTCTCACGCGGTCTGCACGTCCAGCACGAACGCTGGTCCAACTGAGGGGCCAGGGTGAAATGGCATGGCAAGCCGTTCCACAGGACTACATCCAGCATCTCTACGATCGTCTCCATGGGAGAATAGCAGCCTGCATTGCTGCGAAAGGTGGATATACACTGTACTAGTGCCGACATTGTGCATGCTCTGTTGCCTGTGTCTATGTGCCTGTGGTTCTGTCAGTGTGATCATGTGATGTATCTGACCCCAGGAATGTGTCAATAAAGTTTCCCCTTCCTGGGACAATGAATTCACGGTGTTCTTATTTCAATTTCCAGGAGTGTATGTCTTTCAATTGAAGAGCAGTACATATGCTGCTGCCAGCCCTCCCCAATGTGGAACTGAATTACAATAAAGGGAAAAAAAGCGTTACACCATGTAGGTGGGTCAATTTCCCAGAGCTTGTACTAGGGTTCTTCTCAGTATCCTGTAGAACCCGGTCTTCCCAATGTGGTGTACGCACAGTCCGCAGCATTAATGCGCGTTCGTCTTTCTAAAAGGACCCATGATCACACAAATGCTCAAAAAGGGCTTGAAATGTTGTGTCATGTGGTTGGTGTCTGTGAGAGTACTTGTTTCGGTATAGCCGTGCTGCTTCTCTACCATTTCCATCTGCCTGACCGTGCACAAACACCGTCTCAGATTGTTCCCGATATGAACACCGGACCATTCTGCTGCTTACAGCACTCTGCGTCAATCACACAGCTTGCAAACACAAGGAACACACGGCACATGGTCAGAGGAAATGCTATTGCCCGCACATCTACTGTGGCAGTGATGCACTTCCGGACACATGTTTGTAGGACCTTTTTCCTCCGTTTACAGTCGAGAATCCGTCCCTGCAGTTTGTTTTCTTAATCTCCATCTCGTATAAATATTTCCAGTCGTTACTTACGTCCTCTCTTCAGTGATGGGAATAACTGTGACGTAACCAACGACGGAAGTGAAGCCCCTCCACACACGCACCATCATGATGTCGTGGTCCTTGTGGTCAGGAGTCGGAGGTATGTAACTCTTCGCATCCCTGACAATGCGTATCTGGACGTAGTACTTTGTGAACACCTTGTCTGTCGTGAAGTCCACGTCACCAGCGAATATCACGCCTGTGAAAGAAGAGACCGGGTGGCTGCTTCAAAAAGAAACATGCAGGGGCAAAGCACAGAGTTGCTTGGCGCACAGACAGCGTCAAGCTCTATATTGGCTGTCTACTAATGTGCGAAAAAAAGGCAAGCAGAGACCAATGAAACACACACATAATCATAATGTAAATATTTGAACTTGACTGGAATATTCTCTTTCAAATTCTGAAGGTGACAGGGGTAAAATACAGGGAGCGAAGGCTATTTACAATTTGTACAGAAACCAGATGGTAGTTATAAGAATCGAGGGGCACGAAAGGGAAGCAGTGGTTGGGCAGGGAGTAAGACAGGGTTGTAGCCTATCCCTGATGTTGTTCAATCTGCATATAGAACAAGCAGTAAAGCAAACAAAAGTAAAATTTGTATGTAGTAATTAAAATCCATGGATAAGAAGTAAGAACGTTGAGGTTTACCGATGACATTGTAATTCTGTCAGAGACAGTAAAGGACATGGAAGACAAGTTCAACGGAATGGACAATGTCTTGAAAGAGGGATATAACATGAACGTCAACGAAAACAAAATGAGGACAATGGAAGTAGTCGAATTAAGTTAGGTGATTCCGAGGGAATTAGATTAGGAAATGAGTAACTTAAAGTAGTAAATGAGATTTGCTATTTCAGAAGCAAAATAACTGATGATGGTCGAAATAGAGAGGACATAAAATGTAGACTGGCAATGGCAAGGAAAGCGTTTCTGAAGAACAGAAATTTGTTAACATCGAGTATAGATTTAATTGTCAGGAAGTTTTTTCTGGAAATATTTGTACCGAGTGTAGCCATGTATGGAAGTGAAACATGGACGATAAATTGTTTAGACAAGAAGAGAATACAAGCTTTCGAAATGTTGTGTTACAGGAGAATGCTGAAGATTAGATGGGTAGACCACGCAACTAATGAGGAGGTACTCAGTAGAGGCTGGAATAACAGAAAATTGTGGCATAACTTGACTAGAAGAAAGGATCGGTTGGTAGGATGCTTTCTGAGGCATCAAGGAATAACCAGTTTAGTACTGGAGGGAACTGTGTGGGGTAAAATTCATAGAGGGAGACCAAGAGATAAATACACTAAGCGGATTCAGAAGGATGTAGGTTGCAGTAGTTACTCGGAGATGGTGAGGTGGTCGTAAGGTCTTACGGGACCAAACTGCAGAGGTCATCGGTCCCTAAGCCTACACACTACTTAATCTAATTTAAACTAACGTATGTTATGGACAACACACACACCCATGCCTGAAGGAGGACTCGAACCTCCGATGTGGGGAGCCGCATAGACAGTGACAATGCGTCTGAGACCACGCGGCTACCCGCATGGCGATGATGACGCTTGCAGAGGTTAGAGTAGCATGGAGAGCTGCATCAAACCAGTCTCTGGACTTAAGACCACAACAGCAAAATTGTGAACATTGAAAATTGTAGTACCTAGTTTATAATATTAATTATACAAGGAGGCCAATGAAATTTACACAATTCGAAACGTACACACCAAAGTGTGTACCTTTCGATTGTGTCATAGATGTGTACAAAAAAATCATTATTAGGTTACATCTATAGCCGCTCAAAGAGTAAGAGGAAGCAGATACGCACACATGAGAAACGTTTTCCCGTCTCTCACACTTTTATCAACTTTCAGCGTGCATATGGATCAGGGGCTCTATGTAGTAGAAATTACACGCTAAAGTAAAATCGCGTGAAATCGCATTCTAGGGATATTCGTGTTTAAATGCTGCAGATCGATCATTTGCCGTAATACACGCATACCGGACAGTTACAATGCCACAACTGCTAGGTTGTTGATGTTGCCAGCAGTAGAAAACAAAACATCATAGTAACGTATCCTGGGGGCCAATACATACTACGTTTACACGAGGGACATCTTCCGAAAGGCAGAAACAGAACTTCGGACACTGTCTTGCACTGTCATTTTTATATGTTAAGGTCTGAAAGGGATTCGCTAGCTTAGTTAAATATGGTGTCTGTAAAAATGCTGAGTGTTAGGACAATGTGTGTTCTGGCCCACTCTGCATTGTTGCCAGATGTATCCATGATGACGGCAATGATGTCATCCAAGATGGCTAAGTGTAGACTTGGCAACAATGGATGACATCATCCAAGCTGGAGGCTGTGACGTCATTCAAGATGACAGAGTTTGATGGGAAGTTTGAATTTTGGTGGGAAAGCGCCACACCCCCCCTCCGCTCCTCTCCTCTCAGAAAAATGAAGTGAAGTTGAAATTTCAACAGGATAATGCATCACACCCTGCATATCTCTACTAAGCAAAGAAAATCGCAGGAAAATAGCTCACTTGGCCTACCTCCAGTAACCTAAGTCATCCAATCGCCACTTCTTCCTACGAACTGGCGCCAAGTTTGAATTTTGGCCATAAACAAAAGTCAGTTCGCATATATCTACTAAGCTAAGAAACTAGCGCGAAAGAAAAGACATTTGGACTAACCTCAGTCACCCGAATGCCACCTCATCCTAAGGATTTGTCAGAAAAGGACTTGGACATAAGTCTTTATTTAAACAACTCCATGCAGTGTGGCCATCCAGGGCCGCACATCGCCACCACCAGAGGGCACTCTTGTCTGTGATGTAATCCAAGATGGCGATACCCTGTGTGTTCACCACACGGTCCAGAGCCCAACTGACTTAGTACACATTGTCACTGTCAGAGGGCGCTACTGTGACATCAGATGATGACGCAAGTACCGCTATCCAAGATGGCGACAAACAGTGTGTTCACAAAGAGCTCCAGACTCCAGCTGACTTAGTACACAGTAACAGCACCAGAGCGTGCTGTCGTCTGTAATGTCATCTGATGACATGACTACCATTATTCAAGATGGCGGCATACAAAGAGTTCAACACGAAGCCTAGTACATATTGACACCACCAGAGAGTGCTACTGTGGACTTGGAATGAATTTTCGCGAATGCCATACCCACGTGTACGTGGAAGGAAATAGTTAAAGTCCCCACCACGTTCCTCAACCGACCGCCACACCCCTTTGCCGACCAATGTTGTCAGGCTACCATACACTAAAGTGCACTAACGTGAACTAAAGTGTACTAATGTGCACAGCGCATGATGTCATCCAAGATAGTGGGAAAACAACTCTCTCTATGATGGACCCCTTTGTTATTTTTCAAGCAATGTCTCCACCACGAGATCTAGGCTCCAACTCTCCTAGTACACATTACTACCACCAGAGGGTACCATCATTCCTCCTGTGACCAAATCCCAGATGGTGGCCTGTAGTGCGAAAATGGCGCGAAAAGGACTCAGCCAGTGCTGGGCTGCTGTATAGAGTAAGGAAGGAGAGCACTCTATTTATTTTGAAACAATTTATTTAGGGAATGAGTATATTTATCACACTGACTCAAAACACTAGCCCTGATGTGCTTGGGGACACAATACATAGTCCGCAGACTCGCAAACAACTCCTGGTTTTCTGGAATAATTTCAGTACAGACCAGTAAACTGTTTCTAAATAATCCAGTACACAGATGTGCAGACACGAACTCAACTCGTAACCTGTCCAAATAGCACATAGCACAGCCTACAGGCCCACCCGCAAAATAATGCAACAGACAGGCATTCAACACGTGCCACAGCCCCCGTGAAGTGATGCAGCCATCAGCTGTCACAGCACACACAGATGTCCGTTCAGGACTGCATGCACTGTCACAGCCTCGACCTGCCACTGGACACAGGGGAAATTTGTCTCTATTTCCGAGTATACAGTCATGGTTATAATGACATCACAGAACATCAAGGCACGCTCACGTCTGTCCCATACTCGAGACACCTCAAGGCATCACTTGTCTTTACCACTGATGACAGAATAGCACAGGCTGCTTTCCCCTTAGCGTTTGTAATGGACCATGCGTGACGTGTTCAGCCATGCATACCTGCCCCAGAATGTCTCACACCTCACCTCGCCACAAAACGTCCACGTGGCGACTCACCATCTAAAACGTTCTCAATGTTATTCTTACGTCACATGGCTTTGTAAAAAATAACAGCCAAGTCGACCTCTCGGGAATTGTACAGTGTCCCAGAAATAGACAACGCTCGCTTTCCTGATGTCTCAGCTTGTATGCACGAAAATTCTTACCCTAACAGAACCTGTTTACGAAAATAACGCCGAATGCAGTCTTCCTCGTGGACTTAACGTGCTACACATCCTGCTCTCAACATACGCAAATGATCGCACTGCTATGTAGAGGCTCCTATATCCCAGCACAAAGGACGTGAATGAATCGAGCATTATGATTGGCTCCTATCGAATTTACCCATCGAATTACTGATGCCGCCGGTATCGAAGCACTGTTGATCTCTTCTTTCTCGGACTTTCAGTGGTAAAATTATTTTGCACAGATCGTTAAAATGCATTGACAGTCAAACGCATAAACTTTTCTATAGATCATCAAATACATACGAGACTCACAAGGATATTGGAAGCCAGGAACATATCTACCAGTGTAACTACAATTAAATATAACGATTGCTGCTACAGAGTGATACCGATCGTTGTACAGTTAACGTCTCCTCTTGACAGCGGTGCTTCTGGGACCAATTTCATTATCTATAGCACACGTAATTTCCCAGGTAAAAAATCTCTCGTGGTTATCGATGTGCTGAATCTATACATCCCTCACGATAGAACACACAGTCATCCTCTCTAGTCATGCCACAGCATAAACCATACTAAATTTACAATGCAATATATACACATTCACCACAAGATAATCCACAGCAACTTTACAATGCAATATACACACATTTTACACAAACAGTGCAGTTATCTTTTATATCTGTACAGCACCCGAAAAAATTATGGTATACCTGCACTCACACAGGCTGTATGTCACGATGCTCCCCAGTCCTAGGAAAGCACCGTCAGAATGTTCTTTCTTTCTACAGACGTGACATTCAGCGCCATACAAAATCATCCCTTTTACATCAGAGCACCCTCAGCGGACTGAAGTCACTCTCAGAACTCTTCTACAAATTCGAGATCGTTTCCCCTCGGCACAAACGCGTTACTGTTTCTGCTCCTTGCTTGCTAGCTTTTCTACAGACATTTCCAGACTCGGGGATTACAAGAACACAGGTATTTTCGCCATAGTATTATACCATTTTCGCGGTTCTTCTCGATATGAAACATTAGGTGGTATTCTACCTATGGATACCGCAACTTAATTCCCAAGATATACACTGGAAATTATTTATCTACAAACTCCAAACTTTAGCGAGGTGCAGCATGCTGTAAACCACTGAGTAGCTTGAAACAAATAGAGGAAACTGATATTTCCACTCTCGAATACCGAAGTAGGTGATATAACATATTCCAAATCACCCATACAATTTACAAGTCAACTAAGCTCTTTCTGATGTCTAGAGAACAGGCAAATATGTCTTCCACACACCACAATCGATCTTCTCTCAACTAAATAAAAGCGCGAAATGTGCACAAGCAGTCAATTGAAGAATTTACGTGGGAGGGAATATGCGCAAATGCACAATCTTCTCAAATTTCCACATGATCACGAAAGCCACCCAACACATAGTAAGTATTAGTTCGCTATTTGGGCGTCTAGACGAGGGCAAAGTTAACTCAGATGCATTCCTACACTCCAACAGGCCTCTGCATTCGGACAGCTGCTGCCGTTAATGGGAAAGGTGAATCATTCCCACCACAGGCCATGCATACACGGAATTATGCCAGAAAACCGGTCACATATATGTTTTATCATTATACTTAAAATTAAATTTTACGATCGCGGTCTCAATTGAACGGCATTCGACAATGAGCGAAGTATCGGAAATACACCTTGCTGACGGCTGTGGCTCTGGAAATAGAAATATCTGTACCATTCTTATGACGACATACTTCTCCCTTTGCTATCGCACTGTTCCACGTCAAATCCATACCTTCCTTATGACTGCACATAGTCATTTCCTTTGCACATGTCGGAACACAAACACATACCTTATAAGCGTGATGCTCAAGGCGAACCTATCACACATCCCCTACTACTAAGTATACTACTTCGTCAGTAACTGATTGCCAGCGATGTGAAATAATACTGACCGAAAATCGACGATGCGTGGACATTCCTCATACGTTTTCTTGCGAGTGATACCACTGTGTCCCAGAAAGAGAGGCGTAATCATATTACAGCCAGCGAGATGTTAAAAAAAACAACCGTATTACCATCACAAGCGCTCTTTGTTCTACAGGTGCATACAAGTATCCATGTTAAAAGCTATACCCGCTTCACAAATCGAGGTATGGCATTACCTCTGAATGGAGCGTTTTTTTTTTTTTTTTTTCAGACAAATACCGTGACACTGAATATAGGCAATGATCGCCGGAGTGTATAGTATCAGACCGACATTGCACTTAGACATCGCCAGTGGTGCAACCTCGTAATAAAATTACCGAATTTTGAGAGTGATTCGACTAAGGAGCGTGGTATGAAACTGGTATTTGACGATTTTCAGGGAGACAGAGAACCACCCACCTCTAAACTTACGTACATCTGCGTTAAAGGATGACAGAGAGTGGACTGAGTGATCGATTGAGATGGAGCTGTAACGAGGTACGATTTAATGGTAGACTGATGACGCATTCTAGAGAGGGAGAAGTTGCTGCAGGATGCATCAGACGCATGGCATAGACAGCGTTCGACTTGTATACAACCACGTGTTCTGTATGTGATTTAGAGCACTGTCTACTCGCGATCGTTAACGGCAAAACTGTCGGTCATCAGAGGACTTCCATCTCATGTGTGGTGAAACGTGACACATTCCTCTAAACGAACTATGATTTATGCGATGTACTCTATCCCCCTGTCGCATCTTTGGTGTAAAATGGAGACTTCAGCTTAATAACTGAGATGATTCTAAGTTAGCGTTAGGTGTTTGTGAGGCACTGCGATCCCTGTGTACAGATTTGCCTGACAGATGTGCTGTTTACAGAGTTAGTGGTGGAATGACTTGTAATTTCACATGTCGGACGCTGCTGCTATGCGTAGTTAAAAATATAAAAGGTTGCTTCGGTGGTTAAGTAAAAAATAGACTCAGATGAATGGAAAATAGAGTGTCGCATATGAAGATATAAAAACAGATAGACAGTGCATAGGGTAAAAGGGAAAGACCGATGTGTGACAGTAAAAGAGATAAGTAGATGAATGAATGTGTGAGTGGAAATAGACTGCCAGGGAGAATGGTATCCGGGCAGAGTAGTATTTAAAGGTAGTGCATAGATGAGGGGTTGTAGGTGGATGTTTGGAGAAGGACTGGGGGAAGAGTGGAGAAGGATGAAGTTCTAAACCAAGATTTAGGAAGTAAGTGGATCGGATTTGAGGGGAAGGGAGCCCTGACGAGGGTTGGGTAGTAGGCATCTCTTGGGTCTGGTAGGATCTGCCCTTTTATACCTTGTCTACATCACACTGCTGCCATTTGCGTTTGTGCATATTGCTGTCCAACGACTTTTGTCAGCTCAGTGTATATGCTGAATAGAGACGCAGCATACCATCTTCACATACAAGTAACAACATACAAGGGATGACGCCTGTGCGGCGACACAGATTTTCAGATGACGACGACGAGGATGGTCACAGGCCAGTGGTGACGGCTATATCGATATGAGGCTCTCAAAAGGGGGCACTGGGGTGGCCAGTGGCACCCCACAGTATGACTGACAGCCCCTGTCCATGCATCAAAGCTGTTGGGTCACCATTTGACATGTAGTGTAGCTCTCTCTCCCACTATCGATCAGCATATGTGTGCTGTTGGTCACTGAATCTGGTGCGTTGATGCCTGCGCAGTTCCTTCTAATGTACGCGCGTAATAGAACTCTTCGGTTACAGCCTCAGCAATGTGTTAGCCACAATTGAAGATGTCAGTCAGTTGCGCCAATGAAATGTTTAAGGGATTTCACGACATCCGACGACTCACCAAAGAACCTCTTCTACAGCTCAATAGTGACATTGTTGAAAGCCATGATAAATAACAAGTTTGTTGGTGTAGCCATTCCTTCAACCATCCTTCATACCTACAAATCATTGATCTGTCCCATACTTTGTTTCTCCAATTTTGCCTAGATCTCTGCCCCTCCTAAATTCTATAAAGCCCTCTGAATCCTTGGACGCCATGCACTCGCACTCCACCTCACTCTCCATACCTGCCTCTCATCCCCCATGCGGATACTCTATGACCTCATCCGGTTCCCACATCTCCTCCTTTTCCTTGAACACATCTGTATCCTCCACATCAACCGCCACCCCGATTCCCCTCAGACCCTGCTGTCTCCTTTCCTCTCCACTCCCCGCTTGCTGTTGCACCTTTACCAATGTGTCCCACTCTCTCTCCATCTCCACACCTTCCATCTCTTCTCCCAAAGGAACTTCCAATGTCCCCCATCCCGGATTATGTACTTCGCCCCAACATTTATCCTTCCTTCCAACTCTGACCCTCCTCTTCCCCTCCTCCCTTCCCTTGGGCTTTCTCTCCTTCCCCTCTACCCCTCTGCTGTTTCCTCCCTCCTCCCTACTGTCCTTCCCACTTCTCCTTCCCCATTCCTTGCGCTCCCTCCCCATCTTCTGCTGACTCCACCCCTTCCCCCCCTTCCTGCCTCTTCCTCTGTCAACCCCCCATATCTCTCCCCCGTCTGTGATCTCACTTCCTTTGGCATGATCTTAAAATTTTAATGCAGTTACTTTATCACGTTTTGGTGCTCGCCATGTATGTAAGTGCAGTGTGTGTTCAGTGTCGTAGCCCCATATTGTGAATTCCGTTTTTAATTGTTGTGCTCTTCATGCTGCCGATGTTTATTTGCTACACCTTCATCGAGTGCCATTTTTACTATATGTAGATTTTGTGTAAATGTGCCTCGTCAAACTACCCCTTTTTTGGATATTTTAATTCTAACTGTTTCTCCTTCTCATGTGTAAATTTCATATTTTATCCGCGTATTTTATATATGTACTGTTCTATTGTGATATTTTATGTAATCCCTTGGCTGAAGAGCGGCGAATTGTGTCGGTGCCCCCAAAGAGGAAATAAAAGTGTACGTATTTACTGCATCAACTATATAATTATTTGTTTAGTGACTGAATGTTTACTAATTGCTGCTATATCTTCAAGTGATATCTTTCTCTCTCCCTCTCTCCCTCTCTCTTTCTCTCTCTCTCTCTCTCTCTCTCTTTCTCTTTCTCTCTTTTTCTTTCTCTTTCTCTCTCTTTCTCTTTCTCTCTCTCTCTCTCTCTCTCTCTTTCTTTCTCTCTCTCTCTTTCTCTCTCTCTCTCTGTTTCTCTCACGCAGTTAGCCTTTTTATAGTGGTCTATTGGTACCATCTTTGGCTGGTTATGATGATGACCGTATGGCACTGATGACCAGGACCCCCCACTTGGGGACGTTCAACCGCCGAGCTGCAGGTCTTTTCATTTGACGCCACATTGAGCGACTTGGTGTTGATGATGATGAAACGATGGGGAGCACAACACAACGCCCAAACGCCCAGTCCCCGAATGGAGAAATTCGCCGACCCGACCAGGGATCGAACCCAAGCCTGCTGCATGCATTCAGACGCGCTGACCGCTCAGCTAAGTGGTTGACCAAAATGAACTGGACCCGGATTCGAAACCAGCCAGTAGTTCAGTTCTAAATAAATATCATCAGCAATATCGCGAGCAAAGACTTCCGGTATAAGCACACACCTTTGTTCTTCCAACGATGTTATGAAAGAGGATGGAAGAGAGGACAGAGGTTCAGAGCAGCAGAGCTTGAGGAGGGAAACTGTCCTAAAAGGTGGAAATATCAGCAATGTTAAACGGCATGAAGACGCAGAGAACGATGGAAACGACTGCATTAATGACACATATTTTGTTTACCTGGGACAGGTGACGAGTAAATGAAAAAATGTATCACAATGACCTCCCCATTGGCAAAAGATACCGGATTAGTCCCCCAAACGGACCTCAGAGAGAGAGGACTGTCACGGAGTAAGTGACCATGAGAACAAGGTTGATTAACCAACGAAAGGGTAAGCTCCACGACTCGCGGCATTAAATATTAGAAGTCTCAACGTGGTACAGAAGCTTGAAAACTTGAAACTGGAAATGTAAGGATTCAGTATAGATATAGTGAGTGATATTGAAGTGAAGTGGAAGGAGGATGAGAATTTGTGGACTGTCGAGTGTACGGTTACATTAACAACACCAGAAAATGTTGTAACGACAGTCGGATTAGAATTGAATCGGAAGGAAGGGTAGAGAGCGATTTACTGTGATCAGTAACTCTGTAGTCAGGACGTAGACAGAAGAGAGACAACTGGAGAATATGATCTCGGTAGTAGCAATGAAAGAGGAGAAAGATTCTTTCAGTACTGCGAAAATTTAGAATGCAATGTTCAAAAATCAGGAGAGAAACAGGTAAATTGGAGAAACGGCCTGGACTCCGGGAAGATTACTGTTGGATTACATTACAACCATGAAGAGATTCCGAAATCAGATACTGGTTTCGAAGGCGTACCCAGGAGCAGATGTAGATTCATATCACAATTTAGTTATGGTAAAGAGCAGGCTGATGTTTAAAAGAATCGTTTGTAGGAACAAATGAGGAAAGAAGTGGTATACGGAAGTACTGAAGAATTATGAGGTGCGTTTGCAAAGAAGGAGCAAGACATAGATACTATTCCTTCGGAATTTATAAATTAATGAGGTAAGTGGCAATCAAGTAAATATTCAGGATGTTTAGTAGAATCTATGAGACTGCCAATATATCATCGGACTTGCGCAAAAATTACGAGTACATCCGCATAGTCCCGAACTGTCGCACAATCACCTTATCAGTTCATGCATCAAAGTTACCAACAAGAAGAGTGTACAGAAGAATGAGAAAGAAAACTGAGGATCTGTTATATGACGGTCAGTTTGGCGTTAAGGAATGCACCAAGATGCATTTCTGACGTCACGCTTGATAATGGAATCGAGCTATAAATCTAAGAAACAATGACGGGAATAAAAGAAAAGTTCAGGAATTAGATTAAAATGCAAGATGCAAGGGTATGAATGATAAAACTCTGCGATATCACTGCTAACCTCAGTGAAAATCAAGAAGACTTACAAGGCGTGTTGAATGGAATGAACAGTCCAGTGCACAGACAATATGAACTGAAGGTAATGACCACTAGCAGAAACGAAATTGGGCCGAGCGGTTCTAGGCGCTACAGTCTGGAACCGCACGACCGCTACGGACGCAGGTTCGAATCCTGCCTCGGGCATGGATATGCGTGATGTCCTTAGGTCAGTTAAGTTTAAGTAATTCTAAGTTCTAGGGGACTGATGACCTCAGAAGTTAAGTCCCATAGTGCTCAGAGCCGTTTGAACCATTTAGAAACGAAATTGGTGCTCAAGAAGTTGCCAAAGTCAAAGAATTCTGCAAACTTGGAAGTAACTCATGATGGACGAAGCAAGGAGACCATAAAAAGCAGTGTAGTACAGACAACGAGGGCATTCATGGCCAAAAGAAGTCTACAAGTATCAACTATTGGCCTTATTTTGAGGAAGAAATTTCTGAGAATGTACATTGGTTGGTTTGGGGTATAAAGGGTCCAAACTACAGGGTCATTAGTCCCTTTTCCCTGACGCAAGGAAGGCTGAAGGTACAAAAACACCCAAAGTACGTTTGTGAAAGTAAAAGGGGTAAAAGGAATGGGGAACTACACCTAAAAACAAAATGAATGGAACGAACAAAAAACGAGGAAAACATATATCGCAAGGAAAAGTAGAAGAAAGTATTAAAACCATAGAGCAGATAGTCTGGGCTGGTTGATCACAATAACAAAAGAGGATGAGCCAGCCACTCTGCAACGCATTAAAATGTCCACCTCAAAAAGACAAGGTGAAATGAACACATCTAGGGAAAAGACGGCCACCAAGACAAACAAATGCAAAGAAAGTGCAACAGAGTTAAAATGGAGGGAAAGTGGCAGCCTCGAAGAGAAGGCTAAATGCCCACCCTTATATGATACGATAAAAAAAACCTCACAAATAAAACGCGAAACTAAATCTGCTGTTGAGACATTGTCGTGCAACACCGAAGGTAGGGTGCTGGGAAGGTTATAAGTCCGCCGCAGAGGGGCTAAAAGTGGACGACAGTCATATGTGAGCCGAGGTGACACCGAGGTGGGTCCTCGTGATGGAGGAGGTAGCCATGTGTTAGCCGCGTATGGCCAATGCAGAGCTGGCAGAGAACCACAGAGTCCCTGCAAGAGGCCTGCATGGAGGACTTCCACACATTCGTAGTCTCCTTAATGGCTGGCAATTTGTTGTGTGTACTGAGATTACACCATTCCGTCTCCCAACCCTGAAAAACCTTGCGGCGTAATAATGATCGCAGGTCAGATACGGGGATAACGATCTCCTGAACCGGTTTCCGAGTAGCCCGTTAGACCAGCCAGTCGACAAGTTCATTTCCTGGGATTCCGACGTGGCCTGGGGTCCACATAAACACGACGGAACGACTGGACCATTGCAGGTCGTAGGTGGACTCCTGGATGGTCGCTATCAAAGGGTGGCAGGGATAGTACTAGTCGATAGCTTGTAGACTGCTCAAGCAGCCAGTATAGGGAAGAAACGACTCTCAGGGCATGAGCGGATGTGCTCAATAGCACGAGAAATAGCCGCCAGCTGTACAGTGAAAACACTTCAGCCATCTGGCAAGAGTGCTGTTCAGTATGTCCTCCATGAACATACGAAAAACCAACGCAAGCATCAGCAATCGAGTCGTCGGTGTAAACCACTTCATGGTCCTGGTACATGTCAAGAATCGAGAGGAAGTGACAGCAGAGAGCCATGAGATTAATTGAGTCCTTAGGACCATGTGAAAGGTCCAGGCGAAGCTTCGGCCTAGGTGTACAACATGGAGGTGTACGTGAATGGACTTTGAGTATAACTGATAAAGGCAATGACTCCACTTCAGAAAGAAGAGAGCCATCTGGGGTAGCCCAGTGGTTCTAGGCGCTACAGTCTGGAACCGCGCTACCGCTACAGTCGCAGATTCGAATCCTGCCTCGGGTATGGGTGTGTGTGTGATGTCCTTAGGTTAGTTAGGTTTAAGTAGTTCTAAGTTCTAGGGGACTGATGACCTCAGAAGTTAAGTCCCATAGTGCTCAGAGCACTTTGAACCACTTGAACAGAAATGATCGGACACGAACCCCAATAATAAGCCCTGACCTTGGTCTCCAATGTGGGAGATGAACCGCCGTGGACAAGAAAAGGAGACAATAATTCGGTTGTTCAGGAGAACTACCAATGTGTGCAACGTAACTGCTGAGCAGTTGTGCATGCCTAACCATCAATGGAGGGACTCCAGCCTCTACCAGGACGCTGGTCATCGGACTCGTCCTAAAAGCTCCCGTTGCCAGTATGACGCTACAGTGGTGCACTGGGTTGAGTAAAAGCAATGCTGAGGGCGCCGACGAACCATAAACCAGACTCCCACAGTCAAGGCAGGATTTGAACAATGGCTTTGTAGAGCTGCAGCAGTGTAGAGAAATCTGCACCCTAGTGAGGTGCTGCCAGCACTTCCGCTTCAGCTGACGAAAATGAGGAAGCCATGTCACTTGGGCGTCGAAAACCAGTCCTAAGAATCGATATGTCTCCACTACAGTGAGTGGATCGTCATTAAGGTAAAGTTCTGATTCCGGATGAATGGCCAGCCAGTGTGGCCATGTGGTTCTAGGCGCTTCAGCCTGGAACCGCATGACCGCTACAGTCGCAGGTTCGAATCCTGCCTTGGGCATGGATGTGTGTGCTGTCCTTAGGTTAGTTAGGTTTAAGTAGTTCTAAGTTCTAGGGGACTGATGACCACAGATGTTAAGTCCCATAGTGCTCAGAGCCATTTGAACCATTTTCAACCGGATGAACAGTACGACGCCGACAGAGTTGCATGATACTCGACTTCGCAGCTGAAAACTGGAAGCCATGAACTACAGCCCATGACTGCACCTTGTGGATGGCTCTTTGTAGGCGCCACTCAGCAACACCAATACTGGAGGAGAAGTACGAAATGCAGAAGTCGTCTCGATACAGAGAAGGTGAGATGGACAGCCCAACAGCTGCTGCTAGACCGTTAATGGCCACTAAAAATAGAGATGCACTCAATACAGAACCCTAATGGACCTCATTCTCCTGGATAAAGGGAGAACTATGCGAGGCACCAACTTGGAAAGTACAGAGCGACAGGAAATTTTGGATAAAAATCGGGAGCAGGCCCAGAGACGCCAGTCATATAATGTGGCAAGGATATGATGTCACCAGGTCGTGTCGTAAGCTTTTTGGAAATCAAAAAAGACGGCAACCAGGTGTTGGCGTCTGGAAAAGGCTGTTCGGATGGCAGACTTGAGGGAAACCAGATTATCAGTGGTAGAGCGACCCTGGCAGAGACTGTCCTGGCATGGAGCCAGTGGGCCATGTGACTCCAGGTCCCAACATAACTGCCGACTTACCATACATTCTAACAGCTTACGAAGAACGCTGGTGAGACTGATGGGCCGATAGCTATCCACATCAGGCAGATATTTGCCTGGTTCGAGCACTGGAATGATGGTGCTCTCTCGTCACTGCGATGGGAAGACGCCATTGTACCAGATCCGGTTGACGATGACGAGAAGATGTCACTTGTAGTCGGATGAGAGATGTTTGAACATTTGACTGTGGATCCGATCAGACCCAGGAGCAGTGTCAGGGCAATGTGCAAGGACGCTGAGGAGCTCCCACTTTGTAAATGGAGCATTATAGGGTTCAATGTGACGTTCAGTGAACAAAAGGGCTTTCCTTTCCATCCACCATTTGAGGGTGTGAGATGATGGGGGATAATTCTCCGATGCAGAGGCTCGAGCATAGTGCTCAGGAAAGTGCTCGGCCATTGCGTTTGCGTTGGTAGATAACACACCATTAATGTTAATGCCAGTGACACCTGTCGGGGTCTGGTACCCACAAACACGTCTGACTTTCGTCCAGACTTGAGAAGGTGACGTATGCCCCCCAATGGTCAAGCCTGCCGAAGTGGCCATGCGGTTTAGGCACTGCAGTCTGGAACCACGAGACCGCCACGGTCACAGGTTCGAATCCTGCCTCAGGCATACATGTGTGTGATGTCATTAGGTTAGTTAGGTTTAACTAGTTCTAAGTTCTAGAGGACTAATGACCTCAGAAGTTGAGTCCCTTAGTGCTCAGAGCCATTTGCACCAATGGTCGAGATGTACCACTCCCAACATTCATGTTCCCATCTTTTTCTAAGCTGGCGAATGCGGGCACGGAGCCGTTTAAAAGCTATTAGGTGCTCTAGGGATGGGTGCTGCTTATGTCGCTGTAGTACTCGCCGACGCTCTCTAATGGCCTCAGCGATTTTCGGCGACCACCAAGATAATGACTGTCGCCGGGGGCTCACTGAAGAACAAGGGATCGTGTTTTCCGACGCAAAAACAATCGTTATAGTGACCCGCTCAACTACCACATCGATGATACCATGTGCGGCAGATTCAATGATAACAGCAGAGGTGAAAGCTACCCAGTCTGCCTTGTTTAAAGTGCATTTTGGTAGACGTCCAGGGGAATGGCGCTGGGGGAGTGGCAGGAAGATGGGAAAGTGGTTACTACCACACAACTGATTGTGGGCTCTCCAGTAGACAGATGGGAGAAGTCCTGGGCTGCAGAGGGATAAATCAATGGCCGAGTAAGTGCCATGAGCCACACTGAAATGTGTGGGGGCCCCAGTAATTAAGAGGCAGAGGTCGAGTTGAGACAGGAAAGTTTCGACATCTCTACCTCGACAGTGGAATCCATGTGTTGTCAGGAGACTGCCACCAAATGGCTACATGACGACCCCACCACAATGGACTGGCTACCATGCCGGATACTGGGCGCGGAGAAATCCAGTAGTGTTATGGGGGCGAAAGAGGACAGGAGACAACGGAAGAAGATGACATACCCCGGAAAGTGTTCTCACCCAAATAGTTGAATTGCAAGTGGAGATGCAAAGCCATGACAAGAGGTTCAGGAGATCGAATCTAAGGGCACTATGGACAACTCACGCACCACATGAGGCGTCATTCCCCATATGGCCCACACTTCTGTAGAATTTGAAAAGTGGCAGGTCAAACTATAAAATGGGACCTAAACTTATGAGGCCGAAAAGTGTGACACTCCTTTTACTCGTCTCTTATGACAAGGAGGGATACGGGCCTTTTCTAAACCCCCAGACCTGCAGGGGTGAGAATGTACATACAGAGATACGGAGCACAGTATTGTATTGTAGTGAATCACCACCTGTTTTAAAGTTGGACTGATAAGATAAGGAATGTTGAGGTGCTCCGCAGAATCGGCAAAGAAGCAACATATGGAGAACACTGACAATCAGAAGGGACAGGATGATAGCACATACATTGAGACATCTGGAAATAACTTCCATGGTTCTAAAGAGAGCTATAGAGACTTAAAAATACATACAACAAATAATAGAGAACGTAGGTTACAAGCGCTACTCTGAGACGGCATTCGTGGTGGCCCGCATCAAACCAATCAGATAACTGACAGCTGCAAAAAATGAAATGGGTCTTCAATGGATTTTTAGCTTATCCAGTTGTCTTGAGATCAAGTAAACAGTCAGTTCTTCCAGTAAAAATCATTATATTTCTACTGTCATCTATCGTTAAGATATTGCTACATCTCTAATGAAGTGTGTCATATCATGTAGTATACAAACAAAAAAGTTTAGAGACAAGAAAACTCGAATTTTCGACGTGATTGCGAGTCAAATTTTTATGACGGAAATGAAAGGGAGTCCTTCAACCAATGTCATTTAATAAGATACAGGGATATTCTCACCCCAGACCAAAAATAACCAAATATCCTCCCTTAATAATTATGGCAAGAAAAATTAATAATAATATTGCAGTACCAAAAAGCCTTGTAATTCACACCACAAGAAAAACGCATAAAATAAAAAACATGTTGGCAACAATCGATTACCTACGAAATTAAAGGCGGCAGAATGTGTTACAAAGCTAAGCTGAAATTTTCACTCTGCAGCGGAGTGTGCGCTGTAATGAAACTTCCTGGCAAATTAAAACTACGTTCCGGACCGAGACTCGAACTCGGGACCTTTACCTTTCGCGGGCAAGTGCTCTCTCATTTTTGTAATTTCATTTTCTTCGATATTGTTCATTGCATTTGTTCGGAGCGGACGTCTCAGGACACCCGTTCAAGTTCCAATGATCCATTCACTCAGTTTTTTTATTGCAGAGGGCAGCTGAGTTACCGTGCTGGCAACCACCTGAGCTACCTAAGCACGACTCACGAGCCGGCTTCACAGCTTTAACTCCTCCAGTAACTCGTCTCCTACCTTTCAAACTTCACAGAGGCTCTCCTCTAGACCTCGCAGAACTAGCACCCCTGGAAGAAGGGATATTCTTTCTTCCAGGAGTGCCAGTTCTGCAAGATCTGCAGGAGAGCTTCTGTGAAGTTTGGATGGTAGGAGACGAGGTACTGGCGGAATTTAAGCTGTGATAACAAGTTATGAATTGTGTTTGGGTAGCTCAGTTGGTAGAGGCATACGAAAGGCAAAGGTCCCGACTTCGAGTCTCGGTCCCGCACGCAGTTTTAATCTGCCAGCAAGTTTCAAAGCTGATATATCATCTTAGTGTCATACACTGAATATTAAGAAAATGTTGCCAACAATGAAATCAGCTATACGTGATATCAGAATCATGCACCTCAGTTGAACTACGAAGATAGTATCCTGTTCTTCAGTTGACTTATATAGGTTGACTGAAGTACGGGATACAAATACATGTCGCTATTTTTAGTCTTCCCTAGCACTAGTAGCAGTCGACCTATATAGGTCAGCTGAGGAATAGGATACAAATTTTCAGTATGTCACTTTTTTCACTTCGCTAACACCAGTACCCTTTTCTTCAGTTGACTTCTAGAGGTCAACTGAAGAACAGGATACTACCTTCGTAGTTCAATTCAAGTACAGGATGCCAATGTTACGTATATTGGTAGTAGTAGTATCCTATTCTTCAGTTGACCCATATAGGTCAACTGAACAATGAGATATAAATTTTACACGTGTCGAGTTTTTCGCCTTTGTTAACACTAATATCCAATTCTTCAGCTGACCTGCATAGTCAACTGAAGTACAGGATACAAATTTTACTGTTGTATTCGAAAAAAAATCAGTAACCAACCATAAAATTCATTATAACTAAATTATTAATACACTACTGGCCATTAAAACTGCTACACAAAGAAGAAAGGCAGATGATAAACGGGTATTCATTAGACAAATATATAATACTAGAACTGATATGTGATTACATTTTCACGCAATTTGGGTGCATAGATCCTGAGAAATCAGTACGCAGAATAACCACCTCTGGCCGTAATAACGGCCTTCATACGCCTGGGCATTGAGCCAAACAGAGTTTGGATGGCGTGTACAGGTACAGCTGCCCATGCAGCTTCAACACGGTACCACAGTTTATCAAGAGTAGTGACTGGCGTACTGTGAGGAGCCAGTTGCTCGGCTACCATTGGCCAGACGTTTTCAATTGATGAGAGATCTGGAGAATGTGCTGGCCAGGGCAGCAGTCGAACATTTTCTGTATCCAGAAAGGCCCGTACAGGACCTGCAACATGCGATCGTGCATTTCCTGCTGAAAAGTAGGGTTTTGCAGGGATCGAATGAAGGCTAGAGCCACGGGTCGTGACACATCTGAAATGTAACGTCCACTTTTCAAAGTGCCGTCAATGCGAGCAAGAGGTGACCGAGTCGTGTAACCAATGGCACCCCATACCATCACGCCGGGTGATACGCCAGTATGGCGATGACGAATACACGCTTCCAATGTGCGTTCACCGCGATGTCAACAAACACGAATGCGACCATCATGATGCCGTAAACAGAACCAGGATTCATCCGAAAAAATGACGTTTTGCCATTCGTGCACCCAGGTTCGTCGTTGAGTACACCATCGTAGTCTGTGATGCAGCGTCAAGGGTAATCGCAGCCATGGTCTCCGAGCTGGTAGTCCATGCTGCTGCAAACGTTCGTGGAGATGGCTGTTGTCTTGCAAACGTCCCCATCTGTTGACTCAGGGATCGAGACGTGGGTACACGATCAGTTACAGCCCTGCGGATAAGATGCCTGTCATCTCGACTGCTAG
This sequence comes from Schistocerca americana, assembly GCF_021461395.2. Lineage (NCBI taxonomy): Eukaryota > Metazoa > Arthropoda > Insecta > Orthoptera > Acrididae > Schistocerca > Schistocerca americana. The sequence continues at coordinate 79,969,585 of NC_060127.1, forward strand.
TGATACGAGGCTGTTGGGATCCAGCACGGCGTTCTGTATTACCCTCCTGAACCCGCCGATTCCATATTCTGCTAACAGTCATTGGATTTCGACCAACGCGAGCAGCAATGTCGCGATACGATAAACCGGAATCGCGATAGGCTACAGTCAGACCTTTATCAAAGTCGGAAACGTGATGGTACGGATTTCGCCTCCTTGCGCGAGGCATCACAACAACGTTTCACCAGGCAACGCCAGTCAACTGCTGTTTGTGTATGAGAAATCGGTTGGAAACTTTCCTCATCTCAGCACTTTGTAGGCGTCGCCACCGGTGCCAACCGTGTGTGAATGCCCTGGAAAGCTAATCATTTGCGTATCACAGCATCTTCTTCCTGTCGGTAAAATTTCTCGTCTGTAGCACGTCATCTTCGTAATGTAGCAATTTTAATGGCCATTAGCGTAGTTAATCTAGTGTTCTCTATACCGAAAACAAAAGTAACCATTTTGTATCTTCCGCTCAAAGAATCGTTTGATTCAGCGATTCCCAGTGGCTACCGTATACTATCACCCGATTGGCTATGACCAACTTAAACGAATTGCCAGTACCGCTGACACTGTATTTTCCTCTTAACTGAACTTACAATATGACGTGTATAGTCGCGACATTCCCAGGTATGAAAAGTACTTCTGTTAATGGTTGTAGTAACACTAGTACGTCTAGCGGCAAAAAAGCGAGCCATCGGCTTAATCGTACTTTCGGTGACCGTAGTATTATCCTGCTTTTTTTTAATTGTCATGTTAGATACGGACGAAAATATAATCTCGAATTCTGCGTGGTCATAAAAGTCTTCACGTTCGGACTTTTATCACCAACGGAAGTTCATATAAAGTGAATAATGATCTACCTTTGTTTTCGTCTTCATTTTCAACTCAAAGTTGTGGTTACGGGCTGAGCTGTAGTGCAGTTTGTCGTTTAGGTGAGTTTGGAAGGCACATACAGTTGCGAGACTTTTTTTTTAACGGGTGGTCGCAGGACGTTATATACAACGCTGGGAAAACTTCAAAGCCGACTATGTCCGTAAATCTATAAAAAACATTAAGAACAACCTATTTCTCTACACTTTTAACCATGTTACACGCGCGTGTTTCATTACGGAACAAAAAACAACCTTAGTCATTTTCATACCGCGCATAACAGTGCTACAATCAGAGAACAAGGCTGCAAAAGTAGTGACCGTACCTGATTTTTTAAATAAAATCTACGTAGCTAAAGCGAGATTGAGAAAAAAGTAATTTCCAAGAATGATTGCTTATCCATGTTGCAGTGTCCGCACGATACAAATCCAACGTGCGATCGTAAATCGATCATGCGACTCTGGTGGCAGGCGTTATGAGTTAGTTTAGGGTGGTCGCTACAGCAACGATAAAAGAAGAGCGGTGAAAAAAATACTTATAATTGAAAAGGAGACGACTTACCTTACTCGATGTTGGTGTTGTCATCATGTGAAAGTCCATTACAGTGGTCTGGATGGATAGTCTGGAGGAAGCATGTATTCTTCCTGATACTCGTTCGTTTCCCACACTGTCCGCAATGAAATTGTAAACGGTATTTCAGCATCGAAACTGTTCTTACAGAGTTTTACACACTTCGCACCACCACAGTCTACACAGTCCCTTCTTTTTGTCATCCGGTAGTAATCTATATTTGCGACAAAAAGTCGAACAATTTTCTACGCTGGATAAACATGGAATTAGATTTTTCCATGTGAGAGAATCCGTCTAAGGACATCCCACTCACTAACGACATATATCGTTTGGGATTACCTAACAACTCACAAATAATTCCCGGAAGTATGTAATTTACAGCAAGTAAGGGAACGACGGAAAACAGATAAAAATGACGATCACAAATAATTGATCACAACGCCCGCCACCAGGATCGCATGATCGATTTACGATCGCACGTTCGATATGTATCGTTTGGACACCGCAACTTCGATAGGCAATCACTCTTGGAAATTACCCATGGTTTTCCAGATTATCCATCCAGACCACCGTAATGGACTTTCACATGACGACAACACCAACGACAAGTAAGGTGTCTCCTTTGCAATTACAAGTATTTTTGTAACGCTTTTCTTTTGTCGTTGCTGTAGCGACCACCATAAACTAACTAAGGGTAGATGACACATTAGTAACCAATGGGCATAGTGTGGCAAATCTATTTAACAAGTACTTTATATCCGTTACTGATAAAATAGGATTGACAGGATCAGTAAATAATGTCCTTGAATATCTGAAACTAGCCTTTACAAATAGCTTCAGGTACATGAATATATCACTCACGTCACCAAATGAAATAAGTTCCATAATACAATCTTTAAAAACAAAGCATTCTAGTGGTTACAATGAAATATCAACAAAGTTAATTAAGGCATGTTCTCGTGAGTTTAGTACAATTCTGAGTTGCTTGTGTAACCAGTCAATTATAACTGGGACATTTCCTGACTGGCTAAAATATGCAGATGTTAAGCCTCTATTCAAGATGGGGGATAGAGAGATACCATCAAACTACAGGCCGATTTCAGTTTTGCCAGCATTCTCAAAAATTTTAGAAAAAGTAATGTACAGGCAGCTTCTCAACTATCTGACCACAAATAACATATCATCAAAACACGGTTTGGATTTCTGAAGGGTTCTGATATTGAGAACGCTATTTACACCTACAATGGAAATGTACTTAATTCATTAAATAACAAGTTACAAGCAGCAGGTATTTTCTGTGATTTATCAAAGGCATTTGATTGTCTGAACCACAACATTCTTTTAAATAAATTAGAATTCTATGGTGTCACGTGCAGTGCTGCAAAATGGTTCAAGTCATACCTCGCTAACAGGAAACAGTGTAAGGGACCAGCGAATTAAGTCATCAGTCATCATCAGAATGGGAAGAAATTACATGTGGTGTCCCACAAGGATCCATCTTAGGGCCATTGCTTTTTCTTGTGTACATTAATGATCTCTCATCAGTTACACTGCCAGAAGCAGAGTTCGTTTTGTTTGCAGATGACACAAGTATTGCTATAAATAGTATGTCGAGGGTAGTTCTAGAATGATCTGCTAATGGTATTATCTTGGATATTAATAAATGGCTTAAAGCCAACTCACTGAAATTAAACTTCCAAAAGACTCACTATATGCAATTCAGAACCTATAAGAGGTTTCCACCCAGCATATGCATAAAGTATGAAGAAGAGCAGATAGAAGAAGTTGACAGTCTTAAATTCCTGGGATTACAACTTCATAATAAATTCAGTTGGGAGCAGCACACCACAGAACTGCAGAAACGTCGTAACAAATCTGTATTTGCAATTCGAGTGTTAGCAGACATAGGCGACATAAAAATGAAACAGCTTGCATACTTTGCCTACTTTCATTCAATAATGTCATATGGTACAATATTTTGGGGTAACTTTTCAAGTCAAATAAAAGATATCAGAGTCCAAAAGCGTGTAATACGTATTATTTGTGGAGTAAATTCACGGATGTCCTGTAGAAACCTCCCCAAAGAACTGGGTATACTAACTACTGTCTCTCAATATATTTACTCCTCAATGAAATTTGTGGTAAGTAATATATCTCTTTTTCCAACAAACAGCTCAGTTCATACATACAATATGAGGAACAAAAATGATCTGCACAAGGACTTAAAAGCACTTACTTTAGTTCAAAAAGGGGTCCACTACTCAGGAACACTCATCTTCAATAATTTGCCAGCAAACATAAAAAATTTAGTTACAAATAAAGATCAGTTTAAAAGGAGCCTGAAAGACTTACTAGTGGCCAACTCCTTCTACTCCACTGACGAATATTTTAATAGAAACAAATGACGAGAATGTTGTTAACTAGGGGCCCGACGGCACAGAATATCACCTAAGTTTATAGAATGAAATTTTCACTCTACAGCAGAGTGTGCGCTGATATGAAACTTCCTGGCAGATTAAAACTGTGTGCCGGACCGAGACTCGAACTCGGGACCTTTGCCTTTCGTGGGCAAGTGCTCTACCAACTGAGCTACCCAAGCGCGACTCACGCCCCGTCCTCACAGCTTTACTTCTGCCAGTACCTCGTCTCCTACCTTCCAAACTTTACAGAAGCTCTCCTGTCAACCTTGCAGAACTAGCACTCCTGAAAGAAAGGATATTGCGGAGACATGGCTTAGTCACAGCCTGGGGGATGTTTCTAGAATGAAATTTTCACTCTACAGCGGAGTGTGCGCTGATATGAAACTTCCTGGCAGATTAAAACTGTGTGCCGGACCGAGACTCGAACTCGGGACCTTTGTCTTTCGCGGGCAAGTGCTCTACCAAATGATCAGACGAGGTACTGGCAGAAGTAAAGCTGTGAGGAGAGGGCGTGAGTCATGCTTGGGTAGCTCACTGGTACAGCACTTGCCCGCGAAAGCAAAGGTCCCGAGTTCGAGTCTTGGTCTGGCACACATTTTTAATCTGCCAGGAAGTACCACCTATGTGTATTTACGAAGCATCAGAGATAACGAACGAATAGTGTAATAGGCTATCCACACACGACTAACGATTTGTGGAGATCACTTTTCGTAATTTATGACGCGAATCATTACCGACAGCAGCACACAATGGAAGATCTGTGGACAGGATAAGTACAGTTTTACCACATTGTGATACATACATTATGGCTCCTCACCTTCCCATATCTCATATCCCCCACAGTGGCGCGCCGTTAGAACCCACTCCTTGGCCACGATGCTGCCGGAACAGTGCCAGACGTCGGTATGTTCCCTGACCTGCATGTAAATGGCGAAGGGGTACACACCGATGTGAGTCTGGAAGCCTCCAAATATTCTGCACTCCGGATGTCTGTGCCTCTTCCCCGCGCGACGCCACCGCTCCCATGCTTCCTTGCCCTTCCGTATTTCCTCCGGCGTGTTGAGACCGCAGTGAACCAACGCGACGGTAGCGCACCACGCGGCTAACCAGCACACTTGCACTGTGTTCCAGTGGTGTGCTGCTCGAAGCTTCATTGGGAAATTTCCGGTGGTACCTCCCGCGCAGAGGTACCATCAAATATTGTCGTAATATAATTTCGTCTCATATGAGTCTAAAGTAGCATTTTAACTCGAACTGCTTTTATATGTGAAGCTGAATTTAGAATGAAAACCTGACAGCATGTCGTACTGTTTAATGTAACAGTTAATCTTTTGAAGAGACGTGGGATTTTGTTTACGGTGCAGACAACACTGCCATCGTATATCCTCAGTTGTTAATCGATAGTCAGATGCGTCACTGCTGCTTACTGCGAAGTTTAATCTTTGGCGATCATACAAAGCAATATCTACGCTAAGCGATGAGAGAGTATCTTTGGTGCGAAATCTAAAATTAATTCTGTAACTGTAATTTTTTTTAAATCATGATCAGAGGAGTCTTGAAATTATTAAATATGGAGTACTTGACCGTCATAAAATAATTAACGTAACAGTGGAGGGAGTAACATCTTCATAGCTGTAGCTTGCATGATTATTTCGTTTATGTCCGGTCAATGCCAATATATAGGGTGTCCATAATTGAAGTTCCAGTTTTAAAACTCTGTATAAAGAGAACCACTGCTCAGAATCTACATCTTCATCGGTACTCTGCAAATCACATTTAAGTGCCTGGTAGAGGGTTCATCAAACCACCTTCACAATAATTCGCTATTATTCCAAACTCTCACAGCGCGGGGAAAAGACGAACACCTATATCTTTCAGTGTGAGCTCTGATTTCCCTTATTTTATTTTGATGATCGTTTCTCCCGACGTAGGTCGCATCAACAAAATATTTTCGCATTCGTAGGAGAAACTGGTGACTGAAATTTCGTGAGAAGATTCGGCCGCAACGTCCATAGCTCGTGGTCTTGCGGTAGCGTTCTTGCTTCCCGCGCAGGGGGTCCCGGGTTCGATTACCGGCGGGGTCAGCCTCGTGATGACTGGGTGTTGTGTATTCTTCATCATCGTTGACTCGCAAGTCACCGAAGTGGCGTCAACTGAAAAGGACTTGCAATACGGCGGCCGAACTTCCCCCCATGGGGCCTCCCGGCCGACAATGCCATATGATCATTTCATTTTTTTCCGCCGCAACGAAAAACGCCTTTGTTTTAACAATGCCACTCCAATCCTGAATCATTTCAGTGACACTCTCGCCCCTATTTTGCGATAGTACAGAACGTGCTGCCCTTCCTTGAACTTTCTCGATGTACTCCACAATCCCGTCTGGTAAGGATCCCACACCGCTCAGCAGTAATCCAAAAGAGGACGGACAAGCGTAGTGTAGGCGGTCACTTTAGTAGATCTGTTACATGTTCTAAGTTTTCTGCCAATAAAACGCAGTCTTTGGTTTCCCTTCCCCACAACATTTTCTATGCGTTCCTTCATAAGTGTGAAGGAACGTAATTGTAATTCCTGCACTACAGCTCAGCCCATAACCACAACTTTGAGTTGAAAATGAAGACGAAAACAAAAGTAGATCATTATTCACTTTATATGAACTTCCGTTGGTGATAAAAGTCCGAACGTGAAGACTTTTATGACCACGCAGAATTCGAGATTATATTTTCGTCCGTATCTAACATGACAATTAAAAAAAAGCAGGATAATACTACGGTCACCGAAAGTACGATTAAGCCGATGGCTCGCTTTTTTGCCGCTAGACGTACTAGTGTTACTACAACCATTAACAGAAGTACTTTTCATACCTGGGAATGTCGCGACTATACACGTCATATTGTAAGTTCAGTTAAGAGGAAAATACAGTGTCAGCGGTACTGGCAATTCGTTTAAGTTGGTCATAGCCAATCGGGTGATAGTATACGGTAGCCACTGGGAATCGCTGAATCAAACGATTCTTTGAGCGGAAGATACAAAATGGTTACTTTTGTTTTCGGTATAGAGAACACTGGATTAACTACGCTAATGGCCATTAAAATTGCTACATTACAAAGATGACGTGCTACAGACGAGAAATTTAGTTGAATTTACGGTCTTTAGATTTGACTGATTTATCATGTAACCGAAGTTTACTGGATTCCTTTTAGCATTCACGTGGATGACTTCACACTTTTCATTATATAGGGTCAAGTGCCTATTTCTGCACCACACAGATGTCTTTTCTAAATTGTTTTGCAATTTGTTTTGATGTTATGGTGACGTGACTAGACGATAAACGACGGCATCATCTGTAAACAACCTAAGACGGCCTCTCAGATTATCGTTTATATAGATAAGGAACAGCAAAGGGTCTATAACACTTATTTTGGGAAAAGCCAGAAATCACCTCTGTTTTACTCGCTTTCCGTCAATTACTACGAACTGTGAAATCTCTGATAGGAAACCAGGAATCCAGTCACATAATTGAAACGTTCCATAAGCACTTAATTTCTCTACAAGCCGCTTGAGTGGTACAGTGTCAAAAGTGTTCCAGAAATCTAGAAATGGCCGGCCGAAGTGGCGGAGCGGTTCTAGGCGCTTCAGCCTGGTACCGCGTGACCGCTACGGTCGCAGGTTCGAATCCTGCCTCGGGCATGGATGTTTGTGATGTCCTTAGGTTAGTTAGGTTTAAGTAGTTCTGAGTTCTAGGGGACTGATGACCTCAGATGTTAAGTCCCATAACGCTCAGAGCCATTTGAACCATTTTTGAAATCTAGAAATACGGAATCAATTTGAAATATTTTGTCAATAGCACGGAACACTTCATGTGAGAAAAGAGCAAGTTGTGTTTCACGAGAGCGATGTTTTCTAAATTAATGTTGACTGTGTGTCAACAGACCGTTTTCTTCGAGGTAATTCATAATGTTCGAACACAATATATGTTCCAAAATCCCGCTGCATATCGACGTTAATGAAATGAGCCTGTAATTTACTGGAGTATTTCTACTACCTGTCTTGAATACTGGTGTGACCTGTGCAACTTTCCTGTCTTTGGGTACGGATGATTCGTCGAGTAAATTGTTGTGCATGATTGTTCAGTATGGAGTTATTGTTTTAGCATATTCTGAAAGGAACCTGACTGGTATTCACTCTGGACCGGGAGACTTGCTTTTGTTAAGTGATCTAAGTTGATTTACTACTGCAAGGATATCTACTTCTATGTTACTCATGTTGGCAGCTGTTCTTGATTCGGATTTTGGGTCATTTACTTCGTATTCGTTGGTGAAGGAATTTCGGAAGGTTGTATTATTAACTCTGCTTTGGCAGCACTGTCATCGATAGAACTTCCGTTCCTATCTCGAAGAAAGGGCATTGATTGTGTCTTGTCGCTAGCATACACTATTGGCCATTAAAATTGCTACACCACGAAGATGACGTACTACAGATGCGAAATTTAACCGACAGGAAGAAGATGCTGTGATATGCAAATTATTAGCTTTTCAGAGCATTCACACAAGGTTAGCGCCGGTGGCGACACCTACAACGTGCTGACATGAGGAAAGTTTCCAACCGATTTCTCATACGCAAACAGCAGTTGACCGGAGTTGCCTGGTGAAACGTTGTTGTGATGCCTCGTGTAAGGAGGAGAAATCCGTACCATCACGTTTCCGACTTTGATAAAGGTCTGATTGTAGCCTATCGCGATCGCACCATTGCTGCTCGCGTTGGTCGAGATCCAATGACTGTTAGTAGAATATGCAATCGGTGCATTCAGGAGGGTAATACGGAACGCCGTGCTGGATCCCAACGGCATCGTATCACTAGCAGTCGAGATGACAGGCATCTTTTCCGCATGGCTGTAACGGATCGAGCAGCCGCGTCTCGATCCCTGAGTCAACACATGGGGACGTTTGCAAGACAACAACAGTCTGCACGAACAGTTCGACGACGTTTGCAGCAGCATGGACTATCAGCTCGGAGACCATGGCTGCGATTACCCTTGACGCTGCATCACAGACTACGATGGTGTACTCAACGACGAACCTGGGTGCACGAATGGCAAAACGTCATTTTTTCGGAGGAATGCAGGTTCTGTTTACAGCATCATGATGGTCGCACCTAAGACTGATGACCTCAGAAATTAAGTCCCATAGTGCTCAGAGCCGTTTGAACCATTTTGAACTAACCCCTATACCAACTCCCCTTCATCAAAATAATATCGCAGTTTTAAAACTAATTATTAAATTCATTGATAAATGCAATCTTAATCTGTAAATCGCCAAAATATTGAGAAATCGCTATATATGATCTTAAGGCCAAAAGCGATAATTGGTAAATAAATAAATAAATAAAAACTATGCTCACTCCATAGAAATTCCTACCCATGAATGGGACCAGGACCAAAGATGTTCCACCCTCCCATGCCAGAGATGATACTCTGTAGAATGCAGTGCTGGCGTCAGTCGACGATATACAGAGAGTAAACAATAAATAACGTGTTGTTGCCTCCGATATTTACAAAATTCTGTGTAGCGCTTATGCCGGCAATAAGTTTGTGGTTTTGTGGAGAAGAGTGAGATAAATCGTATCGGCGAGTCTGCTCATATATTCAGTTTGGAAAGCGCATCGATCATAAAATTTTAGAGTGACATCGAATGCAATTTATACGTGGCAGTCTCTATAAAAATAGCATCGGTTGAAGCCAATGGTGGCAAAACTCTTTTAATGTTTTTGTCGGTCGTCCGAGAACGAAACTTGCCGTAATATCCGAACAAAAGGTATCGTGCGTCATACATGTGGCGGCATGGAGCTAGTGCATCGAGTCGTCGTGTGGAGCTCTGTCGTCGTGTTGATCCGGTGCGGCCTTAACACGCCGGAGGAACTGCGGGTGGGGAGGCAAGCCATCGAAAGCTGGCGCTCCACGAAGAAAGACGCCGCTTGGCCTGGTGACAGGCTGTTCGGCGGATTCGCGCCCCACGTCGGCACCTACCCCTTTGCCGTCTTCATCATAGGTATGGAGCCTGGCAGGACCTGGGAATGCTCGGGCAGTGTATTGGCGCCCCAGTGGATCCTAACCGCGGCGCACTGCATGGGCCTCTCGCAATATTGGTATGGTGAGTACTCCTCTAGACGCACCTTTATACCCAGAAAGAATATTTGGGTCTAGTGAAGCAGGGGATACAACCCGCCGGTTTGACCGATGACGTCATACATTAGTCATAGATAGTAATGCCTTCACTTCGAGGCATAGATAATAAAACAGTTGTGTGTTCCGGATAAGCGCTATCATTGTACATTAAAATTATTTGCAATGAGATTGAGGTAATTTGGAGTATTAGTTTGTTATTGTAGCATAATTTATACTGTCTTATTTTCGTTTATAGGAATGGATTTGTCTGTTTGTGGGTATGTAATTTTAGTTACTGTCTGTCTAGGCCAGCTTCGGTTATTCCCCAATATTTCCGTGTGGTAAGTTCACTTTTCCATTTGCTTCTTTCACTGTATTTCACTATTTTGACACATTTCACTTTCTTAGTCCACCAATATGTATATTTCGTGTTGTGAAGTATGTAATAGAAATTTCTCAGCTGTCGATCTTCTTCCGTTTCCCAGCACTAGTATCAGTACGACATTTTCGAATGCCAAATAAAATTTGTATCACGTCCTTCACTTCGCCTTAACATTGACGACACAACTAAAATTTGTATCCCGTCCTTCACTTCGCCTTTACACTGACACTATATATGTAATTGGCGAGCAAGATACAAATGTTGCGCATAGCTATATAGCTCAAGTAACGAATGGGATACTATTAGCGTCCGAGGCAACAAGAAAACTGTACCCCATAGTGAAGTACGGGATACAAATTCTACATGTGTCGTCTTCTTGTCTCCGTGTAGACTCAGTTGTGGTACAGGTCGCAAATGTAACTTAGAGCCTATTTCCACCTTTTCGTTACCAGTGTACATATATAGAGGTCAACGGAAGTCTGGTATACATATATTACATACGTAGGTCCTTCTGTCATCAGTAGTACTGATATGTACGTAAGAAAGGACTGTTAGCAATAGCGGAGACAAAATAAAAAACACATCTACAATTTGTATCCCGTGCTCCACTTTCGGTTTACTGAAGCGGAGGATACATCGTTCAAGTGAAGAACAGGACAGTAATGCTAGTGAAAACGAAGAAATCGACTTACGACGAACTCGTGTTCTGTACTGTACTTAAGCAACACACTTCGAGTGAGCTTTTAATTTGTATCCGGTGTTTCATTTACGGTTTAGTGAAGCAGGGGATACATAGTTCAGGTGAACAACAGGACAGCAATGCTAGTTGAAACTAAGAAATCGACGTACGCTGAACTTGTATCCCGTACTGCACTTACGCAATACAGTTCTAAAGAGTTTCGAGATACAACTGACATACATGTAACGTGATGTATTCTTTGCTAGTAATATATTTCATTCATTTCTTTCCGTTGTATTTTGCGGAGAAATACTAAGATACAAACACGCGATATCGTTAACGTGAAAATACTCCTGGTCCTTATATATGTGAAGTACAGTTTTTCTCTCTTGCATTCCTTTGTTTCTGAACATTCTTCTCAGCTCTTTCATCTTTGTAATCCATGGTCTCTGTCCTATTCAGACATCATTGGTCAAAGTTGACGGGTTGTATCCCCTGCTAAACTAGACCCGAATATTTACCTAAATTCGGTAATTTCCAAGAATGATGGCCTATCGAAGCTGGAACGCTCCAAACGATACATATCGAAGTTTCGATAGTAAATCGATCATGGAGGTCTCGTAGCGCGCGTTACGAGTATGTTTCAAGTTGTCGCTAGAGAACGACAAAAGAAAAGCGTTAGAGAAGCACTGGTAAATTGAAAGGAGCCGACTTGGTCGCCGTCGGTGTTATCGTCTTGTGAGAGTCCGCTCGATGTATAAGCTGCAGGGACAACTACCTTCGACTTTCCCCTGGAGACGCAAGTTGTGAAAGTATAGGTACTGGACGGCCTTCTCTTTTTATGGTTGACTTGACAGACTTCCACAGGCGTTCTATGTTCTGGGTATGGACACTGGCATCATCTGAAGAGACAAACTCGACAGAGTGGTTCACAAATTCGTGCTCGCACCCTTCAGCTTTGAGACTCTGGTATGACTGAAACCCGTCGGTGATGACTTTTGTTCCTGGCAATATGAAATGCTTTATAAGACCCACTAGAGTCCCCTTACCTCGCGACAATACCCTGACAACGAAACATTTGCATGACTCCCTTTCTATGCCACCAAAAACCCAAATATGATCTACCACAGTTTTAGTAGGCCGCCCTCTCTGATTCTTTCGCCTAGCAATGTGAGACTCGCCTACTTCCACTATTTTATGCAGTCCACCAATTGGCACACTGTTGTTTCTCACTACGAGGTGCATTCAAGTTCTAAGACCTCCGATTTTTTTTTTCTAATTAACTACTCACCCGAAATCGATGAAACTGGCGTTACTTCTCGACGTAATCGCCCTGCAGACGTACACATTTTTCACAACGCTGACGCCATGATTCCATGGCAGCGGCGAAGGCTTCTTTAGGGGTCTGTTTTGACCACTGGAAAATCGCTGAGGCAATAGCAGCACGGCTGGTGAATGTGCGGCCACGGAGAGTGTCTTTCAAAAGTCACTAGGAGCCAGGTCAGGTGAGTAGGGAGCATGAGGAATCACTTCAAAGTTGTTATCACGAAGAAACTGTTGCGTAATGTTAGCTCGATGTGCGGGTGCGTTGTCTTGGTGAAACAGCGCACGCGCAGCCCTTCCCGGACGTTTTTGTTGCAGTGCAGGAAGGAATTTGTTCTTCAAAACATTTTCGTAGGATGCACCTGTTACCGTAGTGCCCTTTGGAACGCAATGGGTAAGGATTACGCCCTCGCTGTCCCAGAACATGGACACCATCATTTTTTCAGCACTGGCGGTTACCCGAAATTTTTTTGGTGGTGGTGAATCTGTGTGCTTCCGTTGAGCTGACTGGCGCTTTGTTTCTGGATTGAAAAATGGCATCCACGTCTCATCCATTGTCACAACCGACGAAAAGAAAGTCCCATTCATGCTGTCGTTGCGTGTCAACATTGCTTGGCAACATGCCACACGGGCAGCCATGTGGTCGTCCGTCAGCATCCGTGACACCCACCTGGATGACACTTTTCGCATTTTCAGGTCGTCATGCAGGATTGTGTGCACAGAACCACAGAAATGCCAACTCTGGAGGCGATCTGTTCAACAGTCATTCGGCGATCCCCCAAAACAATTCTCTCCACTTTCTCCATCGTGTCGTCAGACCGGCTTGTGCGAGCCCGAGGTTCTTTTGGTTTGTTGTCACACGTTGTTCTGCCTTCATTAAACTGTCGCACCCACGAACGCACTTTCGACACATCCATAACTCCATCACCACATGTCTCCTTCAACTGACGATGAATTTCAGTTGGTTTCACACCAAGAAAATTCAGAAAACGAATTATTGCACGCTGTTCAAGTAAGGAAAACGTCGCCATTTTAAATATTTGAAACAGTTCTCATTCTCGCCACTGGCGGTAAAATTCCATCTGCCGTACGGTGCTGCCATCTCTGGGACATATTGACAATGAACGCGGCCTCATTTCAAAACAATGCGCATGTTTCTATCTCTTTCCAGTCCGGAGAAAAAAAATCGGAGGCCTTAGAACTTGAATGCACCTCGCATGACGTAGCACACTTCTCGGCAAAATCCGAAGTAATCACAGACGGTATTCGCCGATAGCCCAGTTTCTGATGCTGTGGCTTGCGGAGTGTAATCACGAGTCCAGCACGACACGAGAATTATGCTCGTCTCAATCGATAATTTAGAGGACTCGAACCACGTATTTTTCCTGATGCTGGTTCGCTTTCCACAAAGCCTGCAATGAAATTGCAATGGAATCTCGGTGTCCGCACTCCTCTTACGCAGTTTCACAGACTTGGCAGCACCAAAGTCAGTACAGTCTCTCGTGACTTCGTCGGGCAGAAATCCATGTTTCCGGGAAAAAGTCAAACATTTGTCTACACTGCTCATGCATGGGATGAGAGTTCTCCATGTGAGGCAATCCGCAGACGAAACTTGAGAAGCAGCACTCATTACACTCGCTATGAAGGGAAAATGTCACAAACAATTATGGCCGGAACGTAATTTACTGAAACTGAAGAAACAACGCAAAACTGATACAAATGACGATCACAAGTAATTTATTATAACGCACGCCACGAGACCTCCATAATCGATTTACTACCGCAACTTCGATATGTATCTCAAGTTGGCTAATAAATGCTAGTGCCCGATTCCACTCGTCGGCTTTGACCAATGACGTCATACCTCAGCCCAAGACACGAGATAGAGGTGCTATTTTAGCACGGAGCTAAGAAAACGAGGCAATTGTCATTATGTCTCAAACTTGAAGCCAACGTCCGCTGTCTTATATAGCTCAAAACATTGATTGACTGATTAATTGATTTTAACAGAGGAGCTAGAACAGCTTAGGTCTGACCCGCCACTGCCCGCACCGAAACTAGTTTTGTTGTGCGGTATCGCTCCCTGTATATCTAGTAAAGCCAAGCAGTGCCCTTAAATAGTGCAAGGAGCCCCTCTACCAGTTTTTTGTTAGACACAATTTTTTCAGGTCTAGTTCTCCCGAAGATTCTTATCTTTTACTCTCCAATGCCATGCATTCAAAGCTTAGGTGTGATACAGTTTCTTCACCCTCATCACAGATCCTACATCTAGGGTCCTCTTCCGTTATGCCCATTGTGTTAAGTGTGTTTTAGCGGCCGGAGTGGCCGAGCGGTTCTAGGCGCTACAGTCTGGAACCGAGCGACCGCTACGGCCGCAGGTTCGAATCCTGCCTCGGACATGGATGTGTGTGATGTCCTTAGGTTAGTTAGGTTTAATTAGTTCTAAGTTCTAGGGGACTGATGACCTCAGATGTTAAGTCCCATAGTGCTCAGAGCCATTTGAACCATTTGTAGGTTTTTTTTTAAATTCCCATGGCCGGTCATCAGTCCAATCATGAATTTGATCTCTTTCCTGTTCAATCCCATGGCTTGGGCATCACTACCTTACCATGTTTTTGTTTATGGACCTTGGTCCAATACCCTACGTGCTGTTTCCTAAGCCAGTTCCGTAGTTCTAATTTGATCATAGCCTTGGTGATTGTCAGGACAGGTTCCGGTCCAATAAATGGAGTTGTTGCCCCCATCCTAGCCAATCTATCGGCTTGTTCATTACCACAGATCCCTGAGTGGCCAGGGACCCACACTAGGTTCAACCTATTGCTTCCCCCTAGCTCCACCAGAGCCCTGTGGCAATCTGCAGCAATCTTAGATCTTGTTGCAGGAGCTGCCAATGATTTCAGGGCTGTCTGAATAGATCAAAACATTAGATTCAACGCGTGGTTCACCGCAGTGATACTTCTCCGTGATGTCACTCTGACGTGCCGTGACAAGTTTCGACCGTTGGCGATATCTGTTGACTTTTTTGGTCGTATCCCAAACAACATCTGGTGCTTTATGTGGAGACGTAGTTGTTTCACCAAAAAATCGTGGTTGCTTCGTTTACAGGTGTGCTAATCAATCCAGCCGTAATCTAATGTTTAAAGATATCACATTTCATTCATAAGTGGAACCGTTGAAGCAATATTTTCTTTAATATACAGGGGACAGGGAAAACAATGCGAACACTTATACTTACTTGGGAATGGTTTGTTAATAAGGGGTTGGAACCCCGTTTGCCCATAATACAGCTATGATTCTTCTTGGAATACTGACATACAATGATTGTATAGTCCCCAATGGAATGTTATGCCGTTATTCGATCACAGCCACTTCTGCCTCCTGTATTGACGGTAATTTCCAAGAATGATTGCCTATCGAAGTCGCGGGGTCCAAACGATACATATCGAACGTGAGATCGTACGAGGCTCATGCAACTATGGTGGCGGGCGTTATGAGTATGTTTACCGTGGTCAGTAAAGCAATGACAAAAGAATTGCGTTACAAAAATACCTGCAATTGCAAAGGAGACGACTTACCTTACTCGTCGTCGGTGTTGTCCTCATGTGAAAGTCCATTACGGTGGTCTGTATGGATAATTTGGAAGAGTCGAACTATGTATTCTTCCTGATACTCGTTCGTTTTCCGCACTGTCCGCATTGAAATTGTAACAGTATTTCAGCATCGAAACTGTTCTTACGAAGTTTTACACACTTCGCACCACCACAGTCTACATAGTCCCTTCTTCCCTCGTCTAGTAGTACTCCATATTTGCGACAAAGAGTCAAACAATTTTCTGCGCTGGATAAACGTAGAATTAAATTTTCAAATGTGACAGAATACGCCGAAGAAACATCAAGAACACCAGACATCCAACTCACTAACGATATAATTCGTCAGGGCTTCCCTAGCAACTCACAAATACACTACTGGCCATTAAAATTGCTACAGCACGAAGATGACGTGCTACAGACGCGAAATTTAACCGACAGGAAGAAGATGCTGTGATATGCAAATTATTAGCTTTTCAGAGCATTCACACAAGGTTGGCGCCGATGGCGACACTTAAAACGTGCTGACATGAGGAGAGTTTCCAACCGATTTCTCATACACAAACAGCAGTTGACCGGCGTTGCCTGGTGAAACGTTGTTGTGATGCCTCGTGTACGGAGCAGAAATGCGTAACATCACGTTTCCGCCATTGATAAAGGTCGGATTGTAGCGTATCGCGATTGCGGTTTATTGTACCGCGACATTGCTGCTCGCGTTGGTCGAGATCCAATGACAGTTACCAGAATATGAAATCGGTAGGTTCAGGAGGGTAATACGGAACGCCGTGCTGGATCCCAACGGCCTGGTATCACTAGCAGTCGAGATGACAGGCATCTTATCCGCATGTCTGTAACGGATCGTGTAGCCGCGTCTCGATCCCTGAGTCAACAGATGGGGACGTTTGCAAGACAACAACCATTTGCACGAACAGTTTGACGACGTTTGCAGCAGCATGGACTATCAGCTTAGAGACCATGGCTGCGGTTAGCCTTGACGCTGCACCACAGACAGGAGCACCTGCGATGGTGTACTCAACGACGAACCTGGGTGTACTAATGGCAAAACGTCATTTTTTCGGATGAATCCAGGTTCTGTTTACAGCTTCATTGGGAATTTTGCGCTGATTCCTCCTGCGTAGAGGTACTATCAAATATTGTGCTAATACAAGGTCGTCACACAATACTCTAGAGCAGCATTTCAACTCGAGCTCCTTGTAGAAGCGGAGATGAAGTTAGAATCGAAACCTAACAGCATGTCATAGTGTTTCATGCATCGTTTAATCTTTTGAGGAGACGTGGGATTTTGTTTACCGTGGAAGACAAGACTGTCATCATATACCGTCATTTGTTAATCGAACGTCAGATGCTTAACTGCTGCCTACTGTGATGTCTAATCTTTGGCGTCTACACAAGGCAATATCTCTGCTGCGCACTGCGAGAATATCTTTGGTGCGAAAATGGGAATTAATTCTGTAACTATGATACATCTGCATCTACATACATACTCCGCAATCCACCATACGGTGCGTGGCGGAGGGTACCTCGTACCACAACTAGCATCTTCTGTCCCTGTTCCACTCCCAAACAACGAGGGAAAAATGACTGCCTATATGCCTCTGTACGAGCCCTAATCTCTCTTATTTTATCTTTGTGGTCTTTCCGCGAAATGTAAGTTGGCGGCAGTAAAATTGTACTGCAGTCAGCCTCAAATGCTGGTTCTCTAAATTTCCTCAGTAGCGACTCACGAAAAGAAGGCCTCCTTTCCTCTAGAGACTCCCACCCGAGTTCCTGAAGCATTTCCGTAACACTCGCGTGATGATCAAACCTACCAGTAACAAATGTAGCAGCCCGCCTCTGAATTGCTTCTATGTCCTCCCTCAATCCGACCTGATAGGGATTCCAAACGCTCGAGCAGTACTCAAGAATAGGTCGTATTAGTGTTTTATAAGCGGTCTCCTTTACAGATGAACCACATCTTCCCAAAATTCTACCAATGAACCGAAGACGACTATCCGCCTTCCCCACAACTGCCATTACATGCTTGTCCCACTTCATAATGCTCTGCAATGTTACGCCCAAATATTTAATCGACGTGACTGTGTCAAGCGCTACACTACTAATGGAGTATTCAAACATTACAGGATTCTTTTTCCTATTCATCTGCATTAATTTACATTTATCTGTATTTAGAGTTAGCTGCCATTCTTTACACCAATCACAAATGCTGTCCAAGTCATCTTGTATCCTCCTACAGTCACTCAACGACGACTCCTTCCCGTACTCCACAGTATCATCAGCAAACAGCCGCACATTGCTATCCACTCTATCCAAAAGATCATTTATGTACGAGGGTTATTCCAAAAGTAAGGTCCGATCGGTCGCGAAATGGAAACGACTATGAAAATCCGATAAAGCTTTGCACAGATGTGTTGGGTAGTGTCTCTAGTATAACCCCAGTTAGCATCACGTCGCTCTTCTCATTTCTGAGCTCGCAGTGAGTGCGTAAAGATGTCTAGAAAATAGTGTCTGCCGCCAAGTACGAGGGCCTGGTGAGAAATTTCGCCTGAAGCTATGCAGCCAACATTACATAACTGTCGTGCTGTTTCGTCTTCACGACAATTCTCAGCCGCATTCTGCAGGGGCAATGAAGATGCTCCTGCATCGTTTTCAAATGGAAATGTTAGATTACCCACAATACAGTCCGCAATTGTCTCCCCCTGAGTTTCATCTCTGGTCACATGAACCGCTGTCTTTGAAGACAACATTTTGACACAGACAACGAGGTGTAGGCCAGCGTGGAGAATTGGCGGAAAGCACTGGCGGCTGCCTTCTATGATGAGGCTATTGAAAAGTTGGTACAACGCTATGACAAAAGTCTAAGTCAGAACGGCGACTACGTAGAGAAGTAGCTGAAAGGTGTAGCTAATTGTTACAAGTAAAACATTTCTGATGTTCACTGTGGTTTCAATTTGGCAATCAATCGGACCTTACTTTTGGAATAACCCTCGTAGATAGAAAACAACAACAACGGACCTACCACACTTCCCTAGGTCACTCCATATGATACCCTCACCTCCGATGAACACTCACCATCGAGGACACGTACTGGGTTCTATTACTTAAGAAGTCTTCGAGCCACTCACATACTTGGGAACCAATCCCATATGCTCGTACCTTAGTTAGGAGTCTACAGTGGGGGCACCGAGTCCATCGCTTTCCGGAAGTCAAGGAACATGGCATCCATCTGATACCCTACATCCATGGTTAGCAATATATGTGTTGGTTGCCATCACTAATGGTTTCGGTATAGCAGTTCGTACATGAATATTCGCTTTATGGATAAGAAAATAAGAATAAGAAGAAGAATAAATAAATAAGAAAAAGACTAAAGTGATGGTGAGTGGCGCCCTGAACTACAATGAACCCATACGAATAACAATAAAGGGAGAGAAACTAGGGCAGGTTACAGAATTTAACTACTTAGGTAGCAAAATAACAGCAGATGGAAGGAGCAAAAGTGACATTAAAAACAGAATACAACTTGCCAAAATAGCATTCAATGGAAAAAGAAACTTACTGACGAGTAGAAATGTTAGTTTAGACGTAAGAAAGAGAGTCATGAAAACCTATGTGTGGAGTACAGCCCTTTACGGATGTGAAACTTGGACTAGTGGAAAAGAAGAAAAGAGAAGATTAGAGGCATTCGAAATGTGGTGCTACCGGAGAATGGAAAAAATCAGCTGGCGAGACAAGGCTACAAACGAAGATGTCCTCAGAAGAGTGAAAGAAAACAGATCTCTTTGGCGAAATATACAGAAAAGAAGAATAACCTTCATAGGTCACATTTTACGGCATAACAATTTCATTAAGAGAATATTAGAAGGAATCATTGAAGGAAGAACTCGCCGAGGACGACCTAGATTAAGCTACATTCAACAAGTAATAAATGACATCGGGTGCCAGACCTATGCAGATATGAAGAAGAAAGTTGACAAAAGAACGGAATGGCGTGCTGCTGCCAACCAACCTGTGGGTTGATAACCGAAGAAGAAGAAGAGGAGTTCTCGGCGGACAGTGTCGTTAGATACGGCGTCTCGAAGGTGGCTGCAGTCACTTTAGCCGCCGTAGTTCTGTGTTGTTTTGACACAATTCGTGTTAGAGTACGATGATCTCTGTCATTTGGTCTTAATTTGCGCTCATTATTACGTCTACACGATGACGTCTTTCAGTGTTGTGTGTAGGCTGTCATTACTCTTGAAACAGTTGTTCTTGAAACATTCAATAAGTTGGCTGTCTTGGTTACTGACGCTCCAACTAATGGGGCCTCCACAATCTGCCCTCTTTGGAACTCTGTTAGGTCTTTCATTGCACGTCGATCTCGGCCTCTTAATGCAAATACGAAGTGTGTGCACTGTTGTTGTTGTTGTGGTCTTCAGTCCTGAGACTGGTTTGATGCAGCTCTCCATGTTACTCTATCCTGTGCAAGCTTTTTCATCTCCCAGTACCTATTGCAACCTACATCCTTCTGAATCAACCTACTCGTACAAAACCTGCACTGATGCCTAGTCCGTACTGAACATGCACAGTCTAACGTGACACGTGCCTTACCTTCGTTGTTGATCGTCAGATACAACCATCCCATTACTACCACTGTCCACATTATTTTGCTAATCCCTTCTACGTGAATTATGGTTGCGTTATTTACTTTTTTTTTATCCACACCGTAAACGCTCGGATATCCCAGCCACACTGTATCAATAATCTCGTCCCCACACAACACACGGATTCGTGACCGCGCTGACTGTTGGTGCACCATCTCATGCCCTAAATACCTCCCGCCGATAATTATTCATTGTTCACATTCATCGTTCTTTAAAAAAAAATCTGCTTAGAACAGCCACAGACAGTGGTAATGTGTGTGTGAGAGTTTTGTGTATGGTTACATGAATTTGTGTGTGTGTGTGTGTGTGTGTGTGTGTGTGTGTGTGTGTGTGTGCTTCACTTCCTCTCTGAAGAAGACTTTAGCCGAAAACTTAATGAACACTCTTTTCGTCGTGCCTGCTTTCTGCTCGGCGTGTGACTGGCATATATCCGCTTCACAGTACAGTTATTTCCTCATGAAGTTTGTTGCAAACAATTCACTGCACTTCAAGAAGAACAGTGAAGCATATAATTACAATACCAGCAGAAAAAAATGACATTCATTAAGCCACGTTAAGGTTGACTGTAGCACAAACAGGGTATTATAATGCTACAACCAAAAGTTTTAATCACTTTCCCAGTGACATAAAATGCCTGAATGGTCTAAAACGTAAAATTTGAAACTAAAGTGAAAACATTTCTTTTTGACAACTCCTATTTTGCAGAAGTCTGTCCATTATAATAACGTGTAAACGTCGATGGATAGGAATTATTGACTAACATCTGTGTTTAATTAAAAAACAAATGATCAGCATGGTCTATTTATAAAAAATATGTTAATATAAAATGACTTGTTCCACATCATTATGATTTGTGGTGGAAATTATATATGGAACCATGAAACGAACTTTTAGTATATCATAAAGCATGGTATAGGCACTTAGGTGCCGATACGTCCTCATGTCGAAAACATACGAATTCGTTACCTTTATATATATCACATGAATGACGTGATGAGCAATATATATATATATATATATATATATATATATATATATATATATATATATATATATGTGTGTGTGTGTGTGTGTGTGTGTATGTATATATAACACACTCGGACTTCGCAGCCCGATTACTCACATAGTAGCAACACAAAAGTCTCCCACAAAATTTCGTCCCCGGCAGTAAATAGACGGTAAGGCCGGTAATCTGGCAACACTATTATCAGATGTACTGTGACTACCTCTGTTAACAACTAGTGATACTGCTGTGTAGTTGGTGCAATGGATAGTGTTTTGGGTTAGCATCCACAAGGTTAAGGGTTCGCTCCTAGGTCGAAATGGATTTGTTTTTTATTTGCTAAATGTCATCAGCATGGTACATTATCTAGTGTCTTAATCGTTATACAGCGATTACAGTGGGTCTCCTATAGAACATGTGCACTTACACACTATGAACACAGAAATGGCATACAATAGTTTTCACTGGTCACCTTTTAAAGAAGCTTTGTTCCATTACAGCACTCGTGGCTGCCGCATCCCAATCGCGAAGTGGGGCCGAGACAGTTTAAGATAAGTTTTTACAGTCTGACGATAAATTATGGATTTGTAGTTTTAGCCTGACAAACGGTAGTTACTTTTATTCTGAAGATGGTTGGGTTATCCAGACTGAAACCTAGGTAAATTCTAGGTAAACGGTGCAGCTGAGTCTGTTGGTTATTAAAATTAAAATTAATATTTATACAGTTGCTGACAGGGCCGCTAAATGCTGAAAATTTTTCAAGAAGCCTTTTGCATGTCGAAAACGCGAATTGTTTCACGCCACTGCACCTGTGGTTGTTTTTGTTGTTGTTGTTGTTGTTGTGGTCTTCACTCCTGAGACTGGTTTGATGCAGCTCTCCATGCTACTCTGTCCTGTGCAAGGTTCTTCATCTCCGAGTACTTACTGCAACCTACATCCTTCTGAATCTACTTAGTGTATTCATCTCTTGGTCTCCGTCTACGATTTTTACCCTCCACGCTGCACTCCAATACTAAATTTGCCTCAGAACATGTCCTGCCAACCGGTCCCTTCTTCTTGTCAAGTTGTGCCACAAACTCCTCTTCTCCCCAATTCTATTCAATACCTCCTCGTTAGTTATGTGATCTACCCACCTAATCTTCAGCATTCTTCTGTAGCACCACATTTCGAAAGCTTCTATTCTCTTCTTGTCTAAACTATTTATCGTCCATGTTTCACTTCCATACATTGCTACACTCCATACAAATACTTTCAGAAACGACTTCCTGACACTTAAATCTATACTCGATGTTAACAAATTTCTCTTCTTGAGAAACGCTTTCTTTGGCATTGCCAGTCTACGTTTTATGTCCTCTCTACGTCGACCATCATCAGTTATTTTGCTCCCCAAATAGCAAAACTCCTTTACTACTTTAAGTGTCTCATTTCCTAGTCTAATTCCCTCAGCATCACCCGAGTTAACTCGACTACATTCCATTATCCTCGTTTTGCTTTTGTTGATATTCATCTTATACCCTCCTCTCAAGACACTGTCCATTCCGTTAAACTGCCCTTCCAAGTCCTTTGCTGTCTCTGACAGAACTACAATGTCATCAGCGAACCTCGAAGTTTTTATTTCTTCTCCATGAATTTTAATACCTACTCCGAATTTTTCTTTTGTTTCCTTTACTGCTTGTTCAATATACAGATTGAATAACATCGGGGAGAGACTACAACCTGTCTCACTCCCTTCCCAACCACTGCTTCCCTTTCGTGCCCCTCGACTCTTATAACTGCCATCTGGTTTCTGTGCACTGCACCTACTAGATTCCAAACCTGATTTCTGTATACCCTTCCCCAACGGCCCCATCGATTAGTACCAACCGTAATTCTTGCCACGTTCAGGTGTATTACATTTCGTTGTGGTTGGCGTCGGGCTTTGCAAATAATTTCCAAGCATGTACTATGTAAATGTCAGAAACATATGGCTTAAGAAACTGTGTATACTACAGTATAATACGCCTGGACGCAGAATCGGAACATCGACCTTCTGTATGCAAACCCAAAACACTATCTACAACTGATATGCACTCTGGTGCTTCTACCTGCTGACATTTAGTTCCCGTACATGCGATTAAAGTGTTGCCAGATTGCCAGTGTTGTAACTGCGACCTGGACGGTCGCGGGGGTAGCAATGGCGGAAAGCGCGGCGGGACCCGCGGAGAAGCCCGCGAACAACAACACAACGGAAGAGGACGGACACGACCAACGTAGGACAGAACGAATACAACAAGACCGGCACAACAGAGTCACAAGGAAACAAACACGTCCACTCGTTCACGAACCTGGAAGTAAGCAGTCTAGCGCAAAGCGAGGTGTAAACCGACGTAAGCCAGATTAGACTGACTGGCTGAGTTCTTTTCCTTTTTTCTTTCCTTCATTGTATTTCGATTCCCCTCGAAGGGGGGGGGGGGGGGGGGTTGGCAGCAGCTTATTTCGCTGCTCTGCAGCCTACAGACTTTTTAAAATGTAAGGAGAAGTTAAGAAACAGTAAAAGCAGGCGATAAAACGGGGACGTAAATTGTAAAACGGCGGAAAATTGGGGAAAGTTAAAACATAAAGCAAAGGGTTGGCAAAGCGAAAAAGAATACACAGGATGCAGACAGGTAACATAGTAGAGAAACAATTAAACAACATGGCGACAGTTTGGTTTCTGTTCACAAGAGATATAAAATCACACCCAGCGACAGTATGATGGCCGTTCGCAACACTTCGGAAAAGACACACAACACTGAACACTCACTGTAAACACAGCACTAAAATGTCGGCACAAAGAGGACACACAGGGCAGATGGGGGGGGGGGGGGGGGGTTCCTGGACAGATGAGTGGGAAAACAAGGAGGGAGGAGAGGAAAAACGGAAGGGGGGCGAACCAATGGAGGGACAGGACCCATAGGGGGGGGAGGGGCAGGGCAGACACGAGAGGGAATGGGAAAAGGCAGAGGAGGGAAATGCAAAAGGACTCGGGGGAGAGAAGGGGGTCAGAGAGAGGGTAGGTGGGGAAAAAAGAAGATGGAAGGGAGGAGAGGGAGCCCAAGAAAAGGACGGAGGAAAGGAGGGGGGGTGAGGATCAGAGTTGATAGGAGGGATAAATGGAGGGAGAGAGGGCATCATCCAGGAGGAGGAGTTGATGGAAGCCACCTTGGGAAAGGAGATGAAGGGTGTAGAGATGGAGGGTTGAGGGACACAAGAATGAAGACGTGGCAGGGGGCGGGGACAGGAGTGGAGAGGAGCAACCAGGGGGTGAGTGGGATCAAGGCGGCGGGAGGTGTAGAGTATGGGATATGTTCAAGGAATAGAAGCAAATGGGGGAAATGAATGAGGTCATAGAGGAGCCGTGTGGGGGACGGGAGGCGTATACGGAAGATGAGGCAGAGTGCATGATGCTCAAGGGTCTGGAGGGACTTATAGAATTTGGGGGGGGGGGGGGGGACAGATATCCAGGCAGGACTGGCATAACAGAGGATGGGACGGATTAAGGATTTGTAGGTGTGGAGGATGGTAGAGGGGTGCAACCTCCGTGTCCGGCCAGAGATGAGTTTGAGGAGTCTGAGGCAGTTGTGGGCTTTGCATTGGATGGAGCGTAGATGAGGGTTCCAGGTGAGGTGACGGTCAATGGTGAGGCCAAGGCAGGTGAGGGTGGGGGTGAGGCGGACAGGACGGGCACAGACGGTAAGGGAGAAATCCAGGAGTTGGAAGGTGCAAGTGGTACGACCTACGATGATTGCCTGGGTCTTGGAAGGATTGAATTTCAGGAGCCACTGGTTACACCATGCAGCAAAAAGGTCAAGGTGATTCTGGATAAGGCGTTGGGACCATTGGAGGGTAGGAGCGAGGGCAAGGAATGAGGTGTCATCGGCATACTGCAGGAGGTGTACTGGAGGTGTAGAGGAGGTGAGGAGGTGGGAGGGCAGATGACAGACCCCCTGGGGCACACCTGCAGAGGGGTAGAAGGTGTGGGAATTGGCATTATGGATGGTGACATAGGAGGGGCGGCGGGAGAGGAATGAGGCCATCAGACAGATGTAGTTGACAGGAAGGGTGTAGGTTTGGAATTTAAACAGGAGACTGGGATGCCAGACACGGTCGTAGGCCTTTTTGAGGTCGAGGGAGACAAAAATGGCGGAGCGACGGGAGTTAAGCTGGAGGGAGAGGAGATGAGTGAGGTGGAGGAGTTGGTCATCGGCAGAGAAGGAAGGTCGAAAGCCACATTGGGCGTCGGGGAGGAGGTGGTTTTGGTGGAGGTGGTGATGGATGCGCCGGGAAACTGGCTGAGCGAGAGGCCGGTGATTAAGTACGCTATCGGGGGCGCCGCTATAGGCCGCTGGGACCACGTGTTCCACTGTGGCGCCCCCACACTAATAGCGGGCCAGGAGGCGCGCGCCGCCACAGCTTACGGCGCGATGGTGGAGAGACCTCTAGGGGTCTTCGACATCGATGACGTCTGGCGTAGATTCAAATTCCACGGCGCGCGGTACCAGATCCAGTCCTTAATGTTCATTTGTTGCAGGAAACATGCGTAGGACGAAATTTTGTAAGACATATTTTTGTATTGCTATGTGTGAGGAATCGCACTGAGAGAAGTCGGAGTGCGCGAATTTTTCTTCGTCCTGTATATACAGAAATGGTCAGGCGCAATTTCTTTTGAGTTTTGGCAGACTGGGAAGAGAGTTAGCAGTTGTCACATTATGCAGGGACAGACATTTATTGCTGTGAGAGAGAAGAGAGCAAGAGGGCAGTGGTTCACAACACTACAGGCCACAGGAACCCCATAGTGCAGACAGTGTGGGTGGGAGGTTGTACTCTGGTGGGACAGAAAAAAAATTTCAAAATAGCGTTCCTGACTGAAGAGCATCAGGTGCAGGGTAAGGTGAAAAGACATACCTTTTAGACTGAAGGAATGCGCGATATCACAGACGGTGGTCACGAGCTGACCTCCGAAGAATCTTCTCACAGAAATCGCCTAGGCATGCTTCCCACTGAAAAGCAGAGACTCATATTTGCTTGGATGTAGGAGGTGTAATGTGTCAGGCAAATCCAACACCTTCCATGAAAACCCTGACATGATAGCAAATCCGGCAATATGTCACATAGCTCTGAATAAATCCTGAAATTAAATTAACCAAAGTAATACGATCAACGAATGAGCAAATGGAATACCACAAACTAACACAAGATCGTCTAAATGCATGTCATACTTTCCTACCATGAAACAGACGCAGGTCCGAGGGGAGAAACGAGAACAGAAGCCGAGAGCGGAGCTGTGTAGGCTAGAAGACCCTACGATAAGAGTGGGACAATGAGACACCCGCATCGCCGGCCGACCGCCAAGAGGTCCATCCCTCAACCCACGTTAAAAGATAGAGCCCTCCAGAAGAACTGTATAGATCTTACGATAACGCTGAAAGTGCCACACCAACTGCAAGTTTTAGCGTGAGACTATACGCGTCTCTGTTAAGTAGCAAACATTAAAAACATTGCCCCACCACGAAAAGTATAATGTTTCTCACTGGATTGACAGAATTTTTCTAGGCGGAGCTTAAGTAAGGTTAACACTGAGACGCTGACTGGTCAGTTGTAAACACAGCCAGATACCTGTTTCTTAAACCAACTTTGGTAAATAGTATTAAGGATAAATTCAAGAGAGTTGCTACCGAGACAGCGAGGTGTGTGGAGACGCGCCGCCAGCCACCCCTGACGCTGCCTAACTACCGACAAGGTAATGAACGCATGTGATGCCACATAAGAGCGCATAAGGCTTAACTCAGAATTGCAGAAGTCTCATTTGTTACATCCCCTATTTACGTAATACTAGCGTTGATCGTCAATTAAACTTTGTGGTATTCACATTTGCTACTTGAAGTTAAAATCTGAAACGCGATGACTATCTGTTATATAATTATTGAGAAGCTACATCAGCCACTGTAATTTATGACAATTAAATAAGTAATTAAAGATAACTGAGGGTCACTAAGGACCATTTTTGATAGTTTTATCTTTTATGAAACTTAATTTAAACCTAGATTATAGATGTGATATGGCATAGGTCATCCTTCGATTCATTGTAGAACTTGGAAACCCATTCAGGGAATATTCGTTCACATTTTTGTTGAACGTAGTTGGTTTTTATCATCCTGTATTAAAATATTTCCTTTCATCAATAGCGCAATTTAATAGCGCAATTTATAAACAATGTTTTGTGAGTAGAATAAAAATTCCAATGGTAAACTTAACTGCTTTTTCGACGTTATTTTACCAGCTAACTAAAAATAGTAAAGCCTTGAACCCCTTCCACTAAATTTAGTTAGTATTAAGATTCTTTTACAGGGAGTGCAGTGGAGCTGACGCTGAAATCACTAAGTATTTGGTTATATCATCGCTAGTCTCACTGAACTCTTCTGAATTCTACGTGTCATGTGTGGTCTGGCGTCTCCTTACCAGCAACAGGTCCCAGGTTCAAACTAGTCAATTCCCTAAAAAACACGCTCAGAGTGCTCTTGCGCGGAAGTGGTAGGGAGACACGACTTAGAACAAACAGTCACCATGCAGAATGTTAGAGAGCGCAAATGGAAATTTCCAGAAAACCTTCTGAAAGAAGTGTGAGCTTCAGGCTATTGGCTGGCAGACTCATGACCCATGTAGTGGGAGGCAACAGTTTTGTAACAGGCACTGGGATTCGTCACCTGAGCACAAACGTAGACAAAAAGGGATTACGGACATTGGCTTCAGATGGGCATTCATTTAAATCAAAGAGGAAAGTTGGAAATTTGTGCCAGACAGGGATTCGAACCCAGGCCTCGTGCTCACTAGGCAATGTTCTGACCGCTAACAAGGGGAGGCCACAATGTTGGAATACCAGTTTCTTTGGAGCTACAGTGTATGTGTAGTTACTTGGTAACTCGCTATTACTGTCATCTAAGAAAAAAAAACTTCATTGGACTTTTTTTTAGCCTCCCCTACATGATATATCTATAATTTTGCGGTCTTGCCCTCCCATGTTGTGAATAATGGTGAGGTGGCTCCAGCAGAATGCTTCCCATACCGATATGTCACGCGCAAAATTAGAGCTGGAACGGTACCTCTCCAGGAGAAGTCCCATTTCTGTGGGCCAGGGATATATCGTAGAGGGTTCTTTCTACATAAAACTGTAGGTATTGCCTTCATAATCACGAAACTATGAAATATCCATATAGTGTCAAAAAGTGGAGAAGTGCTGTTTTTGCAATATAAGATTCACACCTTTTGCATGTAGGCGCTAACTTTTTTACCCCAAAACCTCTAACTAAAGACCTGAAAAAGGTAATCTGTAAGCTATGACTTACAACATTTTACTGATAGTGAGTGAAAGCCTAGAATAAGCTTTAGGATCATTCCATGGTGAAGTATGAAACATTTGTGTAATTTACACTGCAGTATTAACACGAAGATAATGAAACAGATAGACCTGAATATGGCACTATACAGGATGCCCCAGAAATCTTTCGACGAACTTCCAGTGGTGGAAGAGAGTCTCTTGAGGAACAAACTGGAAATAGGAATCCACGTCTGGAAACGTCTAATGACATTACTGAAACCCGAAGTCATGGGCGCCAGCGCTTGCCTCTAATACAGAAACCTTTAGATGTCAGATACTCAAAAATGGTTGGTTCAAATGGCTCTGAGCATTATGGGACTTAACATCTGTGGTCATCAGTCCCCTAGAACTTAGAACTACTTAAACCTACCTAACCTAGGGAGATCACACACATCCATGCCCGAGACAGGATTCGAACCTGTGACCGTAGCGGTCATCAGACACATCTGTACCAAACATTGCACACTACTGGCCATTAAAATTGCTACACCAAGAAGAAATGCAGATGTTAAACGGGTATTCATTGGACAAATATATTATACTAGAACTGACATGTCATTACATTTTCACGCAATTTGGGTGCACAGATCCTGAGAAATAAGTACCCAGAACAGCCACCTCTGGCCGTAATAACGGCCTTGATACGCCTGGGCATTGAGTCAAACAGAGCTTGGATGAACTGTACAGGTACAGCTGCCCATGCAGCTTCAACACGATACCACAGTTCATCAAGAGTAGTGACTGGCGTATTGTGAAGAGCCAATTGCTCGGCCACCATTGACCAGACGTTTTCCATTGGTGAGAGATCTGGAGAATGTGCTGGCCAGGGCAGCAGTCGAACGATTTCTGTATCCAGAAAGGCCTGTATAGGACATGCAACATGCGGTCGTGCATTATCCTGCTGAAATGTAGGGTTTCGCAGGGATCGAATGAAGGGTAGAGCCACGGGTCGTGACACATCTGAAATGTAACGTCCACTTTTCAAAGTGCCGTCAGTGCGAACAAGCGGTGACCGAGACGTGTAACCAATGGCATCCCGCACCATCACGCTGGGTGATACGCCAGTATGGCGATGACGAATACAGGCTTCCAATGTGCGTTCACCGCGATGTCGCCAAACAAGGATGCGACCTTCATGATGCTGTAAACAGAACCTGGATTCATCCGAAAAAATGACATTTTGCCATTCGTGCACCCAGGTTCGTCGTTGAGTACACCATCGTAGTCTGTGATGCAGCGTCAAGGGTAACCGCAGCCGTGGTCTCCGAGCTGATAGTACATGCTGCTGCAAACGTCGTCGAACTGTTCGTGTAGACTGTTGTTGTCTTGAAAACGTCCCCATCTGTTGACTCAGGAATCGAGTCATTACTGCACGATCCGTTACTGCCATACGGATAAGATGCCTGTCATCTCGACTGCTAGTGATACGAGGCCGTTGGCATCCAGCACGGCGTTCCGCATTACCCTCCTGAACCCACCGATTCCATATTCTGCTAACAGTCATTGGATCTCGACCAACGCAAGCAGCAATGTCGCGTAACAATAAACCGCAATCGCGATACGCTACAATCCGACCTTTATAAAAGTCGGAAACGTGATGTTACGCATTTCTCCTCCTTACACGTGGCATCACAACAACGTTTCACCAGGCAACGCCGGTCAACTGCTGTTTGTGTATGAGAAATCGGTTGGAAACTTTCCTCATGTCAGCACGTTGCACGTTGTAGGTGTCGCTACCGGTGCCAACCTTGTGTGAATGCTCTGAAAAGCTAATCATTTGCATATCATAGCATCTTCTTCCTGTCGGTTAAATTTCGCGTCTGTAGCGCGTCATTTTCGTGCTGTAGCAATTTTAATGACCAGTAGTGTGTAGAGTACATTTGTGTAGATAGGTGTGGTGCTCTGTCGCACATGTGCGACAGAACAGACACCACTCGTGATGAAGCAGCTAGTGCATTTGAGTCTGACAGAATAATCATAAGCAGTGGAGCAGTAGAATAAAGAAACAACTGCATCACACGTCCACATAATAGTTTGACGCGTAATACAGTAAAAAAAAAAAATCATTGGAATTTGAATCCAGGTCTCTTGGTACGACGCTTAAACGCTCTACAAACTTCGCCACGGAAGCTATACGTATTAGCTCCTCATAGTTATGCTTTTCCTGTGGTCCGTATTTCTGGAATTACGAGGGTCATTCAATAATTAAAGAGAGAAATTAGTCTAGAGGAAAGAGCGTTTATTTCTACAAAACAATACTTTTTCTACTTTTCAGCATAAACCCCTTAAACATTTACACACTTGTTCCAACGGACTACGAGCTTTGTTATTCCGGCTGCAAAGATCTCTCTATCTTGATGTTTGAACCAATTTCCCATAAACTTTTTCACGTCCGCGGGTCGCTTGCCACATAATGCCTGTTTCTGTGCACGAAACAAATGTAAATCACTAGATGCTAAATCAGGACTGTAAGGGGGATGAGGCAGTACTTCCCAGCCCATCTTGTCGATGGTTCCACGGGTTAGTTGAGCAATATGAGGACATGCGTTGTCTTGCTGGAGATCACACCTCTCCTCTGAGATCCACGATGTCTCTCTCTCTCTCTCTCTCTCTCTCTCTCTCTCTCTCATGGCTGGTTTCACCTTTAATAGCAAATCCGAGTAGTACTGGCTGTTCATTGTACGCTGCTCTTCGAGATAATCTCTAAAAACTGGACCATCAGCATCCCAAAACGCCGTCAACATGACTTTTCTTGCTAATGCTTGGGTTTTGAATTTTTTTCTTGGCAGGTGAGTTGCTGTGCTTCCACTCCATGCTTTGTGTTTTTGATTCTGGCTCATAATAGTGAACCCAAGTTTCATCACAAGTTAAAATTTTGTTGAGAAAGTGCTCACCTCTTTCATAACGTTCCTTTAGCTCTGTGCACACTCTCAACCTTTTTTCCTTGTGTAGCCGTGTCAACTCCATTGGGACCCATCTTGCTCAAGTTTTGCGGCACTTCAGATTGTTACAGATGATTTTGTGAACTGTACCAGTACTAACTTGAAGATTATCAAATAACATTTCCACAGACACACGGCGGTCAGCACGGATAATGTCATCAATTTGAGTTTTAAGTGAGAGAGTTGAAACTGCAGCTGGTGGGCCAGAACGGTGTTCGTCGGTCACAGAGTCGCGGCCGTTTTTAAACTTCTCTACCCACTTGTAAAAGTTTACACGATTCATACAACCTTCACCATAGACTTTACACATTCTACAGTATATATTCACTCGTTTCTCGCCTTCAGCAAGGAAAAAACGGATAACAGAACGTTGTTCAACTAACGTGGACGTTTCAAGCGGACTCGCCATCTTGAAATGTATTTTTGAGGTTAAAAACAAAACAATAATCAGGGCTCATCCCAATGATGCCAACTTAAAGCCATAAAAGTACCAAACTTGCCCTACCAACAGTTTTTTCTCTAGACCAATTTGTCTCTTTAATTATTGAATGACCCTCGTACTTTTAATTAACGTTTACGCCCGTTATGTAGAACGACAGCACACAGTTTTTGACATCTGGAGGTTTTGGTGTTAAGCCACCCCTTCGGCAGCAAACGTGACTGTGTGCGCTGCTGGACCATAGGCGTAACGTCTCGCAAATGTTTGTTATGGAGTGATTACCACTGATTGCCGCAATCGCTAGTCTGTGGAAAGGCTTTGCCTCCTATGAATTTGATGCTCTGTTGCCTCGGAGGACGAAGGTATCGGACAATAGGTTCCTTCTACAGTTTGGTTTTCTCCTTGAACTCTCTAAAGTCTACGATGTTTCTCGACATACAGGAGAAAAATAAACTGCAGGTAGAAGCCAGTGTCAGAAATCATCATCCACCGATGAAACAGAGCACCACATTACAGAGGACAATGCCTGTCTAAGCTAGCTCCATCTTCTCCAGTGGCGATCGTGGCAAACAACAATGCGAGACGCTCCGCCTACGGTGCGTCAGCGTACGTAGGTTGTTTGAAAAGTTCTCGGAATCACCACGAGAGGTCGGCGCTAGCGCAACGAGTTGTTCACGTGATATTCATTGGACTGTTGCGTGTAAAGACGTGCCAAGTCGGTGCCCTTGGAAGAGAGCTGTGGCGGCGAGGTGGCTCTGTTGTTCCCGCGTAGTGATTTGCGAAGAGGGGGGGAAAAAATCGAGATCCGAGCAGTGATTAAGTACTTCGTAAAGAAAGGTGTGAAATCAAAGGACATTCACGCCGATTTCCAGAATACACTGGGGGACTCAGCTCCTTCACATTCAGCTGTTGCCAAGTGCACAAATGAATTTAAATTTGGTCAGGAGAGCTTAGATGATGATCCGCGCAGTGGTCGGCCAAGAAGTGTCACTACTCCAGAAATCACTGCAAAAGAACACAAAATGGTCATGGAGGATCGCCGATTGAAAGTGGGTGAAATTGCTCACGCTTGCCAGATGTCATCTGAAAGGGTATATCACATTTTAACTGAAGAATTAGAAATGAAAAAAATTATCTGCAAGATGGGTGCCGTGACTTTGACACTGGATCAAAAACGCACGAGACTGGACATATCGGGACAATGTCTGGCCTGTTTTAGGAGAAACGAACTGGATTTTTTTGCGCCGGTTTCTTACCACAGATGAAACTTGGGTGCACTACTATACCCCAGAGACAAAACAACAGTCAAATCAGTGGAAACATGCTGAGTCTCCGGCAGCAAAGAAAGCAAAGACAAGTCCTTCAGGGGGAAAGGTCATGGCATCTGTATTCTGGGATGCGAAGGGGATCCTGTTTGTTGATTGTCTCCCCACTGGGCAAACAATTACTGGAGAATACTATGCTAACCTCCTTGACAAATTGCAACAAAAGATACGCGAAAAAAGGCCAGGTTTGGCAAGGAGGAAAGCCATCTTTCATCAAGACAATGCGCTTCCGCACACAAGTGCCGTCGCCAAGGCAAAATTACACGAACTAAGGTATTAATTGTTGCCACACCCACCTTATTCACATGATATGGCTCCGTCAGACTTCCATCTCTTCCCAAAACTGAAAATTTTCCGTGGTGGACGAAGATTCACTTCAACTATTTTGCAGGCCTGGAGGATACTCATTTTCGAGATGGGATCAAGGCACTGGAACATAGCTGGACCAAGTGCATTAATCTACAGGGAGACTATATTAAAAAATTAAAAAAGCTTCAGTGATGTAAGTACTTTTTTCTATTCTGCTCAGAGAACTTTTCAAACCAACCTTGTACAAAGACATGTTTGTTTCCAAAGAGATGACCTAGTGGAATTCGCCGGTTTCTATAACTTCGAAGCTCTGTTGCGTCGTTGGATGACGTTTCTGGACAGGAGTTCCTATTTTCGTTTTGTTCCTCAAGACGCCCTCTACAACCTCTCGTAGTTTGTCGCAACGTTTCTGAGACACCCTGCCTACAGTGGAGGTTTGATGACGTGAGATGTGTTGATTTGCCACTAAAGAAAGGAACATCAAGTGTTACAGGCGCAACAAAACCTTCCATTTTCATGGAATGACTCTTTACCACCGTAACGTTGCTTTCTCATAATCAATGGTTCAAATGGCTCTGAGCACTATGGGACTCAACTGCTGAGGTCATTAGTCCCCTAGAACTTAGAACTAGTTAAACCTAACTAACCTAAGGACATCACAAACATCCAAGCCCGGGGCAGGATTCGAACCTGTGACCGTAGCGGTCTTGCGGTTCCAGACTGCAGCGCCTTTAACCGCACGGCCACTTCGGCCGGCTTTCTCATAATCCTTTTTCCTTTTCCACAGGGGTTATTTTCGGCGGCGACATAGACTTTTCAACCGACAGAGTCTTCACAAAGTACAACATCCAGATCCGACTTGTCCAACAAGCCTATCAGTACGTTGTGAACGACACCTACACTAATGACATCGTGTTGTTTAAGCCTTTCAGAGGTTTCACCTTAGAAAGGGGATTCGTCGAAACCATTCCTTTGACGGACCAGAGAACGTGAGTAATGACGACATTTGTTTTCACAGTAGATAGATTGTGGCTAAACTGAAGAATACGATACTGCTATCGGTTCTTGACTTTGCAGACAACATTAACAGTAGTCCATTAAATTTCGGGCATGTAGCCGCGCAAATAAAATTTAGTCCACTGATATTTCGGCCGTGTATCGTCCGGCCATCCTCAGAGTGAGTCACAAGACAAGACAAGATGCCAACTGCGGCTTTACATGCTCCACCGCGGCGGACATGCCGTATATTGGAAGCCAACACACACAAATCTGTACCTACATGCCAATACCTGCCATCACCCTTCACTGATCACAGGTGTCCTTAATACCTTAGTGCACAGGGCGCACTGTATACCGATAAAGATAATTTGCAAGAAGAGCTCACATGCCTCAAGAGCGAATGGATTTTCTCCGCAACAGATTCGTAGAGCATTCAATGCAAAACCTAGAATGCAGATATGTGATGGGGAAGAAGACAGTAATTCCTTCAGATCAAGTGGGTTTTTGCCCTATGTGGGCACTCTTCCCTCGAAGATAGGCCGTATTCTCGTGGAGCACGATTTTAAGGTGATCTTCTGGCCTTCCACAAAGATTGCAACTTTACTCGTCGGCTCTGTAAAGGAGATTTATTGCTCCGAAAGGCGATTCCTTGCGGAAATTGTGAGAAATCGTACATAGGTCTGTAAGAGGTCCATGACTAAGGAATTTTTTGCTAGCGCACTCGAGCAGATGTAATTTCGATGGATTGCTCACGCGCTGCCTGCGATATGTAAGCTATAAGAGAATCTCAGACCAGAGAGCAGTGTTGCCAGCAGTAGGAACTGTATGGCAGTAGGGGTAAGTAGCAGCTAGGAGTCGTGTGTATGAAGTTGGCTGGGCCGGTCGTGTGGAGCGATGGCGGTGCCTGAGCGATGTAGTATAAGGTAAAAGCAGCCTCGCGCATATGTACAATTGTTATATCTGAAACGTCCCCTTAGAAAAATTATACATGACTGTGCTTAAACTGACACACAGTATTTTTAGCGCAACGCAATCTGACTTTCAAAAATCCCTACAAAAGAATGGCCCTGACTAACATTAACCTATTCCTTTCACAAATCACTTACCTCACCAAAAATCTTCGTTACTCGAACTACTGCAATACAGCGAGCGCCACTACTGCCAGCTAAATAAAAGATTCAAACTACTGAAGGCACTAACTACTGATAGGCATAGTTAGCAAATGAAAGATTTTGATAGAGAACAAACAATGTATTTACCTTAATAGTGTTGAAAAATCATAATATACATAGCAGTTCATGACATCCAGTCTTACAAATTTCAAAACTCCGCCATTTCTCTCCCCACATCCACCACTGCTGGCGGCTCATCTCCAACTGCGCAACGCTACGCGCTGTTCACATCCAGCTCCCCAACACTACAATGGCAGACAACAATGCAAACTAGCCACAGACTGCACACAGCACAGCCAGTGATTTTCATACAGAGCGCAACGTAACGTTGCCAATAAGAAAACATAAACAGACTACTTACATATCAAGTCCCATGTAAATGTTTTTAAAAAATATCTTAATAATAATCTTTCTTATAAAAAAAATTACTTTTGACAATCATTCATCTCAATTTAAAGATTTTATTAATTTCTCCAATCCATGGTCATCACGATTATTGTAAAGAAAAATCAGTTGTTTCTTTTATACATGACAAATCCATCGGGTAGCATTGCACTGAGCTGTCCCAGAAAAATTTCTTATAGGAGCAGATATATATGCGGTATCCGGCGACCTTATTGAGGTAAGAATTTTAATTTATTCAGTAGGATCTTTCAGGGCCATGATGCAGCACTCCTGACGCCCAAATTTACCAGTTTAGATTCGCAGTCAGTTAATTATTGAAAGGTTATAAGTAAGCCACAATTTTATTGAGAGTTTAGTCACATTGTATTATTGGTAGGTTACGGAATTTTTTCTGTTGGGAGACCAAGTGTATTTTTTTTATAAGAAAGATTATTATTAAGATATTTTTTAAAAACATTTACATGGGACTTGATATAACAATTGTACATATGCGCGAGGCTGCTTTTTCCTCATACTACATCGCTCAGGCACCGCCATCGCTCCACACGACCGGCCCAGCCAACTTCATACACACGACTGCTAGCTACTACTTACTCCTACTGCCACACAGTTCCTACTGCTGACAACACTGCTCTCTGGTCTGAGATTCTCTTATAGGTTACATATCACATGCAGCGCGTGAGCAATCCATCGAAATTACGTCTGCTCGAGTGCGCTAGCAACAGATCCCTTACAGGTCAAACAACACGCACCGTTCATGAGAGATGTGTGGAGCAACGAAGATACACACCCTTATCACAGCCAGACAAGTCAGCTGTGGCCGAACATTGTATTGATTCAGAGCATTCCATGAATTACAGTGATATAAAGATTTTAACATCCACCTCTTCCTTTTGGGAATCTGTCTGCAAGGAAGCTATAGAGATTACATTAGCTACTAATTTAATAAATAGAGATAATTGTTTTAAAATGGACAAAGAATGGAATCCAGCTCCGCCGCCGCCCATCATACATCGATAAGCGAATCGAATGTCTGTACGCCTTCGCCACAGGCGGCGCATGTGTGAGCATATTTCTCTGCCGCCGACCAGCATCTGTAACCCGCACACGCAGTACCGCTGCGGTGGAGCATATAAGGCCGCGCTTGGCATCTTGTCGTTAGTCTTGTGACCCACTCTGAGGATGGCCGGACTATACACGGACGAAATATCAGTGGAGGAAAGTCTATTTGCGCGGCTGCATGGCCGAAATTTAATGGACTATTCATTACGCCGTGAGAAGTTGAAAATACACAACAGTAACTTCACACTTCTCGCATGCGATGCAATTAAGGTACCTTTAGCGTAGTGCTTTCTAAAAAATTATACTCAAATATTCAGTGAGATAGTCATAAGGATTCGAATTGGGACACTGCTTTAGCTGTTCAGAAAGGTAAAATTGTGCACAAAAAGAACAAAAAAGTAGCACCTTATGACTCCGGTATCAACGAGTCACGACAGAATCCTGTCAACACATACAGAGAGCGGCGGTTGGGCAAAAATACGGCGAAAAAGCGAAAAATGCCTGTTTGAACATACACTACTGGCCGTTAAAATTACTGCACCAAGACGAAATGCAGATGATAAACGGGTATTCATTGGACAAATATATTATACCAGAACTGACATGTCATTACATTTTCACGCAATTTGGGTGCATAGATCCTGAGAAATCAGTACCCAGAACAACCACCTCTGGCCGTAATAACGGCCTTCATACGCCTGGGCATTGAGTCAAACAGAGCTTGGATGGCGTGTACAGGTACAGCTGCCCATGCAGCTTCAACACGATACCACAGTTCATCAAGAGTAGTGACTGGCGTATTGTGACGAGCCAGTTGCTCGGCCACCATTGACCAGACGTTTTCCATTGGTGAGAGATCTGCAGAATATGCCAGCCAGGGCAGCAGTCGAACATTTTCTGTATCCAGAAAGGCCCGTACAGGACCTGCAACATGCGGTTGTGCATTATCCTGCTGAAATGTAGGGTTTCGCAGGGATCGAATGAAGGATAGAGCCACGGATCGTAACACATCTGAAATGTAACGTCCACTGTTCAAAGTGCCGTCAACGCGAACAAGAAGTGACCGAGACGTATAACCAATGCCACGCCATACTATCACTCCGGGTGATACGCCAGTATGGCGAGGACGAATACACGCCTCCAATGTGCGTTCACTGCGATGTCGCCAAACACGGATGCGGCCATCATGATGCTGTAAACAAAACCTGGATTAATCCGAAAAAATGACGTTTTGTCGTTCATGTACCCAGGTTCGTCGTTGAGTACACCATCGCAGGCGCTCCTGTCTGATGCAGCGTCAAGGGTAACCGCAGCCATGGTCTCCGAGCTGATAGTCCATGCTCCTGCAAACGTCGTCAGACTGTTCGTGCAGATGGTTGTTGTCTTGCAAACGTCCCCATCTGTTGACTCAGAGATCGAGACGTGACTGCACGATCCGTTACTGCCATGCGGATAAGATGCCTGTCATCTCGACTGCTGGTGATACGAGGCCGTTGGGATCCAGCACGGCGTTCCGTATTACCCTCCCGAACCCACCGATACCATATTGTGCTAACAGTCATTGGAACTCGACCAACGCGAGCAGCAATGTCGTGGTACGATAAACCGCAATCGCGACAGGCTACAATCCAACCTTTATCAAAGTCGGAAACGTGATGGTACGCATTTCTCCTCCTTACACTAGGCATCACAACAACGTTTCACCAGGCAAAGCATGTCAACTGCTGTTCGTGTATGAGAATTCGGGTGGAAACATTCCTCATGCCAGCACGTTGTAGGTGTCGCCACCGGCGCCAACCTTGTGTGAATGCTGTGAAAAGCTAATTATTTACATATCACCGCATCTTCTTCCTGTCGGTTAAATTTCGCGTCTGTAGCACGTCATCTTCATGGTGTAGCAATTTTAATGGCCAGTAGTGTAAAAGCAGATGACAGCCAAGCCTAGAGGCGACGCTATTGTACTTTACCACCAAGGACATCTGTGCAATGCTCTTACTATGTTGCAAGCGTCAGTCGTGGTTATAGCAGTGTTCTGTGTACACGTCGCAACTAAGTGCATTCGACCGTGCGCAAATTGTTGGTGGTCGGACGGTGGGTGCCTCAGTAACCAAGGTAGTAGAAGCGTATGGTGTCTCAAGAGGCACCGCATCGAAGGGTTGTACCACATACAGGGAAAGCGGAAAAGCATCTTGTAACAACGCGGCTGAAAGTCTGTTTTTGGGTGATCTTGATTGACGAATGGCCATTGAACAGGATCGCGACGAAAAATAAGAGGACGGCAACTGCAAAAGTCATTGCAGAACGGAATGTCGCACTCGCGAAACCTGTCAGCATCAAAGCGAACAAAGCTTCGTAAACAGCGAATTGCAGGGCGCTTTG
Source organism: Schistocerca americana (assembly GCF_021461395.2). Lineage (NCBI taxonomy): Eukaryota > Metazoa > Arthropoda > Insecta > Orthoptera > Acrididae > Schistocerca > Schistocerca americana. The sequence goes on from NC_060127.1 coordinate 80,009,689, forward strand.
GAATTCCAGAACCACCCATTAGGGATACAACTGACCGTAACAGGGAAACGCGGTGCCGAAGTCGACTATTGTTTCATGCTGTTTCCAATTTTTGGCCCAGTTTACGCCCAAAGACGACTTGGAAAGCCATATCGTGGTATTCTGTGGGCCCCATAGTTACTATGCAAGGTAGCATTACTGCCACCGTTTTGTGAGACCATTTTGGCTGATCAGGCCCATCCCATGATACAATGCTTGTTCCCCAGTTGTGTTGCTAAGTGATATGTCTGTGTAAGCAGAAGAAACTAACGATCAAAGTCCAAAAACAATGCATTGGACTGTTCAATTAACTAAAACAAATTCTCCAAGTATAAAACCAACACAAAACAGTGATCCGTCTTCGAACCACAACTACATACAAGAATAATATAGAAAACAACTGAAATAATTTCCTACTAGTCTCCGCCAGGAACTTCTCCGATATATCAAGCCTAATCCAGAGATCAGCGAGAAGATCCAAGCCGGGCTGCGGGGGTGGCAGCTATCCACGTCTGCTGGCGGTCGATGAACTGCCGATGTGCGGCCGAGCGCCGGCCTTTATAGCGCTTCGGCGGATGAGTACCTCGGAACTATTTTCCATCACGTGGTTTGATGTGTGAAAATAGTTCCGGGATCTGCAGCGACCTCTTCCTTATGTTTATGTGGGCTGGTAGTGTGAGAGGGCTATGTGAGAGGCGTCCAATGAATTCGAAAGTAAAGTTCTATGTACTGACTTGGCAGAAAATCCTAAGAAATTCTGGTCTTATGTCAAAGCGGTAGGTGGATCAAAACAAAATATCCAGCCACTCTGTGACCAAAATGGTACTGAAAAAGAGGATGACAGACTAAAGGCCGAAATACTAAATGTATTTTTGCAAAGCTGTTTCACAGAGGAAGACTGCACTGTAGTTCCTTCTCTAGATTGTCGCACAGATGACAAAATGGTAGATATCGAAATAGACGACAGAGGGACAGAGAAACAATTAAAATCGCCGCTGGACCTGATGGGATACCAGTTCTATTTTACACAGAGTACGCGAAGGAACTTGCACCCCTTCTTGCAGCGGTGTACCGTAGGTCTCTAGAAGAGCGTAGCGTTCCAAAGGATTGGAAAAGGACACAGGTCATCACCGTTTTCAAGAAGGGACGTCGAACAGATGTGCAGAACTATAGACCTATATCTCTAACGTCGATCAGTTGTAGAATTTTGGAACACGTATTACGTTCGAGTATAATGACTTTCCTGGAGACTAGAAATCTACTCTGTAGGAATCAGCATGGGTTTCGAGAAAGACGATCGTGTGAAACCCAGCTCGCGCTATTCGTCCACGAGACTCAGAGGGCCATAGACACGGGTTTACAGGTAGATGCCGTGTTTCTGGACTTCCACAAGGCGTTCGATACAGTTCCCCACAGTCGTTTAATGAACAAAGTAAGAGCATATGGACTATCAGACCAATTGTGTGATTGGATTGAGGAGTTCCTAGATAACAGACCGCAGCATGTCATTCTCAATGGTAAGAAGTATTCCGAAGTAAGAGTGATTTCAGGTGTGCCGCAAGGGAGTGTCATAGGACCGTTGCTATTCACAATATACATAAATGACCTTGTGGATGACATCGGAAGTTCACTGAGGCTTTTTGCAGATGATGCTGTGGTGTTTCGAGAGGTTGTAACAATGGAAAATTGTACTGAAATGCAGGAGGATCTGCAGCGAATTGACGCATGGTGCAGGGAATGGCAATTGAATCTCAATGTAGACAAGTGTAATGTGCTGCGAATACACAAAAAGAAAGATCCCCTATCATTTAGCTACAACATAGCAGGTCAGCAACTGGAAGCAGTTAATTCCATAAATTATCTGGGAGTACGCATTAGGAGTGATTTAAAATGGAATGATCATATAAAGTTGATCGTCGGTAAAGCAGGTGCCAGACTGAGATTCATTGGAAGAAGCCTCAGGAAATGCAATCCGAAAACAAAGGAAGTAGATTACAGTACGCTTGTTCGCCCACTGCTTGAATACTGCTCAGCAGTGTGGGATCCGTACCAGATAGGGTTGATTGAAGAGATAGAGAAGATCCAACGGAGAGCAGCACGCTTCGTTACAGGATCATTTAGTAATCGCGAAAGCATTACGAAGATGATAGATAAACTCCAGTGGAAGACTCTGCAGGAGAGACGTACAGTAGCCCGGTACGGGCTTTTGTTGAAGTTTCGAGAACATACCTTCACCGAAGAGTCCAGCAGTATATTGCTCCCTCCTACTTATATCTCACGAAGAGACCATGAGGTTAAAATCAGAGAGATTAAAGCCCACACAGAAGCATACAGACAATCCTTCTTTCCACGAACAATACGAGACTGGAATAGAAGGGAGAACCGATAGAGGTACTCAGGGTACCCTCCGCCACACACCGTCAGGTGGCTTGCGAAGTATGGATGTAGATGTAGATATAGATGTAGTGGCCCCTGGTGGCCGCTGGTGTCTTTGCTGTGTTGTTGTTGTTGCTGTTGTTGTTGCTGTGGCCGTTCATCAATATGGCCTGTCGGTTGTGTAGTGCTTCGGTGTGCCTGCGAGGCGGGCAACCCGCGGCCGCAGGCTGTCAGTTTGGTTGCTGATACTCTAGGCGCCGTGATGTCTGGTGGAGAAAGCCACAGCACTAAGTTTCCAAGACAAGATGGCCCTGTTCACATAGCTTGCATCACGCTGGACTAGTTTTGCGAGTACGAGGATGAACTGTCGCACCTGCCTTGACAACTACAGTCACCAGATCTCATTATTGTTGAGCTTTTGTGGCCTACTTTGGATACAATGGTGCACAGTTACTGTCTACCTCCATCGTAGCTACCTAAGTCACCACTACGTTGCAGGAAGAATCGTATGAATCCCTGGAAAACCAGGCAGGGCCAGTATTTATTCAGTTCGAGAGGACTGAGAATTATCTTTAATGCCAACGGTTTTCCTACACCGTATTAGGCACGGCAACGTGTAGCGTTTTCGGTGTTCCCGTATTTTTGTCTACCCACTGTACGTAAGTGTATAACACTATACCCCAACACAACAAATAGTCCTGTTACGGGAACAACCACGTAAAACACTATTATAATGGGAATTGTGCGTCTTGTACATACTTCATAAACGTTCCTACTTTCCACAACTGTCACATAATGTTACCCGTTTTTAAAGGACTTGACTTAATGTATGAATAATGGATGTGGAAATCATGCTAGCAATTCTTTTCGTAAGAGTTTTCTAGCTGTTAGAAAGAAACGCAGTAAAAACTTAATAATAGTGAATATAGCACCAAGTTCATAAAATGGTTTGTCCAATGGATTTACGGTCGCCAGCCTATCTAGACAAAGAAATGGTTAAGTTTCAGGAAAACAGAACAGGTAAATTTGGCCTACTTTCCTGCTGTTCCCTAACATAACGTCACGAATAAAAATAACTTTTCAGGATGTGGTTCTGAGAAAGACACAGGAATCTTTTAGGTACTACATCTACATACAAATATAGTTTTGATCTAGAAAGGCCGCAAATCTTTAATCATCACTATATGCTAAAAAAAATTGGCCAGGGCGGACTTCTACAAGTATGCTTGCATTTTGTATGACCAACAAGTTAAATACTTAAATATTCTAATACCATAATACAAACATTTAAATTTATTAACAAACTTTTTTATACCTTTCTCTTCTACATCTACATCTACGAGATTTCTCTGCTATTCACAATAAAGTGCTGACAGAGGATTCAATGAACCACCTTCAAGCTGTCTCTCTACTGCTCCACTCTCGAACGGCACGCGGGAAAAACGAGCCCTTACATTTTTCTGTGCGAGCCCTGATTTCTCTTATTTTATAGTGATAATCATATCTCCCTACGTAGGTGGGTGCCAACGGAATGTTTTCGCAATCGGAGAAAGAAACTGGTGACTGAAATTTCATGAGAAGACCCCGTCGCAACGAAAAACGCCTTTGTTTTAATGATTGCCACTCCAATTCACGTATCATGTCTGTGACACTATCTCACCTATATCGTAATAATACAAAACGAGCTGCCCTTGTTTGTACTTTTTCGATGTCATCCGTCAGTCCCAACTGATGCGGATACCACACCGCACAGCAGTACTGCAGAATGGGCCGACAAGCGTGGTGTAAGCAGTCTCTTTGGTAGACCTGTTGCACCTTCTAAATGTTTTGCCATTGAATCGCAGTCTTTGGTTTGCTCTACCCACAATATTATCTATGTGAACGTTCCAATTTAGGTTATTTGTAATTGGTATCCCTAAGGATTTAGCTTCAGATTTGTGTGACTTATCGCGTAATCTAAATTTAGCTGATTTCTTTTAGTACTCATGTAAATAACTTCACACTTTTCTTTATTCAGGGTGAACTGCCACTTTTTGCACCATACAGATATCTTTTCTAAATCATTTTGCAAGTCGTTTTGATCATCTGATGACTTTACAAGACGGTAAACGACAACATCAGCTGCAAACAATCTAAGACGGCTACTCAGACCGTATCCTATTTTGTTAATATAGATCAGGAACAATAGAGGGCCTATAACACTTCCTTGGGGAACGCCGGATATTACTGCTGTTTTACTCGATGACTTTCCTTGTATTACTATGAACTGTGACCATTCTGACAGGAAATCACGAATCCAGTCGCACAACTGAGCCGATATTCCACAGGCACGTAGATTGGTTAGAAGACGCTTGTGAGGAACGGTGTCGAAAGCCTTCTGGAAATATAAAAATATGGAATCAATTTGACATCCCCTGTCGATAGCACTTATTACTTCATGAGTATAAAGAGCTAGTTGTGTGATTACATTTTCACGCAATTTGGGTGCATAGATCCTGAGAAATCAGTACCCAGAACAACCACCTCTGGCCGTAATAACGGCCTTCATACGCCTGGGCATTGAGTCAAACACAGCTTGGATGGCGTGTACAGGTACAGCTGCCCATGCAGCTTCAACACGATACCACAGTTCATCAAGAGTAGTGACTGGCGTATTGTGACGAGCCGGTTGCTCGGCCTCCATTGACCAGACGTTTTCCATTGGTGAGAGATCTGGAGAATGTGCTGGCCAGGGCTGCAGTCTAACATTTTCTGTATCCAGAAAGGCCCGTACAGGACCAGCAACATGCGGTCGTGGATTATCCTGCTGAAACGTAGGGTTTCACAGGGATCGAATGGAGGGTAGAGCCATGGGTCGTAACACATCTGAAATGTAACGTCCACTGCCCTAAGTGCCGTCAATGCGAACAAGAGGTGACCGAGACGTGTAACCAATGGTACCCCATATCATGACGCCGGGTGGTACGGCAGTATGGCGATGACGAATACGCGTTTCCACTGTGCGTTCACAGCGATGTCGCCAAATGCGGATACGACCATCATGATGCTGTAAACAGAACTTGGATTCATCCGAAAAAATGACGTTTTGCCATTCGTCCACCCAGGTACACCATCGCAGGCGCTCCTCTCTGTGATGCAGCGTTAAGGGTATCCGCGGTCACGGTCTCCGAGCTGATAGTCCATGCTGCTGCAAACGTCGTCGAACTGTTCGTGCACATGGTTGTTGTCTTGCAAACGTCCCCATCTGTTGACTCGGGGATAGAGACGTGGCTGCACGATCCGTTACAGACATGCGGATAAGATGCCTGTCATCTCGACTGCTAGTGATACGAGGCCTTTGGGATCCAGCACGGCGTTCCGTATTACCCTCCTCAACCCACCGATTAGATATTGTTCTAACAGTCATTGGATCTCGATCAACGCGAGCAGCAATGTCGCGACACGATAAATCGCAGTCGCGATAGGCTACAATCCGACCTTTATCAAAGTCGGAAACGTGAAGGTGCGCATTTCTCCTCCTTACACGAGGCATCACAACGACGTTTCACCAGGCAACGCCGGTCAGCTGCTGTTTGTGTATGAGAAATCGGTTGGAAACTTTCCTCATGTCAGCACGTCGTAGGTGTCGCCACCGGCGCCAACCTTGTGTGAATGCTCTGGAAAGCTAATAATTTGCATATCACAGCATCTTCTTCCTGTCGGTTAAATTTCGCGTCTGTAGCACGTCATCTTCGTGGTGTAGCAATTTTAATGGCCAGTAGTGTAATAATTCAGTAGTCCTCATCCGAGGCTACTGTGCAACAATTTGCAAGCAAGGCATCCCGTGTTCTGTCCGCGTGTTGCCCTTTTCACTGCTGCCTACGGACTGTGTCCTCTCGGTGCCGCTCGCTCGACAAGTAGCGCGCCAAGAAACCCAGGGCACTTTTACAATTACCACAGTCACTTCCACACAGTTCAAAAGCACTCAATCTTTTGCATAACACACATCGTACACATTGTTACTAAGCGTGTACTATTTTACACAAATGACATTGTGCATTAATACGAGTGCATAATTCTCGTGTCGTGCTGGATTCGTGATTACACTCCGCAAGCCACAGCATCAGAAACTGGGCTATCGGCGAATACCGTCTGTGATTACTTCGGATTTTGCCGAGAAGTGTGCTATGTCATACAAGGTGCATTCAAGTTCTAAGGCCTCCAATTTTTTTTCTCCGGACTGGAAAGAGATAGAAACATGCGCATTGTTTTAAAATGAGGCCGCGTTCATTGTCAATACGTCCCAGAGATGGCAGCACCGTACGGCAGATGGAATTTTACCGCCAGCGGCGAGAATGAGAACTCATTTAAATACTTAAAATGGCGACGTTTTCCTTACTTGAACAGCGTGCAATCATTCGTTTTCTGAATTTGCGTGGTGTGAAACCAATTGAAATTCATCGACACTTGAAGGAGACATGTGGTGATGGAGTTATGGATGTGTCGAAAGTGCGTTCATGGGTGCGACAGTTTAATGAAGGCAGAACATCGTGTGACAACAAACCGAAACAACCTCGGGCTCGCACAAGCCGGTCTGACGACACGATCGAGAAAGTGGAGAGAATTGTTTTGGGGGATCGCCGAATGACTGTTGAACAGATCGCCTCCAGAGTTGGCATTTCTGTGGTTCTGTGCACACAACTCTGCATGACGACCTGAAAATGCGAAAAGTGTCATCCAGGTGGGTGCCACGAATGCTGACGGACGACCACATCGCTGCACGTGTGGCATGTTGCCAAGCAATGTTGACGCGCAACGACAGCATGAATGGGACTTTCTTTTCGTCGGTTGTGACAATGGATGAGACGTGGATGCCATTTTTCAATCCAGAAACAAAGCGCCAGTCAGCTCAATGGAAGCACACAGATTCACCACCACCAAAAAAATTTCGGGTAACCGCCAGTGCTGGAAAAATGACGGTGTCCATGTTCTGGGACAGCGAGGGCGTAATCCTTACCCATTGCGTTCCAAAGGGCACTACGGTAGCAGGTGCGTCCTACAAAAATGTTTTGAAGAACAAATTCCTTCCTGCACTGCAACAAAAACGTCCGGGAAGGGCTGCGCGTGTGCTGTTTCACCAAGACAACGCACCTGCACATCGAGCTAACGTTATGCAACAGTTTCTTCGTGATAACAACTTTGAAGTGATTCCTCATGCTCCCTACTCACATGACCTGGCTCCTAGTGACTTTTGGCTTTTTCCAACAATGAAAGACACTCTCCGTGGCCGCACATTCACCAGCCGTGCTGCTATTGCCTCAGCGGTTTTCCAGTGGTCAAAACAGACTCCTAAAGAAGCCTTCGCCGCTGCCATGGAATTATGGCGTCAGCGTTGTGAAAAATGTGTACGTCTGCAGGGCAATTACGTCGAGAAGTAACGCCAGTTTCATCGATTTCGGGTGAGCAGTTAGTTAGAAAAAAAATCGGAGGCCTTAGAACTTGAATGCACCTCCTACCTCGTATATAAAATTACAATCACGAACATTTTCACTTCATTAGTTCATGGCAAAATATTATTTAGTAAATTATACGTTTCAAACATATCTGTCTATAAGTTACAAACATCTATTAGCAAAGCACTCTAACGTCACATACACTGAAGAGCCAAAAAAACTGATAGACCTGCCTAATATCGTGTAGTGCCCCCACGAGCTCGCTGAAGTGCCGCAACACGAAGTAGCAGGGACTCCACTAATGTCTGAAGTACTGATGCAGGCAACTGACAGCATGAATCCTGCACGGCTGTACATAAACCCGTAAGAGTGCGAGGGGAAGAAGATCTCTTCTGAATAGCACGCTGCAAGGCATCCCAGATATGATCAATAATATTCATGTCTGATAGGTTCAGCGGCCAGCGAAGCTTTTAAACTCAGACAAATGTTCCTAGGCCCAGTCTGTAACAATTATGGATGTGTGGGGTGTCGCATTGTCCTGCTGGAATTGGCCAAGTCCATTGTTTTTACCTGTCTTCTGGAGGGAGGCTGTACCATACACGAAGCGATCCACGAATGGTATGGGAGTGCCTTCTAAATTCTCCGTTGGTAGTTTAAGCTTCCTGGCACAAATTCCGGTAGGAGCTTTCTGAGGACTTGCGTACAGAGTGAGGAGCAGAGGTTCAGACGTGAAATGCAGAGGTGTGGGGTTGAATTTTGGCCGTGAACTGAGGAGGTGATCGCGGTTCTAGGCGCGCAGTCCGGAACCGTGCGACTACTACGGTCGCAGGTTCGAATCCTGCCTCGGGCATGGATGTGTGTGATGTCCTTAGGTTAGTTAGGTTTAAATAGTTCTAAGTTCTAGGGGACTGATGACCACAGCAGTTGAGTCCCATAGCGCTCAGAGCCATTTGAACCATTTTTTTTGAGGAGGTGATTTGGTTTTGGATTTGGAGTGTGAAAGCGAAGATGGATCTAGACAAGAGGAAGAGAGTGCCACCTGACCCGACGCCGAAGCAAACTGACTGCTACATTTCTAGTTTCCTACATGTGTATGCTGATTTGCAACACCAGCACTAGAAATATTTAGAGTGAATTTCTCTTATTTTACTGCATGCCCACCGTAGCTGTTGTTGTCTGATTTAAATGCATTATGGTACTTTGCTTCAGGGTTCAGTTTGTAACACCATTATCGACTGTAAGTAATTTATAGTGTTATTATGTATATGTAATTATGGAGTGAATTCTCTGTACTAGTTAAGATCTTTGAATCGTCAGAGGGAAAGTGGAAGCTTGTGATGCATACAGGGTGTTACAAAAAGGTACGGCCAAACTTTCAGGAAACATGCCTTACACACAAATAAAGAAAAGATGTTATGTAGACATGTGTCCGGAAACGCTTAATTTCCATGTTTGAGCTAATTTTAGTTTCGTCAGTATGTACTGTACCTCCTCGATTCTGATGATCAAATTGTAAATTTTCACAATCAACATGTGTGGGCTGACGAGAATCCCTACGCAATTCTGCAATCACGTCATCAACACAGATTTTCTGTGAATGTTTGGGCAGGCTTTGTTCGTGATGTCTTGATTGGGCCCCATGTTCTTCCACCTACGCTCAATGGAGCACGTTATCATGATTTCATACGGGATACTCTACCTGTGCTGCTAGAACATGTGCCTTTACAAGTACGACACAACATGTGATTCATGCACGATGGAGCTCCTGCACATTTCAGTCGAAGTGTTCGTACGCTTCTCAACAACAGATTCGGTGACCGATGGATTGGTAGAGGCGGACCAATTCCGTGGCCTCCACGCTCTCCTGACCTCAATCCTCTTGACTTTCATTTATGGGGGCATTTGAACGCTCTTGTCTACGCAACCCCGGAACCAAATGTAGAGACTCTTCGTGCTCGTATTGTGGACGGCTTGTGATACAATACGCCATTCTCCAGGGCTGCATCAGCGCATCAGGGATTCCATGCGACGGAGGGTGGATGCATGTATCGTCGCTAACGGAGGACATTTTGAACATTTCCTGTAACAAAGTGTTTGAAGTCACGTTGGTACATTCTGTTGCTGTGTGTTTCCATTCCATGATTAATGTGATTTGAAGAGAAGTAATAAAATGAGCTCTAACACGGAAAGTAAGCGTTTCCGGACACATGGCCACATAATATATTTTCTTTCTTTGTGTGTGGGGAATGTTTCCTGAAAGTTTGGCCGTACCTTTTTGTAACACCCTGTATATTGTAAAGATTTACTAACGTTTAAAAATAATGAAACTTTATAAAATATGTATGCTCGTAAAAGAGAAATTGTACTTTCTGGTTCATACTTAGGGAAGTTGTATTATATAAGTAAAAGGTGTAGGGAACCCCCTCCACTGCGGAAGGGGCTTGGCGCGCGGGAAAAGATGGATTTGGCGGTCAATCTGGGTGGCAAGAGATAGAGCACATTACGCAGTCAGTAGCCAGCGATTGTACAGTCAACACTGTAGATGCCAAGTGAGGCATTCGGAAGCTGATTTATGTTGAAATTGCCTGAGATGTGGTTTCGGCTGTAATATGGTGCTCTCGTGTTATGGAATTGTTCTGAAATGATTAATACGTTGCCAAGAAGAAATTTGAAAAGAGACTTAAACTGCAAGAGGTGAGGCCAGATAGCCGCCACGTACTTGCCACCAGTATTGCCCACTGATCGCCAACTTCAGGAAATCAGATATGTATCTTAGTATGGACCAGTACGTTGGTGTGTGTGCTTTTTCAATAATAATTCAAGTGATAAAAAAATGTATGTGAACTTTGAAATCGTCCTGAACATAAAACCGTTTTAGGGTCCTACCCTAAACGCGCAAAAGACCCAGTATCCTGTTTCTGAATAACCATTGAATTGTTTGTAATATGAATGTGCCAAAGTTTCAGTGTTGAAGTGTATAAACGTGGCTAGTTAAATCACCTGCTGAAAACGGCACTTAATTTGATTTACAGGAAATTTGATTTTGTCTTGACCATTACCATAAACTAATTTGTGAAGTTTTATTTGAGAATAACATTTGAGCAAATTGTTATATAGTGTTGAAAATATAAACAAATTCAAGTGGGGTTAGAAATCCACATTAGTGTAGTGCAATTTGTCTCTGAAATAGTTACAGAATTTGCCTGTAGAGTAAATGACAGTTTATGGACCCCACTATATTCTTCTCTACAATGAGAAAGTTAAACTAAATATTGCTTTTGCTAAAGGAATCTGAAGTATTTCCATAAAAGAGAGAGTATGAAAAAGTGTTTGTACAGCGTTATTTTATTGCATTTGTGATTTTTATGGCTTAGTTAAACCAGGACTCTTGTCATGCTTCACTTAGTCTCGTGAAGTCTTTGATAATATTTTGGTGTTGAATTAATTAGTGATTGAGAAGGTAATTATCAATAGAAGTAAAATGCCATTTATCTTACTGTGATAGCCAACTTAAGCAAATGTTAACTACTGTTCAGTTTGTCTGGTAATCATGTGTGTTTATTACACTTTACAAAGAGAAAAAGAATGAAAATCCCTTTTGCAAAATTATATTTAAATTCATTGAAATTTATGTTTCAAAATTATTGTGCCTAACTAGGCTGGCGACCGTTTATTATTTCATTCACGAAAACTTTCACTACTTTCATTGTTTCCAAAATTAAAGTCTCTCTATTAATTGCCATTTATACGAAATTCATGTTCGATACCCTCTGTCCATTAGGTAAACACACGGTCAAACCTCAAAATTCCTCACAGAGGGTAACGCTTATTGTATGTTAAGGTCATATTTGGCACAAAGTGCATATATGTGTTATGAGTTCACAACTAATGTCATTTGTATTAATCACAGTTGGATCAGATTATCCATTTTTTTAAAAGGCAAAACTAAAACCAAGTCACCACCCTTGGTTCAACATTGTTAACTGTCTATCAAAACACCTTACTTCACTAATACGAGGTAGAATATGATCAATGTGTTATGTTGACCTACGTTCCATTTAACTCGTATTTTTTGAATAAGTCTCACAATAATAAAAGTGACAAAGAAGTCTTTCGCGACGACCCTGATATGAAAAACATTCTCGCTTTTCTTGCCTCGTCGATTTGGGATAAAACCTCAAGCTTACGACGATAGCCTCCATCGTCATCATCAGGAGCCAATGACTGTCTTCAATGCTGTTGTAGTGGTCTTTTATAGCCCGTGGACGGCTTCTGATTGGTCGGCTTTTGATTGGTCGGCGATTACGTACTGCTGTCGCAGACGGTGCCAATGTCTGCGCTGGTGGCGCCACCGCTTCCGTGGGACCGTAAACCCGCCTACGATTGTCTCTGCTGCTTCTCTGCATACAGCGCTCGTCTCCATGCACCACTCAGATAGCATCCGCTATCACAGTTAAAGTTCTTCTCGCTCATTCTTATTTCAACAGCCTCCTTAATAACAGAATCCCAGTATGTGGAGGCATGGGACAAAACTTTTATTTCGTAGTACAGTATTTTATGTTAAAAAAAAGGGTTTAAATGGCTCTAAGCACTATGGGACTTAACATCTGAGGTCATCAGTCCCCTAGACTTAGGACTACGTAAACCTAACTAACCCAAGGACGTCACACTCATCCATGCCCGAGGCAGGATTCAAACCTGCGACCGTAGCAGCCGTGTGGTTCCGGACTGAAGCGCCTGGAACCGCTCGGCCACAGCGGCCGGCTGATTTCTCCAGTTCTCTATTTTTAGTATGCCGTTGGTGTTCTGCACAGCAGCTGTAAACAAACGAATGGCCTTACCTATATAATTGCTTCCACACTCACAGGGGTATTATAAATTCCAGGGACCCTGAGGCCGAGACTGTCCTTAACAGGGCGAATCATCTACACTACTGGTCATTAAAATTGCTACACCACGAAGATGACGTGCTTGAGACGCGAAATTTAACCGACACGAAGAAGATGCTGTGATATGCAAATGATTAGCTTTTCAGAGCATTCACACAAGGTTGGCGCCGGTGGCGACACCTACAACGTGCTGACATGAGGAAAGTTTCCAACCGATTTCTCATACACAAACAGCAGTTGAACGGCGTTGCCTGATGAAACGTTGTTGTGATGCCTCGTATAAGGAGGAGAAATGCTTTGATAAAGGTCGGATTGTAGCCTATCGCGATTGCGATTTATCGCATCGCGACATTGCTGCTCGCGTTGGTCGAGATCAGATGATGGTTAGCAGAATATGGAATCGGTGGGTTCAGGAGAGTAATATGGAACGCCCTGCTGGATCCCAACCGCCTCGTATCACTAGCAGTCGATATGACATATCCGCATGGATGTAACGGATCGTGCAGCCACGTCTCGATCCCTGAGTCAACAGATGGGGACGTTTGCAAGACAACAACCATGTGCACGAACAGTTCGACGACGTTTGCAGCAGCATGGACTATCAGCTCGGAGACCACGGCTGCGGTTACCCTTGACGCTGCATCACAGATAGGAGCGCCTGCGATGGTGTACTGAGCGATGAACCTGGGTGCACGAATGGCAAACGTCATTTTTTCGGTTGAATCCAGGTTCTGTTTACAGCATCATGATGGTCGAATCCGTGTTTGACAACAGCGCAGTGAACGCACATTGGAGGCGTATATTCATCCTCGCCATACTGGCGTATTACCCGGCGTGATGGTATGGCGTGCCATTGGTTACACGTCTCGGTCACCTCTTGTTCGTATTGACGGCACTTTGAAGAGTGGACGTTACATTTCAGATGTGTCACGACCCGTGGCTCTACCCTTCATTCGATCCCGGTGAAACCCTACATTTCAGCAGGATAATGCACGGGCCTTTGTGGATACAGAAAATGTTCGAATGCTGTCCTAGCCCGCACATTTTCCACCAGTTGAAAACGTCTGGTCAATGGTGACCGAGCAACTGGCTCGTCACAATACGCCAGTCACTACTCTTGATGAACTGTGGTATCGTGATGGAGCTGCATGGGCAGCTGTAGCTGAACACGCCATCCAAGCTCTGTTTGACTCAATGCCCAGGCATGTCAAGGCCGTTATTACGGCCAGAGGTTTTCTTGGTGTAGCATTTTTTCTTGGTGTAGCAATTTTAATGGCCAGTAGTGTACTTCATTTTCTTAGGAGAACGAGAAATCGGTCTTATACCTCGTCTACTCTGGACTCTTCTTATTTTTCTAGATATAGCGCCACAAAAAGGAAGAACACGCAACCGGTGTTTCACCCTGTGAGTGTGCATCATTTTCACGTTTCCTTTTCTTGGAGAACGCTGCCTTTATATCTCGTGCACCATAGCCATTCTTTCGGAACACGTACTTCAGATGATTAATTTCAGATGTCAAGTTGTCCTCGTCAGCAACAGTTTTTGTTCCATATACCAACGTGTCCAAAACGGCTGTCTTCTGAACAGGATGATGGAAACTCTGTGCAAGAAGGTATAAATGTGTATGCGTCGGCCTGCGGTAAACGGAAAGGCCGAGGCGCCCGTCCACTGTCGTTGTACTAAAACGTCGAAGAAAGGCAACCATCCTTCCTTCTCCATCTCGACAGTGAACCGGACGTTCGGATGTATGCTGTTCATGTATTCCATGAATTGCTCGAGTGCTTCTGTCAGTCAGTTCCTCCTGACGATGATGGTGGGCGCTATCGCCGAAAGCTTGAGATTTTTATACCGAATTGATGCGACAAGAAAATCGAGAATGTTTTAAATAACAAAAACCCCTGACTATTATGCTGTGGTCGAATGTATTTCACCTTAAAACCCAAATTTCATCCCGATCTGTGGAGCACATTTTCAAGGGAGTCGTAGCTTCGTTGAATGTCCAATTCACTCCCTGGCTTGCTACGTATTACAGCAAAATTCCCCTTGCGCGTTCCTCCGCACAGGGGCGTGACGTCACATTCTTTGAATACGAGGTGCGACAATAAAGTAATGAGACTGATGTGAAAAAAAATGTTGCTTACCGTTTTAGTCAAGTTTAGTGTTGTCTCCTTCACAGTAGTTCCCTTCTGATTGCACACCCTTTTTCCAGCGGTTCTGTCATTGATGGTAACATTTCTGGAATTCATCTTCTGTAATACCCTCCAAGACCCTCGTCATAGCTTTTTGGACATCTTGTTTGGAAATGGTGTCCTTTGACCGCCGTTTTGACTCTTGGAAATAGAAAAAAGTCCTACAAAGAGATATCTGGTGAATAAGGTGGCTGTGGTAGTACTGAAATTTGTTTTGAGGTTAAAAATCGCTGTACTGACAGAGCAGTATGGGATGGCGCATTATCGTGCTGCAGAATCCAATTATCAGCAATGCTGGCACAGACATGAAGAACTCTTTTACGAAGTCTTTCTAAAATTTCTTTGTAGTAGTATTGGTTACCTGTTTGTCCAGGAGGCACCCACTCTTTATGAACAATTCCCTTGGAATCAAAGAGGTTGATGGTCGTCCACTGCGGTCTTCATCTTCAACATTCTTTCTGCCTAGCCTAAACATTTTATGCCAACGAAAAACTTAAGCTCTTGACATAACCCCCTCTCCAAAAGCCTTCTGAACCATACCGTAAGTTGTCGTCGCGTTTTCACCCAATTTAACGCAAAAATAAATGGCATACCGTTGCGCAATATTACGCACTTCCATTTCCGTGACGAGAGACACAAACACGTGTTAACTTATTACAGCACAACTCACGACTGAGCAGCTGCATCGATGTGCTGCTTGGACTAGAAGCAACTTATAGACCGAGGTCAAAGATATTGTGACTTCGCAAGCCTGCATGGTTGTCACATCTTGCAAAGAAAATCAGTCTCATTACTTTATTGTTGCACCTCGTACGCGAGCGCAACTGACCGTTGTCGATTGCTGTCATCCGCTGTTGCTATCACCTTATAGTGGAAGACTGGTACACATCTTCTTCAGCACCGGAATTCAGATATCATTCAGTTTCGTGCCCTCCTCCTTCCAACTGAAATTCCTGGGGTGTTTTACTATCTATATGGCTTGACCGTATAGCCTTTCATGGTGTCTGCTAGTACTCGAGTCCTATTAAAATGAATATGGTGGTCTCCTGGCTGCAAAGAGTGTTCTGCAACAGGAGATGGATCGATCTCCCAGCTTCAGCAACTGCCTTCATGCTCTTCTAGTCATTTTCTGACCATTGATTTTGTAGTACCCACGTACATCTCTCCACTACTAAACTACTGGCCATTAAAATTGCTACACAACGCAAATGACGTGCTATAGACGCGAAATTTAACCGACAGAAAGAAGATGCTGTGATATGCAAATGATTAGCTTTTCAAAGCATTCAAACAAGGTTGGTGCCGGCGGCGACACCTACAACGTGCTGACATGAGGAAAGTTTCCAATCGATTTCTCATACACAAACAGCAGTTGACCGGCGTTGCCTGGTGAAACGTTGTTGTGATGCCTCGTGTAAGGAGAAGAAATGCGTACCATCAAAATTCCGACTTTGATAAAGGTCGGATTGTAGCCTATCGTGATTGCGGTTTATCGTATCGCGACATTGCTGCTAGCGTTGGTCGAGATCCAATGACTATTAGCAGAATTTGGAATCGGTGGGTTCAGGAGGGTAATATGGAACGCCGCCCTGGATCCCAACGGCCTCGTATCACTAGCAGCCGAGATGACAGGCATCTTATCCGCATCGCTGTAACGGATCGTGCAGCCACTTCTCGATCCCTGAGTCAACAGATGGGGACGTTTGCAAGACAACAACCATCTGCACGAACAGTTTGACGACGTTTGCAGCAGCATGGACTATCAGCTCGGAGACCGTGACCGCGGTTATCCTTGACGCTGCATCACAGACAGAAGCGCCTGCGATGGTGTACTCACCGATGAACCTGGGTGCACGAATGGCAAAACGTCATTTTTTCTGATGAATCTAGGTTCTGTTTACAGCGTCATGATGATCGCATCCGTGTTTCTCGACATCGCCGTGAACGCACATTGGAAACGTGTATTCGTCATATCGGGCGCTAATGACCACTGTAGTTGTGCGCCCTAAAACCACAAAAAAAAAAATCTGCATATTGGCGTATCACCCGGCGTGATGGTATGTGGTGCCATTGGTTACACGTCTCGGTCACCTCTTGTTCGCATTGACGGCAGTTTCAACAGTGGACGTTACATTTCAGATGTGTTATGACCCGTGGCTCTGCCCTTCATTCGATCCCTGCGAAACCCTACATTTCTGCAGGGTAATCCACGACCGCATGTTGCATGTCCTGTACGGACCTTTCTGGATACAGAAAATGTTCGACTGCTGCCCTGGCCAGCACATTCTCCAAATCTCTCACCAATTGAAAACGTCTGATCAATGGTGCCCGAGCAACTGGCTCATCACAATACGCCAGTCACTACTCTTGATGAACTGTGGTATCGTGTTCAAGCTGCATGGGCGGCTGTACCTGTACACGCCATCCAAGCTTTGTTTGACTTAATGCCCAGGCGTATCAAGGCCGTTATTACGGCCAGAGGTGGTTGTTCTAGGTACTGATGTCTCAGGATCTATGCACCCAAATTGCGTGAAAATGTAATCACATGTCAGTTCTAGTATAATATATTTGTCCAATGAATACACGTTTATCATCTGCATTTCTTCTTGGTGTAGCAATTTTAATGGCCAGTAGTGTAGATCGAGTAGCATAAGTTGCTACTTTTTCCAGCGGTTGGCGAGCGTCCTTAGCAAATTTTAGGTGTTCTTGTATCTTCCAGGTCGGTTTGTAGATTACTGTGATGTTCTGCTTTTTCAAGGTTTTGCCTAAGTGGTCAGTAACGTCCTTAATGAAAGGCAAGAAAACTTTCAATTTCACTAGCGCTTGAGCATCGCTATGATTTCTCCACGGTGGTCTTAACACTCTTTTCACCACAGCAGACGAATAACCATTCCTGAGCAGCACATTGGGGAGATGTTTTAATTCCGTGTCAAGCAGCTCTGGTTCGTAGATTTTCTTTGCTCTATCCGCCAACGTTTTAATGATGCCTCGCTTTTGTTGTTGCTGGTGGTTCGTCTGCCGGTGTAGGTAACGGTAACCAGAAAAGATTATACAGATAGGCCATAGAGAGTGTAAAACACCCCAGGAATTTCAATAGGAAGGAGGAGGGTGTGGAATTGAATGACGTATGGATTCCAGTGCTGAAGAATATGTGTACCAGTCTTCCACCATGGGGTGATAGCAACAGCAGACAATGGCAGTCGACAACGGACAATTACACTAGTCTATTCAAAACATGTGACGTCACACCATCGTGCGGAAGCAGAAATTTGCTGTAGTCAGGAGCGAGCCAGGGTGTGAATCGGACATTCAAAGAAGCTACGATAATCCTTGAAAATGCCCTCCGCAGACGGGGACTAAACGTTCGATTTTAAGGCGAAATCTGTTCGGTCATAGCGCAATAGCCCGGAACATTTTATTAACTGTGACATTTTGGCCGTAAAAGTTTACATTTTACATGTATAAGTCTGTTGTGACGTTGAATTCTATCTATTATTCAAGCGACCTGATGAAAACCTATTGTTATGAGAGGAAAAATATCCGCCTTGAGTCATAGATCGTGGTGGCTTATTGAAAAGAATAATAAGACGCTAACCCTGATGCTTAGTACGAGAGTGAGTCAAATGAAAACCTTAAATATTTTTTTAAATATTATTTATTGTGCAGAAGTGGTACAAAGCTGTATCTCAAAAAATGGTTCAAATGGCTCTGAGCACTATGGGACTTAACTTCTGTGGTCATCAGTCCCCTAGAACTTAGAACTACTTGAACCTAACTAACCTAAGGACATCACACACATCCATGCCCGAGGCAGGATTCGAACCTGCGACTGTAGCGGTTCCAGACTGTAGCGCCTAGAACATAATCTCCCCCACGCTCAATCCAAGTCCTCCAGCGCTTACAAGGAGCATAAATTCCTTTAGAAAAAATTCTTTTGGTAGTCCGCGCAGCCACACATGCACCGCGTGGCGTACCTCTTCATCAAACCAGAATTTCTTTCCTCCCATTGCGTCTTTGAGTGGTCCAAACATATGGAAATCACTTGGGACAAGGTCTGGTGAGTATGTTGGATGAGGAAGACACTCAAAATGCAGGTCCGTGATTGTTGCAACTGTTATACGGGCAGTGTGGGGTCTTGCATTGCAATGTTGCAAAAGGACACCTGCTGACAGCAATCCACATCGCTTTGATTTGACTGCAGGCCGCAGATGATTTTTTTAGCAGACCCATGTATGATGTACTGATGACAGTGATCCCTCTAGGCACGTAATGCTCCAAAATGACGCCTTTTTCGTCCCAAAAGAGAGTTAGCATTACCTTCCCTGCTGATGGTTCTGTTCGAAACTTCTTTGGTTTTTGTGATGAGCAATGGCGCCATTCCTTGCTTGCTCTCTTCGTTTCCCGTTGGTGGAAGTGAACCCAGGTTTCGTCCCCAGTAACGATTCTTGCAAGGAAGCCATCACCTTCTCGTTCAAAGCGCCGAAGAAGTTCTTCACAAGCATCAACACGTCGTTCTCTAATTTCAGGAGTCAGCTGCCGTGGCACCCATCTTGCAGACACTTCGTGAAACCGGAGCACATCATGCACAATGTGGTGTGTTGACCCACGACTAATCTGTAAACATGCTGCAATGTCATTCAGTGTCACTCAGCGGTTTTCCTTCACTATGGCTTCAACTGCTGCAATGTTATGTGGAATCACAACTCGTTGTGCCTCACCTGGACTAGGAGAATCTTCCACTGAAGTCACACCATTTGCGATCTTCCTACTCCATTCGTAGACTTGCTGCTATGACAAACATGCATCACCGTACTGAACCTTCATTCGTCGATGAATTTCAATAGGTTTCACACCTTCACTACGCAAAAACCGAATAAGAGAACGCTGTTCTTCCCTGGTGCAAGTCGCAAGTGGGGCGGCCATCTTTATACCGATACTGCGACGGTATGTGTGCATCTGCACTATGCTGCCACCTACAGGCCATTCTGCACGCTGTTTGTAGCACGCTTACCAACTTACGGGATAACGGCGCGAAATTTCTATTTGATATTACAAATTTAAGGTTTTCATTTGACTCACCGTCGTATCATTATGTTGTCGTAGCACAACTTGATTTTTCCCCAGCATATAAAATGTGCAGACGGCTTATGGGAAGATCCCTTGATCGTCTAATTTCGTCAGTTCTGTGGGACAGTAATAGCAGCAGTCTTAGAGTAAAAAAAAAAAAAAATGCAATGTGTCGTCTTCAGTTTCACTACACAGCGCCACGTTTTATAGTGATTAGTATTTAAGCAGTGTCACTGAAGCAGTGGTTCTGTTTTCTTAGGGATATTGAGATCCAGTAGTTCATTAGAGGTTCCCACATGCTGTCCACCAGAGAGACTTTTTGAAAGGACAGTGAATGCTCAATGCACGGGTCCTAGAAGATGTTGCAGAGTCCGAGGTTTTGAATTTCGTTGCACAAAGCTCTCTCATTGCATTTGTGCCTGGAAAATGACAGGTGTTCACCCACCGAAATATCGGTGGTTGTCGAAGACGCCATCCGGTTTCGTTCCCATATGCTGCCTGCACATTTTACACTACTGGCCATTAAAATTGCTACACCACGAAGATGACATGCTAAAGACGCGAAATTTAACCGACAGGAAGAAGATGCTGTGATATGCAAATGATTACCTTTTCAGAGCATTCACACAAAGTTGGCGCCGGTGACGACACCTACAACGTGCGGACATGAGGAAAGTTTCCAACCGATTTCTCATACACAAACAGCAGTTGACCGGCGTTGCCTAGTCAAACGTTGTGAGGAGGAGAAATGCGTACCATCACGTTTCCGACTTTGATAAAGGTCGGATTGTAGCCTATCGCGATTGCGGTTTATCCTATCGCAACAATGCTACTCGCGTTGGTCGATATCCAATGACTGTGAGCAGAATATGGATTCGGTGCGTTCAGGAGGGTAATACGGAACGCCGTGCTGGATCCCAACGGCCTCGTATCACTAGCAGTCGAGATGACAGGCATCTTATCCGCATCGCTGTAACGGATCGTGCAGCCACGTCTCGATCCCTGAGTCAACAGATGGGGACGTTTGCAAGACAACAGTTCGACGACGTTTGCAGCAGCATGGACTATCAGCTCGGAGACCATGGCTGCGGTTACCCTTGACGCTGCATCACAGACAGGAGCGCCTGCGATGGCGTACTCAACGACGAAACCTGTGTGCACGAATGGCAAAACGTCATTTTTTCGGTTGAATCCAGGTTCTGTTTACAGCATCATGATGGTCGCATCCGTGTTTGGCGACATCGCGGTGAACGCACATTGGAAGCGTGTATTCCTCATCGCTGTACTGGCGTATCACCCGGCGTGATGGTATGGGGTGCCATTGGTTACACGTCCCAGTCACCTCTTGTTCGCTTTGAGGACACTTTGAACACTGGACATTGCATTTTAAATGTGTTACGACCCGTGGCTCTACACTTCATTCGATCCCTGCGAAACCCTACACTTCAGCAGGATAATGCACGACCGGATGTTGCAGGTCCTGTATGGGCCTTTCTGGATACAGAAAATGTTCGACTGCTGCCCTGGCCAGCACATTCTCCAGATCTCTCACCAATTGCAAACGTCTGGTCAATGGTGACCGAGCAACTGGCTCGTCACAATACGCCAGTCACTACTCTTGATGAACTGTGGTATCGTGTTGAAGCTGCATGGGCAGCTGTACCTGTACACGCCATCCAAGCTCTGTTTGACTCAATGCTCAGGCGTATCAACGCCGTTATTACGGCCAGAGGTAGTTATTCTGGGTACTGATTTCTCAGGATCTATGCACCCAAATTGCGTGAAAATGTGGTCACATGTCAGTTCTAGTATAATACATTTGCCCAATTAATACCCATTTATCATCTGCATTTCTTCTTGGTGCAGCAATTTTAATGGCCAGTAGTGTAGTAACGTTTGTTCTATTTAAGGAGCTTTAAGAGATTTCACATAAAAATTTGGAGGCACTACTTTTCAGCTCAACCTCGTATCTTCTACATCTACATCTAAATTCACATTCAGCACACCAATGTGAAGAGCATGGCTGTGGATCCATTCCATTGTACCACTTGTTAGGGTTTCTTCCATTTACATTATGTATGGAGCGCAGGAGAAATGATCGTTTGAATGCTCCTGTGTGTGCTGTAATTATTCTGATCTTGACTTCACGATCTCTATATGAGCGACACGTAGGTGGTTGTAGTATATTCATAGAATCATCATTTGAAACCGGTTCTTGAAACTTCGTTAGTAGACGTCCTCGGGATAGTTTATTTTTAAGAGTGTGCCAGTTAGGTTTCTTCAGCATGTCTGAAACACTTTCCCACGGGTCAGATAAACCTGTGACCATTCGTGCTGCCCTTCTGTGTGTATGTACACTATCCCCTCTTAGTCCTATTTGGTGCGGGTCCCATACACTTGAGCAATGTTCTAGAATCTGTCGCACAAATGATTTGTAAACAATCTCCTTTGTAGACTGACTGCACTTCATCAGTATTCTACCAATAAACCGAAGTCTATCATCTGCTTTACGCACCACTGAGCCTATGTGATCATTCCATTTCATATTCTTACAAAGTGTGACATCCAGGTATTTGTATGAGTTGGCCGATTGCGTATGTGACTCATTATCACAGTCATAAGATACTACGTTCCTTCTTTTTGCGAAGTGCACAATTTTACATTTCTGAACATTTAGAGCAAGTTTCCAGTCTCTGCACCACTTTGAAATCTTAGCAAAATCTGAATATTTATGCAGCTTCTTTCAGACAGTACTTCACTGTAGAAAACTGCATCATCTGCAAACAGTCTGAGGTTACTATGAATATTGTCTCCAAGATCATTAATATACAACAGGAACAGCAAACGCCCCTACACACTTCCCCGGGGCATACCCAAAGTTAACACACTTCTAGATTACATTAGATTAGATTACTACTTCTTCCATAGATCATGAATATGACACTTCGTAATGATGTGGAAGGTGTCAGCTTAATAAAAGTTGTTTATACAAGTTATTACATTACGTAAAATATTACATGACACTTAATTTTTTTGAGGTGGGGGGTGGGGAAATTACCCACTTACTATGTCCAAAAATTCATCTAATGAATAAGAGGTGTTGCCATTTAGAAATTCTTTTAATTTCCTTTTAAATGCTATACGGCTATCTGTCAGACTTTTGATGCTATTAGGTAAGTGACCAAATACTTTTGTGGCAGCATAATTTACCCCCTTCTGAGCCAAAGTTAGATTTAACCTTGAGTAGTGAAGATCAATCTTTCTCCTAGTATTGTAGCCATGTATACTGTTATTACTTTTGAATTCGTTCAGATTGTTAATAACAAATTTCATAAGGGAACATATATATTGTGAGGCTACAGTGGAGATCCCTAGCTCTTTAAATAAGTGTCTGCAAGATGATGTTGGATGAGCTCCAGAAATTATTCTGATTACACGCTTTTGTGCACTGAACACTATTTTTCTCTGTGATGAATTACCCCAGAATATGATGTCATACAGAAGCAGAGAATGAAAATAGGCGTGGTAAGCTAATTTACTCAGATGTATATCGCCAAAATTTGTAATGAACCTAATAGCATAAGTTGGTGAACTCAAACGTTTCATCAGATCTTCAGTGTATTTTTTCCAGTTCAACCCCTCATCAATGCATACACCTAGAAATTTTGAATATTCTACCCTAGCTACCGATTTCTGATCGAAGTCTATATTTATTAATGGTGTCATTCCATTTACTGTGTGGAACTGTATATGCTGTGTTTTATCAAAGTTTAATGAGAGCCCATTTGCAGAGAACCACTTAATGATTTTCCGAAAAACATCGTTTACAATTTCATCAGTTAATTCTTGTCTGTTGGGTGTGATAGCTATACTTGTATCATCTGCAAAAAGTACCAGCTTTGCATCTTCGTGAATATAGAATGGCAAGTCATTAATATATATTAAGAACAGCAGAGGACCCAAGACCGAACGTTGTGGCACCCCATTCTTGATTGTTCCCCAGTTTGAGAAATCACCAGTTTTTTGTATATCATGTGAACTGTTTATTTCAACTTTCTGCACTCTTCCAGTTAGGTATGATTTAAACCATTTGAGCGCTGTCCCATTCATACCACAGTACTTGAGCTTATCTAGAAGTATTCCATGATTTACACAATCAAAAGCCTTTGAAATATCACAAAAAACCCCAACGGATGACTTCCGGTTACTCAGAGCATTTAATATTTCATTAGTGAAAGTATATATAGCATTTTCCTTTGAAAAACCTTTCTGGAAACCAAACTGACATTTTGTTAAAACTTTATTTTTACAAAGGTGTGAAGCTACTCTACAATACATTACTTTTTCAAGAATTTTGGATAGGGCAGTCAGAAGAGAGATTGGGCGGTAGTTGTTGACATCAGACGTATCCCCTTTTTTATGCAGTGGTTTAACAATGGCATACTTCAGTCTATCTGGGAAAATACCCTGCTTCGGAGAGCTATTACATATGTGGCTAAGAATCCCATCTACATCTGATGATGGCTCTCCATCCAAGATAACGTGCTGTGTCCTCCCTACCAGAAAGTCCTCAATCCAGCCACAAATTTCGCTTGATATAACAGATGATTGAAGTTTTAACGATAAGTGTAGATGCAGCACTGGGTCAAATGCTTTTCGGAAATGAAGAAACGCTGCATGTACCTGGCTGCCTTGATCCAAAGCTTTCGGTATGTCATGTGAGAAAAGTGTGAGCAGAGTATCACATGAGCGATATTTTTCAGAATCCATGCTGGCTGGCATGGAGGAAGTCATTCTGCTGAAGATATTTCACTATGTGTGAGCTCAGAATATGTTCTAAGATTCCAAAACAGATCGATTTCAAGGAATTTGGACAGTAGTTTTATGGATCATTTCCACTACGCTTCTTGTACACAGGTGTGACCTGTGCCTTTTTTCAAGTACTGGGCACGGTTTCTTGTTCGAGGATTGTACGATAGATTATGTTAGAGGAAGCGCTAACTCAACCACAAATTCAGTATAGAATCTGATAGGGATTCTATCGGACCCAGTAGTTTTGTACAGTTTTAACGATTTCAGCTGTTTCTCAACAGCAGTGACACTAATACTGACTTCACCCACCTTTCCAGTGGGACAACGATTAAATTGAGACAATTATCCAGAGTTTTCCTTTGTAAAGAAACATTTGAAAACAGTGTTGCTACTTTCAATTTCAGTTTCTGTCTCATTCGATAGGGGCTGGACGCTAACTTTGGTGCCACTAACAGCCTTTACATGTTGTTGTTGTTGTGGTCTTCAGTCCTGAGACTGGTTTGATGCACCTCTCCATGCTCCTCTATCCTGTGCAAGCTTCTTCATCTCCCAGTACCTACTGAAGCCTACATCCTTCTGAATCTGCTTAGTGTATTCATCTCCTGGTCTCCCCCTACGATTTTTACCCTCCACGCTGCCCTCCAATACTAAATTGGTGATCCCTTGATGCCTCAGAACATGTCCTACGAACCGATCCCTTCTTCTGGTCAAGTTGTGCCACAAACTTCTCTTCTCCCCAATCCTATTCAATACTTCCTCATTAGTTATGTGATCTACCCATCTAATCTTCAGCATTCTTCTGTAGCACCACATTTCGATAGCTTCTATTCTCTTCTTGTCTAAACTATTTACCGTCCATGTTTCACTTCCATACGTGGCTACACTCCATACAAATTCTTTCAGAAATGACTTCCTGACACTTAAATCTATACTCGATGTTAGCAAATTTCTCTTCTTCAGAAACGCTTTCCTTGCCATTGCCAGTCTACATTTTATATCCTCTCTACTTCGACCATCATCAGTTATTTTGCTCCCCAAATAGCAAAAAAATAGCAAAACTCCTTTACTACTTTAAGTGTCTCATTTCCTAATTTAATACCCTCAACATCACCCGACTTAATTCGACTCATTGCATTATCCTCGTTTTGCTTTTGTTGATGTTCATCTTATATCCTCCCTTCAAGACACCATCCATTCCGTTCAACTGCTCTTCCAAGTCCTTTGCTGTCTCTGACAGAATTACAATGTCATCGGCGAACCTCAAAGTTTTTATTTCTTCTCCATGGATTTTAATACCTACTCCGAATTTTTCTTCTGTTTCCTTTACTGCTTGCTCAATATACAGATTGAATAACATCGGGGAGAGGCTACAACCCTCTCTTACTCCCTCCCCAACCACTGCTTCCTTTTCATGTCCCTCGACTCTTATAACTGCCATCTGCTTTCTGTACAAATTGTAAATAGCCTTTCGCTCCCTGTATTTTACCCCTGCCACCTTTAGAACTTGAAAGAGAGTATTCCAGTCAACATTGTCAAAAGCTTTCTCTAAGTCTACAAATGCTAGAAACGTAGGTTTGCCTTTCCTTAATCTTTCTTCTAAGATAAGTCGTAAGGTCAGTATTGCCTCACGTGTTCCAACATTACTACGGAATCCAAACTGATCTTCCCCGAGGTCAGCTTCTACTAGTTTTTCCATTCGTCTGTAAAGAATTCGTGTTAGTATTTTGCAGCTGTGGCTTATTAAACTGATTGTTCGGTAATTTTCACATCTGTCAACACCTGCTTTCTTTGGGATTGGAATTATTATATTCTTCTTGAAGTCTGAGGGTATTTCGCCTGTTTCATACATCTTGCTCACCAGATGGTAGAGTTTTGTCAGGACTGGCTCTCCCAAGGCCGTCAGTAGTTCCAATGGAATGTTGTCTACTCCGGGGGCCTTGTTTCGACTCAGGTCTTTCAGTGCTCCGTCAAACTCATCACGCAGTATCGTATCTCCCATTTCATCTTCATCTACATCCTCTTCCATTTCCATAATATTGTCCTCAAGTACATCGCCCTTGTATGGACCCTCTATATACTCCTTCCACCTTTCTGCCTTCCCTTCTTTGCTTAGAACTGGGTTTCCATTTGAGCTCTTGATGTTCATACAAGTGGATTATCTCCAAAGGTTTCTTTAATTTTCCTTTGGGCAGTATCTATCTTACCCCTAGTGAGATAAGCCTTTACATACGATAAGAATTTATTTGGGTTTTGTGAAAGATTACTTGACAATATTCTGCTATGGTAATCATTGAAGGCTTCACTTCCCAGAAACTTGGAGAGCTGAAAGTTTAAACACAGCTCAGAACTGGAGTACAGTGCATTACTAACTCGTTTTCTTATCTGGTGTTTCAGAGGGAACTTCATTTACCTTTACGAATTCCGCTTTTCTTGTTAAATTCACGAATGGTTCACTGGAATAACGATTGCTGATAAGCCTCCTTGTGTAGTCGAATCTCTCTAATTTTTACCTTCATGGGCTTTCTGGGAAACATACATAGGAGGGAGCAATATATTGGCTGAGTCAGTTGAAGAGAAACTGAAACAAATCTGAAATTTACCACATTTCTTTAACCTCATCAAAGCGTGTAACACCGTTTGAAATATATGAGATAATCAAGACTAAAAACAGAAATTAATAATTAAAATAAAAATCATTTGATAATGTACCAGGTTTTAACATTGGACTAAAAAGTATGAAATAATTTCTCCTCGCCCCATACAGATTCGTAGCCCCTCACAGACATTCCTGAATATTTGTGATTGTGATATTCTAATAGTAATGAAAACATCTGTAAGCTTTAAAACGAAAAATGTGTGCTCTGTGTAATACATAGTTGATGCATGAGAAGTTCACATCCTTAATATTGCACTGTTTACTAAATGATGCAAGAATAGCTCACCTCTTACTTTTAGATTTTGCATGCTTCCTGCATTTTACGTTTTAAGTCTTACAAGTATTGTCATAACTGTTAAGGTCCGCCCCTGGTAGCTGAGTAGTCCCGCGACGGCATGTCGTACCTAACGGCCCGGGCTCGATTCCAAGCCGGATCGGAGATTTTCTTCACTCAGGGATTGGGTGTTGTGTTGTCTATATCATCATCATTCCATCCCTATCGACACGCAAGTCGCCGAAGTGGCGTCAACTCGAAATACTTGCATCAGGCGAACGGTCTACCCGACGGGAGGCCCTAGCCACGGGGCATTTCCATTTCCATAACTGTTAAAAATTCACAACCACAGATTATGGGATTAGGAGATAATATTCTAGATTTTTTACTCCTGTTTCACAACGTGGTGAATTCACCTTTATTAAAATATTTTCCTTTCATCTTTCGCTACGACTTTATTTGAAACAAGCTGTTCTCGGCCACGTGTTTGGGTGGCTGTCTGCATTAATGGTAAATGAAGAAAAGAGAAGGCAGACGTCTTTAATATACGGAGACTTGGATATAACTTCTAATCTCCTTCTCCCCCCTCCCATTTTTCTGTCCATCTTCACTTCCTCCCTCTCCTTGTCCTCCTCCTCGTCCTACCCCCTCTCTCCCTCTCCTACTCCACCCTTCCTTTTCATAATCTCCTTCCCAATCTCTCTGTATCTAGTCCTCCCCTCTCACACCCATCTCTCTATCCATCACATCCTTCCCCCTCTCTCTGTCCATATTCTCCTCCACCTTCTCTCTATCTGCTACTGCCTCCTCTCACTCCCATCTCTCTATCATCTCCTCCCCCTCTCTCTGTCCATATCCTCCACCACTTTCTATCTCCTCCTGCCCCCTCTCACACCCATCTCTCTGTCCATCATCTCCTCCCCCTCTCTCTGTCCATATTTTCCTCCACCTTCTCTCTATCTCCTCCTGCCCCCTCTCACACCGATCTCTCTGTCCATCACCTCCTCCCCCCTCTCTCTGTCCATATCCACCACCACTTTCTGTCTCCTCCTGCCCCCTCTCACACCCATCTCTCTGTCCATCACCTCCTCCACCCTCTCTCTGCCCATATTCTCCTCCACCTTCTATCTGCTACTGCCTCCTCTCACACCGATCACTCTATCACCTCCTCCCCCTCTCTCTGTCAATTTTCTCCTCAACATTATCTCTATCTCCTCCTGCTCCCCCTCACACCCACCTCTCTTTCCATCACCTCCTCGCCCTCTCTCTATCCATACTCTCCTCCACTTTCTATCTGCTCCTGCCCACTCTCAGACCCATCTCTCCGTCCATCACCTCCTCCACCCTCTCTCTGTCCGTATTCTCCTCCACCTTCTTTCTATATCTACTCCTGCCCCCTCTCACACCCATCTCTTGGTCCTTCATCTCCTCGCCCTCTCTCTGTCCATACTCTCCTCCACTTTCTATCTGCTCCTGCCCACTCTCAGACCCATCTCTCTGTTCATCACATCCTCCCCTTTCTCTCTGTCCGTATTCTCCTTCACTTTCTCTCTATCTCCTCCTGCCCCCTCTCACACCCATCTCTCTGTCAATCACCTCCTCCCCCCTCTCTCTGCCCATATTCTCCTCCACCTTCTCTCTATCTGCTACTGCCTCCTCTCACACTGATCTCTCTATCACCTCCTCCCCCCTCTCTCTGTCCATTTTCTCCTCCACATTATCTCTATCCCCTCCTGCTCCCCCTCACACCCTCCTCTCTTTCCATCACCTCCTCCCCCTCTCTCTGCCCATATTCTCCTTCACCTTCTCTCTATCTCCTCCTGACCCCTCTCACACCCATCTCTCGGTCCATCACCTCCTCGCCCTCTCTCTGTCCATACTCTCCTCCACTTTCTATCTGCTCCTGCCTACTCTCAGACCCATCTCTCTATCCATCACCTCCTCCACCCTCTCTCTGCCCATATTCTCCTCCGCCTTCTCTCTATCTCCTCCTGCCCCCTCTCACACCCAATCTCTGTCCATCACATCCTCCACCCTCTCTCTGCCCATATTCTCCTCCACCTTCTCTCTATCTACTCCTTCCCTCTCTCACAAACAACTCTCTGTCCACCACCTCCTACCCCCTCTCTCTGTCCATATTCTCCTCCACCTTCTCTCTATCTGCTACTGCCTCCTCTCACACTGATCTCTCTATCACCTCCTCCCCCCTCTCTCTGTCCATTTTCTCCTCAACATTATCTCTATCTCTTCCTGCTCCCCCTCACACCCACCTCTCTTTCCATCACCTCTTCCCCCTCTCTCTGTCCATATTCTCCTTCACCTTCTCTCTATCTCCTCCTGCCCACTCACACCCATCTCTCGGTCCATCACCTCCTCGCCCTCTCTCTGTCCATACTCTCCTCCACTTTCTATCTGCTCCTGCCCACTCTCAGACCCATCTCTCTGTCCATCACCTCCTCCTCCCTCTCTCTGTCCATATTCTCCTCCACCTTCTCTCTATCTGCTACTGCCTCCTCTCACACCGATCTCTCTATCACCTGCTCACCCCTCTGTCTGTTCATATTCTCCTCCACCTTCTCTCTATCTCCTACTGCCTCCTCTCTCTGTCCATCTGCTGCTTTCCGCTTTGTATGTCCATTTTCTCTTCCCTTCTCTCTGAGTTTGAGCCATGTTACTGCAAAGTCAGTTTCTGTGTAGCTTCTAATCATAAACTGATAAGCGATAAATACAAGTTACCAGTTTGCTAACAACACTGCACATATACTACGCGTACAAAAGTATCCGGTACCCGCCCAAAAGCATACGTTTTTCATATTAGGTGTATTGTGTTGCCCCCTACTGCTGGGTACTCCATATCAGCGACCTCAGTAGTCATTAGTCATCGTGAGTCAGCTGAATGGGGCGCTGCGCGGAACTCATGGACTTCCAAAGTGGTCTAGTGATTGGGTGTCCCTTGTGTCAGACGTCTGTACGCGAGATTTCGACACTACTAAACATCCATAGGTACACTGTTTCCGATGTGATAGTGAAGTGGAAACGTGAAGGGACACGTACAGCACAAAAGCGTGCAGGCCGACCTCGTCTGTTGACTGACAGAGACCGCCGACAGTTGAAGAGGGCTGTAAAGTGTATAGGCAGACATATATCCAGGCCATCACACAGGAATTCCAGACTGCATCAGGATCCACTGCGAGTACTGTGACAGTTAGGCAGGAGGTGAGAAAACTTGGAATTCATGGTCGAGCGGCTGCTCATAAGCCACACATCATGCCGGTAAATGCCAAACGACGCCTCGCTTGGTGTAAAGAGCGTAAACATTGGACGATTGATCAGTGAAAAAACGTTGTGTGGAGTGACGAATCACGGTACGCAGTGTGGCGATCCGATGGCAGGGCGTGGGTGTGGCGAATGCCTGGTGAACGTCATCTGCCAGCGTGTGTACTGCCAACAGTAAAATTCGAAGGTGGTGGTGTTATGGTGTGGTCGCGTTTTTCATGGAGGGGACTTGCACCCCTCGTTGTTTTGCGTGGCGCAATCACAGCACAGGCATATATTGATGTTTTAAGCACCTTCTTGCTTCCCACTGTTGAAGAGCAATTCGGGGATGGAGACTGCATCTTTCAACACGATCGAGCTCCTGTTAATAAGGCACGGCCTGTGGCGGAGTGGTTACACGACAATAACATCCCTATAATGGAGTGGCCTGAATCCTATAGAACACCTCTGGGATGTTTTGGAACGCCGACTTCGTGCCAGACCTCACCGACCGACATCGATACCTCTCCTCAGTGCAGCACTCCGTGAAGAATAGGCTGCCATTCCCCAAGAAACCTTCTATCACCTGATTGAACGTATACCTGCGAGAGTGAAAGTTGTCATCAAGGCCAAGGGTGGGCCAACACCATATTGAATTCCAGCATTAACGATGGAGGGCTCCACGAACTTGTAAGTCAGTTTGGGCCAGGTGTCCGGGCACTTTTGATCACATAGTGTATATATACGTATGTGTGCGTGTGTGTGTGTGTGTGTGTGTGTGTGTGTGTGTGTGTGTGTGTGTGTGTCTGTGCGTGTCAAAATATATATCCTGTCCGTTTTCAACCGTTTATAACAGTTGCAAGTAAAGATTTAAAATACATCAGTGGAGCAGTTTTTTGAGATTTTTGGTTAGAATGTTTCCGCTTTACATATTACATATACATACTTCTGTATTAAAAGTATATCGCTTATGACCGTCAATATATTCACTAGAGTATTGTGCAAAAATTTTAATTAAATCGGTCAAGAATTTATCGAAATTTTTGTTATTAGTGTTTCCCCTTTACATATTACATATTTAATTATAAATAATTAGTGACAAAAAATAAGCACGTATTAGAATGCAACGTTGTGTCGTAATTTAGAAAGCATTCAGTGAAGAGCTTTCGGAGATTTAAGATTTTAAGTGAACGATGATTTAGATTTTCATACATATTTCCCCTATAATTATTTTATATACGTTTACCTAAAACACAGCCGGAAAAAAATTAGTACACTATTGTAGAGGTTTCCAATTCACTGAAGATTTATTGTTGCAACGATGTTGTTGGAATAAGTGAAATGAGCACTTATACACTTCAATAGCATAAACGGTTCTGAGGTACCAGGTATCGACCCCAGCTGGATCACGCACAGCCGGCAATCCTGTCACTGACTGCGGCATCCAATCGATCGTACAGACGGCGAATACAGTCCTGTGATACGTTATTCCACGCCTGCTCGACTTGGTCGCGTAGTTCTGTAAGTGTTGTTAGTTGACGAGCCACACATGTCATTTCTCATCCCATTATATTCCACACATGCTCGGTTGGAAACAAGTCCGGAGATCGTGCTGCCTAGGGAAGTGGGTGCACGTCTTGCAGAGCTCATTAAATTTCACAGGCACTGTCCGGGTGAGCGCTATCCTGTTGGAACGACATATCCCCTTCCTGATGCAAGAGCGGCGAAAGAATGGCTCTAACAACATTTTGTATCTACCGAGCGCTGGTTAGCGTCTCCTCCAGAAACACCAAATATGAACGAGAGTTGTCGCTTATCGCACTCCAGAACATAACCTTGGGTGGGACCAGTGTGTCTTGGACGACTGCACTCTGCGAGACGATGCTCACCTGGCCTACAAGGTAGAGGCAAACGATCATCACTTTCGCGCAGTGTAGCAGCCCTTTTTCTGTTTTCGCTTTTGCGTCTAATAGGTGAAAGTTTGATTTTATTTTTTTACACATTGACTGTCATTGAAGGGTTTTACTTTTATTTAATATTGTCCCGGCTAAGTATCAGTTTGATTACTTTTAAAACCCAATGTTAAACGTGTGTCACTACACGTATAATCTTCCCAACTCTGAGAGAAAAAATCTTTAGCAGCTTTACTACCAATGTTTACAGACGACGATACTTTAACCTTTCGTTCAATTGTTTTAGTTACGAATCGCTAGTTTGTTCTTGGCATAGATCACGTAACCTTAACGTTTATTAATCTAAGTTAAATTAATGTTCAAGACTTGTATTATGTTTCAAATTAACAACGTCAGTTTATTGACAAGAATTATTAATAAATACGTTCACCCATACTTTCTCATTCAAAGAAGTTCTTTAATTAGATGTCTAAGTAGGATTCCCGCTAGCATCAGAGATCTTAGATAATATCCTGTCACTTTCGGTAAATAAGTTATTTCTATGTAATATCCGCAAACTGTCATTAACTATGATCATCAGTTGCGTGAAGTTAAAGTTTCCCACTATCACAATTCAAAGTCCGAATCCGGTTAAAATTCTCAATTCAGTAAAGCGTTTAAATATTCACACGAATTGACATTAAAACCAAAGCGAGTACTATTCACCTTCCCGTTTATCTAATCTGATAAATGTCCAAATTAAAGTCTTGAATTGACAATCCTCAAAAACAATCTCGTCACGATCTATTCTTGATCCCCGTTTAATAAAGTCCCAATTGTTGTTCTCTAAACCTGTACATCCCAAATAACTTCCGAACTAGAACAGACTAGAGATTGGAGTACCGTAATTACAACGTATGGCTATTTATACTTCAATAAACACTATCTTTGGTGTCCCAGACCTACGTTCTATGACTATAATATTGATTTTCTTACGCATTGGAATAACTAATATTTTAATATTTTCTACTGTTTTCCCCCATTCCAATGTTTCTAAAATTTATGATTAAATTTTCCTTTCCTTTTCTTTTGCTTTCTATACTAGATATTTCCCTCTGTTTGTATTTTATTTATTTTTCGTAATTACTACTTGTGGAGGGACTGGGGTCATTTTGTGAATTGATACTTTAAGGACATGGGAGCTGATTTGGGAGCTATTTTTGTTTTTTCAACACCGAGAAGCGCTGTAGGTGTTACAGGAGGCAGACTCTGCTTTCATCGCTGGTGACCACAGCGCGCCATTCCATCTTCCACGTGATCGTCTGGTGACACCAGTTGAGCCATGCACGTCGATGCCATGGCGTGTGTGGAATCCGGGCTAGAGGTGTGCATATTCATAGTCCCACTGCTACAATAACTGGTTCACAACACTTTGTGTTGACACACCTGGACCCACAAGACCCCTTACTGGTGCTGTGGTAGCTGTACGATCTGACACTGCTACCTTTAAAATATGACGATCCTGGCGGATATGTGCTGAATGGATGTCCAGAACCTCGTTTACGAGTGTGAGAATGTGCACGTGATCACTGATACCACTATTGTTGCACAACTGATGAAGCACGTCCATCTCGTGTGGCAGTTCTCTGATAGGAGCATACCACCAATCGGCCACAGTTTGACCTCTTTCAAACTCTCTCAGCTGGCTATAGCAAGCACGAATGCGTCTCTGTGGCGTGGTTGACTGCATGTTTCGCAGGCTTGTCGTAACGGCCCCTTAATAGTTAGAGGGCCCGCACAACCGACACGCAAGATGGGCTGCCAACTTGCTTTCAGGAGCACAGAGAGAAACATCGCTAGCGGATATAAACAATAACAGCCTTTCCAAATAAAAACGGAACTACTTCGCCAGACAACACGTGACAGTGTTCCACCAATTGGAACTCATATGACTCATGTAGCACTCCATCGACCCGGCTTTGTGAGCACGCCCGGACAGTCAGACCGGCAGTGTTTACGTACCGCTAGGAACAGCTTCGGCCAGTAATTTCGCCGGCCCCAGCATTGTATACACTCGCCGTAGCATTGTAGTAGCACGTTGTATTTTGTAATTTGTAGAGTGGATTTTGGTCAATGTTTTCTCCTATTGTCTTGTTTCGTTATCTGGTTTGCCACCACAAGAGTTGTGGGGTTTTCTTGTTGTTATTGTGTTTAAAACTTATGTCATGTCCTGACATAAGTGGGAGAGGGAAAAAAGGGGTTATTGATCAGTCTGCGCTACCGAGCGGTACAGAGCAGAAGGCAGAAGGTCAATTCACAGTGAAGGCATTTGATTGTTTTCTTCTATCCGAGCCAACACTGATACAGGCATTTACTAGAAATGCAGGTGGTGAGACTCGGTAGGGAACTCGTTGTGGAGACTCTTGGTCAAACAGGGTTTTGAAATAGTTGTTTATTCCAGACAGAACTAACTAATAGACTGGAGGCTAGTTCTGGGGTTAGAAAAAGCACGAATAACACTGATACAACAGAAGCCAGTGCAGAAGTCCCAGGAGTGGATGCCAACCACAGTAACAAACACAAGCAGCATCTTAAGGCAACAACTTAATTGCAAAACAAAACATACTGAATGTGACACTGTTCACTGAGGCACTCCCAGTGAGAGAGCAGACTTACGCGGTGCTGGACCGAGGCTGGAGTCGACGGACGCGGATTCGGCTCCCAGATGGTCTGAATGAGAACTCCGCCAAAATGCGGAATCTAGGGGTTTTTAAGAGTCGCGTGGGGGCACTGTTTTTCCCAGTTAAAGCCACCCAGCCAGTCTCTCAGGTCTCTTGCAGATGCCTGCCAATCACGGTTTAGTTAGGTCCCCTCTACTGCTCCTAAGGCGGGGATGTTAATGCCGTTGCACTAACTAAGTCAGTATTTGGTATCAACTTTGTTCAGCTGAAAGCTAAACGTTACTGCTCTGCCAAACAAGGCTTGCAACATTATTGTTATACGTCATTTAGGTCCCCCCCCCCCCCCCCCTCGGGCTCCCAGGAGTAGGGACTGCTAGGTCAACATTTTTTTGGCGTCTTCGCTCTCTTTCTAACCCTTGTGAGCCTACTGACATTGCTGTTCTCAGGGCTGGTATGAAGCTGGCTTTATACACTAGTACATGCCACTTGGTTAGAAATTTCTACGGTGGCAACCTACCACAGCGTCTAGATGACATATGAAGTTAAATGTTAATTCCTTGAAGAGCCCAGGGACCACATCTGGGGGGCATCTGCATTTTCGCAAGGCTCTCTCCTTACAGCTTACTTCATGTACGAATATCTCTCATACTTTTGTCTGCCCTCAGCATCGTCTCTGTTTCCGCACCTTGCAGCACCTGTCCTCCTTTCTCACAGCTTCAAGATAACACTACAGTAGCAAGGAATAATCAATATGTTACACTTAGTGTGTTCCAAGAAGCCGTTTTTTCTTTAATTATAATAAAGTGTGTTCAAATTGAGTGTTAGTTCTTTCCTGCCGACAGCAGGAAACTCCTGTCGTTAGGACACAGGTACCATAAGCCTTGTTTGGAATTACACCAATAGAGAATGTACGAAATGCTATTATATCTCTCTCGTTATAACTCTCCAGTCCTCCAAGCGGTGTCTCTCCTCCTCGTAGTATGGCAATAGTCATCCACAAATTACCACTCACAACCCCTGTAGTTGTACAAGAAAAATTAATCTTGCATCCTACAAAGGTAATTGGACCTCCTAGTAGCTGCTGTTGTGCTGTTGGTTTTCGTTTAAAGTCGTAAGTATCAACATTCTTGTAGACAGGCATCTGTCTCTTTCTGATGTATCTTCTCCTTCTGTATGGCATAGCTGTGTGTACTATGCGGCTGCCTCGAGTCGAATGAGCATGCTGTTGCCTCACGAGCACTGCTGGGCGGATGTGGCTACTGATAAGAGCTTCCGGGCGCCCCAACAGCCAATCAGCGCACGCCGGAAGGGCGTTGCCGCAACGGAAGTTAGTCTTTTGCAGCGGATCACGCTCTGTTAAAACTAGAGCGCGATCCTGCCAGGCGCCTCGTGCAGCGGCGAAGTCCCGTTCAAGGTCAACCGTCTTGCGCAAAAAGATGGCGGCCAACACAGCCATGCTGTGTCCTCCAAGCGGTGTCTCTCCTCCTCGTAGTATGGCAGTAGTCATCCACGAATTACCACTCACAACCTCTGTAGTTGTACAAAAAAAATTAATCTTGCGTCCTACAAAGGTAGTTGGACCTCCTAGTAGCTGCTGTTGTGCTGTTGGTTTTGGTTTAAAGTCGAAAGTATCAACATTCTTGTAGACAGGCATCTGTCTCTTTCTGATGTATCTTCTCCTTCTGTACGGTATGGCTGTGTGTACTGTGCGGCTCCCTCGAGTCGAATGAGCATGCTGTTGCCTCACGAGCACTTCTGAGCGGATGTGGCAACTGATAAGAGCTTCCGAGCGCCCCAACAGCCAATCAGCGCACGCCGGAAGGGCCACACTGAGCCTTCCGGTTGTGAGCATTCCCTGTTACAAGGTAGGCACAGATGACCCTCTAGTAGCTATGCCACTAAGCTGTCTGTTGGCGGACGACGTTGTAACCATTATCAGTATATCTACTATCCCGCAGGTGCCGTACACTGTCATCGGATCAAAATCGGCGTCGTCTTTCCAGGTGTACTTATTTTTTACCTGCAGGGTGCATGTGGTGCTCCACTGGACACTTGACAAAAACAACAACAACAAAAAACACTCCCCTATTCGAATGCAACGTGGTGTCATAATTTCAAAGCAATCGGTGAAGAAGTTTCGAAGATACAGGATTTTGAACAAATGAACACTTAAATTTCTATTAACACTACAGGCCATTAAAATTGCTACACCACGAAGATGACGTGCTACAGACGCGAAATTTAACCGACAGAAAGAAGATGCTGTGATATGCAAATGACTAGCTCTTTAGAGCACTCACACAGTGTTGGCGACACCTACAAGGTGCTGATATGAGGAAAGTTTCCAACCGATTTCTCATACACAAACAGCAGTTGACAATCATTGCCTGGTGAAACGTTGTTGTGACTCCTCATG
The DNA here is from genome assembly GCF_021461395.2 of Schistocerca americana. Taxonomy (NCBI): domain Eukaryota; kingdom Metazoa; phylum Arthropoda; class Insecta; order Orthoptera; family Acrididae; genus Schistocerca; species Schistocerca americana. Next base: position 80,047,646 of record NC_060127.1, read on the forward strand.
TAAGGAGGGGAAATGCGTACCATCACGTTTACGACTTTGATAAAGGTCGGATTGTAGCCTATCGCGATTGTGGTTTCTCGTATCGCGACATTGTTGCTCGCGTTGGTCAAGATCCAATGACTGCTAGCAGAATATGGAATCGGTGGGTTTAGGAGGGTAATACGGAACGCCGTGCTGGGTCCCAACGGCCTCGAATCACTAGCAGTCGAGATGACAGGCATCTTATCCGCATGGCTGTAATGGATCGTGCAGCCACGTCTCGATCGCTGAGTCAACAGATGGGGACGTTTGCAAGACAACAACCATCTGCACGAACAGTTCGACGATGTTTGCAGCAGCATGGACTATCAGCTCGCAGACCATGGCTGCGGTTACCATTGACGCTGCATCACAGACAAGAGCGCCGGCGATGATGTTCTCCACGACGAACCTGGGTGCACGAATGGCAAAACGTCAATTTTGCGGGTGAATCCAAGTTCTGTTTACAGCATCATGATGGTCGCATCCGTGTTTGGCGACGTCGCGGTGAACGCATATTGGAAGGGTGTATTCGTGATCGCCATACTGGCGTATCACACGGCGTGATGGTATGGGGTGCCATTGGTTACACGTCTCGGTCACCTCTTGTTAGCACTGACGGCACCTTCAACAGTGGACGTTAAATTTCAGATGTGTTACGACCCATGGCTCTACCCTCCATTCGATCCCTGTGAAGCCCTACATTTCAGCAGGATAATGCACGACCGCATGTTGCAGGTCCTGTACGGGCCTTTCCGGATACAGAAAAAGTTCGACTGCTGCCCTGGCCAGCACATTCTCCAGATCTCTCAGTAATTGAAAACGTCTGGTCAATGGTGGTCGAGCAACTGGCTCGTCACAATACGCCAGTCACTGCTCGTGATGAACTGTGGTATCGTGTTGAAGCTGCATGGGCAGCTGTACCTGTACACACCATCCAAGCTCTGTTTGACTCAGTGACCAGGCGTATCAAGGCCATTATTACGGCCAGAGGTGGTTGTTCTGGGTAGTGATTCCTCAGGATCTATGCACCAAAAACTGAGTGAAAATGTTATCACATGTCAATGCTAGTACAATATGTTTGTCCAATGAATACCCGTTTATCATCTACATTTCTTCTTGGTGTAGCAATTTTAATGGCCAGTAGTGTATGTAGATTGTTGAGTAACTGCACGTCCCAGTGTCTGGTTTTGATTGTTGCCTTGTAGGTACCCATCGAACTGGAAGAAAACCTGCACAGTAGTGGGATTTGGCTTGCGTGGCAGGAACCTCCATCCACCAGTAGGCATCCAGAGAGCAGCCAGCTTCCTGATGGAGCCTGGGTGGAAGTGTGGCGCCCGCGGCATCAGGGTGAGTAAAGTAATGTAGGCCAGCCCTACCACCTACCAGCGTCCTCTCAAAACGTTTGCACACGGCACACACTCTTACCAGAAACTAATCAAAGCTGCGTCGTCACAGGAAAGTTTAGATTATTTTCTTTTCTTGGATGTTCCGCAGATCACACTCAAAACAACCCACCATGATGTTTGTAAGGTGGCAGAATAAATGGTCAGATTCGCACCTTGCATGAGACCTCTACAAATCGCAATGAGAAGGTGAACATGACACCTAACGTAAATCGACAGTTATGAGAACATATGCCTATCAATATGTAATGCAAAAAGGGATGACAGTCAATTGATGGTAATTAACACACCATTTCTATACAATGCCTATCTTTGAGCTGAAGGTAGAACAGGTAACGCGAGTCGAGTCGCTTTTAGTTTTGAAAAGCCAACTCCGCAACGGCATAGCGAAGTCACACTGTGGGAGTTACGCCAGCAACCACTTAAAGGGGTGGGAGGAAGGAGGACAGCGACCCCGAGCCAGATGATTCAAGCTGGAGACCCACCTGTAGCGAGGAATCTGCTCAAGGGCAAACAAGAAGCTTCTGAAAACTGCGTTTCGAAATTCCAACGGGATACGAACAAAGGAGTGATGCAATTTCGTCCAGCGAGTGCAACACATGGACAGGTTAATCTACTTTAGGCATCTGGAATGGGCACAAAACGTCCTATTGGCGGAAACTCACTAGGAAGGAGAAAACTACTGAAGTTTCGACGCAGTTTGATAGAAGGGACGTTGCAGTTGGTAGAGGGTCTTTCTACAAAATAAGAGGAACGCTCCTATTCGTCGATAAAAGCCATGGCGTGAAAAAGGAACCCAAGTGGAGGAAGGCAGTTCTGCCATGAGTAGGACAAGAGAGAAATTTTGTGGGGGACTCTTCTTTGAACTGGCCTCAAGTGCAGAATGGAGCGCTTAACGCTCTGTACCAAGCAGAGAGGAAATTGGTGTGGACACTGCCTTCACAGCAGCTGCACTCCAGCTAAAATTAGCTGTAGCAACTTTTAGCTCCAACTGTGGAGAAACGAACCAGCCAAATTAGTTTATTGTTCTTGCGAGAACTGAGAGGGCACTATAATATGCACGCTGCTCCAACCATGTGTGTGTATATCGCCAGATAATAAGACCAGGGCTGAGTACATGTTTTCTTGCATAACGGGAAACATAGGGAAAGTTTCTGCTGGAAAGTTCAGCAAAGGCCAGATTAGTTTTGTAGGAATTCCAGTGGGAGATAGTGGCCTTGCAGACAGCAGCACGTCGCAGCTTAAGGTAAATACCGCACGCAGAGGCGTAAACTTTGTTGGTTCACCAGCTTGCGTCTATTGTAAACTCGAGCGACCTTGGGTAACCTTGCACTCAAATTTGTCACTTGACTAACCATCCACCGTAGACTTGATTGTCATCTTAAATAGTACCGAACTTTGAACCGGAATTGGACAATTGCCGGCCGGTGTGGCCTTGCGGTTCTAGGCGCTTCAGTTTGGAACCGCGTAACCGCTACGGTCGCAGGTTCGAATCCTACCTCGGGCATGGATGTGTGTGATGTCCTTAGGTTAGTTAGATTTAAGTAGTTCTAAGTTCTAGGGGACTGATGACCACAGGTGTTGAGTCCCATAGTGCTCAGAGCCATTTGAACCATTTGAACCATTCGGACGATTTTCGTAGTACTGACCAACAGCATAACGTATGTGTAGGAGCAGTTTTGTAAAGAAACGTTCAATAAAACTTTCATATTATTGTGCTTAGGATTAATGTAAAGAAACTTCCATTTAAACTTTCATAATATTGTGCTAAGATTAATGTTCTTTCAGAGAGTTAATATTTAACATTGCTGTGTATACACTTATTTCACTTTTTGATGTTGGTAAGATGCGTTATCCATTGCGCTGTTTTTATGTTGGCGAGTTGAAAACTGTGTGAAAAGCTGTAATTAGGTGAGAAATATTGCGACATTAAACTTGTCATTTCACTTCACACAGTTGTTCTCAATTCAAGAATAAGCAAAAAACGAACCTCACCCTTACATGTTTAATATCGGTAATTTTTCGTGAATTCAAATGGAAATCCTTGGAAAAAAGATGACATTCTTTTCGCGAAACACTACTGGCAAAATTTTGACTACTGGCATGAAGTTGACTGCAGAACGATCGTATTTTCACCAACGTACATTTCATGTAAAGACCAGGAAGACAAGATAAGAGAAATTTGGGCTGGAACGGGAGGGGTATTGGCAGTCTTTCCTGCTTTGCACCATTTGCGAGAGGAAAAGAGAAGACAATGGCAGTGATATAAGTTACCCACTGCCATACACCACAGGTGGCTTGCGGAATATGTATGTAGACGTAGATGTAGAAATTCTAGTAGCAGCCGTGCTTACACGTTGAATTATAAGAATCCTGGTCCCCCTGCTATGCAAACAAATGAACAATGAAATGCACACTACACCCTTGCGTTACTGGCGTGTGGATAAAGATTTTTATGTATAGGTTTAGGAGGCGAGTAGCTGCCATCACCCTTCACTGATCATAGATGGCCTTAAGACCTAAGTACATAGAGCGCACTGTATAAACGGTAAAGATAATTTGCAAGAAGAGCTCACCCACCTCAAGAGCATTTTTGAAGCGAATGAATTTTCTCCGCAACGAATTCGTAGAGCATTCGATGTAAAACCTAGAATGCAGGTATGTGATGGGGAAGAAGATAGAAATTCCTTCAGATCAAGTGCGTTTTTTCCCTGTGTGAGTGCTCTTTCCTCGAAAATAGGCCGTATTCTCGATGAACACTCTGTTAAGGTGAGCTCCCGGTCTCCCAGTAAGATTGCAACTTTACTCGGCTCTGTAATGGACGATTTACTGCTTCCTAAGGCGATTCCTTGCGGAAATTGTGAGAGGTCATCCATAGGTCAATCAACACGCACCGTTCGTGGGAGATGTGGGGAACATCGAAGATACACACGCTTATCACAGCCAGACAAGTCAGCTGTGGCCGAACATTATATTGATACTACAATGATGTAAAGATTGTAATATCCACCTCTTCGTTTTGGTATCTAAGTTCAAGGAAGCTATAGAGATTAGATTAGCTAATAATTTCATAAATAGAGACAATGGTTTTAATTTGAACAAAGCATGGAATCTGGCTCTTGGAATAATTAAACTGCAGAGAAGTCGTCGTGGTGTCATCGCCACCGAACATTCATCGTTGTTGTTGTTGTGGTCTTCAGCCCTGAGACTGGTTTGATGCATCTCCCCATGCTACTCTATCCTGTGCAAGCTGCTTCATCTCCCAGTACCTACTGCAACCTACATCCTTCTGAATATGCTTAGTATATTCATCTCTTGGTCTCCAACTACGATTTTACCCTCCACGCTGCCCTCCAATACTAAATTGGTGATCCCTTGATGCCTCAGAGTATTTCCTACCAACCGATCCCTTCTTCTAGTCAAATTGTGACACAAACTTCTCTTCTCCCCAATCCTATTCAGTACTTCCTCATTAGTTATGTGATCTACCCATCTAATCTTCAGCATTCTTCTGTAGCACCACATTTCGAAAGCTTCGATTCTCTTCTTGTCTAAACTATTTATCGTCCATGTTTCACTTCCATACATGGCTACACTCCATACAAATACTTTCAGAAACGACTTCCTGACACTTAAATCTACACTCGATGTTAACAAATTTCTCTTCTTCAAAAACGCTTTCCTTGCCATTGACAGTCTACATTTTATATCCTCTCTACTTCGACCATCATCAGTTATTTTCCTCCCCAAATAGCAAAACTCCTTTACTACTTTAAGTGTCTCATTTCCTAATCTAATATCCTCGACATCACCCGACTTAATTCGACTACATTCCATTATCCTCGTTTTGCTTTTGTTGATGTTCATCTTATATCCTCCTTTCAAGACACTATCCATTCCGTTCAACTGCTCTTCCAAGTCCATAGCTGTCTCTGACAGAATTACAATGTCATCGGCGAACCTTAAAGCTTTTATTTCGTCTCTATGGATTTTAATACCTACTCCGAATTTTTCGTTTGTTTCCTTTATTGCTTGCTCAATATACAGGTTGAATAACATCAGGCCAGCCGAGGTGGCCGAGCGGTTCTGGTCACTATAGTCTGGAACCGCACGACCGCTACGGTCGCAGGTTCGAATGGATGTGTATGATTTCCTTAGGTTAGTTAGGTTTAAGTAGTTCTAAGTCCTAGGGGACTGATGACCTCAGAAGTTAAGTCCCATAGTGCTCAGAGCCATTTGAGCCATTTTTGAATAACATCAGGGAGAGGCTACAATCCTGCCTCACTCCCTTCCCAGCCACTGCTTCTCTTTTGTTGTGTACATAGTTCCGCGTAGTCAGCGCGTACACAACTTTCACACTAGAGCGCGCCCCGCTAAGCACAACAGTGCAGGCGCAGCGCTCGTCTGTCTCCGCACTACGAGATGACGCTGCCTTAGAGACGGACCAAATTCTGCTTCAGCCGATCCACATATTAGTATGTAACGCAGCCAATGAGGTTGCTGCTAACATAGAACCTTTTCTCCTCGCGGATCACACTCGCGCAGTGATACCTGAACGCGCGAGGTATTATAACGAGTGTACAGACCTCCGATTAGTCAGTCGGCATTAGTCTGTATTTATCTGCACCTGTCTGTACCAGTCTGCATTAGTCTGTACCAGTCTATAGTCAAGTTTCAGTCTGCGCCTCATAAGATTACCATATTCCTGTACATAGCCATGAAGATAAATGTATAGACACTTTGTCAAGTATCAGAAACATGTGAGAATAAGATTAACGTACCAAGACCAAAGGAACTTCAGATTGTCAATTGTAAACAGCATCCAGAATCAAGTTACATAATGTCTATGCTTTTTATTATTTTAATAAATGTGTGTGAAAATTAATCAAGTTCTGTTTAACGTTGGTCACCGTCAATCTGCTACTCTAAGCGTGGAAGGGGCATTTCTATCGTCTGACCTAATGGCAGAAGATAAACACGCCACGATAAGACCACGAGACATATTGCTGACACTCGCCTACTTCGTTAGACCGACAAGTCAAATAATCCGATGGTGTGTGTACCGAAGGTCTTACAGTACGCACACCGCACCTTTCATGTCCCTCGACTCTGATAACTGCCATCTGGTTTCTATACAAATTGTCAATAGCCTTTCGCTCCCAGTATTTTACCCCTGTGACCTTCAGAATTTGAAAGAGAGTATTCCAGTCAACATTGTCAAAAGCTTTCTCTAAGTCTACAAATTCTAGAAACGTAGGTTTGCCTTTTCTTAACCTAGCTTTTAAGATAAGTCGTCAGGTCAGTATTGCCTCACGTGTTCCAGCATTTCTACGGAACCCAAACTGATCTTCCCCGAGGTCGGCTTCTACCAATTTTTCCATTCGTCTGTAAAGAATTCGCGTTAGTATTGTAAGTAGGCTGTTTATGTTTTCTCTATGTAAGTAGGCTGTTTATGTTTTCTCTATGTAAGTAGGCTGTTTATGTTTTCTTATTGGCAACGTTACGTAGCGCTCAATATGAAAATCACTGGCTGTGCTGTGTGCAGTCTGTGGCTGCTTTGCATTGTTGTAATTCTCGCCATTGTAGTGTTAGCCAGCTGGCTGTGAACAGCGCGTAGCGTTGCGCAGTTGGAGGTGAGCCGCCAGCAGTGGTGGATGTGGGGAGAGAGACGGCGGAGTTTTGTAATTTGTCATGAACTGCTATATTTATATATGATGATATTAAGGTAAATACATTGTTTGTTCTCTATTAATATCTTTCATTTGCTAACTATCCCTATCAGTAGTTAGTGCCTTCCGTAGTTAGAATCTTTTATTTAGCTGGCAGTAGTGGCGCTAGCTGTATTGCAGTAGCTTGAGCAGCGAAGATTTTTGTGAGGTAAGTGATTTGTGAAAGGTATAGTTTAATGTTAGTCAGGGCCATTCTTTTGTAGGGAATTTTGAAAGTCAGATTGCGTTGCGCTAAAAATATTGTGTGTCAGTTTAAGCACAGTCAAATTGTTCAAAGGGGAAGTTTCATATGTCGACCCTTAGCCGAGGATACCTCACTGGAATCTTCTGATTTTTTTTTCTTGTAGTTTGTGTATTTAGTGTAGCTTTTGTTTATTGCTAGCGCGTAATTGTAGAGAGAATCTCCTTTGTAGTTGCAGTCTTTCATTGTTGTACTGTAAAACAGTTGTGGCATGCATGTAGATTTGCACCAAGTATTTCGCAGCTGCGCTTGTAATTAACTAGATATTATTTTCAGTGCTATGTTAATGTGTTCTCTTATTTTTGCTATTCAAATTGTGCTTTTCTGTGTTATCGTGTGAAATATTGTGACAATAATGGCGTGTGAAAAACGTAACACTCGGCTCCAAAGTAAAATGAGAAATGACAATGAAGACGAAAGCAGTGTGTTGGCCCCACCATGTAATGAATTAACTAATATTCAAAGTAGTAATTTGGTAACTGTGCATAGGGAAATGGAGCGGGCGTCAAACAATGGCGTAGGCAGTCAAACAGGTAGTGAACAGGGAAGCATTATCGATCGATCGGTCGGCAACAGCTCGCCTCAGGAATCCGAAATGATAGGACACAATTTTGCAAATACTGTAGATTCAGGTTTTGCGTCCTCACCGTTTTCTCAAATAAGTCAAGACACATTTTCAGCTTGTCAAAATGTGAATGTTGCCGGTGCAAATGCGCTGCCGAAAAGAGTAGAGGAACAGATTCCAGACACTAATGCATTGTTATTACAACTAATGCAACAAATGGAACAAAATCAGAGACAAACACAGCAAAAGCTGCAAAAGTTAGACACAATGGAACAAAATCAGAGACAAACACAGCAAAAGCTTCAGAAGTTAGACACAATGGAACACAATCTTCGGAAGTTAGACACCACACTTGAACAAACACGTGAAGATTTAACTACTGAGTTACATAACATTGAATCGAAATGTCAAAAAGTCTGTAATGACGTAAAAACACAAATTTGTGAGCATTTCCAACCTATTTTTTCGCGTCATGAGAATGCATTACAGAATCACGAAGCAGCCATAAAAGAGCTGCAAACCATTGTTCATGAAAATCATGAGACCTTGTGGGCTAAAATTGACTCAGTTGCATCTACCGATTCGGTTACGCAACTGGCAAAAACTCACGAAAACTTAAAGAACACAGTAGATTCGATTTCAACACAAATGGACACTCTGAAACTTGGTTCAGAAAAACACACTGAGGAAATGTGTTCACTATCGAAGAAAGTAGCCGAACTTTCGGATCAGGTCACTAACTTATCTACAAAGGTAGATGATGATCTGAATGACACAAGACCCGTAGCCTTCACTGACACAGAAGAGTATGAACAAATAAGAAAATTCAAACAAAATCAGAATCAAATTAATACGCAATACAAAAGAGAAATGCGGGAAGTACAAGATCAGCTGACACAGGTAATACAAGAATTACGTATTTCAGAGGACACTCGCGCCCCAATAAGGGAAGAGGGACATAGAAATACGGAACAGCCGCAAAATAATAACACAGGGCATTTCGGTAATTATGAAAGAAATTGGCAAGGTACACCGAATTTTGAGATGGAACCGCCGACACGACGTAACAATGACCGATATGCTACTCGCCGACACGATGATTTTGACTATAAGCTGTTCATTACTACACGTAAATTCAAAACGTTTAAGAATTCTGCCAACGACATTCATCCACAAGCGTGGCTCCATCAATTCTCTCATTGTTTTCCTCCCAACTGGTCATTGGAGCACAGGTTAGAATTTATGTGTGGCTACTTAGAGAATGAACCAGCTGTAGGAATGCGATCGGTCATTCACGATTGCCACAGTGAAGGAGAATTTTACCATGCCTTCCTCTCAGCATATTGGTCTCAAGCCACACAAGACCGCGTAAAACATAGCATCATAATGATGAAACACTTCGAACAATCTGAATTTTCCAGTCTTGTGAAATATTTTGAAGACATGTTGCACAAGAATCAATACCTGTCAAACCCATACAGCCCCTCAGAACTTATCCGCATTTGCTTAATCAAACTGCCTGAACATTTACGACATATTATTTTAGCAGGACGTTGCAAAGACGACATTGAAGCTTTTCAGGGACTGTTACAAGAATTGGAAATTGACACTGACAATCGCAGAATGCGGAAACAGGAACACAAAAATTACAGGTCACATCCGTCACAATTCCTCGATAATAACTGGACGCGCAGAGTTACGATTCAGGGAGAAATTCTCCACCACATGACCGACAAACAAGAAACTATGTAAACTACCGACATAACGACAGACCTGAATTCCATCAGAACTGGCGAGCTTTAAACAGAGCTGAGCCCTCTCGGCAAGGTGAATTTGTAGAAGCTAGGTCTCCTAATCCCAATAACGACGCGCGCCAACAAAGGGACAGACAATGACTCGCACCGCAGGCAGCCGCGTGCGGCCGCTGGCTCAGAGAAAAATAACATAGACGCTAACCTTGAGAAAAGATTTAGCATTCCTTACCGACGTGTAAAACATGACAATTGCTTTGCAGTTGAAAGTCTGCGTACTAGGAAGAGTAAAGGTTTACACCACATTTCTCATGTAAAACCATTTATTGACAGATAATCTGCCTTTTAACTTTGTCTTTGCCATAAAACGTTTCACTTCACGTTACTAGTATGCTTTAGAAACTGTTACCATGCAACAATGTTTGAAGTTAAATATCCAATCAAGAACCAAGAGAACTTATTTAAACAGAAATGACGAATGCATTGTTATAGTAAACAGACGTCACAGTGTTATTGTGTGTGTACATTCTTGCTTGTTTGTTGCACGATTACGTAACGACTATAAGGCTCACATACTTAGAACATTTACCAGTACTGCTAATGAGATTTTAATGCAACATTTTGGTTTATTTGAAAATACATTCTGAATTTAAAGTGCTTTCTGAGAGATACCAGATGACACAGAGGTTAGTTTATGTGACAGCTACACGATTTTTATCACGACGCTACTAATGAGTGACAATTTACAATGTTGCTTTTGCAGTGTATCTATTTTATATCTGCACAGTTTTCTGAATTCTTCTAGGAAGAAAAACATGTTTTATTAGTAACTTTTGTGGTATAGCAACAATGAGACAGCCTTTTTCGTGGCACAACATTACGTTACAGTACAGTACTTTCTTCATCACGGCAATAAGCGTAATAACTAAGACATTTATACGCAAAGCATTTCACTTTTGTGTATTATGAGGTAAGTACATTGACTTATGCAGAACTTAGCTTTCGGAGGACGATAACTACGACACTTCCACACAGATTATGTTGCAACAAGACGCACATTTAGCGCTACAGTACACGTATTTGAGTGGTTAATTTTGTACTTAAAACATTTATTTTGAAAGATTTTTGAATTACAAAGAAAGTTTTCCGTGATACATTTCATTCCATTGCTGTAATCTGTAACACCTGAGGGTATAATTACATTAATCCTCAGGGGGTACACGCTTGCTTTGTGTACCATGTGTTTGGCAAGCACAAGGAGCCCTAGCTAATATGGTATTTGCTTATACAACTTTACACATCGGTACCATATTTCTCTAACACAGAATTACACAGCTATCTGATTATTTGACAGAGAAACAAACATTCTTTTTACTATGTCAGTGACACATGTTTACGCAATTACACCGTTGGATAACTTGACACTTACAAAATTGTATGTTGTTTGTACTTTGTGAACTGTTCATATATTTTCGGAACCATTGTGATACTATGAGAGCTTTGAATGATGTATTTGGTGTGAGATCATGATTTTTAAAGTACGTTTGAGGTAGATGACACTATTGAAATGAGCAGAGAATTTTTTTAGGTTTTGAAATTAGTGGAGGAAGCTACGACGATTTTGAGATTTGACTGAGGTGTTATGATGTTATTTTTACGACGACGATGTGTATTATGCTGCTGAGGTATGTTTACGATTAATAGGCTGAGGCTATATGAGTTATTTGATTATGCTTCATATTTATAATGACGAAATATTGACGAGTGTCGATGGATATGTATATGTGTAATAAGGTAAGGAGTAATGAATAGTGGGTAGGGACTCTTGACTTGTGAAACAGGATGTTGGAAACCAAGAATCGTACTTTAGAATTATGAAATGTGTGAATCATGTGTGAATGTATCACAATGCCACTGAAAATTTTTTTGGACACTGTTATATTCATAGGATTTTGTTTCTACACATTTGCAAAGTAAATTCTCGACCTGTGAAATTTTGTATATATGACTGTCACTGTAGTGGAAACTGCTGTCGTAAATATTTCCGTACGAAAGTTAAGTGACCACCTGCACATAATGCGTCGTGGGCACCCAGGTGTGTCAGACGCCTGGAGAACAAGCCATTAGTATGAGTGCCTCGTCAGAAGCACAGGTAAAAAAAAAAAAAAGAAAGGGAAGGCCATTGTCCGCGCTACTGACATCTCCTTGTTGAAAGCATACTGTGGAGCTCGTAATTTATGATATTTACTGAAATGCCTAATGAAACGATGAGAAACATTTCACAGCTATTGCCTTGCTAGTTAAGAAAAATGCCATATGGCTTGCTTTATGTATTTATTTACACATTTTGTTTAATATCAAGTTTCTAGCTGCACTGCAGCATTGGTTAAAATAAAATTTTATAGATGTACTAATATAAATATTTTCTGTCTACAGATCGAGTATATAATAATTTTTTTCAAAAAAATGAGGGAGCACAAAGCGACAGTTACCTTCACAGGAACTGCATTCATAATTTTCTTTTCAAGTACTTGGTAATTTCTTTTGTAGAATAAATTGTGATGCATCACTCTAATGTTAAGATGTGACATAGGTATTAGACATGGCCATTTGAGTGTAATATTTTTTCTGCTTGCGCTATGTCATGTTTAGGTATAAGTTGCTGCTGTTTGCCAGGCATAGTGTTATTGAATTTGACTTTTGCTAATTTATACTGTAGCTTGCTTTGCAATTTTCCATTTTTTTCATTGCTGTTTATAATAATTGTTTTACATGCTGCTGCATTGCCTCGTCCCTTAGTTTAGCATCTGAGCTCAGTAGATTTAAGTTAGCTTAAGAGGGGGTAGACTATATGAGAAACTGACTATGGAGAATAGGTAAAGAATGCATTGCGAAGTTATATAAAAAGGATTTGGGCCCAAATGAGTATTGTACAATCAGAAATAATTATTTTGAAAGAAATATGAACAGTATACAGAAAGCATGCTTGGATAAGATTTTTTTTGGTGGAAGCAAAGGTTGAAATAAGACGAAAGATCTATAGAATGAAGTTTTGGGATGGACTGCAGTACCAAATGTTACACTGAAAACGAACCCTGTCCTTTCCTTTTGTGTTATCCCAGTATGTGTTTGTGTACCCTTGTGTATTTGTTTTCTTCCTGTCTCTGTGTAGTTTCATAGAATTTTTTTCTCTTTTAATATTAAGCTACATTCACTATGATATTCTGTTCTGTTCAATGCTCATGTGTAAAGTTGATTTTTCAAAAGTTATTCTGATCTTTTATGTATTTACTTATGTCATAATTCCTGTAACACTGATGTATATGTTTATTTCTATTCTTTTGTAAAGCCCCTATTACTACAAACGTTATCTGTAGTATTATGTTTTTAATGATGTGTTTTGTACCTATGTTATTGTATTCTTATGTTATAAAAATTGTAATTGTCACCAGTTCATGATATTATTAACTTGTTAGTTACATTTCACTGCACACGTTTCTGTTGGTCATAGTATATGGACAATATGTGAGAAGTAGGGACTGATAGTGTTTGCATGTGTGTTAATGATTCAGCAAGGGACTGGATAACAGCATTGCTGGTTCTAAGGACAATTTCAAAAACTTTGTGAGTGCACAAGTGGTGGTTTATGGTTTTGCTATATTATCCGCAAGACTCTTCAACGGTGATTGTGCACCTGCACAGTCACAACAGATGGCTGCTGGCTATCTCTCCAAGGACTACAGTGGGTCTGCATCTTTGATGACCGACCAGTACCATTATCTCTACAAGGACTACAGTGGGTCTGCACCTCTGGTGGCCCACCAATACCGTAATCTCTACCAGGACTACAGTGGGTCTGCTCTGTGATGACCTAACTACCAATATTCTTCAAAACGTCGACTGACTCTGCTGTGGGTTTACTCTGTTGTGGCCCATTACCTGTCAGCATGTCAAGAGTCAACACTGTCTTTCCGTTGGAAGGACAACACTACTTCTTCAAGACTGAATGGAAATCCACCACTTCTGTGTGCATTTTTTTTTACTAATGAGACTTTGTGAAAAAAAAACTGTAATTACTATTGTGATGAACAATCTGGACTGTCTTTATGGACTGTGAGAAAATTTTAGCTTTTGACCAACATTGTATCAATAAGTGTGTGCATTTGATTTCTTTGTTATTGTAATTATGAAAAATTTTATCAAATCATTATTGGCCACTGCCCAAAAAAAAATTTGTAAAATTTTTGTGGGGAGCATGGGGGCTATGTAAGTAGGCTGTTTATGTTTTCTCTATGTAAGTAGGCTGTTTATGTTTTCTCTATGTAAGTAGGCTGTTTATGTTTTCTTATTGGCAACGTTACGTAGCGCTCAATATGAAAATCACTGGCTGTGCTGTGTGCAGTCTGTGGCTGCTTTGCATTGTTGTAATTCTCGCCATTGTAGTGTTAGCCAGCTGGCTGTGAACAGCGCGTAGCGTTGCGCAGTTGGAGGTGAGCCGCCAGCAGTGGTGGATGTGGGGAGAGAGATGGCGGAGTTTTGTAATTTGTCATGAACTGCTATATTTATATATGATGATATTAAGGTAAATACATTGTTTGTTCTCTATTAATATCTTTCATTTGCTAACTATCCCTATCAGTAGTTAGTGCCTTCCGTAGTTAGAATCTTTTATTTAGCTGGCAGTAGTGGCGCTAGCTGTATTGCAGTAGCTTGAGCAGCGAAGATTTTTGTGAGGTAAGTGATTTGTGAAAGGTATAGTTTAATGTTAGTCAGGGCCATTCTTTTGTAGGGAATTTTGAAAGTCAGATTGCGTTGCGCTAAAAATATTGTGTGTCAGTTTAAGCACAGTCAAATTGTTCAAAGGGGAAGTTTCAGTATTTTGCAGCCGTGACTTATTAACACTTTCAACACTGCCCCCTTTACACCCGGCACTTGGCTGTGAACTGGCATATTTAATGAATGTTTGAAATTAGATTGCAAAGAACAGGAAAACGATAGGAATATGGTTCTTGCATCATTTAAAAGGAAAAAGTAGGAGCTTTACATGATAGTGAGTTCATTTTACAATATAAAATACAAATTGGTGTTATAATTTAAAAAAAAGAAAACTAAAATATCGTGGATAAAAAAGTTTTACATGATCTCTCTCTTGAGTAATGCCATTATTACTGTATCTAAATTTTAAAAAAATATCACTTGACTGTCTAACTGCCGGTATCTGTAAACTAGAGTATTTTAATAGTTCAGATGTAGTTAGCTTTCGTGTGAAAATCCTGGAAACACTGTGGGACGCAAAGGCCAACGCCACAGTCCTTGCACCACCATCTACTTCCTTCCTGACGCGCTTACCCATCTCTTTCTTCCCCCTGTCTGAACATACTTTGCAATACCTAGTAGTATTCACCTTGTTTGCAGTGGGTGGGACCTTCTCTGGAAAGTGCCTTGCAAATGTCCTCTCACTTGTGCCCCCCAGGGGCTCAGCATTCATTTGCTGAGTACAGGCTTGGCGACCCCGGGGTCCTGAGCTGGGGACTGGTCAGCGCCGCCAGTCTCCTGTCACCGTAAACCCCTGACATGCTTCAGCGACCACCGCATGGCGCGGCGGTGGAACGTTGTGTGCTGCGGGGAATGGTAATCTTGGCTTGACCGCCTGGATTGCGAGGAAGGTAAACCTCTATAAAAAACCCTCAATCTTACGGTGTGCTGCGCGCCTATAAGATGCTTGGCTGTTGGGGTGGAACAGTCGCAAGCGGGCAACCTCTGGGGCACCTGCCGCGCCCCAGTTGTATAAGGCTTACCTAGGCAGACGGGGCTCTGTCTAGGTGGACTTCTAGTTCCCTAGCTGCTCGTGGGACCGAGATGGAACCCTCGAACTTTTATTCTTCTCCTGCCAGCGGAAAGGGTGGACCTCTGGTGGGTTCTAACACCCAATCCAACAAGAGGGCTCGCGTAGCCAGTCCTCCTGATTCAGGTAGTAGTAACAGAACGCATGCTGCTTCGCAGAATGTGTTTTTCATAATTAAAAGAAAAGATGGGAGTTTTGAAAAAGTTTCACCATTTTATATACAGAAGGGCTTAGAAGGTATTGCTGGCACATTAAAATCTGTAAAGCGCTTGCGAAATGGCACCTTGTTGGTTGAAACATCTAGCTTCCAGCAAGTCCAGAACCTTCAGAAGGCACAATTTCTTGGCGAGTTTGCGATAGAGACTGAATTTCACAACACCTTGAACTACAGCAAGGGTGTTGTGACTTGCAGAGATCTCGTTGACATTCCCCAAGACGAACTGAAGGCTGAATGGTCCCGGGAAGGAATTGTCGACGTGCAACACATTATGAAACGGGTGGATGGTGCTCTCATAAAGACTGACTCATTTATCCTTACATTTAACAGCACCAAATTGCCAGAGCATGTGAAGGCAGGTTTCCTACGTCTCAGTGTACGGCCTTATTACCCCAACCCCATGCGGTGTTTTAAATGCCAACACTTTGGATACACTACTCTCGGCTGTAGAGGGGAAGCCACTTGCGGGAATTGTGGTAAAGCCGCCCATGAGGGAGTTGGTTGCTCCTCTCCTCCCAAGTGTGTCAACTGCTCTGGGGATCACCCTGTGTGGAGTAGGGAATGCAGAGTTTTCCTTGAGGAACAGAAGATCCAGGAACTAAAAACTACAAAACGCATCCCGTATGGTGAGGCGAAGAAAATCTACAAGTCCATGCAGCCGCCCACGTTCGCTGCTTCCTTTTCTTCCGTTCTCAAACAACCAGTCTTGAAAACCGATGCCGCTACACAAACGGAGGTTGCTACTGTCAGCACTAGCACCTGCGCTTGTCAATGTACGTGTGCTGCTGCCGTTCCTGTGAAGCCTGCTGCTCCCCCCCCGGCCTTCTGACCAGGCCGTGGTAGCTGACATCATGGAACTTCCTGCCCCTTCCCGGGTCCAGCTTGTGCACCGCCCAGCACTGCTACACCCCCTACTGCTTCTGAGGTTTTGGCTCCAATGCCACCTCAGGCCAGAACATCGAAGCCAAAGACAAAGGTGAAGACTCGCCCACTAAAGGAGACTGCAGTTATACAGTCTCCTGATGTGGATGTCATTCTCTCTGACGTCTCTCTCGACTCCTCTTCTGCGGCGATGGAGGTTGATGTCAGACTGGGGCAATCATCTCGCCCCAAAACTGAGCCTCCACCTGTTGTGGGCTCTCCTCCCCAACAGAAAGTGAGAATGAAGGTACTCCCACCCTGATAGATGGCTCCCATTATACAGTGGAACATGAATGGATTCCGGGCACATGTGGAGGAACTGAACCTCCTAGCATGGCAACGCCCCCTGTGCTTGTGTTTACAGGAAACGCATTTAAAACCATCTGATGCTCCTGTACTAAGGGGCATACGTCATATCGCAAAGATGACCTGACTGGAGAAAGGGCCAAAGGCGGAGTCGCTGTGTTTGTCAGTAATGATCACCACTCCTCTGCCCTCCCCCTGGATACTGACCTGCAAGCAGTTGCAGTTGAAACTTATTCACCTCGGAGGCTTACCATTTGCTCCCTTTATTTACCCTTCCTGGATGCAATGACCATAGACGCTCTCACAGATCTTATCGACCAACTCCCCCGCCCATTTCTTCTCCTGGGAGACTTCAATGCCCATCATATCCTGTGGGGCTCTACTTCTCTTTGCGCTCGAGGTCGAATTTTGGAGAGCCTTCTAATATCTCAAGTGTTGTGCATCCTCAACACAGGTACTCCGACTCATTTCTCTACTGCTACAGGGTCATTCTCAGCCATTGACCTATCTTTCTGCTCTCCAACCCTCACCGACTCTGTTCACTGGGAGGTCATTGACGACCTTCATTCCAGCGGTCACTTCCCTATCCGCATTCTTCTCCTGGATGGTGTATTGCTGGAGCCGCGGCCACCATCGTGGATGATTGGCAGGGGTAACTGGCCACTGTTCACTCGGTTGGCTGTCTTTGACCGCCACAATAACGTACCGGAATGGGTGGATCACATCACGCTTGTGGTCCATCATGCTGCTGACCTGTCCATACCACAGTCTTCTGGCACTCCTAAGCGGCGCCTTGTGCCTTGGTGGACAGAAGAGTGCCGTTCAGCCATCCGGGACAGGCGTGCGGCTCTTCGCCGATTTAAATGCCGCCCAACAGCGGTCAATCTTACCGCCTTTCGAATCGCGAGAGCCAGGGCACGGCGTGTCATTAAAGAGAGCAAGAAAAGGTCATGGCAGGAGTTCCTGGACTCCATCAACCGTTCCACTTGTTCCACAAGAGTATGGGAAGCCATCCGGAGGATTTCCGGTAAACATAGCCGTTTACCAATAGCAGCGGTCCTGAACCAGGGATGCCTCCAAACGACACCCAGAGCCATTGCTCAGACGCTGGCAGAGCATTTTGCACAAAGTACTGCCACTGCAAATCAGGATCCAGCGTTTCGTCGCTACCGTGCGGCTGTCGAAAGAGCGACCTTGGACTTTCGGTCGAACAGTTCTGAGGCCTACAATTTCCCTCTCTCGATGTGGGAACTTGAATCGGCACTTACTGAGACTTCTGACACTGCACCAGGTTACGACCGCATCCGGTACTCCATGCTTAGACATCTGCCAGCGGCGTCAAAGGAAATCCTCCTCGAATGTTTTAATCTCATATGGCAGACAGGAGTGTTCCCCACCTCGTGGAGGGAGGCAATTCTCATCCCCCTCCTCAAACCAGGAAAGGACCGCACATGTCCCGGTAGTTATCGTAGTATCGCCTTGACAAGCTGTGTTGGAAAGACCCTGGAACGAATGTTTAACTGGCGTCTGGTCTGGCTGTTAGAGACCAGACAGCTCCTTAGCCGCTTTCAGTGTGGATTCCGAAAATTTCGGTCCACGGTCGACAACCTGACCCTCCTAGAGGCGGCTATTCAGCAGGCTTTTCTCCGTCAGTATCACTGTATCGGTATCTTCTTTGATATCAGTAAGGCATATGATACTACTTGGAGACACTGTATTCTTGCACAAATGCATCAATCGTGGCCGCCTCCCCATTTTCATTCGGTCTTTCCTGTCTCGGCGTTTTTTTCGGACCCGAGTTGGTAACACACTGTCTGATCGCTTTGAGCAAGAGAACGGTGTCCCCCAGGGCAGTGTTTTAAGCGTTACCCTCTTTGCCATAGCCATCAACAGTGTAACGTCTACAGTGAGGAGTCCAGTACAGTGCTCCTTATTTGTGGACGACTTTGCTGTTTTCTGTTCCTCCTCCAGTGTTGCAACCGTGAGCCGTCAGTTGCAGCTAACAGTGCGGCGGTTAGAGGAGTGGGCTGCAAAGACGGGTTTTCGGTTTTCTGCCGAAAAGCGTGTTTGTGTTCATTTTAATCGTTCTCGTCATCTTTTTACTTTGCCTGCCTTGCATATGGGGGATACTGTACTACATTTTAGAGACACAGTGCGGTTTCTGGGCCTAATTTTTGACTCCAGGTTGTCATGGCTGCCACACCTACGTGACTTGAAAGCCAGAACGCTGAAGGCACTGAACATCCTCAAGTGCCTCAGCCACAGGTCTTGGGGCGCGGACAGGGCGCGTCTCCTACAGTTTTATGGAGCTTCTGTGCGCTCACGGCTGGACTATGGGTGCACAGTATATGGGTCAGCGGGGCCATCTTATTTGCGGATCCTTGACGCTGTTCACCATGCTGGGATCCGACTGGCCACGGGTGCTTATCGGACCAGTCCCGTACCCAGCCTCTGTGCTGAGTCTGGCGAACCGCCACTTACCATCCGGCGCCAGCTCCTGCTGGTGCGCCAGGCTTGTAAGTTTCTTGCAGCTCCCAGATCGCCTGCTCACCATCTTGTTGCCCATCCACCTCTGGACCGCCTTTTTTCCCGCCGTCCCCGGGCTACGTTGCCGTTTGGGATCCGTGTGCAACGTGTACTAGAGTCCCTCGGTGTGGTGTCTGTACAACCCCAAATCCAAGGTTTTAACCGCCTGCCACCCTGGTTACTGAAGAGGCCCGGAGTGTTTTTAGATTTATTGCAGTACAAGAGAGATTGCACTCCTGCCACCGTTTTTAATGCAGCATTTTCTGCCATTTTATCTGAGCACCACGACTATGTAGCTGTTTTTACGGATGGATCGAAACAAGGGGATTCTGTTGGTTGCTCAGTTGTTTTTTCATATCGTGTCCTCAAGGTCCGACTGCCTCAGACTTTTACTGTCTTTGATGCAGAATTGTTTGCGATCTTGCGGGCACTGGAGCACATGAGACATTCTTCCTCTCCTAAATTTCTTGTCTGTTCCGATTCACTCAGTGTCCTTCACTCATTGCAACGTTTGTATCCGGCAGACAAAATTGTCCAGACCATCCAGGATGCCCTCCTCCGACTACAGCGACTGGGAAAGGTTGTAGCTTTCTGCTGGGTTCCGGGGCATGTCGGCATTGCTGGGAATGAAAGGGCAGATCTCGCAGCCAAGGAGGCGTGTCTCGCCCCACAAGTATCTCAGTGTGCTATCCCCTTGCACGCACTCACCTCGCTGTTGAGCTCACGGGTCATGCGTCGGTGGGAGGATGAGTGGCTGGAAGTGACTGACAATAAGCTCCGTATAGTGAAGCCCACAACGCGTGTGTGGTGTACTTCCTTTCAGCCCCATCGACGGGACGAGGTTCTCCTTACTCGGCTTCGAATAGGCCACAGCCATATGACGCACGGCTTCCTGCTCCGGCGAGAGGACCCTCCAATGTGTAGTGCTTGCGGCGTCCAGGTCACTGTGCGCCACGTTTTATTGGATTGCGTTTTATTTTCTGACCAGCGGGTCGCGGCTGACTTGCCAGCGGACCTGCCATCTCTTTTAGGCAACACTCGGACGAATGTGGTTAAAGTGTTAAAGTTCTGTGCCATTTAAAATGTTTTTACAAAGATTTTAGGGAGAGGATCTTAATTTGCTCACTGTGTGACAAGCTCACCCATATTTTATGTAAGTGGCCAGCCAATAACAATTTCCTGTGACATTCTTGTTGCTATGTTTCCCCTTTCCTTAGGTTTTACTTTCTTATGTAGCATTTTCCTTCTTTTCCTGCTTTCTTTGAGTGTGTGCTTTAGTTTTCTTAGGTCTGTCCACATTCGTTCCTTTTAATGTGTGTCAGGGCGCTGATGACCTCGATGTTGAGCGCCCATAAGGCCCAACACACCACCACCACATCTCACTTGTGAGGATGAAGCGGCTTGTTGCTGAAAAATATTTCCGCCCTTCTCAGCCAATTTCTGCCCCACTCTGTGAATAAAGTCTACTGGGAATACATTCTACCTAGTGTTCTCTTTATATAAAATAAAACTGTTGACAGTTGACACTATAAACAAGTGGAAAAACAGCTTTTACCACCACTCGAAGTTTTTCGGGCAAACGGGCTCTTCACTTTATGAACAATTGAGACATATACATACCTGAATCGTCACTTGTACTTTCGTCTGGAGAGTACGACTCCTCTTTGTCAGAATCATCAACTTCAGATCCTTCATCTCCATAAAGAATATCTAAGATCTCTGCCTCCGTCAACTCGCTGCGCGATATTTTCACGATCGTCAACACCTGTGAATGAACTGCAGGTAACTTCGACTTTGCAGTGCTCACAGCCGCTCCCAGTATGAGATAGCCGATAAGTGCTTGCCTCTTGCGGAAGAAGAACGAAATACGTCCACATTAGTTGGCGAAACTGCTTCGGAGACGCGCTAAACGCGCTTACAGAGCCAAATATAGGCTCGCCCGTACGGTATACGTCGCCAACGTCAGGGCAGCCGCGCCCGTATGGCGTACGGGCACCGTGCTGTAAGTGTTAAACTGATAGTTCGGTAATTTTCACATCTGTCAACACCGGCTTTCTTTGGGATTGGAAATGGAAGGGAATCGAATGTCTGTATGCGTATGTAAGTGTATGTCTTAGCTGCCGACCAGCGTCTGTCTGTGATTCGCAGGCACGTACGGCCGTGGTGGAGCATGCAAGACCGCACTTGGCACCTTGTCGTCAATCTTGCGACTTACTCTGTCGATGGCCGGACGATACGCGGCCGAAATATCAGTGGAAAAAATTTTATTTGGGCGGTTGGATGCCCGAAATTTAGTGTACTATTCATTACGCAGCGAGAAGCTGAAAATGTACAAAATACAGAAAAATCACTCGTTATTATAAGAACAGAATACAGAGTAATAAATTATTGTTACAACAAGTGAACATTCAGTAGGTCAATAGTTCACAGGAGGTGCTGGAAATGTTCGCCATAAACCTCGATACACAAGTCAGCACGCTTCAGCATGTTTCTGAAAACTATTGCCAATTCAATTGCTGTGACTTCCACATTCGCAATGCAAATGCTTGTTTTCAACTCTTCAGTTGTATGGCTGTTTCTGTAGATTTTGCACTTTAAATTATTCGACGAATAAAAATCACAGTTAGGCGGATCTTGTGATCTGGGAGGCCATAAATCTGCGGAAACGGGGAAACGGTATGTTCTTCTCCGAAAGCTTCATGGACGTGTGACTCTGAAAATCGTGAAGTGTGCGCAGTAGCTCCATCTTGCTGTACTGTTGTTCTTCCTCCGTTAGCTGCGCTGTAAATGGTTGCCACAATTCCGTTACATACATACACACACACACACACATACATTAATCCTTGTTCCATAGATCATAAATATTACATTTCGAATGATGTGGAACGTGTCAGTCTAACAAGTTTTCTTTGATTAATTAATTTTTTACAGTTACTACTTCGTATCTAAGAATTCATCTATTGATTAGAGGGCGTTGTCATTCAGAAATTCTTTTAATTTGCTTTTAAATGTTGGTTGGCTACCTGTCAGGCTTTTAATACTATTTGGTAAATTACCAAAGATTTTTGTGGCAGAATAATTCACCCCTTTCTGTGCCAAAGTGAGATTTAATCCACAATAGTGAATATCATCCTTTCTTCTAGTGTTGTAGCTATGCAACTCGCTGTTATTTTTGAATTTTCAGTAGTTGCAGGGGCAACAGTCTGGATGATTGACTGATCTGGCCTTGTAACATTAACCAAAACGGCCTTGCTGTGCTGGTACTGCGAACGGCTGAAAGCAAGGGGAAACTACAGCCGTAATTTTTCCCGAGGGCATGCAGCTTTACTGTATGATTAAATGATGATGGCGTCCTCTTGGGTAAAATATTCCGGAGGTAAAATAGTCCCCCATTCGGATCTCCGGGCGGGGACTACTCAGGAGGAAGTCGTTTTCAGGAGAAAGAAAACTGGCGTTCTACGGATCGGAGCGTGGACTGTCAGATCCCTTAATCGGGCAGGTAGGTTAGAAAATTTAAAAAGGGAAATGGATAGGTTAAAGTTAGATATAGTGGGAATTAGTGAAGTTCGGTGGCAGGAGGAACAAGACTTTTGGTCAGGTGATTACAGGGTTATAAACACAAAATCAAATAGAGGTAATGCAGGAGTAGGTTTAATAACGAATAAAAAATAGGAGTGCGGGTTAGCTACTACAAACAGCATAGTGAACGCATTGTTGTGGCCAAGATAGACACAAAGCCCATGCCTACTACAGTAGTACAAGTTTATATGCCAACTACCTCTGCAGATAATGAAGAAATTGATGAAATGTATGACAAGATAAGAGAAATTATTCAGGTAGTGAAGGGAGACGAAAATTTAATAGTCATGGGTGACTGGAATTCGTCAGTAGGAAAAGGGAGAGAAGAAAACATAGTAGGTGAATATGGATTGGGGGGAAGAAATGAAAGAGGAAGCCGCCTTGTAGAATTTTGCACAGAGCATAGCTAACACTTGGTTCAAGAATCATCAAAGAAGGTTGTATACCTGGAAGAATCCTGGAGATACTGACAGATTTCAGATAGATTATATAATGGTAAGACAGAGACTTAGGAACCAGGTTTTAAATTGTAAGACATTTCCAGTGGCAGATATGGATTCTGACCACAATCTCTTGGTTATGAACTGCAGATTGAAAGGTGGGAATTTAAGGAGATGGGACCTGGATAAACTGAAAGAACGAGAGGTTGTAGAGAATTTCAGGAAGAGCATAAGGGAACAATTGACAGGAATGGGGGAAAGAAATACAGTAGAAGAAGAATGGGTAGCTCTGAGGGATGAAGTAGTGAAAGCAGCAGACGATCAAGTAGGTAGAAAGACGGGGGCTAATAGAAATCCTTGGGTAACAGAAGAAATATTGAATTTAATTGATGAAAGGAGAAAATATAAAAATGCAGTAAATGAAGCAGGCAAAAAGGAATACAAATGTCTCAAAAATGACATCGACAGGAAGTGCAAAATGGCTAAGCAGGCATGGCTAGAGGACAAATGTAAGGATGTAGAGGTTTATCTCACTAGGGGCAAGATAGATACTGCCTACAGGGAAATTAAAGAGACCTTTGGAGAGAAGAGAACCACTTGTATGAATATCAAGAACTCAGATGGCAACCCAGTTCTAAGCAAAGAAGGGAAGGCAGAAAGGTGGAAGGAGTGTATAGAGGGTTTATACAAAGGCGATATACTTGAGGACAATATTATGGAAATGGAAGAGCATGTAGATGAAGATTAAATGGGAGATACGATACTGCGTGAAGAGTTTGACAGAGCACTGAAAGACCTGAGTCGAAACAAGGCCCCGGGAGTAGACAACATTCCATTAGAACTACTGATGGCCTTGGGAGAGCCAGTCCTGACAAAACTCTACCATCTGGTGAGCAAGATGTATGAGACAGGTGAAATACCCTCAGACTTCAAGAAGAATATAATAATTCCAATCCCAAAGAAAGCAGGTGTTGACAGATGTAAAAATTACCGAACTATCAGTTTAATAAGTCACAGCTGCAAAATACTAACGCGAATTCTTTACAGACGAATGGAAAAACTGGTAAAAGCGGACCTCGGGGAAGATCAGTTTGGATTCCGTAGAAATGGTGGAACACGTGAGGCAATAATAACCTTACGACTTATCTTAGAAGAAAGATTAAGAAAAGGCAAACCTACGTTTCTAGCATTTGTAGACTTAGAGATAGCTTTTGACAATGTTTACTGGAATACTCTCTTTCACATTCTAAAGGTGGCAGGGGTAAAATACAGGGAGCGAAAGGCTATTTACAATTTGTACGGAAACCAGATGGCAGTTATAAGAGTCGAGGGGCATGAAAGGGAAGCAGTGGTTTGGAAGGGAGTGAGACAGGGTTGTAGCCTCTCCCCGATGGTATTCAATCTGTATATTGAGCAAGCAGTAAAGGAAACAAAAGAAAAATTCGGAGTAGGTATTAAAATTCATGGAGAAGAAGTAAAAACTTTGAGGTTCGCCGATGACATTGTAATTCTGTCAGAGACAGCAAAGGACTTGGAAGAGCAGTTGAACGGAATGGACAGTGTCTTGAAAGGAGGATATAAGATGAACATCAACAAAAGCAAAACGAGGATAATGGAATGTAGTCAAATTAAATCGGGTGATGCTGAGGGAATTAGATTAGGAAATGAGACACTTAAAGTAGTAAAGGAGTTTTGCTATTTAGGGAGTAAAATAACTGATGATGGTCGAAGTAGAGAGGATATAAAATGTAGACTGGCAATGGCAAGGAAAGCGTTTCTGAAGAAGAGAAATTTGTTAACATCGAGTATAGATTTAAGTGTCAGGAAGTCGTTTCTGAAAGTATTTGTATGGAGTGTAGCCATGTATGGAAGTGAAACATAGACGATAACTAGTATGGATAAGAAGAGAATAGAAGCTTTCGAAATGTGGTGCTACAGAAGAATGCTGAAGATAGGGTGGGCAGACCACGTAACTAATGAGGAGGTATTGAATAGGATTGGGGAGAAGAGAAGTTTCTGGCACAACTTGACTAGAAGAAGGGATCGGATGGTAGGACATGTTTTGAGGCATCAAGGGATCACAAATTTAGCATTGGAGGGCAGCGTGGAGGGTAAAAATCGTAGAGGGAGACCAAGAGATGAATACACTAAGCAGATTCAGAAGGATGTAGGTTGCAGTAGGTACTGGGAGATGAAGAAGCTTGCACAGGATAGAGTATCATGGAGAGCTGCATCAAACCAGTCTCAGGACTGAAGACCACAATACAACAACAATTAATGGAAAATTTCATAAGTGAATATACACTCCTGGAAATTGAAATAAGAACACTGTGAATTCATTGTCCCAGGAAGGGGAAACTTTATTGACACATTCCTGGGGTCAGATACATCACATGATCACACTGACAGAACCACAGGCACATAGACACAGGCAACAGAGCATGCACAATGTCGGCACTAGTACAGTGTATATCCACCTTTCGCAGCAATGCAGGCTGCTATTCTCCCATGGAGACGATGGTAGAGATGCTGGATGTAGTCCTGTGGAACGGCTTGCCATGCCATTTCCACCTGGCGCCTCAGTTGGACCAGCGTTCGTGCTGGACGTGCAGACCGCGTGAGACGACGCTTCATCCAGTCCCAAACATGCTCAATGGGGGACAGATCCGGAGATCTTGCTGGCCAGGGTAGTTGACTTACACCTTCTAGAGCACGTTGGGTGGCACGGGATACATGCGGACGTGCATTGTCCTGTTGGAACAGCAAGTTCCCTTGCCGGTCTAGGAATGGTAGAACGATGGGTTCGATGACGGTTTGGATGTACCGTGCACTATTCAGTGTGCCCTCGACGATCACCAGTGGTGTACGGCCAGTGTAGGAGATCGCTCCCCACACCATGATGCCGGATGTTGGCCCTGTGTGCCTCGGTCGTATGCAGTCCTGATTGTGGCGCTCACCTGCACGGCGCCAAACACGCATACGACCATACGATCATTGCTTGTACAGCCCTCTCGCAGTGTCCGGAGCAAGTATGGTGGGTCTGACACACCGGTGTCAATGTGTTCTTTTTCCATTTCCAGGAGTGTATGTATTGCGAAGGTACGGTGAATATCCCGAGTTCCTTAAATAAATTTCTATAAGGCGATCTTGGGTAGACTCCAGCTATTATTCTGATTACAAACTTTTGTGCAATGAATACTTTCTCTCTTAATGACGAATTGTCCCAAAATATGATCCCATATGAAAGCTGTGAATGAAAATAGGCGTAGTAGATTAATTTACTGATACGTTTATCACCAAAATTTGCAATAGCCCTAATAGCATAATTAGCTGAACCTAACCATTTCTGCAGATGATGGATGTGTTTCTTCCAATTCAATTTCTCATCAGTGCACACACCCAGAAGTTTTGAGTATTCTCCCTTAGCAACACACTTCCGTTCATAGTCTATATTTATCAATGGTGTTAGGCCATTTACTGTACAGAATTGTATAAACTGTGTTTTCACAAATTTAGTGACAGTCGATTTGCAGAGAACAACTTAACAATTTCTGAAAGATATTATTTGCATTTTCCTCAGCTGATTCTTGCTTCTTGGGTGTGATTACTATACTTGTGTCATCAGCAAAAAGAACTAACTTTGTGTCTTCATGAATACAGAGTGGCAAGTCGTTAATATATATTAAGAACAATAAGGGACCCAAGACTGAACCCTGTGGGACACCATTCTTGATACCTCCCCAGTTTTGAGGACTCTGCTGTTTTTTGCAGAGTATCTGTATTGTTAATTTCAACCTTCTGCCTTCTTCCAGTTAAATATGAATTAAACAATTTGTGCACTGCCCCATGCATACTGCAATACTTAAGCTTATCTAGACAAATTTCCTGATTCACACAATCAAAAGCCTTTGACAGATCACAAAGTATTACAATGGGTGATGTTCGGTTTTTCAGTGCATTTAACATTTGATCAGTGGAAGCATTATAGCGTTTTCTGTTGAAAAGACTTTCTGAAAAAAATTGACATTTTGTTAGTACTTCATTTTTACATGCACTTAAGAGTGTTGTTAGGCCAGTATTACACTATCATATTTCTGTGTCAAAGTTGATATGTCAAATATTTGTCAAAGAAATTTGATAGTGTAACAGCGCACTTTGTCAAATCACGCCTGTCGTCAAATAAATATGATCAAATCTGGGGCCTTGCCGCAGACTTGATCATAAAAGTCGTTCGTCTTCTGTTCAGTGCAATGTGAAGAATAACCGCTTGGAGCGCTGGCGTCGCTGCAGCTGTTTGTCGTCTCTGTAGTGTGTTTGTAAACGTGGCTTCAAAATAGCTGTGTTCCTTCAACTTCTTATTTTCTTTTTCTTTTTTTTTTATAAACTGCTTTGACTAAGGTGAGGGGTGAGCAAGGGACATTATTAATTGTGTGTTGTTAGACAAGTGGAATATGCTGCAGGCGACTTCGTGTCCAAAATCACTGCTGCAGCCATCCACCTCTACATTGCGAAGCATCTAAGGCAGAGGATGTGATCACACACTAAAATAAAAAATTCTTTTTTAGCTTTCCATTATAATTTATTTTTGAACTCTTGGTGCCACAAGTTAAAAAGCGCCTCATCTGTTTCGTACCTTTTATTAATTCCATTAAGTAAATTATTCAGAAATAAAAATTGTTCTTATTTCCCATATAGTGTACTAAACATTTATTTACCTTTACATACTCCCCCTTCAGTGCTTTATAAATCGCTTCACACGTTTCTGGAATGATTTTGGTCTATGTGAAATGTGATATGCCAGTGTTGTGTTGTAAATTAGAGTAGCTCTCTCCCATAGCAGAAATCAGCGTGTCACAGTTTACCAGTCATCTGCACATATAGCATTTTTCAAGAGAGGATTCTGTTTTATAATATGAGAAACCACTTTACTGAGCAAATACTGACATACACTCTCATTTATTCGCAAGTAATTTATATATAAGATTTGATGTCTTCCACTAGCAGCTCTCGTAACAAATTTTGCTGAATGATTTCACTATCTCGACGTAATACCTATGGCTTCATCCAAGTAGACTATGTTTCCTTTTTTACCGTCACTTTTCTTCCAAATATACACACACAGTGCAACTGTGGTACTAACAACTGCAGCGCATAATTACAAGTTGTTGTTCACCGTCTTGAAATTTGATGAAAAATATGATGAATGTGTAATACCCCTTTTTGCCCCAAGTCAAAGATTTTTGTCAAAAACATTTGACAAATATTTTATCATATTTCTTTGTCAAAGAAATATGATACTGTAATACCGGCCTACAGAAAAAGGAGCTTACAATCCGTTGGCCTGAACTGTTCACCAAACACCTACTTTCAAATCATGCGAAGGCAACTCAGAACGTTCCCTGGGATTGTCTGTTGACCAATAGTGTGTGTTTTCACAGTTCACCTACTTGCTATCTACATCTACATGACTACTCTGCAATTCACATTTAAGTGCTTGGCAGAGGGTTCATCGAACCACACTCATACTATCTCTCTACCATTCCACTCCCGAACAGCGCGCGGGAAAAACGAACACCTAAACCTTTCTGTTCGAGCTCTGACTTCTCTTATTTTATTTTGATGATCATTCCTATCTATGTAGGTTGGGCTCAACAAAATATTTTCGCATTCGGAAGAGAAAGTTGGTGACTGAAATTTCGTAAATAGATCTCGCCGCGACGAGAAACGTCTTTGCTTTAATGACTTCCATCCCAACTCGCGTATCATATCTGCCACACTCTCTCCCCTATTACGTGATAATACAAAACGAGCTGCCCTTTTTTGCAACCTTTCGATGTCCTCCGTCAATCCCACCTGGTAAGGATCCCACACCGCGCAGCAATATTCTAACAGAGGACGAACGAGTGTAGTGTAAGCTGTCTCTTTAGTGGACTTGTTGCATCTTCTAAGTGTCCTGCCAATGAAACGCAACCTTTGGCTCGCCTTCCCCACAATATTATCTATGTCTTTCCAACAGAAGTTGTTCGCAATTTTAAAACCCAGGTACTTAGTTGAGTTGACAGTCTTGAGAATTGTACTATTTATCGAGTAATCGAATTCCAACGGATTTCTTTTGGAATTCGTGTGGATCACCTCACACTTTTCGTTATTTAGCGTCAACTGCCACCTGCCACACCATACAGCAATCTTTTCTAAATCGCTTTGCAACTGATACTGGTCTTAGGACGACCTTACTAGACGGTAAATTACAGCATCGTCTGCGAACAACCTAAGAGAACTGCTCAGATTGTCACCCAGGTCATTTATATAGATCAGGAACAGCAGAGGTCCCAGGACGCTTCCCTGAGGAACACCTGATATCACTTCAGTTTTACTCGATGGTTTGCCGTCTATTACTGCGAACTGCGACCTTCCTGACGGGAAATCACAAATCCAGTCGCACAACTGAGGCGGCGATACCCCATAGGCCCGCAGCTTGATTAGAAGTCGCTAGTGAGGAACGGTGTCAAAAGCCTTCCGGAAATCCAGAAATACGGAACCCACCTGAGATCCCCTGTCGATAGCGGCCATTACTTCGTTTGAATAAAGAGCTAGCTGCGTTGCACAAGAACGATGTTTTCTGAAACCATGCTGATTACGTATCATTAGCAGCTGCTATGGTGAAACTATTCTTCGTCTGATTCGAAGCAAAGATTTAGTTCCAGATAACCATCGGCGGCTTGCGGGAGTAGCCATTCAAAAAAATGGTTCAAATGGCTCTGAGCACTATGGGACTTAACATCTATGGTCATCAGTCCCCTAGAACTTCGAACTACTTAAACCTAACTAACCTAATAATGGTTCAAATGGCTCTGAGCACTATGGTCATCAGTCCCCTAGAACTTAGAACTATTTAAACCTAACTAACCTAATAATGGTTCAAATGGCTCTGAGCACTATGGGACTTAACATCTATGGTCATCAGTCCCCTAGAACTTAGAACTACTTAAACCTAACTAACTTAATAAATAATGGTTCAAATGGCTCTGAGCACTATGGGACTTAACATCTATGGTCATCAGTCCCCTAGAACATAGAACTACTTAAACCTAACTAACCTAATAATGGTTCAAATGGCTCTGAGCACTATGGGACTTAACATCTATGGTTATCAGTCCCCTAGAACTTAGAACTACTTAAACCTAACTAACCTAAGGACAGCACACAACACCCAGTCATCACGAGGCAGAGAAAATCCCTGACCCCGCTGGGAATCGAACGCGGGAACCCGGGCGAGGGAAGCGAGAACGCTACCGCACGACCACGAGCTGTGGACGGAGTAACCATTCGCAACAGTGTTGTCGCAGTGCGTAATCCGTAGGTTTTAATGCTTGCATCGCTCTTACTACTTATGGTCGCATGTGTAACAGTTTCAACACGTTCTGGCATGATAATCGTTTGACGGTTATTTGGAAAGATAGACATCTAGCTGATTTCCGTTTACTTCTTACCATAGGCTCGTGAACACGTTCAATATTTACGGCAAATAAGCTTCCATTACGTTGTTAGTTTGGCGTTAGCGACTGAACCTGCTGCTCTAAATTTAGTGATCAATTTCCGCACAGCAAATTTGACAGGAGTAGCTTTCTCTGGACACTTTATCGTGAACCTTTCATGCAAGAAAAGTCTCGATAATAAACATTCTTTGTTCGACTGAAAAAGGCATTCTGCAGAACTACATTCACAGCAAGCTTCAAACTGACTACTGAAGACGCTTCACTGATCGCTAAATCATCGCTCGACGTCACGTGACCTAGCGTTAAGAAATAACAACACCCTTAGCATCGAATATAACTTTCAGCATGACACACGGCCTCTTTTATCCTGGTCACCCCGTACAATAACAGCTCCCAGTAACGAAGAAAATCAGACAATAGCCACAAAAGACATAAAATGTTTCTAATCATAAATCTCGTTAAAGTAATTACTACTTATAACATATCTGCATTGTCCGCCCCCGGTAGCTGAGTAGTAGACGGCACTGTAGCTCAGCGTGTTCGGTCAGAGGGTTTACCTATCCTCTGTAATAAAAAACTGAGTGAACGGATCAATGAATAACCAGAACAAGTGTCATAGGACGTCCGCCACGAACAAAGTCAACGAACAATATAGAACAAAATGAGATTAATAAAAAAAAGAAAGTAGCCAGTGCGATAGAATGTCAATCCTAAGGGCCCGGGTTCGATTCCTGGCTGGGTTGGAGATTTTCTCCGCTCAGGAACTGGGTGTTGTGTTGTCCTAGTCATTATCATCTCATCCCCATCGATGCGCAAGTCGCGGAAGTGGCGTCAGATCGAAAGACTTGCACCCGGCGAACGGTCTACCCGACGGGAGGCCCTAGTCACACGACATTTTATTTTTTTTTTATATCTGCATTTTACAAAACTGCATAAAAGTACTCACTGATGACGTCACAAAGGTGCTGAAACAGGTATGCACACTTATAAACAACAGTTGTTTGTTTAATACGCGAACCTGCATTCACATGAGACACATTTTCTCTATGAAAACGTGGCTGCTCACTGGCCATGTACATAATTGGATTTTTTTGCTTTAGTCTTAACTAGCGACTTGTACTGGCTTCGCAGGGGTAGCATTAAGTACCTACGGCTGGAAGAATTCTGTGGCTTAACGGTAAAAAATTATATACACAACCCTTCAAAAATGGTTCAAATGGCTCTGAGCACTAAGGGACTCAACTGCTGAGGTCATAAGTCCCCTAGAACTTAGAACTACTTAAACCTAACTAACCTAAGGACATCACACACATCCATGCCCGAGGCAGGATTCGAACCTGCGACCGTAGCGGTCACGCGGTTCCGGTCTGAAGCGCCTAGAACCGCACGGCCACTCCAGCCGGCTACACAACCCTTCTCTGGGAATCATCTACATTAGAGAAAATCGTATCAAAATCCCTACAGTAATTCCTGAGATTGTCGTTCATGTATACACAGAAAACAAGCAGTGGTAGACTTTAATTTATAATATGTATACCTTCCAGTGAAGTTTTGCTGGTCTCTGGAGTTGCAGCAGCTGTTAGTTTACTACTTCCCCGCCAGATACCGCCACCTCTACAGCTGACCAGCCCATAGCTTCAACAACTGCCACGTTACTTCGTTCCAAATGCCTATTAAATACGGAACAGACAAGAAGACATATATTATACACTCATCATTACTATGATTATAAATTATACAAACAAACCTTTGCTGTAAAACAATCTGTCAGTTAATGAAGACCGCATCAAAATCTCTATGGTTCTTCCTGAGTTTAGCGTACACATTCAGAGAGTAAAACGAGGTCTGCGATTTCGGTTCATCATAGTCCAGCCATAGTCCAGTAAATAACTAGCTATGCCGAGTCACACTTGGCCGTAGCTCAGTTTGCTCAAATGGAAAAGAAAAAGCAAGAAAGCACACGTTTCTGATGTGTATGGGAACTGGATATACATCATAACCTCGTTCACTCACCTGTCTCGGTCCATCTCCCCTCACCCTCTCCTTGTCCATCTCTTCCTCCTCCCCCCTCTCTCCATCTTCTCCTCCTCCATCCCTCTCTCTGTCTCTCTCTCTCTCTCTCTCTCTCTCTCTCTCTCTCTCTCTCTCTCTCCATCTCCTCCTGCCTCCTCTCTCTGCCACTCTCTCAGTTCATCTCTTCCTCTCCATTTCTGTGTCCATCTTCTCCTCCTTCCTCTCTCTCACTCCATCCCCTCCTGCCTCCTCTCTGTGTCCATCACCTCCTTCCCATTTTCTTTGTCCATTTTCTCTCACCCCTCTGTCCATCTCCTCTTCACCCCCCCCCCCCCCCCTCCCCTCTGAGCTCAAGCCTTGTTAATTGTCATTCAGAAGTCAATTTCTGTAGTAGTTTCTAATCATAGACCAGTAAGCCATAAATAGAACTTTTCCAGTTGCTAACAACATTTCACTATTACATGTATGTATGTGTGTTACAAATATAGGCGCTGTATGTGTCCACACGTTAATTACAGTCATAATGTCATACTGTAATATATGTATATTTTAATACATGTAATACATAAATATGTACATGTAATATACAAGACGAGTCACTAACTATTGCCATCTAACTCTGAAAGTATGATAGTAGCTGAAAAGTTTGTGGGACAAATGTTGCATGGGACAACAGGGGCCACAATATGACGTTGGTTTTTTGTTGCTAGGTGGAGTCGCATCAGAGATATGAAGGGCAATTTTGTTTTTTTAAATGGGATGCTATAGTTTGGTACTTATTTTCTGATAGCGGCTATCAAGACGAATCCAATGATGTGTAACAGTAAGGTCTTTGAATGTCACCAAAGGTCAAAAGGCGGCTAAAGACAACACACATACCCATGCTAGAGGGAGGACTCAAACCTCCAACAGTGGGAGCCACACTAACCATGGCAAGGCGCCCCACACCGTGCAACTACCCCATGTGGCCTGTTGTTGGGTGGACTGTGAGAGGGTTTCCTCGAGTCATAGTTATTACTATTAGTAATAGTGTCGCAATAAAACAGTATCTCTATCTTCAAAAAAAAAAGTTATACAAGAAAGTTCCAGACTGCATCAGTGTTGTGAAAAAGAACCCATAGTATCTGAAGAGTCGAATTCTATCAGTATTGTGAAAAAGAACCAAATTGTATTTCAAGAACCAAACTATCTATACATCTGTGAGAACTGAATAAATGAATTTCGTTACCATGTATCTTTGTGTTATTTACTGAAAACCTATCCCCACTGCACTGTATATATAAAAAAGTGTGCAAGACACCTATATGACATTAGTTTTCAACATGAGTGCTGTTAAGGAGGTGAAGTTTAAGATGGAGAATAACAAAATATATGTAAGGGGTAAGACTGGAAAATTAAAGAGACCTTTGGAGAAAAGAGAACCACGTGTATGAATATCAAGAGCTCAGATGGAAAACCAGTTATAAGCAAAGAAGGGAAAGCAGAGTGGTGGAAGGAGTATATAGAGGGCTATATAAGGGCGATGCGCTTGAGGGTAATATTATGGAAATGGAAGGGGATGTAGAGGAAGATGAAATTGTAGCTATGAAACTGCATGAAGGGTTTGACAGAGCATTGAAAGATGTAAGTCAAAACAAGGCCACGGGAGTAGACAACATTTCATTAGAAATACTTATAGCTTTGGGAGACATGACATGACATGACAAAACTCTTCCATCTGATGAGGCAGGTGAAATACCTTCAGACTTCAAGAACAATATAATTATTCCAATTCCAAAAAAACTATCAGTTTAATAAGCCATGGTAGCAAAATACTAACATGAATTCTTTGCAAACGAATAGAAAAACTGGTAGAAGCCGGCCCCAGGGAAGATCAGTTTAGGTACTGTAGAAATTTTGGAACACACAGGGCAGTACTGACCGCACGACTTATCTTAGATTATAGGTTAAGGAAAGGCATTTGTAGACTTAGAGAAAGTTTGTGGCAATGTTGACTGGAATATGCCCTTTCAAATTCTGAAGGTGGCTGGTGAAACATACAGGGAGCGAAAGGCTACTTTCAATTTGAAACTTCCTGGTAGATTAAAACTGTGTGCCGGACCGAGACTCGAACTCGGGACCTTTGCCTTTCGCGGGCAAGTGCTCTACCAACTGAGCTACCCGAGCACGACTCACGCCCCGTCCTCACAGCTTTACTTCTGCCAGTACCTCGTCTCCTACCTTCCAAACTTAACTAGAAACAACCCCCAGGCTGTGGCTAAGCCATGTCTCCGCTATATCCTTTCTTTCAGGAGTGCTAGTTCTGCAAGGTTCGCAGGAGAGCTTCTGTTAAGTTTGGAAGGTAGGAGACGAGGTACTGGCAGAAGTAAAGCTGTGAGGACGGGCCGTGAGTCGTGCTCGGGTAGCTCAGTTGGTAGATCACTTGCCCGCGAAAGGCAAAGGTCCCGAGTTCGAGTCTCGGTCCGGCACACAGTTTTAATCTGCCAGGAGGTTTCATATCAGCGCACACTCCGCTGTAGAGTGAAAATCTCATTCTAGATACTTTCAATTTGTACGGAAACCAGATGGCAGTTATAAGAGTCGAGGGGTGCGAAAGGGAAGTAGTGGCTGAGAAAGGAGTGAGACAGGATTGTAGCCTATCCCCGATTTTATTCAATTTCTGTATTGAGCAAGCAGTAAAGGAAATAAAAGGAAAATTTGAAGTAGGAATTAAAGTCCACAGACAAGAAATAAAAACTTTGACGTTTGCTGATGACACTGTAATTCTGTCAGAGACAGCAAAGGAGCTGGAAGAGCAGTTGAATGGAATGGACAATGTCTTGAAAGGAGGATATAAGATGAACATCAACAAAAGCAAAACGAGGATAATGAAATGTAATCGACTTAAATCAGGTGATGCCAAAGGAATTACATTAGGAAATGAGACACTCAATGTAGTAAATGAGTTTTACTATTTGGGGAGCAAAATAACTGATGATAATCGAAGTAGAGAGGATATGAAGTGTAGACTGGCTATGGCATGGACAGCGTTTCTGAAGAAGAGAAATTTGTTAACATCGAGTATAGATTTAAGTGTTAGGAATTCTTTTCTGAAAGTATTTGTACGTAGTGTAGCCGTGTATGAAAGTGAAACATGGGTGATAAACAGTGTAGACAAGAACAAAATAGAAGCTTTTGAAAGGTGATGTTACAGAAGAATGCTGAAGCTTAGAAGGGTATATCATGTAACTAATGAGGAGGTACTGAATAGAATTGGGGAGAAGAGGAATTTGTGTCACAACTTGACTAGAAGAAGGGATCGGTTGGTAGGACACATTCTGAGGCATCAAGGGATCATAGGTTCAGTATTGGAGGAAAACGAGGAGGGTAAAAATCGTAGAGGGAGACCAAGAGATGAATACACTAAGCAGATTCAGAAGGATATAGTTTGCAGCACTGCACAGGATAGAGTAGCATGAAGAGCTGCATCAAACCAATCTTTGGACTGAAGACCACAACAACAATAACAAAATGTACTGGCTGTATGAGATTTCCCCTATCATGCAGCACACATTAGGTTGTGGGATCAGGCAGCATGTGACTGTGTCCACTTCCAGAGACATTAGCACATATGTCTAAAATTATACCACATGTGCTTGAGAAGGATTAGAGGCACAGTATCTGGACAGAGTTGCATAATATATAGCTATCAAAGTGTGAGTAGGGTGGAATCAGTAAAAAAAAAGGTACACAGAATGTAAGGTAACAGTCCATTTATTCCTCGTCCAATTTTAAAGTAATTTTACATTTTGGTAAATAGACAGACACTATTTTGCCATTTCTTCTTCTTCTTGAATCAATGGAGAGCAGGTCACTCGTGGAATTCCAGGTCTTTCATAGCTGCATACTTGTGGATTCCACACATCCTTTGATGTAGATGATGGTATCTGTGTAGTTAAGTAATTGAAACGATGTCACCATATCTTTATAGTGTGTACCAGCATTGTCCTAGGGAATTCCATGGGAAGCACATGTTAACCATTTTGCATTCCTCCATGTTTTAGCACACTTCACATCCATGAAAGGCTTCGGTGATGCTATGCTTGCTGAGAACATCTCTTTTATGTCAGCACCTTCTGTGAATGTTGTGAATGCAATATCTTTAAATACAAACCA
This sequence comes from Schistocerca americana, assembly GCF_021461395.2. Taxonomy (NCBI): domain Eukaryota; kingdom Metazoa; phylum Arthropoda; class Insecta; order Orthoptera; family Acrididae; genus Schistocerca; species Schistocerca americana. Next base: position 80,084,854 of record NC_060127.1, read on the forward strand.
TCTGTTCTCATTATCATAGAAACCTTGAACATCTGCAATAATGATCACAGTCTGAGAAGCCATTCTGCAATACTCTGAGTATGGCATAACACAATACCTGTTCATTTATATGGCTCGCTGCACAACACTATTGTGTAGACAATAGTTAAACACATGGTCAAGTAGAACTAGAGCATATGCTGCAGTGTGCTCTGGGAACTTCTCTGAAGATTCAAATTCAATTTGTATATCTATCAGTCTTGATTGAACTACTTCATTCTGTTTTATGCCATCTGTTACAAGGATTGGTGCTGGCTCATTGAAATTTCATGGACTGAGAAGACCTCCTTACAACCTTCCTCTTCAGCACACTCATTATAAAAAGCACAGAACTTCGCATATATGTCAAACGCTAGACTGTATACATTTTCATCTAACTTTAGCAATGAAGTGTCATAAAAATAGGATTCTGAATTCAAGTAGACTCTGGCATCAGTTAGCCTGCAATTGTCAAGTGCAGTGGAATAATTTGCCCTCTTACTGATCATTATACTGCTGTATTCTTGGCATATAATTCGCTCATCATATTCTACAGGGACTATATACTGAGAGACATCATTGCAGGGTTTCAGGACCAATGATTTCAGAAACTCACAGTTCGCATGTGTTGTCACCTTATGGTCCTACTATGAACTGCAATGCCGTAGTTTGTGTGTGGTAGTTTTGTACCTTATGCTCATTCGGTCTTAGATGCAGTCGCACAATGATATCTTCACCACCAAAGTTAAGAAGTTGATTACTCAAGTCCACAATACGCAGCTCCAGAAAATCCAATGTCGGAACTGTGGCTGGGAGGTATACAGCATTGGTGAGAGTCTCGAAAATCTTATACTCCGATCCAGCTGACGGGAAGAATCCATAAACTGATGACTAAATCAATCGTTGAGATAGGAGTTCATTGCAATGTTACACTTGACACAGGTCGTACTGACGGGGAGTTTATGCTAGTCATCCAGTTGTGTCTTTCTCGTTAAAGTCAATCATTATGCCGGATTTAAGTGTATTGGTGTTTGAATGTAGCTCAATCGCTTTTCCAGATTGCTCCAGAATATCGTTTAAATCTTCAGTATCATATGCACTGGGTTCTATTTCCACAATTTCTTTTTTATCATTAATTTCCAGATGCAGTTTGTTAGTTTTTGTGCTATTGGGGATGCTGTTGTATGTCTCCAGCACAATCAGCGCAATACTCCATTCTCCAATATTTAAATCAATCGATGGAAAGTAATTCGCACGTAATACTGACGATAGTTCTTTTAAAGTCAAAGTATACGGGACTGCATCCGAATCTCAACTGATTAATGGATCCTTTTTTCGTAAACTAGTAGATGACCTCACAGGTGAGTGTTACAATCTCGGTAGCGTTGAAATTTGTAGGATACTTGTCTTCTGCTGTTTAATTTTCTGGCGGAGGGATATCACTGCTTTCAGTGAACGTCACGTATATCACACCATCGACACCTTGTAATATCTGCTGCAATAGTTGGTATTTGGGATGAAACAGCGTTTTTGAGAACACACATACATGTTCAAAGTGGACGCCTTCTGGGTGTGTTAGCAATGACATGAGAACATTTGTCTTTTTGCAATTGAATGCGCCCACAGTCACCGCTCACATATTATCAGGAAGGAGCATCCCACTCTTCTTCTTCTGGTCTTCCACACAATCACTGGACCCATCGCATACAACAAAGTCCCTGTGACAAGGATGCTTCCCCCATCCTGCCATGATACTGACTACATCAGGTGTTGCAGTGCGTTGTGCTTCTATAGAAGGAAAACACTTGCAATCATAATCATTATATATATATATATAGAGAGAGAGAGAGAGAGAGAGAGAGAGAGACAGAAAAGCCAAAGAAACTGGTACACCTGCCTAATATCGTGTAAGGCCTAAGCGAGGATGCAGAAGTGCCACAACATGACATGGTATGGACTTGACTAATGTCTGAAGTAATGCTAGAGGGAACTGTCACTGTGAATGCTGCAGGCCTGTCCATAAATTCGTAAGAATATGTGGGGGTGCAGATCCCTTCTGAACAGCACGCTGCAAGGCATCCCAGATATGCTCAATAATGTTTATGTCTGGGAAGTTTGGTGCCCAGTGAAAATGTTTAAACTCAGAAGAGTGTTCCTGGAGCTACTCTGTAGCAATTATGGACGTGTGGGGTGTCGCGTTGTCCTGCTGGAATTGCCCAAGTTAGTCGGAATGCACAATGGACATGAGTGGATGCTGGTGATCAGAGAGGATGCTTACAATACGTGTCACCTGTGAGAGTCGCATCTAGACGTATCAGGGGACCCATATCACTCCAACTGCACACGCCTCACACCATTACAGAGCCTCCACTAGCTTGAACAGCCCCCTGCTTACATGCAGGGTCCGTCTATTCATGAGGTTGTCTCCATACCCATACACATCCATCCGCTCGATACATTTTGAAACGAGACCCATCCGACCAGGCAACACCTTTCCTGTCATCAACAGTCCAATGTCAGTGTTGATGGGCCTTGGCGAGGTGTAAAGCTTTGTGTCGTGCACAAGTGGGCTTTTGGCTCCGAAAGCCAATATCGATGGTGTTTCGTTGAATGGTTCCCACACTGATACTTGTTGGTGGCCCAGCACTGAAAGTTGAGGCAATTTGCAAAAGAATTGTACTTCTGTGACGGTGAACGAGTGTCTTCAGTCGTCATTGGTCCAGTATTTGCAGGATCTATTTCTAGCCATAGCGATGTCGGACATTTGATATTTTACCGGATTGCTGATATTCACGGTACAGTCGTGAAATGGCAGTACAGGAAAATCCCAACTTCATCACTACCTCGGAGATGCTGTGTCCCATTGCTTGTACGCCGACTGTAACACCACGTTCAAACTCACTTAAATCTTGATGACCTTCCATTGTAGCAGCGGTAACCGATCTAACAACTGCCAGACGCTTGTTGTCGTATATAGGCGATCCCGACCATGCTCTGCCCGTTTACATACCTCTGTATTTGAATACCCCTGCCTATACCAGTTTCTTTGGCGCTGTAGGATGGACGACATTAACAAAAACATCCACTGATTCATTTTTCACAGCATTCCACGAATAATTCTTTTTTGCAATGCACGAAATTCTGCTTGGATTTATTTCAAACTGATTGGAGCGTCTGAAAACTCGGGTATTCTATCTGCAGCTTTATCGTGAATCGACTCCGTAGCTATTGGAGTTCACTTTGGCACTGCCTTGATACAAGAACTAAAGCACAGTTGCAGATCATCTACACACACACTACACATGTGGAGATGGTTCACAACGTCACTGTACACAGCGTGAATACATAGTAGACATCGCTCCATTCTTTCTAACGCATAAAATTTCACCATCCTTAATCCAAATAAGTTCGCTGCAATGGTTTGCTGTAAATAAGTGGATCGGTCTCCAGACTTCACTCTGAGCGCTGCATCATCACACACATTAATGAGACAGATGGTGAAGAATACTCAGTATTGTAGAACACTTAGTATAATGCCGTTTACTGAAACTGAACTACACTTCTCGAACAATCACTATATACACACAAAGAAAACAAATAACATCTAGACGACTATTCATCAAGAGCATCGGTGAGGTCCGTCGGAGCTGGTCCTAGCTCGTCGAGGAACTGCCTGTACTGCTGCTGTGCTGGCCTTATAAAGCCAGCGGAGGTCGGCGGAGTACTCCGACTTTCCCTGTGTCTGTCAGGCGACCTCTGCAGAAAAAGGTTCGCATTAGTCTCTAGAAAGTTCTATTTATTTTGAAGAATTGTTTTCCTCTTGGTTGCGCCTGCAAGTGCTTGTGTATGTTCTATGGTACACAAGGGTGTCTTGAGTGTAGTCTGCCTGGCAGGGGCCGTCTGTGGCAGACGTAACAGATAGCATCAGGCCAGCACTGTAAATGTCGAGGGCAAACAGAGGTTCGTTATACTCCATAGTCTTCTGAGTACTGATGTAGGGTATTGTATGATTCAAAGGGTGGTGCGCATTTGGAGCCCATACTGACTTGCACCATGCTGTCTGAAATAGCCAGTGGACTTCTGCATGTCAGGGACATGCTGAGTGTCTTCATCGATGAGTGATATGGAGAATGGCAGCTCCTTGTCCTGCCCCCAACATGCTGAGCAGATTCATTACAGTGTCCCAAATGCTCAAGGTCACCACCCCTGCTGCAAGTCCCAAGACTTTGGAGGATGCTGTTGCGGGTTTGGATCCTGACAAGCTGAAGGCCATTGCTGCTGCTGCAGGTCTAGATATGCTTGAACAAGAAAGAGGAGGAACCATTACATGTAAGGAGTTCTTACTCTTTTGCTTCTTCCTATTCTACTGGGAGGCGCTGGACAAACCTGGCTGTTGCTGTTGATGCTTCATGGTCCTTCCGCTGACTGAGATAGGCAGGCTACCGTTTTCGCTTTATATCCCTCACTCCACAATCACATGACTGGATACAGTGTTTCCATTGGTTCCCATCACAAATTTAAGCACTCTCTGGTGGTAGTACTGTGAACGTGGTCAGTAAGGCTGGGGTTGTTGAAGACCACACTTTAGTCTCTTAGGTATATTGACTGGCCATTTCAAAAAAGTTAGACAATTCTTGCACAAGCAACTATCTGCGTGAGTTGTGAAAAGCATCTTCAGCCCATCGCACTACTACATCACCATTATTTGCTGAAAGTATTCTTTCCCTTACGCTCCTCGATTATCTTCCTTTTACAAAGCTCATATAGGGCACTATGGACACAATCCTCAGTTGAATGTTTACAGGGAATACAGTTATTAAAGTCCTCTCTGTTCAACGTCAGCATCTCGTCAATTGAACACATTGCAAGCATTTCCCACCCAATTTCCTGTAGGATATCAGCCAAAATAAAGAAAATTAACTACCATAAGTGCTTCCACACCAATAGCTCAGGACAGACTGAATGATTTTTACTGCCAATTTTTTTCCTGTATTGGCGGAAGAAGGGGGAGGAAGGAGTGGCGTAGGAATGAGGGGGAGGGGAAATGATGAATGGGTGGGGGAGGGGGATGTGGGGAGATGGAAACCCATGGTAAATGTTAATGAAAATGTCTTGTGACTAGGGGCTCCCATTGGGTAGACTGTTTGCCGGGTGCAAGTCTTTCGATTTGACGCCACTTCGGCGACTTGCGCGTCGATGGGGATGAAATGATGGTGATTAAGATAACACAACACCCAGTCCCTGAGCGGAGAAAATCTCCGGCCCAGCCGGGAATCAAACCCGGGCCCTTAGGATTTACATTTTGTCGCGCTCAGCTACCAGGGACGGACGGAAACCCATGGTGTCACCAGTGCAAAGTTACCACAGGGGTGGGAGGAGGGTCCGCCATCTTGAATAAATTACAATTGGCGTAGGATCCCCCTTATCTCACTATTCCTGATGACACAGCAGGTGCAGCACGTGCTCAGATTTCATCCCTGGGAGATGCTCGGTGCTACTTGCACAATGCATCAATCTTACAGACGTCCAGAGCATGACCTGTAGGTGTGAGAATTTTCCACAGACCACTGCCGAAAGTAGTGACACACTAGTTGTGCCCAGCATCTGCAGGAATCCTTCTAAACGTCCATCCAGCTTCCCACAGAGCCATATAGTGAGCCCATACAAACGGACGAAGCTGTTCAACAGGAGCATGTGCTCATTGGTAGCGCACAGTTGCACCTTAACGTGAATATTGCAAGTATGGCAACTTTTTTACAACCACATATTGGCAGAACTGATTCTTATGTAAGAGACTCATGTCATTTCATTGAGGAACTGGAGGGAATAGCTTTGGCTCCTGAGGATATTCCTGTCAGTTTTGACATAGTGTCTTTATTTACTATGATTCCGCTTAACGAAGTTGTGGTTTACATAGCGGATGTTTTCCAAGCAGATTTGACTGCTCTTTTCAGACACTGTCTTACCTCTAGTCAGTTCCAGTGGGAAGACGAGTTTTATGAGCAGTTTGATGGTGTGGCCATGGGTAACCCACTGAGTCGTACGATAGACAGTTTTTACATGGAAAAATTCGAACAATTAGCTCTGCAAAAAGCGAATAAGACACCATGTCGATGGTATCGACACGTGGATGATACATTTGTGGTTTGGTCACATGGCAAAAAGGCCTTGAGGAATTCTTTTGTTATTTAAATAGTATAAATCCTAAAATCCAGTTTACCATGGAAATTGAGAAAGACAATGCAATATCCTTCCGTTATGAGACAGACTGATGGCAGCTTGAAACATAATGTCTTTCGGAAGGGTACACATACCGACAGATAGTTGCATAAGGATTCCAATCATCATCGACAACATAGAAGAGGTGTAATTAAAAGTCTAATATACACAGCTAAAAGGATTTGTGTGCCGGAATACCTGGACGCCGAGTTAAAACATCAGATGCAGGCTTTTGAGAAGAATGGGTACTCTAGTAAGGAAATAAATAGAGTTTTGCGGCCGAATAACAGGAGGCCTAAGGATAACGAAAGGACGCAGCGATGGAAGAACACGGTTTCTCTACCCTTCATTAAAAAAGTAACAGATCAAATCGGCAAGATTTTCAGGAAACATAACGTTCGACCGATTTTCAGACCAACTAAGAAAATAGGCCAAGCACTTCGTTCCGTTAAGGATAAACGTCCCCCTCTGTCTGCAAGTGGTATATACAAGATTCCGTGTACATGTGGCAGGATCTACGTTGAAACTACAAAGAGAAGTGTGAATACACGGTTGAAGAAACATAAAAGTCTTTGCCGACTAGGGAAAACAGACAAGTCAGCCGTGGCGGAACATCCTCTTCAGTTGGGTGATCACGTAGTGAAATTTTCGGAAACTGAAGTTTTATGTGCTATGACGAATTATTATCCGCGGCTATATAGAGTAGCCATCGAAATATATAAACACTGGGTAATTTTAACAGAAAGGAAGAAGCTATGAAACTCAGCGATATATGGACAGTGTCGCTACAGAATCGATTAGAAGTTTTTATCTTTGACGTACTATGATCGATGGTTATATTTTATCTTTAAAAAGGTCTATCTCTGATATCACGTGAAATCCATACCACGCCTACTTTCCACGGTATTCAGGCTTTTCTTCGACATCCGACTCGTCAATCGGCAAGACTCACAACAACCAGGAGCACCTCCGAAGATGTCCAACGTAGCTTTGAACGAAACTTCAGGGATAGAAGAGTTTCATGGACCGCGGCCATACAACCCAGAAGAATTCTCGGCAGCTAAAACATTTGGTCGTGAAAGCCTTCATTGTATTATGTCCACCTCTATACTCAGCACAGTAACTGTCTACAATGTCAATATTGTGAGGATACACTGAGGCTCCCGAGCGCCGATGACTGTGACAAATGAACCACTAACACTACAACCCCTCAACATATACATGTTATACCCTGGTTCCACTAGGCACAGTCCTTGATGGTGTTGCATTTTTTTCCAGCAGTGTGTTTCATTTAGTAATATTTTTCATCAGTACTTTATTTTGATAAACCTACTGAAAAAATTATAAAGTTTCAGACAGTGTGAGAGACAGCAAAGGACTTGCAAGAGCAGTTGAATGGAATGGACAGTGCCTTGAAAGGAGGATATAAGATGAACATCAACAAAAGCAAAACGAGGATAATGGAATGTAGTCTAATTAAATCGGGTGATGCTGAGGGAATTAGATTAGGAAATGAGACACTTAAACTAGTAAAGGAATTTGCTATTTGGGGAGCAAAATAACTGATGATGGTCGAAGTAGAGAGGATATAAAATGTAGACTGGCAATGGCAAGGAAAGCGTTTCTGAAGAAGAGAAATTTGTTAACATTGAGTTTAGATTTAAATGTCAAGAAGTCATTTCTGAAAGCATTTGTATGGAGTGTAGCCATGTATGGAAGTGAAACATGGACAATAAATAGTTTGGACAAGAAGAGAATAGAAGCTTTCGAAATGTGGTGCTACAGAAGAATGCTGAAGATTAGATGGGTAGATCACATAACTAATGAGGAGGTATTGAATAGAAATGGGGAGAAGAGGAGTTTGTGGCACAGCTTGAAGAAGGGATCGGTTGGTAGAACATGTTCTGAGGCATCATAGGATCACCAATTTAGTGTTGGAGGGAAGCGTGGAGGGTAAAAATCGTAGAGGGAGACCAAGAGATGAATACACTAAGCAGATTCAGAAGGATGTAGGATGCAGTAAGTACTGGAGGATGAATGAGCTTGCACAGGATAGGGTAGCATGGAGAGCTGCATCAAACCAGTCTCAGGACTGAAGACCACAACAACAAATACCCTGGTTCCACCAGGCACAGTCCTTGATGGTGTTGCATCTTTTTTCTGGCAGTGTGTTTCAATTAGTAACATTTATCATCAATACTTTATTTTGATTGTTGTTGTTGTTGTGGTCTTCAGTCCTGAGACTGGTTTGATGCAGCTCTGCATGCTACTCTATCCTGAGCAAGCTTCTTCATCTCGCAGCACCTACTGCAACCTACATCCTTCTGAATCTGCTTGGTGTAGTCATCTCTTAGTCTCCCTCTACGATTTTTACCCTCCACGCTGTCCTCCAATACTAAATTGGTGATCCCTTGATGTCTCAGAACATGTCCTACCAACCGATCCCTTCTTCTAGTCAAGTTGTGCCACAAACTTCTGTTCTCCCCAATCCTATTCAATACCCCGTCATTAGTTATGTGATCTACCCATCTAATCTTCAGCATTCTTCAGTAGCACCACATTTCGAAACCTTCTATTTTCTTCTACTATTTATCGTCCATGTTTCACTTCCATACATGGCTACACTCCATACTAATACGTTCAGAAAGTTTTAAGTCCCATAGTGCTCAGAGCCATTTGAACCATTTTTTTGAATTCGACTACATTTGATTATCCTCGTTTCGCTTTGTTGATGTTCTTGTTATATCCTCCCTTCAAGACACTATCCATTCCGTTCAACTACTCTTCCAAGTCCTTTGCTGTCTCTGACAGAATTATAATGTCATCGGCGAAACTCAAAGTTTTTATTCCTTTTCCATGGATTTTAATTCCTACTCCGAATTTTTCTTTTGTTTCCTTCACTGCTTGCTCAATATACAGATTGAATAACATTGGGGATAGGCTACAACCATGTCTCACTCCCTTCCCAACCATTGCTTCCCTTTCATGTCCCTCGACTCTTATAACTGCCATCTGGTTTCTGTACAAATTGTAAATAGCCTTTCGCTCCCTGTATTTTACCCCTGACACATTCTGAATTTGAAAGAGTATTCCAGTCAACATTGTCAAAAGCTTTCTCTAAGTCTACAATTGCTAGAAACGTCTTTTTTTTTATAAACCTACTCAAAAAATTATAAAGTTACATAAATCTGCTTAGGAAGAACTGCAGGTAACTTTGGCAGTCTTTCAGGGTCGCAGGGTCACCCTGATACGGTTGACCCTTTTGTGTGTTGGTAAATGAATGGGACTGACCCCGTGCCCACAGGATAATGGCCTCTGCACCTTCGACGTGAAGACCAAGTCCGCCTGTACGGGCGACTCCGGTGGCCCGATCTTCTGCGAAGGACAGTTCATCCAGTTCGGACTCGTCGTGGGCTCCCTCTACGAGAACTGCACGCATTGGTACTGCGGCTCGCCGGCTGTATGGAACATCCACATGTTCGTCGGCTTCTACCGCGACTGGATCGACTATACGATGCACAGGTACTCCGAGCCTCGGTCGGCCAGCCACCGGCGACGAGCCAGCTCGCTGGCAACTCTGCTGGCCGGCTTCCTGCTGGCGCAGCTCAACCCTCCAATAAACACTCACACGCCTCTCTGATCTGTCGCTTGTTTATTTCTACATCTACATCTACATACATACTCCGCAATCCATCATACGGTGCGTGGCGGAGGGTACCTCGTACAACAACTAACATCTTCTCTCCCAAACAGAACGAGGGAAAAATGACTGCCTGTATGCCTCTGTACGAGCCCTAATCTCTCTTATTTTATCTTTGTGGTCTTTCCGCGAAATGTAAGTTGGCGGCAGTAAAATCGTACTGCAGTCAGCCTCAAATGCTCTCTAAATTTCCTCAGTAGCGATTCACGAAAAGAACGCCTCCTATCCTCTAGAGACTCCCACCCGAGTTCCTGAAGCATTTCCGTAACACTCGCGTGATGATCAAACCTACCAGTAACAAATCTAGCAGCCCGCCTCTGAATTGCTTCGATGTCCTCCCTCAATCCGACCTGATAGAGATCCCAAACGCTAGAGCAGTACTCAAGAATATTAGTGTTTTATAAGCGGTCTACTTTACAGATGAACCACATCTTCCCAAAATTCTACCAATGAACCGAAGACGACTATCCGCCTTCCCCACAACTGCCATTACATGCTTGTCCCACTTCATATCGCTCTGCAATGTTACGCCCAAATATTTAATCGACGTGACTGTGTCAAGCGCTATACTACTAATGGAGTATTCAAACAGTACAGGATTCTTTTTCCTATTCATCTGCATTAATTTACATTTATCTATATTTAGAGTTAGCTGCCATTCTTTACACCAATCACAAATCCTGTCCAAGTCATCTTGTATCCTCCTACAGTCACTCAACGACGACACCTTCCCGTACACCACAGCATCATCAGCAAACATCATTTATGTAGACAGAGAACAACAGCGGACCTACCACAAAAAAAAAAAAAAATGTTCAAATGGCTCTGAGCACTATGGGACTTAACAGCTGAGGTCTTCAGTCCCCTAGAACTCAGAACTACTTAAACGTAATTAACCTAAGGAACACATCCATGCTCGAGGCAGGATTCGAACCTGGACCGTAGCAGTCGCGCGGTACCGGACTGAAGCGCCTAGAACCGCTCGGCCACCGCGGCCGGCGGACCTACCACACTTTCCTGGGGCACTCCAGATGATACCCTCACCTCCAATGAATACTCACCATCGAAGACAACGTAATGGGTTCTATTACTTAAGAAGTCTTCGAGCCAATCACATACTTGGGAATCAATTCTATACGCTCGTACTTTAGTTAGCAGTCTGCAGTGGGGCACCGAGTCAAACGCTTTCCGGTAGTCAAGGAATATGGCATCCGTCTGATACCCTTCATCCATGGTTCGCAAGATATCATGTGAAAAAAGGGCGAGTTATGTTTCGCAGGAGCGATGCTTTCTAAAGCCATGCTGATGCATAGACAGCAACTTCTCTATCTCAAACAAATTCATTATATTCGAACAGACACTATGTTCGAGAATCCTGCAACAAACCGATGTTAAGGATATTGGTCTGTAATTTTGAGGATCCGTCCTTCTACCCTTCTTATATACAGGCGTCACTTTTCCAGTCGCTCGGGACTTTACGTTGGGCAGGAGATTCTAAGTAAGGAGCCAATACAGTAGAGTACTCGCTGTAAAACCGAATGGGAATCCCATCAGGACCTGGCGATTTATTTATTTTTAACCCATTCAGGTGCTTCACAACCCCAGGTATGTTTATCACTATGTCCTCCATATGGGAATCTGTACGAGACTCAAACGGCGGTATGTTTGTACGAAAGATTTCTCAAATGATAAATTTAAAATTTCAGCTTTCGTTTTGCTGTCTTCCGTTTCTAGGCCAGACTGATCAGTGTGTGACTGGATGGAAGCCTTGGACCCGCTTACCGATTTTACGTAAGACCAGAAATTCCTTGGTTTTTCAGCAAGATCTTTTGCTAAGGTATGACGGTGGTAGTGGTTGAATGCTTCGCGCATCGCTCTTTTTACAGCAGCACGAATCTCTACTAACTTTTGCCTGTCCTCATTCTCCCGATCTTTCTTGTACCGCGAGTGCAACTGCCTTTGCTTCCTGAGCATTCTCCGAATTGCCCTGTTAATCCGCGGTGGGTCTTTTCCGTCCGTAACCCACTTTTTCGGCACATACTTGTCCAATGCGTGATTTACAATGTGTTTAAAATTTGCCCATAATTCATCCACGTCCATCGTACCGCAAGAAAATGAAGTCGATTCATTTACCAAGTGATATGCTAAGTCGTCTGATTCAGTTACTAGTATTTCGTAAATCGGTAAATTTAAAAGTATGGCACACTACTCGTCATTAAAAGTGCAACGCCAGGACATGTTAGCAAATAGCGAAATTTTACTTATTCTGTGTACACATAATAGCTGGGTGAATAGAAGATTTACGAGGGTCACTCCAAAAGAAATGCACACTATTCTTGTAAAAATACAGTTTTCATTCTGCATGTGTGAAAGTTTTACAGTGTGTAGATACACCCTTACCGCTTGTTTTCAAACTTAGTTCAACCTGTTCCCGTGAGTGGCGCCGTCAAAGCATGTCTTCAAGATGGCTGCTACACTTGTTCGTCAGAAGCAACGTGCTGTCATAGAATTCCTGTGTTGTGACAGTGGGAAACATCCACAAGAGGTTGAAAAAGGTGTACGGAGATGCTGCTGTCGATCGCAGTACAGTTATCGGTGGGCAAGCAGGATACGTGATGAAAGCGGGCACGGCAATATTGAGGATTGTCCTCGCAGGCAGGCCTCGTACTGCAATCACTCCAGACAGTGTGCAGAGAGTTAACGAATTGGTGACTGCTGACAGACGCATCACAGTGAACGAATTCTCACGCTACGTTGGGATAGGGGAAGGAAGTATTTGCAGAATACTGAAAGTGTTGGCGTTTAAAAAGGTTTGTGCCAGGTGGGTTCTCAGGATGTTGACAGTGGCTCACAAAGAAACAAGAAAAACGGTATGCAGCGAACTTTTGGAACAGTACGAGAATGGTAGAGATGAATTTCTTGGAACAATTGTGACAGGTGATGAAACATGGCTCTAATATTTTTCACCAGAGACGAAGAGGCAATCAATGGAGTGGCATCATGCAAATTTACCCAAGAAAAAAAATTCAAAACCACACCTTCTGCTGGAAAAGTTATGGCTACAGTGTTTTTCGATTCTGAAGGACTCTTGCTTGTGGACATCATGCCAAGTGGAACCACTATAAATTCTGATGCATATGTGACGACACTGAAGAAACTTCAAGCTGGACTGAGTCGTGTTCGACCACATCGGCAAAAGCACTATTTTTTCCCGTTGCACGACAATGCACTGCCACATGTCAGTCAAAAAACCATAGAAGCTATCACAAAACTCGGATGGACAACACTGAACCACCCGCCTTACAGTCCTGACCTGCCTCCATGCGACTATCCTATCTTTGGGAAACTGAAAGACTCTCTTTGTGGAATAAGGTTTGAAGACGATGACGCCCTTGTGCACGCTGCCAAACAGTGGCTCCAAGAAGTTGGTCCAGAATTTTACTGTGCGGGTTACAGGCGCTGGTTCCAAGATGGCATAATGCACTTGAGAGGGATGGAAATTATGTGGAGAAATGAAAATATAGTTCCTAAAGGATGTATCTACACAATGTAAAACTTTCAAACGTGTAGAATAAAAGATGTGTTTAAAAAATAGTGTGCATTTCTTTTGGAGTGATCCTCGTAAATATGTAGCTGATTTAGACCCTGTACATCTCATCCATACTCTGCAAATCACTGATAGAGAGTGCCAATTACTAAACTATGTGAAATAAAACGGTCATAACTTCTGTACAGTTCGCGTTAGTACGTTCACACTGTACTGTTGGCTGTGGGGCATGATGGGAATAAGTGTGCGTTGTATGGTTTGGTTTAGTGACGAAGCCCACTTTCATTTGGATGAGTTTGTCAGTAAGCAAAATTGGCACGTTTGGGGGACTGAAAATCTGTATTTCGCTATGAAGAAGTCTCTTCACCCTCAACGGATGACTATGCGGTGTCCAATGTCCAGTCACAGAATAATTACTGCGATATTCCTTGATGACAAAGTGACTACCGAACTGTATATGTAGGTTTTGGAAGACGATTTCATCTGCCTTATGCAAAGTGAACCTGATTTCGACAATATGTGGTTCATGCAAATCGGAGCTGGACCCCATCGAAGCAGGAGAGTGTTTGGTGTCATGGAGGAGCACTTTGGGGAGCACATTCTGGTTCTGCGGTACTCAGAGGCCACTGGCATGGGCCTCGATTGGCCATCGTATTCTCCGGATCTGAACACATGGGACTGCTTTGGTTGGTGGTTGGTTTGGGGAAGGAGACCAGACAGCGAGGTCATCGGTCTCATCGGATTAGGGAAGGACGGGGAAGGAAGTCGGCCGTGCCCTTTGAAAGGAACCATCCCGGCATTTGTCTGGAGCGATTTAGGGAAATCACGGAAAACCTAATTCAGGATGGCCGGACGCGGGATTGAACCGTCGTCCTCCCGAATGCGAGTCCAGTGTCTAACCACTGCGTCACGTTGCTCGGTGGGACTCCTTTTTGTGGGGTTATACTAAAGACAAGATGTACAGCAATAACCGCAAAACAGCTGCTGAGCTGAAAACAGCTATTCAAGAGGTCATCGTCAGCATCAACCTTCCGACACTTCAGCAGGTCATGCAGAATTTCGCTATTCGTCTGCGCCACATCATCGCTAATAATGGGAGGCATATCGAACATGTCATAACCTAAATCCGAATATCTGTAGTGACGTTTGAATGGTGAATAAAGTGTGTGCACGCCGTAGTTTGTAACTAATTTCCTTTTTTCTTCATATGGTTCAATAATTGTCGCCCTTAAGTGGGTGGCAGAGGATACGTCCATTGTACCAGTTACTTTTCTCTTTCCATTCACGTACGGAGTGCAGGTATAATGATTTCTTTAACGGCTCTGTATGTTCTGTAATCAGTCTGGTCTTACCTTTGCTATCGCTGTGGGAGCAATACGTAGCGAGTTGTACTATAAGGGCAGTCAAATGAAGACGAGACAGGTGGGAAAAAATTAATCAGCTGTTCATTATTTCAAAAATAATCTGCATGACTATCAACATATTTATCCCAGCGTCAGACAAGACTGTAAATGCCTTCGTGGAAAAATGTTTGCAGCTGCCTAAGTGATGATGATTGTACCCAGGCATACATCTCTTCGTCCAACGCAGTCCGACAGCTACAAATGTATTTCTTCAGGACTCCAAAAACATGGAAATCATATGGGGAGAGATCAAGGCTGTATGGAAGGAAGGACTTCCAAGCAAAACTTCTGCAGCGTAATCTAAACAATAGGCACACCAGCTCGATGAAAGACAATATTCTAGCAATAGACTAAAACTTACCACCCACTGAGCCTACACGGCCATTCAATTTCATGTCATTGCTAACTTTTACACCAAGGTATTTGAATGAGTTAACAGATGTTAGCTGTGATGTTTTTTTTTTCGCTTTATGAAATGCACAGTTATTCACTTCTGAAAATTTAAGGCAAGTTTCCAGTCTTCGAACCACACTCATATCTTATCAAGATCTCACTGAATATTTGTATAGCATCGTTCGGACTGTTCTTCATTGTAGATAACCTGTAACTTACCAGGCACAGTCCAGAATTATTAATCAGTCGCACCTGACTGCCTCTGTAGCTTGGAGAATGCTACAGGGCTATTCAAAAAGAAGGAACATATTTCAAACATTTATTGCTTCCAAACTACAAAAGATAGAAACACAGTTCCAACGTTCCTGGACAGAGAAAAATTAAAATTTTTGTGCATTCAATGTGGGCACCAAATGTTTCACGACAAATATGAGAACGGTGGCTCATTTACTGCCAAACACGAAGCAGCTGGTATCTCGTTGTCGATTTCACAGTTTCAAGAATGCCATGTCGCAGGCTTCCAAGAGTGTCAAGCGTAGGGGGAAAGAAAATGCGGTCTTCTACACAACCGCACAGACAGAAGTCACTAGTTGTGAGGTCTGCACGAGAGGTCACCTCCTCTTCCAATCCGACGTTGTTGAACGGTGCCATTCAGGTAACATCAGATGGGCATAGAGAAGGTGCATGGTGGCAAATGCATATTTTAAACACTCAGCCGCTACGTAAATACTTTCACCCTTGAGCTGAAAACATGCCGTTTTGGACGTGAGATAAACCGCTCTGTTTCCTCATTATGACGATGCCTGCACTGTTGCTGGCCGGGATGGCCGAGCGGTTCTAGGCGCTACAGTCTGGAACCGCGCGACCGCTACGGTCGCAGGTTCGAATCCTGCCTCGGGCATGGATGTGTGTGATGTCCTTAGGTTAGTTAGGTTTAAGTAGTTCTAAGTTCTAGGGGAGTGATTACCTCAGAAGTTAAGTCCCATAGTGCTCAGAGCTATTTTTGAACTGCACTGTTGTTTGAGTGCTCCCCCACCTTTTTTAAAAAATTTTTTTAGAGGTGGAGCCCCTCCACGCCCACACCGGCATAATGACCATCTCAAAAGGTCTACTGCCATCTCTGCATGAGATTAGTTTCCACTAGAGTGAGTTGTCGCAGCATGTGGGTGCTGCGATGTTTGCGTACGTCTGGTTAAGGTTAACAAGTAATACGCGCTCATCTGGAGACAGACTGGGTCGAAGTCGAACGAAGGGTAGCGGTTTGAAGGGCAGAGGAAGAAAAGTGGAAGGCGAGAGCCAAGGGAAAAAAACCTCTGCGATAGTTGGGTCGGGTGGTAAGAGCAGAAGCGGATGTCTCGCTGCCTGCGATAGGTCGTGCTAGGGTCGGTTTTGTTAGTAGTGGGTATCATGCATGTCGATAGCTTTGACGTTGTGCATTGCTGTTGCTCGGCGGCTGCCACTGGGTGCCGGATTTGAGCTCTCGATCAGCGTCAGCAACCTGCAACAGTTAGGTCTGTCATCGTTTTGTGTCCGATAGGTCATATACCGGATTCACAGTGTAGGGTGACGTTGGTGATTTGTTTGTGCGTCAGTGGGCGAGCTCGTCGGTTTCCCTACTGTGGCCTGTTGGTCGGCTCTAATAGCACCTGGTAATTTCCAGTCAACGTCGCTGATATGCAGGGGCTTGCCGACGTTTGTCGCTTGTTGGTGTATGTTAACTTGTCATCGGTGGCTATGCCCTAGCTAGTGTCTTTGGCCGCTTATACTTCCACTTATGGTTGTGATCGTAGCTTCCCAGAGCAAGGATGAAAGGATTGTTCGAGTGTCTCGAGTTCCTGTATAGTCGTGTGGCGTGTTTTTTGAATACCAGGCGTGTTTCTTACATAAGCACCGTTTTGCCACACCGCGGCCGCAGCGCTGCGGTCGGCGTTCTGCGCATGCGCACTGGGTACCTACATTTGTTGTCTACGCCCTGACGCCATTACAGTCTGATTCTTTCTTGTTTACGTTGTGTACTGAGTGTTTAAGATGCCTCCGATAATCGTGAGTCCCGCCGACTCTGAAGTACGGGCTGTTGTAAGATTTCTTAGTGCTAAAGGCCTAAAAGCGATAGATATTCATCGGGAGATCTGTGCCGTTTACAGAGAAAACATTACGAATGACGCAATGTTAAGAAAGTGGGTGAGAGCATTTAGAGATGGCCGCACAAATGTGCATGATGAACAATGGAGTGGGCGTCCTTCAGTCGTTAATGAAAGTTTGGTGCAGGAAGTGGACAATAAGGTGAGAGAATACAGACGCTTTACGATTTCCTCCTTGCGGGATGACTTTCCTAATGTTTCTCGTAGTGTTTTGTATGGCATTATGACCGAGCACTTGAATTACCGAAAATTGTGCGCACGTTGGGTACCGAAAATGTTGACGGATGTGCACAAAACCAAACGTTTAGACAGTGCATTGCCTTTCCTTGAGCGGTACCACAACGACGGTGATGATTTCTTAAGCCAAATTTTTATGGGTAACCTATGTCACACCAGAATCAAAGCAACAGTCCATGGAATGGCGGCATTCAGATTATCCCAGAAAAGTGAAGTTTAAACAAACAACTTCTGCCCAGAAAATCATGTGCACAGCTTTCTAGGACAGAAAAGGAGTATTGCTTATGGAATTTCTGCCTCGTAATGAGACAATTAATGCAGCAGCTTACTGTAAGACATTGTACAATCTGCACCATTCAATTCAGGACAAAAGACGTGGCAAGTTGAGCAAGGGCATCGTTTTGCTGCAAGACAATGCCCGTCCGCATGTGGAGAATCAGACCAAAGATCTCATCACATCTTTTCGATGGGAAACTCTGGATCATCCTCCGTACAGCCCTGATCTTGCGCCCAGTGACTACCATCTGTTCCTGCACTTGAAGAAACACCTGGGCGATCAGCGTCTTCAAGACGATGACGAAGTCAAAACAGTGGTGATGCAGTGGTCAACAAGTCAGGCGGCAGACTTCTATGAGGAGGGTATTCAAAAACTGGTACAACGTTATGACAAGTGTCTCAATATTGACAGAAATTATGTAGAAAAGTTCATTAAGGTACAGGCTTTCATGTAAAAATAAAATTATTGAGGTATCTTAGCACGTCTTTTTTTTAAATTTCAAAACGGTACTTACTTAAAAAAACACGCCTCGTATTTCCTTGAGAGTTTCAAGGCGGTATTGAGTCCCCCCTTCCCGAGACGCTTTATATACCCTGCACTGCAAGTGCTGTCGCCTGCCGTTTGTGAGTGGACGTTGCACGTTGACGTCGAACGTAGGAGGTGGCCACATTAATGTGACTCGACTGTGTATGAGCTTACATACAACTCTTGTCAGGACAAATAGGCAGAAACACCTTAGAGCCCAGAAAAGTAACAGCTCTAATAGCACATTTTCTGATCACTTAATAACCAACCAACTGTCGCCTAACAGGCACAGTTGCAAATATAGCAAGGCCCAGAAACAGGCTATACACCAAAAATATACAACAGAAGAACACCTCCACATACAAAAGGCATTGGCAGAAGGAAAACAGGCAATAAACAACTAAACCACATTATGCAATGGCACGCTGTTTAACACATCATAGGAACATGTGGAAAACAGACGACGCAAAAAAGGGAAAGAGAAAGGTGCAGTCAAAAGCTCTCTGGTGCCCCATGCTGAAACTGCCCATTGTGAAGCAGAGAATGGCAGGATGTGGCACGCCCAGCATTTACGACTTGCAATCCCCGCTGTCTATCTTTTACGCTGGCTAGCAGCTCTCTGCTCAGCCGTGGCTAGCCGCTCATTTAACGTCCGGAACACACACTTATACTACCTGCGAGAAAGTGTGGTGCTGCGGGGCAGCTGAGATCGCATGGGGAACACGTGTCATCCGAAAATAATTTTAAAAAAATGCGATGGCTAAATATATAATGTAAATAGTACTAACATTAATATTAATGAAATTTAAAAGGTATCTTAAATATTTGAAATGAGAGTAATGCAATAACTATTGTGACAATTTCCACCAGGTTCTCTTTCTTACTCATTTATTCATGATGTTCAGTCAGGGAAGAAATCATTTACCTAGTAACATTCTCGCTTTGGCATTAGACAAACCGGATGCCAATATAATAAAACGGCTACATTTTGCTTTAACACAGAACAACACATCTTCAGTAACGTGGTCTGAAGGATCAATAATACAAAGAACGAATACTGGAAAGTTAGTTGTCTTAAAAAATTATGTTCAATGAAATTTTCTCAAGGACAAAAAAAAAGGGAATCCCAACACCACTGAGAGCATATGTAGATGTCAAAATACTACTGTGTACTACTGAAAATATAATCTATGACGAATAATTCTGGAACCAGTAGCACTTGTGTCCTAACTGTAATGAAGCTACAAGTGAAAGTAAGTTTGAAACATTACAAACTTATCAACTGGCTGTCTACAATTCTCTTCATACTTAGAGTATCTGAACGTTATTGTGTGCACATCAGTTTCCTAAATAGGTATGACACAATTCTAAGTAAAAGGACTCAAGAAAATCACCTTTATACAACAGAAGACCCCCATGAACCAAGGACCTTGCCGTTGGCGTTTATTAGAAAATTATGATTCAGTGTCTGTTACATACAGTTCCATTTGTTGATAAAATCGAATGGAAGTAAAATCAAACAAAGGTTCATATTAGCAATATCTCAACCAAGTAGCTTAACACTACGCAGCTGACAACTGTGTTGTTAATAAATTTCCAATCCTTTTTATTAAACAGTGATCAGAAATCTTCCAGTCATCAAAGGCGATTTTTTCGAGTCTATTTTTTTAGAACCACGCCATACACCTTTAGGAAACTGATATCCTGGCACTGACCTTCAAATTCTGTAAGTGTGAAGAAAACAGAAGAGGTCCCATCTGTAAGTTCGCCTTGTGAGTGCCGATCATTGTGATAACACTCGACATTTTGGCTGCCTGTAGGACTAATATGGTGTGCAGGTAGTAGCACAATGAGTTTCAGGCGTTATAGGAGCAGCTGAACACTCGACCTGCTTGCAGAATAAAAGACATATGACTTTGCTAATGCCTGAGATCTTGACTGCTCTGCAGTACCACCATGCTGTGCGGTTTGTATCGGAATATGTTTTAGGCATTATACAAACAGTCGATCATGGCTGAGGAGAAACATATAAGCTGACCTAATGCCCGAAATCTCATGTGCCCTGCAGGACTGGCATGTTGTATGGGCTGCATCCAAAAGAATTCTACTCATTATACGAATGACTGGGCATGGCTACAGTTGTTAGGATTCATGAAGATCCACCTAACACATTGTCATTTTTCTCAGATGTAGTCTGCACCTCAACAACTAATTTATCTTATTCTTCAGACAACTCTCATAACAGGTAAATATAGGAACAGGTATCTCCCCTGCATGTGGGATAGGGCATTAAGCAGATCAGGATACATCCAATTAATCTAGTTATTTTTATTGATGCCCTTTACGTTCGCTGAACAAACATAACGGCCATCAAAGTGGTTTCTCTGTTCTCAGCTTACCATCGGCAACACTTATCGCATCCATTTTCGTTTGCCGTTTCAACAGAGTCACAAAGATTTTGTGCATGTCTTTGCTACAAATTGAGATTCCAAGTCTCATCTTTTCTAGAAGATTTACTTTGAAGCAGGCGAAACACCCTTATTACCAATTCAGCTTTATACTTCCTATGCTGAAGAAATGTGTGCTCCCCATAAATGAAACAATGTGATTCACAAATTTTCTGTGTAATTTAGCCAAATGAAACTTTACAGTTCCAGACACCTTTTCAAGTCTCAGACATGTATGAAGCAACAAATGAACATTTCTGCCAAGGCCTGGATTCGAACCTGTGTCTCCTGCTTTCTTGGCTGATGCAACTGCTTTGCAACCCTGCTGCTGTGGCTTTGTATGACGGGATGGACTATCCTACCACACCTCCCTCCTCAATCCAGCTTCCCATTCACGCATCAGCCCACTTCGTATTCCCTCTGAAATTGAACAGCACTGCACAGACTCTCCAGCTGTATTGGAATTGTACCTCAGCATAGGACGCAATGGGGAATCCTGCCTGAAACCCAGGCACAGGTTTTCATTCTTCACTGCAGTCTGCGTATAATTACTTTAAATTTTAAGCATTTTATTATTAGAAAGTGAACAAAATACAGTGTAAATTATCTATCAACGTTTCCACATACATTAAAGATTATTATTGTTGTTGTTGTTGTTGTTGTTCTTGTGCTGGTGTTCAGTTCAAAGCCTAGTCTGATGCAGCTCTACACACTAATCTATCCTGTGTAAACCCTTTCATCACTTCGTAATTAATGCACCCTCCATGGACTTGAACCTGCTAGTAGTCGGAAAAAAGTATTTACAGCCCCACATTGCATTGTTGTCAAATTTATTCAAGATGGCGGATCCAAGATGGCGGCCTTAGATGTGGCAACATCACAGAGATGTCATGGCAGGAAACTCAAAGTTTGATGGGAAAATAGATCAACTGGGCTACCTCCACTAACCTAACTCCCTCCACTACCCCCATTCCCTCCCCTACCCATCTGGAAGTTGGTGGAAAAAGACTCAGTCTGTGCTGGGCTGCCAGATAGGATGGACATAAGTCTTTATTTCGTATACATTGCCCCACTCCCCTTCCCCATCAGGAAATTGGCAGGAAAAGAACTCAGTCTCTGCTGGGCTGCCAGATAGGACAGTGTAAGTCTTTATTTTGCATGCACTGTTTATTTAAACAATTTGAATTGTCATAGACAGTAGCTCCATCCAGTGTTCACCATGAGGTCCAAAGTCCAACGGACCTACTGATATTTTATGAAGACAAATACGCTTCAGGAAATAATGAATATGGACTCAGTTACACTTTGCAACTCATACTGATAAATGTGCATGCTGTAAATGTAGATCATTCCATAAAATGTCAGTCAATCAGGCTTCCAAAGTGCAAGAGGCAAAACGTTCACCTACTCCAGTGCAGGCATCCACGGGTACAGTTGAGGAAATGCTGGTGATCAGCAGGGGTGTATTTAATATGTGTACTACATGCAAGCACTCAGCTGAGGACTGTATCCATAGCCTCCTTCACAATGAGTGGAAAGAAAAGATAATGGACGAGGATGTGGTCATTACTTTTCGACAAATAATGGCAATGCAGTGGGATGGTGTGAGTATGCATTTCAGTACTCATGCAGATAGATACTTGTGCTGGAACTGCCTACCTATTTTGAAATTGCATAACACCCCACATCAACTTCACCCTATTCCACAATGAACCATAGGTGTTCACCTTGAGAGTTGGAGACTAATTGACCTAGTTCACAATACCGCCACCAGAGTGCACCGTCGGCCCTCCCATGACGTAGTCCAAGAGGGAGGTCCAGAAAAAGAGGGTGGAAACCAATAGGAACCCTGAATTAAGTCATGTGTTAGG
The DNA here is from genome assembly GCF_021461395.2 of Schistocerca americana. Lineage (NCBI taxonomy): Eukaryota > Metazoa > Arthropoda > Insecta > Orthoptera > Acrididae > Schistocerca > Schistocerca americana. The sequence goes on from NC_060127.1 coordinate 80,107,632, forward strand.
CTTCAGCCAATAGGATGACAGTAGCTGGTGACAGCAGCAACAACAGCAGCAGCGGAAGAAGAAGAAGAAGAAGAAGAACCATGAAGCATCAACGGCAGTCATGATCTGGCACAGTCCTGCAGAACAGAAAGAAACAGAAAAGTAAGTATCCCTTATCACATCTTTGTCTGTCTGTAGTTAGCATTATTACTATTATTATTGGTTGTTTGTGAATCTTGGTCCATATGTAATGCTGCTCCCTCCTCTTTGTTCAGCAGTAGCCTTTGAAATGTCCAAGCCTGCAGGGATGAATGCCCACATGTCAATTTCTGCAGCATCCAGACCTGCAGCAACCTCAGCCACCATCTTGTTGAGATCTGTACTGATCTCTGTAGCTGCAGCAGCAACAACCTTCACCATGTCTGAACCTATAGTGACCACGTGGGATCCTGTAGCGTGCATAGCCCACTTGCTGCAGCAGAACATGGAACTGTTATTGTCTGTCCCACTGTGAGGGTACTGGTGTGTAGTATCTGTAAGTGGTTGTTCTTTGGAGGGCGACAATGCGCAGTGGCGCAAGGAATCGCAAACAGAGGCAGTAGTTGAGAAGCTGTGGAAGGTGTAGGCTGCATGAGCCAAAGGCGGTTGCGTAGCGAAGGATTTATCTCTGTGTTTAATAGTAGTGGCACACAGTTTGAATAACAGTGTGTTTATGTTTGTGCAGCGTGATAAAGGAAATAAATTAAATTTTACCAGTTCTTAATGCGTCTCCATCAGTTAGTACCACACCTTTGCATTTAACAATGAACGAAGTCTCGATATACACGGTCAACTACAACAAGAGGATTGTAACATAATAATCATTAATTAACCCATATAATCTCCAAGATGAAGGGAGTTTATACCACCACTCATCGATTTGTGTGACAAGGTCATGCTGTCTGCTCCCAACACACTGAATGCTGCTGGTGGACCTAAACAATAGCAAGATGGAAAGATGGAGGACAGTATTGGTCACTGACATACGTCCCATCCTAATACAACATCCCTGAACTAGTGCAGGCACAAGTGCACATGCTGTAGATAAGAAGCTATCAAGTGTACCCATGCTTTTCAGTTCTACAAATAATTTAACTCAAATAGGAATGAAATGCGTAAATGTGGATATGGAGGAACATCATGACTGGGGCTTGCATGTGAGAATAGAAATTGAAAATACATCAAAGGATGTTAAAGTGCCTATTTCTGAGTTTGGCTGGGATTAAATATGCTGTGCAGAGTGCTACATCAATCAGCAGATGACTACAGAGTATTATCCAACTCGTTCCCCCCTGGACATTCGCCTTTGGTGTGACACCATCTATTACAAAAGTTTATGATGACTCTGCACTACGTGTGAAATCATGCAACAAATATTTTTGTCTATGGCATGCCTCATTTATTAACTTATACGATCTGGATACTTAGTTGCACCTTGCACTGGAGAGACTGAGTTGTTGGTAAATGAGCACAGACTCCACATACACTGATGTTTTAAACTTTCTATGTGTGCATGGTGCACATGTTGATGATTCAGAGCAGTATCTTTGTTTGCAAATTACCACAGAACCAAAAGAAAAAAAGTGTATGTGAAATATTATAGGACTTAACTGCCAAGGTCATCAGTTCCTAAGCTTACACACTACTTAACCTAAATTATCCTAAGGACAAACACACACACCCCTGCCCGATGGAGGACTCAAACCTCTGCTGGGACCAGCCGCACAGTCCATGACTGCTTGGCTAATCCCACACAGTGAACCAAAAGAGAAATAGGTTAAATGTGCATGTGAAAAAACCGAGTATTGTGAGGTAACCATTGGCTTGAAGGAGATACACAAGGAATTTATTGCATATCAAAAAATACTGTACAGCTGCGAAGAAGAAGATATAGAAACAGACTGATGATTTTTTTAAATATTGCATCCGAACTATTTCAATAAATAAGACACCTAACTCTGCTACCATAAATATCACTGGAACAACAATAAATATTCAAAAACAGTTTCTACCAGCATGAACGTACAACAGGGGCTTAGGAAACCAAATACTACGCGTAATTTTAAAACATAAACAAATAATATTTTCAACACAAAATTGTGTATTTTTAAATGGACACCCCCTATTATTTCGTATGCAATCAATAGCACGAAAAATCACAAAAATCATGGCGTTGGTTGCATCGCAATACGTCAGTTACATCCTGAGAAATTGAGGAGTGCAGTTGACACTTGAAATGAATGAAGCACACGTCCTGAGACTCAAGCGTGCACCTCACACTGCCGGTAATCATGATGTGATTGATGTACTACGTTAGTGGATTATTAATGTATGGTGTGGTATTGTATGACAACACATCATTGATGGCACTTCTAAAGGGGGATAGTTTAGCCCCTTCTTGAGCTGTACCCTACTTGAACCGGTTCACCTCTTATAATGCGTCAAATGATGCGGTATCAGAATGATGGATGTCCTGCACATAATGTTTATTGTTGAAATGACAACTGGAGGTACAATTAGTGGTTTCACGTTTCTGAACCTCATAAGTTCTTAAATATGTGGCTTGTAAAGGATAGCAACGGCGTAACAGTTTCTGATGTAATGCATCGCATGTAGTACTGTGTTCAGAGCAGGGGTTGCCTGCACTGGCGTCTGTATCCTGCCGTAAACATACAAATATCACCACGGCACGCTGTACCTTCAGTGTACAAGTGTCTCTTAATCCAGTCTGCTGAACTGCTCTCATATTGTAACGTAATTCACATACGTTGCCACATTAAAACCTGTTTCCTTGTGGATTGTTACATTTGCCGTCATCTAGGCGAATGTCACAGAAATGGAACCGCAGCTGTGACACTGTATACTGAACGCTACCCAGGTGGGTGGCGTCCATCACGTCAAACCATTGGCAACATCTCACGGAAACAAGAAGTTGGGCTCCCGCAAAACGTCGACGTACAACGCCGGCGAATGGCAATGGAAACGAAATTGCTGTTCTGGCTGCTGTACCGCACAATCCTCAGGTGGGTGTATGAGAAATTGCACGAGGTGTAGGAATAAGCCAAAGTAGTGTGTGCAGAATCTTACATCTGCATCGGTTTCACCCGTTCCATATCTGACTGCACCAAGAATTGTAAGGGAATGACTTTGAATACCGCATTGCATTCTGTCGTTTTGCACTTCAGCAGTTGCCAGGTAATCCAGTATTCGTAAGCGTACGTTATTTATGGGTGAGGCTTCATTTACAAATCACGGTAATGTGAATCTGCGAGACATGCGCTACTAGTCCGTGCAAAATCCCCACTGGATTCGCCAAGTTACTCATCAACGACAGTGGAGTGTCAATGTTTGGTGCGGTATCATTGCTAACGGTATTGTAGGTCCCTGTTTTTGCTGTGGAACATTGAATGGACAGCGATATGTGTCATTCCTTTAACATACACTAGCGCTCCTCATGGAGGATCTAGGATTGGAAACTCGTCTATCAATGTGGTTCCAACACGATGGATGTCCTGCACACAATACCAAAGTTGCCAGAGACATTTCCAAATAGGTGGATGTGGTGGGGAGGTACTCTGCAATGGCCAGCACGGTCCACCGACTTGATGCCATTAGACTTCTTTCTCTGGGGCACAGTAAGACAACCCCCAACGACAGTAGAGGATATGCAACATCGTATTACTGCAGCGTGTGCGGCAATATCTGTAGAAACACTGCAATCTGTGCAACACTCCCTCGTTACCCATCTGCAAACGTGTATTGATGCAAACGGAGGGCACTTCGAACATATGTTGACGTGACACAGTTTCATTGGTCAAGATGTGGGTGTATTTTACATGCTGGATGTAATGCACAACATACAGTTTCTTTGGGCGATAGAGCACCAGTAAACGTGTTTAGCAAAGTGAATTCAAGTGTGTTAGCTCTAATTGTAGCTCTAGTTGTCATTTTGCTAGAATAAACATACATTTACAACTTCAAAACATAGCTTTGCGTTGGACGTGTTACTTGTTTATTTTTGTGGATTGTGCATACGTTCCCATTGTGTGAGCCACCGACACAGCCAGCGTGAGGTGCACGCTTCAGTCTCAGGACGTGCGCTAGCTGTGCACTTCATTTATTTCAAGCATCAACTTCACTTCGCAATTTCTCAGGATGTAATTGACGTATTGCGATGCAATCTACGACATGATTTTTGTAATTTTTGATGCTGTTGATTGCATACGAAATAATATGGAGTGTCCATTTAAAAATACACAAGTTTGTGTTGAAAATAGTATTTGTTTACATTTTAAAATTTCGACTAGTATTTGGTTTCCTAAGCCCCTGCCATACGTTTATGCTGGTGATGCCATTTTTGAATATCTATTGTTGTTCCAGAGATATTTGAGGTGGCAGAGTTAGGTGAGACTTCAAGAAGGCCTACGACTCAGTTGACAGACACACAATATTCCAGATACTTTATGAATCAGGGATAGATGAAAACACCAGAAGACTTGTTGAACAAACGCTCACAGATACAACATCAAGAATTAAGTTTCAAGGCGAAATTTCTGAACCATTCAAAATCAAAACAGGAGTTCGACAAGGTGACGGACTGTCCCCATGGTCGGTCAACACAGGGACGTATTAATGCTGTTTGTAAGTGACGCTGGAGTTGTCGTTAGACGGAGACAGGTTTGGTGATACAGCAGGCCCAAGAACATGTCAGCACTCTGCAGAGCATGATGGATTACAACAGCGGTATGTGGGCTAATTCATGCTGTTGGAATGCTATAAAAACAGAGGCACAAAGGGTATAAGCATGGGCCAAGGAAAAAACAAATTTGAAGTAAAATGTTTAGCCTTTGCGGATGATATGGCATTGATAACTGAAAACCAAACAGACACAACAGTTATGCTTGATATGTTACACGAGATTGCTGAAAACACTGGGCTAAAAATATCCTACGAAAAAACAGAGTATATAGAACACAAACATAATACAGAAAAGTTTATGAAAACAAAGTATGGAAAAATTAAAAGAGTTGATAGATTCAAATATCTGGGGGAGTGGATCCAAGCCAATGGACTGGATAACACAACAAATATAGAAAGAATAAAAAAGTTGGAATTTGCATATAAATTAACACAAAACTACTACAATAAGAAATCAATATCCATACAATCAAAGATTAAACATTATAATTCAGTTATTAGGACACAAGCAACATATGGATCAGAGTGCCTAACATTGTATAAGAAAGGCGAATTAAGAGAACTAGAAAAAAGAGAGAGAAAAATATTAAGAAAAATTCTAGGTCCTGAGAAAAACAAGGAAAATAGGTGGATTAAAAGGAGAAATGAAGACCTATACAAAAATACAGAAAAGATCACGGATACAATGAGGAAGAGGCGGCTAAAATTTTATGGACATTTAAAAAGAATGGAAGAAACACAGATTACAAAGAAAATTTTTAATTACGTTAGTAAGCTGAAAAAACTGTAGGATGGATAGAAGCAGTAAAGAAAGTCGTCAACAAAATAGGTGTTACATAAGAAATAATATGTGACAGGATTAACTTTAGGCTATTTATAGAAAACGCAAACTATGAAGAAGATGCGCCAAAACCTCGACCCAAGAGAGTGTGGACAGATGAGCAGAGACGAGCAGTTGGCGAGAAAATGAAGAAGTACTGGGAAGAAAAAGAAACACCATAAGTCTTAAGTTGTATGTAGTTCATAGCTGGCCAAATTCATTATATATATATATATATATATTCAAACTGTTTGTCTTTTATTTCATACCTCTTTCAGTATAGTCCAAATATTACACTTACTAATATCATGATTTTCAGTGCTGCACTTATAATCATGCAGCAGCAGACAATTGCCTCCAACATCTCCTCATGAGTCACAGACAAAATGAGTCATGAAGTTACTCTTCATGGGTAAAATGTATAGCTGAATTCTCTGTGTAGCCAAAATAGCTCACTTGGTTAAGTGGTGGAACTATAATGGCTACACATACTATTACCATTCTTACAAGTGTGTCTTTCTATACATATATGCCAACTACTTGTCATTACCTGATGTAGTTGGTATCATGGCAAGGTGGGTGAAACACCTTCATCACAAGGACTTCGTCAATGACTGGTCCTGTGAAGATGCAAAGGAAGACCTGAAGAAGAAGAGAGGAATATTCCTTCCTGATAATGTGTGAGCAATTATTGTAGGTCCTTCCAATTGGGGCAAAATTAATATCCTCATGACGCTGCTATCAAATGTAGATGGAGTCCAATACGAACATGGTTGTGTATTCTCAAAAACATTGTTTCAGTCTAAGTATCAGCTATTAAAGGCGATATTGTGCGGTGTGACATGGGTTACATACGCAACATTCAGTGAAAACCATGATATCCCCCACCTGAAAAACCAAGCCAAACACTGTCTTCATATTTGATGACATTGTTGTGGAAAACCCAGACCAAATTCGAAAATAATTCTGTTTCGGTCGGCATATGGGTGATAATGTATTTTATCTAAGTCAAACATATTCCAGAATACCGAAACAGTTGGTTAGGGATAACGCAAACCTCATTATAGCCTTCAAACAAGACAATCTGAATTTAAAACGCATTTACCATTCACATGAAGGAACTGACATGTCATTCAATGATTTTGTAAAGATAAGTGCTGATTGTTGGAACCATTCACAGCATGGGTTTCTCATTATTGATAAAACAAGAAAACTGAATGACGATAGGTACAAGCGGAACTTCCAAGAGTTTCTATATATATATAGCCCAGTAAGAGAGGTGAGTACATCAGTATACGCTGCACCACGGACAAATTCGTGTGAATGTATAGCCCTCAAGCCCAGAGGATGGGTGTACATAAACAGAAGATTCGCTTGTACGTGGTTGCAGAAATTCAGGCTAGTGTGCATAAAGTAGGAGGTATGGGAAGGGAGCTAGAGACATATTACCAGACTCTTGTGAGACTAACACTGGTAGCACCAACACAGTGGGATCTAAACTTACACGTAATGCTTTAGCATTCCTGTTTCAAGAGGTTCGCTATCAACTCAGTGGGTCTGAGATCGCCCATACACACAATGTTGGCATAACATCAACCCTCAAAACATATGTCTCTGCATCACCCACGGATCTGAATGGTTTAGAAAATGCAGGATGTTTCATAAACGATATGGCAGATAGAGCAATTGCAGAGTACAAGCGATTTATTGCATACATACCTCTAAAAATGCTTATGGGCTACTTTGAGGACATGAGGCAGATTATTATGTATGGTAAACAGGAACTGATTCTGGTAAATAGTGCGATGGACAATAATTCATACATTCAAGGAGCTCAAGAGGAGAATATGACCAGAATCAGCAAAATAATGTGGAAAATGTCTCACAACAGTGTATTAGACGATGAGCATTTGAAGCTTTTAAAAGTTCTGAATTCCAGTACATTTTATCACTAAGATTTTGATCTTTGATGGTTTCCAAGAACTCAGTGCTACCGACTGCAATCAGTCAAACATGGGCTATTATAACCTCTCCACAACTGGAGACACCTAGATTCATCATACTTGTGTTTTAGACTGATAGAAGGGGGACTATAGCAAATGATTCCACTGTATTCGACAGCTGCAGGTTAACTAATGCCATAGTCAACCTGAATTCAGAATTCTACCCATATGACAATTTACAGCTACAGTGGGATGAAAATGTATACAGCCTAGCACATGACATGTATGTGAGGTTTCGTGCTTCTTACTGTGAAAGTGCTGAAGAAGGAGGACAGTGTCTCCTCAGTCCACCGAAATTCAGGGAGCTATCATCGATCATTGTAACAGACTGCCCGAAACAGAATGAGATAAGTAAGTGTGGACCTACAGATGTGCAAATTGAATTTCCATCTTCAGCAAATTTTCTGGAATACAGTGCCATGTATGCTCTAATTCTACATCACTGTGTGATCAAGTACTGCCCACTCGCTAGTGTTGTGCAACAAGCTGTATAAATGAACAGGTGCTCCATATCTAGAGCATTCCACAATGCTATCTCAAGGTGTGAACATCACTGCAGACGCTCAGGGCTTCTATGATGGTGAGCATAGACATTTCATATTGAATTCATACGCTGCATTCATAGCATACACAGAAGATGCAGGAATAATAGAGACATTCTCAGCAAATGTTGCGTCGCTGAGGTCTTTCAAGGATGTGAAGTGTGCAGCAACACGGCAGAGTGCAAAGTGGTTAACAAATTTCTACCATGAAATTCACTGGGATGATCCTGGCATACCCTATAAAGATATGGAGACGTCGCTTCGATTATTTGACCACACAGATACCATCATCTACGTGAACGGGAAGGAGAAGATCTTATGGACGCATCGAATCTTCAAGTTTGCTGCACAACAGGCAAGGTTCCATGCAACATTTCTATATATTTTGCTATTCTCGGTCTTAAACATTACCTCCTTATTAGCACTCATCTTCAGAAAAAACTAATGTCATTTGTGACTTTCATAGCCTTTACACACACTTGAGATACAATTTGATTCTGCTATTCCAATGCAGAGATGCTTACATACTTCCACAGTAACACTGGTCGAGAATATTTTCTTACTTTTTTCCAGGAGCACTGGATGAGAATGTTTAGAATTTTTTTGTTATAAATCTGCGCTAAAAACTAATGTGGAGATACTTTCAGTGGAACTAAATTCCACAGCTCCAGTAGTTTATCTTTTACAATAATTATGATGGACTGTGAACATTTAGAATCTAATTTCAGCAGCCCCAACACGAAAGGTATTTACAATAACAACAATTTTCAAGGACTCTGGGGTATATAGATAAACATACATTTAAAAACTATTCTGACTTGGATGGCTAGCGGTAGGTGAAAAACTTAAAAACTATTCTATTTACAAGACACAACCGGTGGCTAGATATATATTTACAGGCTGCACATATGTTACATATGAATGAACAAAAATACAAATATCATTTTTCTCTTTATGCTTTTTTAAATATTTTTTATTTATGCTATTTTTTTAACTTTTTCACACACATGGTGTGCGTATACACACATTTTTCTTTTTCTTTCTTTTTTCCCCACACATGGCCTATGTGTGTGAAAATATACATGTACATAGTACATATAAAGATTTATACAACATATACACCCACACCCATCCACCCACCACCCATCCACCCACACACACACACGCACATAACACACACGAAATATTACTTAACTGTGATAAAAGAGCCATACTACCAATCTGCAGACACTCACTCTCTCCCACACACACATTCTTTAACTCTCACTCAATCAGAGATCAGAGTCCCCAACCCCTTCTCTCGCTACAAGTGAGTAGTGTGAGTACAGGAGAGTTTCAATCCTGTCATCACAAATGATCCTTCTATTGTCATGAGGTAACAGACCGATTTTAGACTGCAGCAAAGTCTACAGCTTGTGTCCTCTCAGTCGAATACTGGTCTGCCATACCATATGCGACGGCTGGGGCTCAGCACTGCAAACACCGCTGTACAGGCACCAGAAATCGTTTTTGATGGAGAGGACTCTCGATGCTGTGTGATGCACACACTTAGCCTGCCTCTGGATGGCACATTCCAATGTGCGAGACAAATATGATTTTGATTGCAGCCCTACAAACTCCACAATCAGCAATCCATTCACCTTGTCCTTCAGAAGGACGATAACCTAGTTGTTCTGTGGAACAACATCATAAGGATTATCAGCCTTGTATGAGGATGTGTCGAATTCATTACCAGTATTTCGTTACTTCATATTGATCGCAGTCCTTTACCCAATAGATGAAGCTATCTGCATCTATATAAAGTGTTTAGGATCTGCAAAATGAGTTTTTGGAAACTCATAATGAAAGCAGTACATGTGAAGTTTGGATAGGTTCAGTATGCACATCCCACATAAATAGATTTCGAAAACTCTACTGCAGTCTTCACCATCTCCACGGCAACAAAGTTCTCATTGAATATGGTGACCGGCTTAAAATTTGGTCTGTCAATGCATTTTTTTACGCAAAAAAGCCCATACCATTTGGTTCTAATCAAAATTTCACGTCGTTCCCTCAATTTTTCCATTGTTTTCCGAAAATTAAATTATTCATTAATTTGTAATAATATTTCTCTAAGTCACACGTCACAGAAGCTCTCTGTCTTGTATTCAAATCAATATACTCCTTCAACCAGGGGGACTGCTTGAAGTAGGTAGTGCGGGTGATTCTAACCACCTACATACTCAAGCTGAGACACTGTTGGAGATTACGATAATGAATAATGTTTTCCCCTTATGCCCCAGCGTTTTAATCGGTTTTGGTGTGAGCCTCCTCACGGAACTAGTTGTTCTGGACACAATGGTAAATTCGCATGCACATTACACAAACTAATAGGGTAAGTGAGATCTGCCTCCAACACATACCGGTACCCCGCATCAGAATCAGCTGCCATATCCCTCATGATTTTCACCTAATGTCTTGCATTCATCTTCAGGCACCCAACGAAACACACAGATAGGCAGTTTTTGTTGCATGGCACGCCTATATAAGTTATTTCCATTGAGGTACACTCTTTGACATAAAACTTGACCGGCGGCCGGCCGCTGCAGAGGCTAAGTCCGTGCCGATCGTGACATGGGACAAAAAACTGACCAACTCGCTAATTCTCTAAGTTCGGTTATCTGCACAATCTGGCAACACTGTAGATTGCGGCACTTCCTGGAGGAAATCATGTTCCATGATAGAGCAGTCGTAAGCTGTTTACACATGTCGTCTAGCGGTAGCGTTCGTTGTTTCTGTTCACGATGTCTGTGGATCGAGAGCAGCTGGCGTAAAATATTTTTATAGCCTCTTTTGTCTGAATGCTGAAGACGTGAATGTAATGGTAGCGCAGATTCAATCTATTTCGCCTTCTGACACACCGATTTCAAAATTTAATCCAGTACCATTTTGCGGCAGATTTCCTGCAGACTGCTCCGGGGTCCATTTGCTGGCTACCGGCGGCTGCCGTGGTGTCAGCAGCGGCGCTGCACTGCCCCGTTCTTTATCGAAAGCGCCTGCTACCGCTCATCGCTTTTAAAACGCTTTATTATTAAATGTTGCTCCACAGAAAATTTCTACGATTTCCATTCACACTCGAAAGCAACGGAGACAGATGCCCGATTAGTAGGTGGGTACTGTATTACATTAATCGGCAAGAGCTGAGTATGGCCCGAAATTAATTTTATAGACTGGGACGAAATTAAACCACCTCACTTCATTAGATGAATTTATAAATGCTTCTTTTCCTTTCAAAGTCAATTATTTGCGCAACTTTTGGGCAATATTCGGATGTTTTCGTCAAGGCAGAGTGAGCGTCTGTGGTGTAAAGTCTATCACAAATATGGCTCTGAGCACTATGGGACTGAACATCTGAGGTCATCAGTCCCCTAGAACTTGGAACTGCTTAAACCTAACCAACCTAAGGACATCACACACATCCATGCCCGAGGCAGGATTCGAACCTGCGACCGTAGCGGTCACGCGGTTCCAGACTGAAGCGCCTAGAACCGCTCAGCCCCACCGGCCGGCAAAGTGTATTACAGTTCTTGTTTCATTCCTTATGGTAAGTCTATGCGATAAACTGTGTGAATACCTTGCAATGCATGCTCTATAGCAGTGCAGGAACAATGCACATTTGGAGTTCCATGTATGGATGATCGGGAGCGATAGTTAAGGTCATCAGATTTAAACCAGAAAAATGTATCGTTTTGGAGACTTCAGAGAACGGAAATAAATTGCCAACGCCGGTCTCAGAAAACGTCTACAGTTAAATGCTATTGCAAAAATTTAGAAGAGAGGAACTATATTAATCAACATGTGCACTTCATAAACAACCTCCTGACATGTTAGACCTATATGACGAACAAAGCTCAAATTCGTATCGTTGGCAGTCGGTTTGAATCTTTTCGGGAAGTACTTTACAGTGAAGCACCTTGGCATTTACAAAGGAGACATCCGCGATATTAACATAATTTACCAAGTCGAAATTGCACGAAGATTGATGTGTAAAGGCATTCTTCAGATTTCGTATAAGGAATTTTACTAGCAGTTTGCAAATCCATTAATTAAAATGGAAAATAAAAGGTTATATTCAGCGGCTTGCACCGAGCTTGGAACTGCAATCTCATATAGCAGAAGGGAACCACTGAGCTAACGACACACTGGCGGCAACAGGCGGACTATAGTCATTGAGATATTGCTTGAGCCTCAAAACGCAACCTTAAACACACAAAAAGGTATTACTTATGTGAAGAACGCCGTTCTTGGAGTCCAGAAATTAAATATATTTTCTAAGTATCTCATCTTACAGCGGATTGTATCGTGCGAGTCTTCGATGTGGAAAACGAATGTCAAGTGAATTTAGCGAGGTAATGCCGGGCTACACCCGGAAGTAAATGCACTATCAGAGTGTTGACAAATACTTGCTACGACGCTGCCATTTCTCGGTTCTCTTACGAGGCAGCTCTTCAGCGAAATGCTTGCCGTGATTCTCCGATGCGGTCCTTCAGAGTGGAGACGCGCGCGCACGTTTGGTTTTTATGCGGCGTTCTCCCCTGATGGTTTCTGACGTCGCCTTGTGGGCTATGTCTACATTTGAGACATTCAATTATCATTAATCCAGAATGATACAAGCTTCAGCTTCCGGCGTGCAAGAAGGCTGTTCACGTCGACATTATATCATTTCAACGTAGGGAAAGCAAAACGGATGATTCAGTGTTTCTCATTCAGCATAAAGCATGTGAGATAATTTTCCGGAACGTTCATAATCATCTCAAAATACAAACGACGTAAAAATACATAGGAAGCTTATCTGAAATGAATATAATGTAAGATATCAAACGCTTTGCACCTAGATGTCGAATGTGTCCACGTGCAGTCTTTTGCAGTATACATATAGAATGTCATGATTACCACGAGAATGAAGAAAAATGTTGGTAGGGATGGAAGCAAGACGAGACATAATCAACAAATATTCGATTCCTCATGGCAGTCATTTAATTTGAGATGTAAGAAGAGGTAAAGCGGGATATTACTTTCGCTAACACGAAAGATATGCCGCACATGTGGATAACGAGGAAGTCTGCGTCTTCATACGTTTCCTCCTTGAAATTTGTATACTCTATTATATACTAAGTAGCCTGGTCATTGTTTCCGTAATGTTACACTCTTCTTGGCCCCTTAACGATGAACAGATTCCAAATGCATGTCTCTCCACGAAAGTAGTTATTTGAACCCTTCCTGCATTGTTTTTTGTGTTTTTTTGCTTGGAATTCATGAAGCAGACCACTGTGCCTTCCCCCCTCGAGGGTTAGGTCTCAAAACTAAACCGTTTTTTATCCAGTGGCATAATTTATTCAGACAGCATCAGCACAAGAATATCAAACAAAGCCTTCCATTTACAGTTGCAACACTCTAACCAGCAGCTGACCCAAGGGTAATCCACGGTCATGGTCCGAAATTGGCAGCTCCCTGCTACTGTGGCAAAGTCCGTACTACATTTTCGATTCTGCAGCACCAGTTCATCTGGTAACGCTGTGTTAAATCAACGGGAATAGTTTCAGAGCTGTGCCAGCATATCTGTCCTCCCATTGTCAACTTTATGTATCTCACTTCTCCTGTAGTGTTTATCACGAGGAGCCGAAGTAAATGAGTGGCTATGAAAGAAGGGAATACTGAATGTTACGTCATGCAGAATACACTCTTCATGTGCATCGATACCAAATAGGGATGTGAAAACTCTTGCGAGTCACAGAATGACAACAATACTAGTAACAAAAGCACGCAAATAATGAATTAAGTTTATTGCAATGTAGAACGAGAATGGCTGTGAAAATAAAAATCTATAAAAATAGGTTGATCGTTGAGTTGGCACAATGCAAATATCTTCTTAGCATTTTGTTACTGAACTTAGTTCTGGATGTTTGCAGAGAAAAAGGAAAAGTCGGTACTTCTCACTAGTGTAACATAATGTGAACCAGCAGCTACTCTTTCCTTAGTTCACGACTCAAGCAGGTCACCAAGTAGCTACCAAGGCACTTCTGCATTCTGTTCCCTGACATTGCTCTGAAGACGGTTAATGCAGATAGTTCCGATTATGAAATACAAAACGTATTTCACGTTAGTTCCTAGGATCGTAATACTAAATTTGCGATGTAGATGGCACATGAACGTGACGACTATCCAGATTATTCGTCAATATAAAAAGACAATATTTTGGGAATTGCCGGCCGGGGTGGCCGAGCGGTTCTAGGCGCTACAGTCTGGAACCGCGCGACCGCTACGGTCGCAGGTTCGAATCCTGCCTCGGGCATGGTTGTGTGTGATGTCCTTAGGTTAGTTAGGTTTAAGTAGTTCAAAGTTCTAGGGGACTGATGACCACAGAAGTTAAGTCCCATAGTGCTCAGAGCCATTTTGGGAATTGAGCAGGATTACTCAACATGAATTCTGAAATTGGGTGACTGACCGCACAGGTGCTTAACGTCGTCAAGAATATACGAAGTCCCAATCGCACTAACAATGTGAAGATCGTCTTCGACAGCTCGCAGCTTTCACATTGCTATCTCCACCCTACTCCAGACAGCCCTCGGTGGAGCTGCACTAAGTTGCCGATGTGATGGAAGGCCTTCAAAAAAGATGGTTCAAATGGCTCTGAGCACTATGGGACTTAACATCTATGGTCATCAGTCCCCTAGAACTTAGAACTACTTAAACCTAACTAACCTAAGGACATCACACACATCCATGCCCGAGGCAGGATTCGAACCTGCGACCGTAGCGGTCACGCGGTGCCAGACTGAAGCGCCTAGAACCGCACGGCCACACAGGCCGTCGTTTTCGTAGCCTGAATATTTCATGATAGGATCCAGACATCCAATCTATCGCGAGAGATTCTGCTCTCCAAATTTTAGATATGTGGTGTGGCCATGTGCCTGCAATTTAGTAATAACCTTCTGATTGTAATTCCAATTTATGACGAGAAAGCCCTGCCATGGGTTATCTATATGTCTACTGAAACAAGCGACATTACATAATAGCAGGAAGCCTGTCATATACTTTCAGATAAGTTTTCCTGAACCTCAGATATGTATGGTATTAGCATCCTTACCCCATCAAAAAGGATATATTGTTATTGCATTTTACATACGAGGTGTGGCTAGAAAAAAACTGGACTAGTACTGGTGAAACAATAAAACGAATGCAATAAGGCTGAAAGTCGCGTGGCCTGTCACGTGACTCTCGCTCCGCCTGCTGCTCGAGTTTCATCTGCCTCCTGCACTCAGTCTGCCCGTGGCGTCTGTTTTAAGTAGTTGACGTTTTGTCTGTGCGTCGGAAAATGTTGAGTGTACAGAAAGAACAGCGTGTTAACATCAAATTTTGTTTCAAACAAGGAAAATCTGCATGTGAAACGTTTGTAATGTTACAACAAGTGTACGGCGATGATTGTTTATCGCGAACACAAGTGTTTGAGTGGTTTAAACGATTTAAAGATGGCCGCGAAGACACCAGTGATGACACTCGCACTGGCAGACCATTGTCAGCAAAAACTGATGCAAACATTGAAAAAATCGGTAAACTTGTTCGACAAGATCGCCGTTTAACAATCAGAGCAGTGTCTGAGTTAACAGGAGTTGACAAGGAAAGTGTTAGGCAGATTCTTCATGAAAGTTTCAACATGAACAAAGTGTGTTCAAAAATGGTTCCAAAGTGTCTCACAATTGAACAGAAGGAACGCCGAAGAATGATTTGTTCTGACATCCTGGAAAACATTGAAAGTGATCCCACCTTCTTACAAAATGTTATTACTTGCGATGAATCGTGGTTTTTTACTTACGATCCCGAAACTAAACGCCAATCGATGCATTGGAAAACTCCTGGTTCTCCACGACAAAAAAAAGCACGAATGTCAAAATCGAAATTCGAGGCAATGATGATTGTTTTTTTGACATCAAAGGGATAGTGCACATTGATTGGGTACCAGAGGGACAAACAGTGAATCAGCTTTACTACATTAGCGTCCTGGCTACCCTACGTGAGCGAGTACGGAGAAAACGGAACGATTTGTGGAGAAAAAAGTCATGGATCCTTCACCAAGACAATGCCCCAGCTCACAGTGCGTTGTCAGTGAAGACGTTTTTGGCAAAACACAACATTCCCATCTTAGATCATCCACCCTACTCACCTGATTTGGCCCCCTGTGACTTTTTTCTTTTCCCTAAAGTCAAGTCAGCTTTGAAAGGAACTGGATTTGAGACTGTTGAAGCAGTAAAAGAAAAAGCGACGGAAGTAATGTATGGACTTACCGAAAATGATCTGCAGCATTGCTATGAACAGTGGAAAATTCGTATGGAGCGGTGTAGAGACCGAGGAGGAGAGTACATTGAAGGAGATAACATGAAATTTTAAATAAATGTTTTTTCCAGCATCAGTCCGGTTTTTTTCTAGCCGCACCTCGTATACTTTACTACTGAAGGCCTCAGGTTTCTTGCTTCCCACATAGCAAACAATGGTCAGCACTCTCACTGTCGCATGTCATACCCTAATTCCTTCAGCATCATCTGGTTTAATTTCGACTACAGTTCGTTATCCTTAGACATATGCCCATATTTCAAAAACTATGAGTATCATCTCTACGTAATGTTCACTCCAGAGTTACTCAAGAAGCTTTTCGAATAGAAGCGAAAATCTTTTAGCGGATGAGAATTTTATTTCGTGGTACACCTCAGAACGAAAAAAAAAACAAAATAATAGGAAGAGCAGCAGGCTCATCATATCGAGCGTGGGCACCGTCAACGCAGCGCCCTGAATTTGGCCATATTCGTCCGAATTTACTTCCTGATAGCCCAAAGGCGCTGTCACTACAAAAATATCAGCATATTCACCCGGGAATTACTATCCACATATAATTGCTAGAATACCTTGCTACGTCAGGTATCAAGTATCTGTTATCAGACGCTCGATCTGAGCTGTTAATTTTTATTGAACCAACCTGCTGTGTTAAAGAAATTGATCAGCGCAACTGGATGAGTTTATTATTTTGGTATAATGTATGAAAGCCCACTTTTCCCACTTATCCTATCCTGAATATTCGACGATTGGGTTGAGAAAAAGGGAAATAGTATGCATTGTGGATAGAATGGGAGTGAATATTGAAACGAAATTATTAGAATCATGGGAAGGCAATGACGTATCGACATGCAGCGACATTAGAGTTTTCTGAGGTAAAGGTCTGTCTCTGACATTGGAGAGAAGGGGGCTAGGTTTGTCTGTATTCTTACGTTAAGCGCGGGCAGATTTCATTGTGTGCCAGGAGTTTGAAGTGCTTGAAATTCTGGAGCCTTGATTGGCCAGGGTGCACACCACCCGCGCCGTAGGCAGGGAGAGAGCGGTAGCGTGGCTTGCCTGGGGACGACTGAAGCAGCCGGATGGACTGAGGAAGTGGCGGAGCAAACTGCTCTCCGCAAAGGGTAAGGAAATGAGTTATCTAAGGCTTTAATGTTCCACTTACGTGAAAACCTTCTCTTTCAGGGTAGATTTAATTTAATATAATATTGTGGAGGGAGCTAAATAGTTTATAGGCAGGTAAAAGATAGACGAATGTGAGAATGCTATGTCGCGACCGTGAAGAGTAACTTGAAAGTTAACGGAATTTGATATTTCGTTTGAGTAATTCGGTGAACAGTAAAGTGTTAGAATTCAGTTGTAAAGCAGGTACGACACAAGTAGGATGCATGTGATGAACTATTATAGCGTAAAGACGTGGCACTCACGACATGGCGCTGATGAAGAAACGATGAAGTGTGGATGACTGAATGCTAGGACCCATTAGTTTATAAGTAGGAATGTGTTGATTTACCATAATTCTATTTAGTAATGGTCAATCTAAATTCATGATTTTGGTTAGTTTGTGTCAAAATGTGGTCTGGAAGTGCAGAAAAATAGTATCTCGTAGCTTTAACTAATCGAGCTGCTAACAGAAATTCATGGTAGAAAGTAATGCTCTTAATTTTGATCTGAAAGAATTAGTTTTCAAAGAATCCATTTGTAGCTTGCATGAGTTTCAATTTGTAATTTGACGAGTTTATGAAATTTATGGATAAATGCAAGTTTGCTAATTCAATGTGAAAGAATAAGAAGTCACCTTCTGTGAAATCAGTTAATAGAAATTTACGTGTGAAGCTGATTTTTAGAAAAACGGGATTTGAAAGATATGTGGGAATCAGTGAGGTCGTTTTCCTGAATTAAATAAAGGGGAAACAGCATAATAGTAATTCGTGTAGCCATGCTATGCACGCTTTACACGAACTGTAAGTATTGTGAAAAGTTCTGTGTGTATTTATGTATATTTTGGAGAGGAGGTTTTGGATGGTATATTATTTAATGGTGCCGAGATATAATTAGGAAATCAGTCTAAGTAATTTGTGGAGGTTTTTTTTCTGTTGCAATAGCATGCCGCGCACGAATATGAGGGGAACGTAAATTTCAGAATCACGACCGCGCGAACTTTCCAACCATGCGACACTTAGTTAACATCGAGGAATGTCAATAAGCGAGAGGTGTTTTTGGGATCAGACAGTGATTGAAGAAGTTACAGAATCTTTCTAGTACTGGTCCGCGTGGAGATATGATCATTGCTTTGCCCAATGGTAATAAGAGTGACAGAGTGTTACTGTGGCGTTATGAATCAAGCATTGTGGGCTATCCTTCATTCCTTCCCGTGGGTGAGAAAAAGGTTATCTTCGTAAGAGACCATAGTAAGTAGAAATATCTTTATGTGTGTTGTTACAAGATCAGCTGTTAATCAATTTAATCTTGTGTGTTACTGGTAATACCGTTATTATGTTTTGAGAGATGAAAGTAAGACAGAATGAAAAGAAATAGCTTACAGAACGGAGAAGGAGTTATTATGCAGGTCCAGCTACGATTCCGGTTGCTTACGCATTTTCTTTAAACACAGTCTGGTGATTAACAGTGTACCACATTTGGGGTTAATACTAGAAAATTTAGATTAGGAAATGAGACACTTAAAGTAGTAATGGAGTTTTGCTATTTGGGGAGCAAAATAACTGATGATGGTCGAAGTAGAGAGGATATAAAATGTAGACTGGCAATGGCAAGGAAAGCTTTTCTGAAGAAGAAAAATTTGTTAACATCGGGTATAGATTTAAGTGTCGGGAAGTTATTTCTGAAAGTATTTGTATGGAGTGTAGCCATGTACGGAAATGAAACATGGACGATAAATAGTTTGGACAAGAAGAGAATAGAAGCATTCGAAATGTGGTGCTACAGAAGAATGCTGAAGATTAGATGGGTAGATCACATAACTAATGAGGAAGTATTGAACAGGATTGGGGAGAAGAGAAGTTTGTGGCACAACTTGACCAGAAGACGGGATCGGTTGGTAGGACATGTTCTGAGACATCGAGGGATCACCAATTTAGTATTGGAGGGCAGCGTGGAGGGTAAAAATCGTAGAGGGAGACCAAGAGATGAATACACTAAGCAGATTCAGAAGGATGTAGATTGCAGTAGGTACTGGGAGATGAAGAAGCTTGCGCAGGATAGAGTAGCATGGAGAGCTGCATCAAACCAGTCTCAGGACTGAAGACCACAACAACACAACAACAACAACAACTACTACTACTACAAAATCAAACATTTATCCGTTACGCATACATTTGTTTATTTATTTCTTTGAGTAAAGAATTTAATTAGTAGTTGCTATGTGTAAGAATCACGCAGTGACACATTTAATGAGAATACACAGGGCCCATTTAGCTTTAGTAGGTTTCTGGAACACTTTACGACCTCGCAACTGGTTTGGCCTTTATTTTTCTTTCAGTACCCTACCCATCCTCCCTCGTTTTCTCTAATTGCTCAAAGGCGTCTGGGAAGTAACAAGGCTATATCCCTCGAGAGATTGTGATCATCGTTTATCTCCCACCATGTATTCTCTATATTTTCCCACGGAGTTTCTGAATTCCTTGACCCAGGTGGTAACGATCTCGTAACCGCCGCCCACATATTTTCAGTGGGGTTGAGGTCTGATGATTTTGGCACGAAAGGGAGAAGTTTTATTCTCTGCTGATCTTGGAACCCGTTCTGGACGGCTCTGCTGTTATGAATCGGGTTATGGTCCTGTAAAGAAATGATCATCCATTAACTTAGAAATTCAATACTTCTAATACTTTAAATCGCTACTGTATTGTGTTCCACGAAGAGCATATCCCGGCCAATAAATGCCATACGATCATTTCCTTTCATGTGTTCCAAAAGTGGACCAACACACTATTAGCCAGCTGGTTACAATGTTTTGGCTTCTCAGTGTAGCTTGTAATTTTGTGTGATTTCTTGTCAGTTTATCGACTCTTAGTTTTCATACTATTTTATTTTCTGAAATTTACCTTAGGTATTTGGAAACATACATGTAAAAACAGAAACGCTTTTTAGAAATGGATTATTGGGGGAGTGGGCGGTCATGACCCTCCCCTCTTAAAATCCATGCTTTTTCTACAAAAGGCATTCATAAGTAATGCAACACATTTTTTTTCTGAAAGCTGGTTGGTTTCATTCAGGATTCCAATACACGATATTATTCCCGACTCTTTTGGTAACAAAACCCTCTTTTTCAACATAATCTACGATAAATGCATCAGTCTTACCTTACTGGAAGGGCACATATGCGCATACGGTACAACGCTACTGGTCGAAGTTGCATCCAATGTCTTGCTACATCAATAACCTCCCCACAAACTATGTACTGCTTCCCATGGCGTGCATCTCTCATTGGGCCAAACAAATGGAAGTCGGAAGGTGCCAGATCCAGGCTATAGGATGGATGAGAAATGTCCAATTAAGTTTTGTGAGCTCCTCTTTCGTGTGCAGGCCTTGCGTTGTCATGGAGATGTCATGATGAGTTAGTTTGCATTTTTTGTGGCGACGATCACGCTGAAATCGTTTCTTCAGTTTCCTGAGAGCAGTACAATACGCTTCAGAATTGATCACTGGTCAATGAGGGAGGACATCAAACAGAATAACCCATACAGAGTCCCATAAGGTGGTGTGGCACCACACCATGGACTACCATTTCGTTTCTGCTTCAATATGATCAACCCATGTTTCATCAACTGTGAGGATTTTCGACGAAAAATTCTCACGATCAGCCTCATAATACACAAGTAGTTGCCCACAGATGTCTGTAGCTCGTGGTCTCGCGGTAGTGTTCTCGCTTCCTGAGAACGGGGTCCTGGGTTCGATTCCCGGCGGGGTCAGGGATTTTCACCTGCCTCGAGATGACTGGGTGTCATCATTCATGCCCATTACGGTCGGAGGAAGGCAACGGCAAACCACATCCGCTAGGACCTTGCCTAGTACGGCGGTGCGGGTCTCCCGTATCGTCCCCTACGCTCTGTACAGACGGTCCTTTGTTGCTCTCTATGGTCTTCTGTCAGGCTGTGAGTAAACGGTGGACGAGTGTTCCAGCACTAGCAACAAAGACATCCAGTCGATCACCCTGAATGAGAGTTTCCTCCACGTTCCAACATTGCAGGGGTCACAGCTGTGTGCGACCAACTGGCACGCGGTAGATCAGAAAGGTCTGCGCGACCAAGTCGCAATGATGACAGACGCCTTGTCCAATGGCTCACTGTTCTTTTGTTGACTACCATGTATCCGTAGACATTCTGCAAGTGCCTATGAATATCTGCGATGGTCTGATTTTCCATCAAAGGCAACTCAATGCACCTCTCTACTTAGAATGCATCTACGCTACAGACGCCATTTTGAAGCTTAAATATAGCACTACCGCCTATTGGAACTACTTGAAACCATAGGGTATGATGCACGAATATTCCACATCGTCCAACAACAACTACCGCATTTTTTCAACCAAAATTGGCGGAGAAAAGAATGTGTTGCATTACTTATTGAATGCCCCTCATAACTGGACAGGTACTAAGAAAACTGCCTCAAATTCTAAAATGCAGTTCCTATAAAACACTCCTAAACAGCTGAAGGCACTCGTCTCTTGATTTATATGTATTGGTAATTTGTGGAATATCTTAGAACCTTACAATAAATTATACATTGATATGTAAAATCTGGATGAAAGTAACCTTTGCACGGTGTTTAAACCAATTTTGATGGAATTGGAGGGCTGGGTATTAATTGTCGAGGCTGGATTGAATGAAGTCTCTTTATATCTTTAAACAATTCCGAATAAGAAGAAGATCAAGCTCTCCAGGATGGTCGGCAGCCGCTGGATGATTAGAAGATGGAAAGCACCCTCTCGTCGGTCCTGCTGCCGGAATTCTGAATGTCGGTCGAATCTCAGGGAGGCAGCCCGCAGGACTAACTGGTAAGAGTTGACCCTGGCCAAAACTGCAACACGCTGCGGCAGGACCCCTGAAGCCACCATCTCAATGACTACTATCATCCTGCAAGTATCTTACCCCAATCAAATGTCTGGCGCCAAACACCACGACGACAACAACAACAAAAAATTAAAATTCCTGCAACATAAACATAAGGGCTTAAAATTCAATAAGCGTATAATTATCGTTCAACCTACCCTCCTTTAAAAATTACGAATATGCCCACTAAGGCCTGCCTGCGCTGGAAACCCATCAGCTCAACATTACTACGGGGTGTTCAAAAAGTTTCTCCGCGCTTGCCGTATGCCGCAGTGAATATACCGAAATGAAACTCAGTGAGATACAAGATACTAATTTATTGAATATTAATTTTTACTTACAAATTTTCACATTAAATGTCGAAAGTGTCTCCCCTGTTGTTGAATAGGGCTACACAATTCAGTTCGTCTAATCATGTTTCCAAACACAAGCTGTAATATTTCTTCTGTGACAGAAGCAGTGAAAGTGGATATTACAGTTTTCAATTCCTCGATGACTTTTGGACGGTTTTTATAGACAGTTACTTTCGCTGCACCCCAGAAGAAAAAGTCAGGTGGTGTTACGTCAGGCGATCGTGGAGGCCAAAGTCCCTGTGAAATTATGCGATCACCAAAAACATCAGCAAGCAGTGACACTGAAACGCGAGCTGTATGCACGGTTGCACCATCTTGTTGAAAATAACCGTTCAGTATTTCACTTAACACAAATGGTTCAAATGGCTCTGAGCACTATGGGACTTAACATCTGAGGTCATCAGTCCCCTAGAACTTAGAACTACTTAAACCTAACTAATCTAAGGACATCATACACATCCGTGCCCGAGGCAGGATTCGAACCTGCGACCGTCGCGGTCGCGCGGTTCCAGATTGAAGAGCCTAGAACCACTCGGCCACACTGGCCGGCTCACTTAACACAAGTTCTCCTATTAATGGGTACAGAATATCACTGCAGTATTGTTGTGCATTTATTGTTTCGCGGAAAAATATGGGACCCACAATCCGACGTCTAGAAATTGCAATCCAATCTCCTATTTTCACAGAATGAAGTGGCTCCTCGTTAATACACAATGGACTTGCACCACTCCACATACGAGAATCTTGCGAGTTCATGTACCCGGATGAATGAAACCACGCCTTATCAGTGAAAAACGTTTCATTACGAATATCCCTTCCATTTTGTTGAACGAAATTTTGAACCATTGACAATAATGCAGCCTCTTGCCATGATCAGTATTTTTCAGTTCTTGCACGACTGGCACTATGTATGCGAAAAGTTCTATTTTTTCCTTATAGCTGTGTGGGCCGTTCCGACACTAACATCGATTTCCTGGGCGAGTTTTCTTACTGACTTGTTCGGACTCGTGGACATTTTATCGGAAATATCGAGTATTTTACCCTCAGACAAAACGCTAGGACGACCACTTCTCGGTGCATCTGTCACTGAACCCGTACTTCGAAATTTGTTATCAAATCTCGCACAGTATCGCGATGTGGGAGCGTTGTCTCCGGGAAAACTGAATTAAATGTTTGACGAACAGAAACTGTGTATTTACCGCCAGCTTTGAACACTTGTTCCACTAAAAACACACGTTTTTCAATTGTTAGCATTGTAACAGTGACAAAAACGAAACAAACGCTCAAAGGAACTAAACTTTAACATTCCCGTCAACACGTAACGACACACACCAACGATACTATTGCGCTGGCTGAGATAAACGAAACAGTGAAATGTTGGGAGAGTCCACTCGAAGGGAAGTAACTCAGGCAGGGGAACAATCATACGGCACGCGCGGCTAACAATCATACGGCACTGCGGAGACCCTTTTGAACACCCCGTATATAGAATGAAATTTTCACTCTACAGCGGAGAGTGCGCTGATATGAAACTTCCTGGCAGATTAAAACTGTGTGCCGGACCGAGACTCGAACTCGGGACCTTTGCCTTTCGCGGGCAAGTGCTCTACCAACTGAGCTACCCAAGCACGACTCACGCCCCTCCCTCACACCTTTACTTCCGCCAGTACCTCGTCTCCTACCTTCCAAACTTTATAGAAGCTCTCCTGCGAACCTTGTAGAACTAGCACTCCTGATAGAAAGAATATTGCGGAGACTTGGCTTAGCATCCCCCAGGCTGTAGCTAAGCCATGTCTCCGCAAGTAGGAGACGAGGTGCTGGCAGAAGTAAAGCTGTGAGGACGGGGCGTGAGTCGTGCTTGGGTAGCTCAGTCGGTTGAGCACTTGCCCGCGAAAGGCAAAGGTCCAGAGTTGGAGTCTCGGTCCGGCACACAGTTTTCAAAAAATGGTTCAAATGGCTCTGAGCACTATGGGACTCAACTGCTGTGGTCATAAGTCCCCTAGAACTTAGAACTACTTAAACCTAACTAACCTAAGGACAGCACACAACACCCAGCCATCACGAGGCAGAGAAAATCCCTGACCCCGCCGGGAATCGAACCCGGGAACCCGGGCGTGGGAAGCGAGAACGCTACCGCACGACCACGAGATGCGGGCACACAGTTTTCATCTGACAGGAAGTTTCACCCCGTATATGTTTATGTATGGCAGAGCTCAAGGGGGCAGGCAGTTCAAATACCAAGACTTAATTTTATCAATCAAACAATTTAAAATGCATCTAAAGCTTTAGCAACAAAACTTTTAAAACTTACTATACATTAGAAAAAAGGCTTGGGGATGGCCAGGCTCATAACTACTCTGTTCAAATACAAATTCACTACTGGCAATTAAAATTGCTACACCACGAAGATGACGTACTACATACGCGAAATTTAACCGACAGGAAGAAGATGCTGTCATATGCAAATGATTAGCTTTTCAGAGCATTCACACAAGGTTGGCGCCGGTGGCGACACCTACAACGTGCTGACATGACGAAAGATTCCAACCGATTTCTCATGCATAAACAGCAGTTGAGCGGCGTTGCCTGGTGAAACGTTGTTGTGATGCCTCTTGTAAGGAGGAGAAATGCGTAGCATCATGTTTCCGACTTTGATAAAGGTCGGATTGTAGCGCATCGCGATTGCGGTTTATCGTATCGCGACATTGCTGCTCGCGTTCGTCGAGATCCAATGACTGTTAGCAGAATATGTAATCGGTGGGTTCAGGAAGGTAATACGGAATGCCGTGCTGGATCCCAACGGCCTCATATCACTAGCAGCAGAGATGATAGCCATCTTATCCGCATGGCTGTAACGGATCGTGTAGCCACGTCTCGAACCCTGAGTCAACAGATGGGGACGTTTGCAAGACAACCACCATCTGCACGAACAGTTCGACGACGTTTGCAGCAGCATGGACTACCAGCTCGGAGACCGTGGCTGCGGTTACCACTGACGCTGCATCACAGACAGGAGCGCCTGCGATGGTGTACTCAACAACGAACCTGGGTGCACGAATGGCAAAACGTCATTTTTTCGGATGAATCCAGGTTCTGTTTACAGCATCATGATGGTCGCACCCGTGTTTGCGACATCGCGGTGAACGCACATTGCAAGCGTGTATTCCTCATCGCCATACTGGAGTATCACCCGGCGTGATGGTATGGCGTGCCATTGGTTACACGTCTCGGTCACCTCTTATTCGCATTGACGGTACTTTGAACAGTGGACGTTACGTTTAAGATGTGTTACGACCCGAGGCTCTACCCTTCATTCGATCCCTGCGAAACCCTACATTTCAGCAGGATAATGCACGACTGCATGTTGTAGGTCCTGTACGGGCATTTCTGGATACAGAAAATGTTCGGCTGCTGCCCTGGCCAGCACATTCTCCAGATCTCTCACCAATTGAAAACGTCTGGTCAATGGTGGCCGAGAAACTGGCTCGTCACAATACACCAGTCACTACTCTTGATGAACTGTGGTATCGTGTTGAAGCTGCATGTACCTGTACACGCCAAGCTCTATTTGACTCAATGCCCAGGCGTGTCAAGGCCGTTATTACGGCCACAGGTGGTTGTTGTGGGTACTGATTTCTCAGGATCTGTGCACCCAAATTGCGTGAAAATGTAATCACATGTCAGTTCTAGTATAATATATTTGTCCAATGAATACACGTTTATCATCTGCACTTCTTCTTGGTGTAGCAGTTTTAATGGCCAGTAGTGTAAGTTACACAGGCTGCCCCGTACGCGCACAGAATCACAAAATGAGCTATAGATGCCGATAAACTCAGCCATAACTGGATGTGGCCGTGCAAGCAAGGGCAAACACCGGACAGGCTTTAGCACAACTGGCCCTAGGGCGCTGTGCAGAGCAAGTCACGTAAGACAGAGCGACCGTATCCATATCAGTACTTACAATCAAACATCCTTAACTAAAATAACCAACTACCGTGGTGCATCATTTCATCATTCTACTCAAGCCAAGCGCCCTACTTAACACAAACGTGCTCCGCAACGTTATCCTCAACAAAAGGCAAAAAACAACACTATAAAAGCCTTTAAAATCAACGCAACAATACCAATACTATTGACAAACAAGACAGCTGATCTCACATAGCCCTGCGCTGTCGGGAATAGTCGGATCACGTGACAGTACATCGGAGTGATGCTTCAACGTTTCGCACTCTGTCACCGTTTTGCAAACCTTACCTTGGTGGCGGCAGCTCACCGGTTCTTCCCTTTTTTATTAATACAATAGCGACAACAAGACAGAGAAAATCGACGCCTATTACACTCTTGAAAGGTGACAGTTGTCACTTTACGACGGCAAGGACGGGTTATAACACTCCTTTGCAAATAACAGACTAAAATAACCCATGTTACTGTCGTCGCCAGTCCTTATGGCAATCTACAACAGCAACACAGCACAACTTCTTGGCAACAGTGGACTACTGGGTGGCTACAATTAAACTTACCTATTTAACAGGAAAACTAATTACCATACAGCTGGCCAGGGTGGCCGAGCGGTTCTAGGCGCTGCAGTCTGGAACCGCG
Source organism: Schistocerca americana (assembly GCF_021461395.2). Lineage (NCBI taxonomy): Eukaryota > Metazoa > Arthropoda > Insecta > Orthoptera > Acrididae > Schistocerca > Schistocerca americana. The sequence goes on from NC_060127.1 coordinate 80,135,094, forward strand.
CGACCGCTACCGTTACTATATGTCAAACTCTATAGACAGTACGAGTCCGTAACCCTAGATGGGTGTTAGAGCACAGGACCACTATGCAGTAGCCTATATTACAAAATGGTTCAAATGGCTCTGAGCACTATGGGACTTAACAGCTGTGGTCATCAGTCCCCTAGAACTTAGAACTACTTAAACCTAACTAACCTAAGGACATCACACACATCCATGCCCGAGGCAGGATTCGAACCTGCGACCGTAGCAGTCGCACGGCTCCGGACTGCGCGCCTAGAACCGCGAGACCACCGCGGCCGGCGCCTATATTACACTAGGAACAAAAAAACTAATGCATTTCAAGACAACAGCATGCATGGCGCAATGTCACAAGTACTGTGCCTACGTTGCTCTGCTTGGTGTATGTCAATGCTCTTACTGCCACTTGAGGCTTTAAGCTATTCCAGACTACCCTTCCGAACGATAGTAATAACACATTTCATGTTGCTTTAAACCTATGACGGTCCCTTTGAGCCGGCCGCTGTGACCGAGCGGTTCTAGGCCCTTCAGTCCGGAACCGCGCTGCTGCTACGGTCGCAGGTTCGAATCCTGCCTCAGACATGGATGTGTGCGATATCCTTAGGTTAGTTAGGTTTAAGTAGTTCTAAGTTCTGGGAGACTGATGACCTCAGAAGTTAAGTCTCATAGTGCTCAGAGCCAATTACCATACAAGTATCAAACTTGGCAGCATTAAGGTCAAGGCATGGGGAAGAGAAATAATGCAGAATCAGTTCAATTGAAACACTTTTAATGTGCTGCTACAGTACATCATACTGTAACATAGTGACACCATTACTGCTACAAAAGGAGCTCAATATGGCACCTATCAGTGTCCAGGAGAGTGCAGGATTGCATTCTGTACAGCATAACAAATTATGCTCGTAGGCATGCTGGTTACTCTCTCGATATGCTGCGCTTCGGATCAGCACATGTGTGAATGTTCCCCTGGTAAACCCAGTCCTTCAGGTAGCCCCACAAACGGAAACCACAGGTAGTGAGATAAGGTGATCATGCCACCAAACATTTGGAAACGATCAGCTGATAATTCGATTGTTTCCAAATGTGCTTCAGAGAAGCTGGTGAACTTCAAGAGCGATGTGCAGTGGGGTCCATCTTGTATGAAGAGTTCGATGTGACTCCCTCCTGTAGCGGGCGGGGGGGGGGGGGGGGGTATGACATGGTGGCGAAGCATATCGCAGTAACGCTAGCCAGTGACACTGCATGTCTTTCGTCCTTGACTGCCAACCTGTTCTAAAAAGAATGGGCCAATGATCATAGTCACCGTAAGCCACACCACATTGTGACACATTCACCATACATAGAAACTTCTTGCACGGCGACTGGAGGTGAAGATCCCCACACTCGGCAATTCTGTATGTTCACCTCACCTGTCAGAGAAAAATGAGCTTCGTCTGTCCAATGGAAGCATATCGCAGTAACGCTAGCCAGTGACACTGCATGTCTTTCATCCTTGACTGCCAACCTGTTCTAAAAAGAATGGGCCAATGATCATAGTCACCGTAAGCCACACCACATTGTGACACATTCACCATACATAGAAACTTCTTGCACGGCGACTGGAGGTGAAGATCCCCACACTCGGCAATTCTGTGTGTTCACCTCACCTGTCAGAGAAAAATGAGCTTCGTCTGTCCAATGGATGCTCCAGGGCCAGTCCTCATCAACTTAAATTCTTGCAAGAAAGTGGACAGCGAAGCCAACACATCGTTATGCATCCTGTGCTGCAAGCTGCTGTAAGATATGGATCTTGTACAGATACCATTTGAGAATGGTTCAAAGCAACTTCTGCACAGTGGACCACAGGATGTTCAATTGCCGTGAAACAGCACGGGAATTACGCACAGTGTTGTCTGCCATAGCAACAGCGATTTCATCAACCACCTGTGGTGCAACCGGTCGTCATCCACTTCCCTGAATGATGCGCAATTCTCCACATGATTCGAACTTCTTTAATATGTTCCACACAGCAGGTGGAGAAAGAGGGCCCTTTTGTAATCCTTTCAGTCGGCAATATTTTCGAAGTACATCTGCAGCATTACTGTTGTTTTGATAACAGAGCTTCACCAATAATACCCTGCTCCTTTTGTCCAAGCTCATGCTGCACATCAACAATTGCACTGTGACTGATCAGGTGTATGAGGCTATGAATCACGATGACTGACCATAGCACCTGGTGGCCATAGGTGGAACTGGACAGTGGTGCTGTGATGCATGGAAATCCTCCATCACATACTCTGGACATTAATGCTACCAAGTTTGGTACTCAAACAGTAATTACACTGAGGCACCAAAGAAGCGTATTCAAATACAGAGATAACTGAATCTGAACGTAGTGTTATAGTCGGCGAACGAACGATGGGACAAATCATCTCCGAGGTAGCGTTGAAGAGGGGATTTTCCCATACGACCATTGTGGTGTCACCGCCAGACACCACACTTGCTAGGTGGTAGTTTTAAATCGGCCGCGGTCCATTAGTACATGTCGGACCCGCGTGTCGCCACTGTGTGATCGCAGACCGAGTGCCACCACAAGGCAGGTCTCGAGAGACGGACTAGCACTCGCCCCAGTTGTACGGACGACTTTGCTAGCGACTACACTGACGAAGCCTCGCTCCTTTGCCGAGCAGATAGTTAGAATAGCCTTCAGCTAAGTCCATGGCTACGACCTAGCAAGGCGCCATTAGCCTTACATAGCTTGTATCTAAAGAGTCTCACTTATATCGTCAATAGCGATGTACCAAGGATAGATTAAAGTTAAGTATTCCAGAAGCTACGTACTTTTCTTTATAGCATTCATTACGTATCCTGTTACAGACCTATCTCTTGCCTGCGTGAGCTAAACGCGTGCCTTTCGGCTACTTCCGTGGCGTGGCTGTCTTGCTACGCCACAACAACCATGTCACAAGTGTACCGTGTATAACAGGAATCCGGCAGAACATCAAATCTCTGACATTGCTGTGGCTGGAAAAAGATACTGCAAGAACAGGATGAAAGACGACTAACGAGAAACGTTCCACGTCACAGAAGTGTAACCTTTCTGCAAGTTGTTGCAGATTTCAAATCTGGGCCATCAACAAGGGTCAGCGTGCGAACCATTGAACGAAACATCATCCATATGGGCTTTCGGAGTCGAAGGTCAACTCGTGTATCTTTGATGACTGCATGACGCGAAGTTTTACGTCTCCCCTGTATCCATCAATACCGACGGTGGACTGTTGTTGACTAGAAACACGTTGCCTGGTCGGACGAATCTCGTTTCAAACTGTATCGAGCGGATGGACGTGGACGGGTATGGGGACAACCTCATAAATGCATTGACTCTGCATGTCAGCTGGTGGAGGCTCTGTTATGGTGTGGGGCATGTACAGTTGGAGTGATATGGGACCGATGATATGTCTAGATACGACTCTCACAGCCTGGTGACACGTATGCAAGCATCTTGTCTAGTCACCTGCAACTGTTCATGTTCATTGGGCATTCCGACGGTCTTGGGCAATTCCAGCAGGACAATGCGGTACCCTACACGTCCATAATTTCTACAGAGAGGCTCCAGCGACACTCTTCTGACTTTAAACGCTTCTGCTGGCCGCCAAACTCCCCAGACATGAACATTATTGAGCATATCTGGGATGACGTTCAGAAGAGATCTCCAGTCCCTCTTACTCTTACGGATTTATGGACAGCCCTACAGGATTCATGGTGTCAATTCTCTTCAGGGATACTTCAGACATTAGTCGAGTCCATGCCACGTCGTGTTGCGACACTTCTGCATTCTTGAGGGGGCTCTACACGATATGAGGCATGTGTACTAGTTTCCCTGGGTCTACAGTGCAGTTTCTGCGTTAAAATGTGCTAAAAAGGGAATGTTCAATTATAAACATCTGGTATATGTAAAATAGGGTATAATATCATGTTTAATATTACGTACAACAATATCCCCCCCATGAACCATGGACCTTGCCGTTGGTGGCGAGGCTTGCGTGCCTCAGCGATACAGATAGCCATACCGTAGGTGCAACCACAACGGAGGGGTATCTGTTGAGAGTCCAGACAAATGTGTGGTTCCTGAAAAGGGGCAGCAGCCTTTTCAGTAGTTGCAGCGGCAACAGTCTGGATGATTGACTGAACTGACCATGTAACACTAACCAAAACAGCCTTGCTGTGCCGGTACTGGGAACGGCTGAAAGCAAGGGGAAACTACGGCCATAATTTTTCCTGAGGGCATGCAGCTTTACTGTATGGTTAAATGATGATGGCGTCAAACTTGAGTGAAATATTCCGGAGGTAAAATAGTCCCCCATTCGGATATCTGGGTGGGGACTACTCTGTAGTACAAGTTCATATGCCAACTAGCTTCGCAGATGACTAAGAGATTGATAAAATGTATGATGAGATAAAAGAAATTATTCAGATAGTGAAGGGAGGCGAAAATTTAATAGTCATGGGTGACTGGAATTCGATAGTAGGAAAAGAGAGAGAAGGAAATGTAGTAGGTGAATATGGATTGGGGGAAGAAATGAAAGAGGAAGCCGCCTGGTAGAATTTTGCACAGAGCATAACTTAATCACAGCTAACACTTGGTTCAAGAATCATGAAAGAAGGTTGTATGCATGGAAGAACCCTGGAGATAATAGAAGGTATCAGATAGATTATATAATGGTAGGACAGAGATTTAGGGACCAGGTTTTAAATTGTAAGACATTTCCAGGGGCAGATGTGGAATTTGACCATAATCTATTGGTTATGAACTGTAGATTGAAACTGAAGAATCTGCAAAAAGGTGGCAATTTATGGAGATGGTAGCTGGATAAACTGAAAGAACGAGAGGTTGTAGAGAGCATCAGGGAGAGCATTAGGGAACGACTGACAAGAATGGCGGAAAGAAATACAGTAGAAGAAGAATGGGTAGCTTTGAGAGACAAATTAGTGTAGGTAGCAGAGGATCAAGTAGGTAAAAAGACGAGGGCTAATAGAAATCCTTGGGTAAATATAAAATTGCAATAAATGAAGCAGGCAAAAAGGAATACAAACGTCTCAAAAAGGAGATCGACAGGAAGTGCAAAATAGCTAAGCAGGGATGGCTACAGGACAAATGTAAGGATGTAGAGGCACATATCACTAGGGGTAAGATAGATACTGCCTACAGGAAAATTAGAGAGACCTTTGGAGAAAAGAGAGCTACTTGTATGAATATCAAGAGCTCAGATGGAAACCCAGTTCTAAGCAAGGTGGAAGGAGTACATAGAGGGTCTATACAAGGGCAATGTTCTTGAGGACGATGATATAGAAATGGAAGAGAATGTAGATGAAGAGGAAATAGGAGATATGATACTGCGTGAAGAGTTTGACAGAGTACTGAAATACCTAAGTCGAAACATGGCCCCAGGAGCAGACAACATTCCATTAGAACTACTGATAGCCTTGGGAGAGCCAGGCCTAACAAAACTCTACCATCTAGTGAGAAAGATGTATGAGACATGCGAAACACCCACAAACTTCAAGAAGAATATAATAATTCCAATCCCAAAGAAAGCAGGTGTTGACAGATGTGAAAATTACCGAACTATCAGTTTAATAAACCAAGGCTGCAAAGTACTAACACGAACTCTTTACAGACGATTGGAAAAACTGGAGAGAAGCCGACCTTGGGGAAGATCAGTTTGGATTCTGTAGAAATGTTGGAACACGTGAGGCAATACTGACGCTACGACTTATCTTAGAAAATAGATTAAGGAAAGGTAAACCTACGATTCTAGCATTTGTAGACGTAGAGAAAGCTTTTGACAATGTTGACTGAAATACTCTCTTTCAAATTCTGAAGGTTGCAGAGGTAAAATACAGGGAGCGAAAAGCTATTTACAATTTGTAAAGAAACCAGATGGCAGTTATAAGAGTCGAGGGGTACGAAAGGGAAGCATTAGTTGGGAAGGGAGTGAGACGGGGTTGTAGCCTATCCCCAATGTTATTCAATCTGTATATTGAGCAAGCAGTAAAGGAAACAAAAGAAAAATTCGGAGCTGGTATTAAAATCCATGGAGTAGAAATAAAAACTTTGAGGTTCACCGATGACATTGTAATTCTGTCAGAGACAGCAAAGGACCTGGAAGAGCAGCTGAACGGAATGGCCAGTGTCTTGAAAGGAGGATATAAGATGAACATTAACAAAAGCAAAACGAGAATAATGGAATATAGTCGAATTAAATCGGGCGATGCTGCGGGAATTATACTAGGAAATGAGACGCTTAAAGTAGTAAATGAGTTTTACTGTTTGGGGAGCAAAATAACTGATGATGGTCGACGTAGAGAGGATATAAAATGTCGACTGGCAATGGCAAGGAAAGCGTTTCCGAAGAAGACAAATTTGTTAACATCGAGTATAGATTTAAGTGTCAGGAAGTCTTTTCTGAAAGTATTTGTATGGAGTGTAGGCATGTATGGAAGTGAAACGTGGATGATAAATAGTTTAGACAAGAAGAGAATAGAAGGTTTTGAAATGTGGTGCTACAGAAGAATGCTGAGGATTAGATGGATACATCACATAACTAATGAGGAGGTATTGAATAGAATTGGGGAGAAGATGAGTTTGTGGCACAACTTGACTAGAAGAAGGGATCGGTTGGTTGGGCATATTCTGAAACATCAAGGGATCACCAATTTAGTATGGAGGGCAGCGTGGAGGTTAAAAATCGTAGAAGAGGAATACACGAAACAGATTCAGAAGGATGTAGGTTGCAGTAGGTACTGAGAGATGAAGAAGCTTGCACAGATTAGAGCAGCATGGAGAGCTGCATCAAACCAGTCTCTGGACTGAAGACCACAACAACAACAACAACATCTTCTTCTTTTTTTTTATAAATCCTGAGATAACATACTCCCATTATATTCCAAATCCATGCCTGGTTTCTGAGCTTCCTTCCATGCTGTTTTCAATGTACTCCTCTGTGCATAATTACTCATTATCTGCTCATGTGCTTCTGTAACTCTTAGTCCATTCATATACGGTATATCTTTGAGTAATAGGAAAAGGATGTTAGCATCTTAAATATATAAACAAATTATTTATAAGGGCATACGTCCCTTCTTTCTCCTGTCAAATGGGATGGTGCTAACAGCCAGTACTACTCCGAAGAAAGAACTCACTTTGGTTTCATAGTTTATCTGTTGGCCAATGTTTGATGACTTCTATTTCAGGCTTTACAAATCAATTACCAGTAATTCAATGGTACATTATTAATATATCATTTCTTACAGCTTTTCTTTACATTTGTCGTAACAAATCCAGATGTGAATGCAACGCTATGTCACACCAGTTACACATGAGTACTATATTGTACATTAATTTGATATCTTACGGTTTAAAGCTTACACGCGCACTGAAGCCTGGTAATCTGTATGTCTTACTCGTTCCAGTCACAATCCTGTAAACTCTTAATTTCTTTTTCTATAGCCTCGTTTATCATTTATTTGAAAGGTGTAGGATAGTTAACAGAAATTATAGTTTTAATGAAGACAGCACAAGGGAAAGGGTACATTTATGCTGCAGCCTCACTGTTGAGACATCGCTACTAGCCGGTAGTGTGATACATTTATGCTGCTCGTCGAGAGTAATTACAGTGCAGCTGTTTATATAGCTAGCAGAGTCAAATCTGGTGATGCTGCAGTGACTTTGAAGTAGCCAATCATGGCTCAAGTTTCAGAACATATGCCGATGATTGCAGTGAGAAACACAAACCAGTTTGATATCATTGCTTGGCGAGGATCGTAGCTAGAGGTGGTGGTGCAGGTTAAATGGACTGGTAAGATGTTGGAGGTTAGATTAATCACTGGCAGGCAATGCCGGCATGCAGCAAAAGCCAGCATCAACGCACCCTAAGAGACTGCTATATGGAAATTTAGTTGTGAAACAGTGTGGCAGACTACTACGTGCCTAGTGGGGATCAGTCTGCTTAGTCCACCCAGAATGTGAACTTACACTATGTGATCAAAAGTATCTGGATACCTGACTTCCAAGTTCGTTGCGCCCTCCATCAGTAATGCAGGAATTCAATATGGTGTTGGACTACCTTTAGCCTTGATGACAGTTTCCACTATTGCAGGCATTAGTTCAACCAGGTCCTGGAAGGTTTTTTGGGGAATGGCAGCCCATTCTTCAAGGAGTGCTGCACAGAGGAGAGGTATCAACGTCGGTAGGTGAGGCCTGGCACGAAGACGGCGTTTCAAAACATTCCAAAGGTCTTCTACAGGATTCGGGTCAGGACACTGTGCAGGCCAGTCCATCACACGGATGTTATTGTCGTGTAACCACTCCGCCACAGGCCGTGCATTCTAAATAGGTGATTGATCGTGTTGAAAGATGCGATCGCCATCCCCGAAATGCTCTTCAACAGTGGGAAGCTAGAAGGTGCTTAAAACATCAATTTAGGCCAGTGCTGTGATAGTGCCACGCAAAACAACAAGGGGTGCATGGAAAACACGACCACACCAGTACATCACCGCCTCCGAATTTTACTGTTGGCACTACACACTCTGGCAGATGACGTTCACAGGGCATTCGCCATACCCACACCCTGCCATCAGATTGCCACATTGTGTACCATCATCCGTCATTCCACACTACATTTTTCCGCTGTTCAATCGTCCAATGTTTACGCTACTTCCAACAAACGAGGTGTCGTTTGGCATTTAACGGCGTGATGTGGCTTATGAGCAGCCACTCGACCATGAAATCCAAGTTTTATAACCTCCCGCCTAACTGTCATAGTACCTGCAGTGGATGCTGATGCAGTTTGGAATTTCTGTGTGATGGTCTGGATATATGTCTGCCTATTACACTTTACGAACCTCTTCAACTGTCGGCGATCTCTTGTCAGTCAACAGACAAGGTCGGCCTCTACACTTTTGTGCTGTATGTGTCCCTTCACGCTTCCACTTCACTATCACATCGGAAACAGCGGACCTCGGGATGCTTAGGAGTGTGGAGATCTCATGTACAGATGTATGACACAAGTGACACCCACTCACCTGACAACGTTTGAAGTTCATGTGTTCCGCAGAGTGCGTTATTCTGCTCTCTCTTTACGTCTAATGACTACTGAGGTAGCTAATATGGAGTACCAGGCAGTAGTTGGCAGCACAATGCACCTAATATGAAAAACGTATGTTTTTGGGGTGTCCAGATAATTTTGATCACATAGTGTATTTGACCACCCCATGAACCATGGACCTTGCAGTTGGTGGGGAGGCTTGCGTGCCTCAGCGATACAGATAGCCGTACCGTAGGTGCAACCACAATGGAGGGGTGTCTGTTGAGAGGCCAGACAAATGCGTGGTTCCTGAAGAGGTACAGCAGCCTTTTCAGTAGTTGCAGGGGCAACAGTCTGGATGATTCACTGATCTGGCCTTGTAACACTAACCAAAACGGCCTTGCTGTGCTTGTACTGCGAACGGTTGAAAGCAAGGGGAAACTACAGCCGTAATTTTTCCCCGAGGGCATGCAGCTTTACTGTATGGTTAATGATGATGGGTAAAATATTCTGAAGGTAAAATAGTCCCCCATTCGGATCTCCGGACTACTCAAGAGGACGTCGTTATCAGGAGAAAGAAAACTGGCATTCTACGGATTGGAGCGTGGAATGTCAGATCTCTTAATCGGGCATGTTGGTTAGAAAAACTTAAAAAGGGAAATGGATAGGTTAAAGATAGATATAGTGGCAATTAGTGAAGTTTGGTGGCAGGACGAACAAGACTTTTGGTCAGGCGAATACAGGATTATAAATACAAAGACAAATAGGGGTAATGCAGGAGTAGGTTTAATAATGAATAAAAAAAAATAGGAATGCGGGTAAGCTACTACAAACAGCGTAGTGAACGCATTATTGTGGCCAAGATAGACACGAAGCCCACGCCTACTACAGCAAAGGACTTGGAAGAGCAGTTGAACGGAATGGATAGTGTCTTGAAGGGAGGATATAAGATGAACATCATCAAAAGCAAAACGAGGATAATGGAATGTAGTCGAATTAAGTCAGGTGATGTTGATGGTATTAGATTAGGAAATGAGACACTTAATGTAGTAAAGGTGGTTTGCTATTTGGGGAGCAAAATAACTCATAATGGTCGAAGAAGAGAGGATATAAAATGTAGACTGGCAATGGCAAGGAAAGCGTTTCTGAAGAAGAGAAATTTGTTAACATTGAGTATAGATTTAAGTGTCAGGAAGTCGTTTCTGAAAGTATTTGTATGGAGTGTAGCCATGTATGGAAGTGAAACATGGACTATAAGTAGTTTAGACAAGAAGAGAATAGAAGCTTTTGAAATGTGGTGCTACAGAAGAATGCTGAAGATTAGATGGGTAGATCACATAACTAATGAGGAGGTATTCAATAGAATTGGGGAGAAGAGGAGCTTGTGGCACAACTTGACTGGAAGAAGGGATCGGTTGGTAGGACATGTTCTGAGGCATCAAGGGATCACCAATTTAGTATTGGAGGGCGCGCGTAAAAATCGTAGAGGGAGACCAAGAGATGAATACACCAAGCAGATTCAGAAGGATGTAGGTTGCAGTAGGTACAGGGTTATTACAAATGATGGAAGCGATTTCACAGCTCTACAATAACTTTATTATTTGAGATATTTTCACAATGCTTTGCACACACATACAAAAACTTAAAAAGTTTTTTTAGGCATTCATATGTGCCCCTTTAGTGATTCGGCAGACATCAAGCCGATAATCAAGTTCCTCCCACACACGGCGCAGCATGTCCCCATCAATGAGTTCGAAAGCATCGTTGATGCGAGCTCGCAGTTCTGGCACTTTTCTTGGTAGAGGAGGTTTAAACACTGAATCTTTCACATAACCCCACAGAAAGAAATTGCATGGGGTTAAGTCGGGAGAGCGTGGAGGCCATGACATGAATTGCTGATCATGATCTCCACCACGACCGATCCATCGGTTTTCCAATCTCCTGTTTAAGAAATGCCGAACATCATGATGGAAGTGCGGTGGAGCACCATCCTGTGGTATGTTTAGCTCCCTGCTTGCTTTATTCGTCGACTTCTGCGGGCTACACGTGAAATTTGCCCCCATGCGTTCAACCGTTTCTTCGCTCACTGCAGGCGGACCCGTTGATTTCCCCTTACAGAGGCATCCAGAAGCTTTAAACTGTGCATAACATCGCCGAATGGAGTTAGCAGTTGGTGGATCTTTGTTGAACTTCGTCCTGAAGTGTCGTTGCACTGTTATGACTGACTGATGTGAGTGCATTTCAAGCACGACATACACTTTCTCGGCTCCTGTCGCCATTTTGTCTCACTGCGCTCTCGAGCGCACTGGCGGCAGAAACCTGAAGTGCGGCTTCAGCCGAACAAAACTTTATGAGTTTTTCTACGTATCTGTAGTGTGTCGTGACCATATGTCAATGAATGGAGCTACAGTGAATTTATGAAATCGCTTCAATCATTTGTATAGCCCTGTACTGGGAGATGAAGAAGCTTGCACAGGGTAGAGTAGCATGGAGAGCTGCATCAAACCAGTCTCAGGACTGAAGACCACAACAACAACAACAACAACAACAACAGTCTTCACTTAAAACTTCCAGGCTGATAGGCCGTGGTTGAAGTATAAAACTGTCTCCTGATGTTTCATCTCCGACTGCGGGAGACATCCTCGGAGACGAAACGTCAGGAGACAGTTTTATACTTCAACCACGGCCTATCAGCTCGGAAGTTTTAAGGGAAGACAATACCGGCCGTGAAAGTTTACATTGTATGATCAAACAACAACAGTGTATTTGAGGATGTTGACGCTTAACTAGTATTCTTCTGTACCAGTGTGGTATCAAAAATGTACCCTAGGATTCATTTCTGGATTACATCAATCGGCCTGCCCATCTCAGTTTTTTTAATACACACATCAAAAAAAGTTTTACATCTCCCCAGTACCCAGAACTCCTGAAGATAGAGGTTGATTGTGGATATTGTATCACAGACACAGTCCCTTTGGCTGTTCAGAGATGACACTCAACCCACCCAAAGATGAACACAACCATGCATGAGCAGTGCCTATTAGACGGAGGGGGTCCGACAGCCAATCAGTTCCAGTCATTCCATTAGGAAGGAGGTACACGGCTTGTGTTGTCTGCAGTTCAACCATGCCTAGATTGTCAATACCGCAGTTCAATCACATCCGCATTGTTACTTCACGCCAGGAAGGGCTCTCAACAAGGGAAGTGACCAGGAGTCTAGGAGTGAACCAAAGTGATGTTGTTTGGGCATGGAGGAGATACAGAGAGATAGGAACTGTCAGTGACATGATTCGCTCAGGCCGCCCAAGGGCTGCTACTGCAGTGGATGACCACTACCTACGGATTATGGCTTGGAGGAACCCTGAAAACAACGCCACCATGTTGAATAATGCTTTTCGCGCAGCCACAGGACGTCATGTTAGGACTCAAACTTTGTGCAATAGGCTGCATGATGCGCAACTTCACTCCCGACGTCCACGGCAAGGTCCATCATTGCAACCACAACACCATGCAGCACAGTACAGATGGGCCCGCAACATTCCGAATGGACCACTCAGCATTGGCATCATGTTCTCTTCTCCGATGATTGTCACGTATGCCTTCAACAAGATGCTCGTTGGAGACATGTTTGGTGGCAACCCGGTCAGGCAGAAGGCCTTAAACACACTATCCAGCGAGTGCAGCAAGGTGGAGGTTTCCTGCTGTTTTGTGGTGGCATTATGTGGGGCCGACGTACGCCGCTGGTGGTCATGGAAGGCGCTATAACGGTTGTACGATACGTGAATGCCATCATCTGATCGATAGTGCAACCATATTGGCAGCATATTGGCGTGGCATTCGCCTTCATGGACGACAATTCGAGCACCCATGGTGTACATCTTGTGAATTACTTCTTTAAGCCTAACAACATCTCACGACTAGAGTGACCATCATGTTCTCCAGACATGAACCCTATCGAACATGCCTGGGGTAGATTGAAAACTGCTGTTTATGGACGACGTGACCCACCAACCTTTCTGAGGGATCTACGCCGAATCCCCATTGAGGAGTGGGACAATCTGGATCAACAGTGTCTTGATGAACTTGTAGACAGTATGCCACGACGAATACAGGTCTGTATCAATGCAAGAGGACTTGCTGCTGGGTATTAGAGGCACTGATGTGCACAGCAATCGGGACCACCACCTCTGAAGGTCTCGCTGTATGGTGGTACAACATGCAATGCGTGGTTTTCATGAGCAATAAAAAGGGAGGAAATGATATTTTTGTTGGTCTCTATTCCAATTTTCTGTACACAGTCTGGAACTCTCGGAACCGAGGTGATGCAAAACTCTCTCTGATGTATGTGTATGCATGAGGTCATTTGCATTATCTTCAAACTTACCATGTTGATTTCTTTTAAAATCCCCAAATACTTCAAATCTGTAAAGAACATAGCGTAAAATTCCAAGGTAAATGTATAATTAATTCTGTTTCTGTTATTTTTGTACACAATCACTTTTACAAATGTTAACATTAAATCACAGGTACTAAATCTTATGAAAACGTAAGATAGGTAATGTAAATTAATACCAAAAGTACTCAGCATGTCATCTAAATTAACACTAGACGATAGTAGATAACTTAAACCTACACAATTATCACGAAATTGTTGACTACAATCTGTCAGACAAATGTTCCACCAGTTAAACTGTAGTTGTTCATGAAACCAGATAATATTTCCCAAGTAGACTTATTAGCAATAACGTCTGTCAAAGGAGGTGCATTAATAGTAAATTAATCATCCTGTTGCAGATTTAATTCGGATAAATGCTGGCAAAGATGACAAAGCAGAATACAAAACATCTACCTGTATCTTGGATTGGAGTACCTAGACTGACACACATCTGAATTTAGTCTCCTTCATCTAGTGTCTTTGTCCCGCAGGGTCAGCACTCAGCACGGTTATTAGCGGATTTGGCATGGTTATTTTCCAACGGTGGCTGGATGCTCTGCTGTAGCCACCCACACACGTTCTGGGGCGGAATATGTGTACCTGCGACTGTCTGCATGTAGTTTTATTCATGTGGAAGTGACAAAAAGTTTTCTAAATCTGAGGCAGAACTGCGGTCCTAGCACAGTATTCACCTGGTGGGGTGTGGGAAACCGCAATAAAACAACATTCAGGCTGGCCTGCACAGACTCTCATCGTCAATCTGCCGGGAGGATTCAATCTGGGGCTGGCACATCTCCCTATCCTGGAATTGGCGCTTTAACATGCACGGCTATCCAGGCGAGTTCGTGTCTGTAGTTGTTTTTAACTTAATAGTCACGTCTACAAATCCCATAGTTAATAGGCTTGGGACAGACTCAAACTGTTCAGCTACAAGTATAATAGTGTCTAATTTCCATTTCATCTGTATCCCCACAAGAAAGAGGTGTACTTTTTGCCTAACTTTTTTTTTTTTTTTTTTTTCCGATTAACTTGCTAACACACTCCTCCAGACAAGCAAAAATAGAGCCTTGAATTGCAGCGACATCAGAATTTTTGCTTTGTTTCGACAATTTTAATCTTAATTGTGCATTTCAGATTTGTTTGAGTCCTGTTTTAAACTCATGTGCAGTTACTTCTTTTAACTGTGTTAAGTCCTCATTACACCTTTAAATTGCTCATTCACTTCACTGCAGACAAAATCACGCTGTTAAATTACCTCTGAATTTAACTCCTTTGTTAAAGTGGAAAATGTTGTTTGTAATTGAGATATTTTATCATTAACGTCGTTTTTCCTTATGCGACTCTTAAGTTATTAAGAGGACATTGTATGTCCTATGTCGCCAATGTTAAATTATCGAATTTTGTGACCCTCTATCTCGGAAACTTTTTAAGAGACCAGCTTACAATTTTCCATAATTATTGAACATAAAAACAAAACAACTCAGGATATTTTAATTATTCTAGTTCTACATGTGTTGAATCTCAGATTTACCATGCTGTGAAAATTTCATGTCTCTACCATCAGTACTTTTTTAGAAAATGGGTCATTTATTGCAAAAAATGTAGTTCAGAGATATTGAGGTTTAAAACTTTTTTATTGCAAATTCTTATACAGACTTACATTTCTGCATCTTTTATGCACTAGAATTGCCCTGGCCCATAGTCCGTGTCTTCTTCAGTGTCACAACAGCCCAGAGCTTGCCGCTTTCTTTTCTTTCTTGCTTTGTTTGTCATTTGCTCAGCAGCTAACTTTGCTTCACATAGACGAAGCTCATCCAGTTCCTGCGGTCCTGCAGCTGTGTTCTGTCCAACTCTTACCCCTAACTTCTCCAGAACCTTAAGCCTTTCATAGTTCCCACCATTAAAAATTATTACAGCATCAGCCACTACTAACTTTAGTCATAAGGCCAACAAATAAATTTTTAGGTACACAACACCACACATCATTGAAGGACTCATTCACATTCTGGGTCTTCCCATGTAAACACTTCTTTAGTATTTCAGGATTTGCCAATCTCTGTAAATAGGTTCGATTGCCTACCTTACTGCCAAAGGAAGAGAATGTTTATGTGTAAATTCATGCAGGGTGCCAGAAAATTCAGTTTGCCTATATTTACACCAAGTTTTTAATGGAGGTGGACACAAAGCATGACACGGCTTTTCATTGGTTGATATTTGATGAAATTAGTACTTCAGAAGAAAATGTAGGTCTCTCATATCTGTTACCGCAAATTTGCATTTCTTGAAGTTACTTTTACGCTTAGTCATTTTACTTAAGTATAAAAAGAAATAGAAGTTAGCTTACTACAAAAATAGCCGATAATCACACTAATTTCCAAGAAATCTAGTATCAGAAACAAAGGACTGATTTGTTTATTCATAATGCCAACTTCTGAGATGTAGTAGTAGTCACTAAACAGAGCAATTCACAGCCTTCTAGACTGTGTGGTTCCCAAAATATGACTGCTCAACTGTGGCAGTAAATGCGTAGCGGCGAAATTTGATAGTCACACGCCAATATTCAAAATATTATTTGAAGGTCTCACAATTGTCTGATTTTTATGTATTACATACCAAAATGTTCAGGAAAGTCCCAAGTACATTAAGGAGTCGAAAACAGAAAATGTCTAATTTCAACAAATTTCACATACAATGCCCCTAGTTATTACATGTACAATCTATCATATCTGCACGTTCATCCCTATCAGCTTTTACAGTAGCATTATTATTGTCTAATTAGCATGTAGCTTCTTATTTCAAATCTGCATTTGCTTCTGCAGTAGCCTTTGTATTGGCGCTGAAATATGCACTAAAATCTTTCAACCACTCTTGTGCATTCACGTCCATGGCTCTCATCACGACGGGCACACAATGACTATAAGAATACATTTATAGTTTACTTAGGTTCCTGCTATGACAGAGCCAGCCTGCACTACACCCCCAAATTTCGTTGTCATATCACTTATAGTTTACCCCAAAAGACAAACACACCATTACAACCAACCACAAACATCCTTCAGTGAGGGCTGAGTACAGCTCACTGAATTTCTTGCAGCACTCACCAGGTTGTGATGCCACTGGAGAGCTAGACCGATATGACGTACTGCGTGACCGGAGGCTGCGACATGACAGAAGCCGATGCTGTCGGTTGACGAACCACAGATGTGATCTTGTGATGGTTGCTGTGGAGTTGTCATGGGACTTATGACACAAGTGAAACCCTCGAGAGTTGCAGTCAACAATCATACACCACACTGCAGTGTTAACATGGGATTCTTTGAAATAACATGTTCCACTTTTATCCTCTTAGGCTGAAGAAAAATGTTTGTGAGAAAGGAAAACATAGTTCAGGTAGTTATTAGTTGGGGAATGTACAATTGAGCACACTCTTGTTTTATGTATGTGCAGTAGAAGTGTAAGTCATGTCAGCTCCAGGCAAGGCGTGACTGCGAGGAAAGCTTGGTTCACACACACAACAAAAGTGTTGCCAAAGCTAGTGGCCTACTGCAGTTGCACATGTGAACTCCCAGTTTTTAGTGGCACAACTTGGGAGATGTGACATTTGCCATACCACAAAATTTCCAACTTGGTTGTGAGACCAAGCATTGTATGAATTAAGGATTATATGCAGGAAATAGCTCCGTAGTGTAATGTGGCAGCTGTCAAACTAAAAATTAGTTATTCGAATACAAGAACATTCTAAAATCTTCACATGCCAGCTATTGGGTAGTTTGCCACTGCAGACAGCATTTTTGGCTCTGAGTGTTATTTCTTTTATAACTTTGTTTGTGGCCCCTGATTTTTCCTGTGCGACACCCTTTTTAGATCCGAGATTAGGGATTTGGCTTCCTTGTGTTTAACTCTTGTCATAGCTCTAATGCCATAACCAGCACTATAACATTCACACCCGCCCCTATGATTTCAACTTAAGTCATACTGAAAGCTGGGCAACTACATAGAATTTGTGGCACCCTGTGTGAATGGTAGCTCAGGATGCCAGTACAGAAAGCCACAGGCTATGGCGCCACATTAGTTGTGTGCATTAACTCCGCTTAAATCTCTCCACCTGCTGTGGTGGAGCGCTTTGTCTATAGGTGTTGCGGCCTGCAAGTGCGCACAGGAATTTAAACTATGACAAACACCAAAAAATCAATATAAAATCCGTCATTCGTTCAGCTGATAATATCAAAGGTAGACGCTACAGCCTCTCCCAAGATTATTATGAAGTGTCTGATACCACCACTTTATATATATGCATCCTTGTATTTACTGTACGATTCAGTGCTCCCTAAGGCCTTTTATGTGTATCTTTATAGGTATCATTCAGTTGAATTTGCCAAAAAACCTATTATTCTTTGGAAACACATGAAGAATATTCTGGACAGACATACATTATTGTGATTCCAGAATGAGATTTTCACTCTGCAGCAGAGTGTGCACTGATATGAAACTTCCTGCCAGTTTAAGGTAGGAGACTGAGGTACTGGCAGAACTAAAGCTGTGAGGACAGGGCGTGAGTCGTGCTTGGATAGCTCAGATGGTAGAGCACTTGCCCGCGAAAGGCAAAGGTCCCGAGTTGGAGTTTCAGTCCAGCACACAGTTTTATTAATCTGCCAGGAAGTTTCATTATCGTGATTGTCAATAGATTGTTGTCATTAACAAAATTATGTACATATGCCAAATTATATATTGAATTGAGAAATTTAAGTAATAAATGTTTAGCAACAAATATTAAGAGAGTGTGGAAATGTTGGCATAAGTAAATAACGACTCTAATTACCATAATTACAATTGGCACATTAGTTAACACAAAAAAATGTTATTCCGATTCAAATCAAAATAACAATTATCATCCAGTAATGCAAATTCATTCGTTATTCATTTTTACATAATTCATTGTAATTAATAGTGCTCGTAAATTATGCTGATAATTACCTCTTGTTAGTTACACTGCCCAAATTTACAAAACTTTTGCATATAAGACAAGTGTATAATTTATGTAATCTGGTGAAGCACGATGTGTATACTTCGAACTAAATTTGTACAATCACTAATTACGAAATTAAAGTAAAATCAAAATAATTGTTGAAATCAGATCATAAATTAATTTTCACACAAAAGACCAAATATGATATAAAATAATATGTTAATCTACATTGTATGTTATAATCTGTACAAATGCGACAGCAGTAAGTTTTGATGAAATTGTTTTTAATTGTTAGTTACGTTTTGTAATAAACTAACAATGTAGCAATTGTTAAAAATTGTATTTAAAGCGACACAGTGAGGCTGTAGGGAGGTCAGTCAGTCAGTGTGTTTTGTTTATCTCAGGAGCCTGTGCACTTAAATTGTCAACTAATGTCAATACATAATTTTGTGAAGCTTGAAACTTTCGTGATGTTCTTTTCGATCTTCAATGAACCAGGCAAACGCAAAGTTAAGTTACATTCAAAAATAAAATCGTTACAACGTGTGAATATTGTAATAGTCTGTCATGAGCTAAGAGATTT
Source organism: Schistocerca americana (assembly GCF_021461395.2). Lineage (NCBI taxonomy): Eukaryota > Metazoa > Arthropoda > Insecta > Orthoptera > Acrididae > Schistocerca > Schistocerca americana. Next base: position 80,154,161 of record NC_060127.1, read on the forward strand.
GTTTACTCATCATTACAATTGAAGCTGTATACGAAGAACAGTGTGCAATAAATAAAGAAGACTTGTTTACACCATTTAGCAGCTTGGACAGATAGGAGCTCTCTTCCGGCACCAGCACATCGCAAACAAGGTGCAAGTCCAACAGACCGGTCACTTGGCACTGCATACCAGGACGACGAAAGGAATGAACTTTGAGAATGGTGACCGCAAAGTATTTTCAAGGTAAAGTTGACACATGCATCAGGGTGACATATCATACACGGAGTTACAAATTCACCACATAACACGTCATTTTGACTTAGTCCTGCAACAGGACAGCTGTGTTACATTCCAGTGTGGACTAATTAATTTCGACTGATTTATCGATTGTTCATCGACTACTCGAATCTTCTCACAATCCTAAAGATGCAGTGTTGTAAATTGCTTTGGACTAACGCGGGATAGTGGATGTTATCCTTCATTGCTGCAGACAACCGTATGATTTACTCAGAATTCCTCCCGAGGAAATTTATTAATTTCTTCTTCTGATCGAATTCTTACAGCTTTCCAGCACAGAAATGTTCTCGCAAAGATGAGGTGCTATTCCGTATATTACGTGGTGTGACATATTCGCCGATAAACTTATGTTTGCCATCAATTAATAATTCTGACCTCATGTCGGAACCGATAAGTCTGAATAACTACGCATGACTTAACAACTGAGAAGTCAGAATAACCACTTATGACTTCGTTGATGTAGATTTTGTCTCCTTTTGCGATTTCTTCTGTGCTGGAAGCTGAAAAGGTCTCTTACAAATCTCAACTTTCAAAAAAATGATGCAGAAGCCTTCGTTAATATAAATATATTGATTTATTCGGTACAATAGTCGAATACCTCATGCAATATTTTATGACAATAGTGTGTGCTTAATACAACTTCATTTGATAGCAACTGATTCTCGTTTGCTCTTGAATGACAGCTACCAGAAAATCCTCTAACTCTCCAGATATCCGTGAGGTCACCTCGATTGTCACTGACACCCTCCTTCCACGGAAAAGGCCATATCTCCGAGTCAGGTGGTGCTAAGTGTGATAAACTAGCTATTGTCGTCCTGGTTGGCAGATATGTAGCGCCATTTCACACCGGATTACATGCAAAAACAAATTTACAAAAATACCTTTCATGGTAGCAATCAACATTCGTTCGTTTGGTAGACGTTGTGCAACACATCTGCAACACATCACTTCACCAAAATGATATTTTATACTTCACGGCATGTAAGTGTAATTAGCCCCATATCCCTGAATAGGCTTCTCCAAGTTATGCCATGGACACACAACATTCTTGTTGCTCACTTTTGTAAAATAAATACCTTCATCTTAGGTGCACTGTTCCACAAGATTATGCAATAGGACAGTACAGTGTATGTTGTGGGTTGGCGAGAGAGCCAACCCGGTTTACTAGAGGAAGCCGAAAGGCACACGTTTTAGCTCACGCTGGCTGGCGTGAGGTCTGGAACAGGACAAGGAAATTAGACTTTATAAAAATGGACGTAGCTGGTGGAATACTTAACTTTAATCCATAAATGGTGAACATTGCTCTTGACGGTCATGTTTTACAGCACCAATAGTAACTGGTAATGGTGCCTTGCTAGGTCGTAGCAAATGACGTAGCTGAGGGCTATGTTAACTATCGTCTCGGCAAATGAGAGCGTACTTTGTCAGTGAACCATCGCTAGCAAAGTCGGTTGTACCACTGGGGCAAGTGCTAGGAAGTGTCTCTAGACCTGCCGTGTGGCAGCGCTCGGTCTGCAATCACTGATAGTGGCGACACGCGGGTCCAACGCATACTAACGGACCGCGGCCGATTTAAAGGCTACCACCTAGCAAGTGTGGTGTCTGGCGGTGACACCACAGTGTAAATGTATGTAAAGTATGCTATCAAATTTGTCTGTAAGATCAGCAAAAAGAGAGAGATAGCTAAATCTAAAGCAACTAGAACTGAGCTTTCTGGTTAACTTATCCACTTCTCAGGCGACTTTATTATCCATCTGGATGTCAAGGAACTTCACACACAGAGTCTCATCCAGCGTATGGCATTGGTCTCTATTTCTGGTACCTGTAAGCTGCTTGCATGGTAAACCGTGATAAATTACTACAAAAGCGCTGCTCCTGCTGGTATGGTGGGATGTGTGTGTGCAGTTGTTAGAACGTGCTTGTATAAGTGTTTGATGAGTGGTTTTGAGAATTCGTATCAGATGGTCAATAATTACAATAAAATGTTTTATTTACATAAGGGCAAAATTAATAGATTTTTATGTTACAGGGAAATTAAAAATATAATTGTTATCACCTCGTAACTTTAGAATAAAATTGTGGGCGAATGTATGCATACTTTTGCTGGACGCATTTGTGTCTGACCGGGAACGCAATATCGTATTTATCTGCTGACACTGGGCAAGCAACTTTTACACACACACACACACACACACACACACACACACACACACACACACACACACACTATCCATTTGTTGGAGAATCATAGAACATATTCCAAGGTTGAACATAATGATATATCATGAACAGAGTGACCTCCTCCTGCCAATCAAAATGGATTCTAGGAACACTGATCATGAGAAAACCCAACTTGTGCTTTTTTCACGTGATGTAATGAAAGTTACGCATCAAAGCATCTGGAGAACATCTATTTTCTTTTGTTGTACTGCATCAGAAACAGCAGACTGTGTCCAAAGTTTACGTCTTCAAACAACCAAAGTTTAATTACACCTACTTGTGATCTTGTGGAAGTATTCAGAGCAAGTAATACTTTAACACGATTGAATGGAAATATGTCAACTTACTGATTTGCCTCTCCCAAGAGATTTGCAATGATTTTAAGCACATATGTGTCTGAACTAAGTTGTTTTAGAAGTCCCAAAATGGACTTCTTAGTGTAAAGTCTCATAAATACGGACACCTAACATCTCTAAAGCTCCCACCGTATTTATTATTTCCTCACCATGTGTCACAATTTCATCATTGATGTAGTACTTCTAGATGTGCAGAAGTGAATATGCTGTGTCTTTTTAAAACTGAAAATATTTTCAAACAATGGTGTGAATTTATTATGAAACAGATTAAATTTTATCTCAGCATCTGGTTAGTCATAAATTTCATCCCAGGACATCTCTTATAAGCTACTTTTAAAAATATTTGTTCTATAGTCATTAATTGTTCTGATTTCCACTGTAAGGCACTATCTTAGAATATCGTAACTGTGCATCGTGATCAGAGATTATTTGTTAGTGGTCATAAGGTTAATTTATAGCTTTGAGCTTCATCAAACAAAACATTATCAATTCATGTCCTACTGCCTTTATCCACCAGTGGTGGAAAGTTAATTACTGACATTATATTGTAGCATCCAAACAAGATTCCCAGATCCTTTTTTCCATAAGAATGCTTTACAAAAATCATCACGGACTACTAGCTATTTGCTGCTGTCTGATAGATAGCACAGTACGGAATCCAAATTCCTCATAAACATTTCAAAATTTACTCATGCAGATCTACACTCATGCTCATAAATTAGGGATAACTGCTGAATGTGGTGCCACACAATGTGGCACTACACAACACAGATATGTAAGTCCACTGTATTGGTGATAAGTTGAGAAAACCTTCCCAAAACACATGTGCTACAAAACACCACTGTTTCCTGCACATGTACCCACATCAATATGGGATATGATCACCATGCACACGTATACAGTCCGCACAACTGGTTGGCGTATTCTGGATCAGGTGGTCGAGCAGCTGCTGGGGTATAGCATCCCATTCTTGCACCAGTGCCTGTCGGAGTTCCTGAAGTGACGTTAGGGGTTTGAAGACATGCAGCGATACATTGACAGAGAGCATACCAGATTTGCTCTATGGGGTTTAGGTCTGGAGAACAGGCAGGCCACTCCAATCACCTGATATCTTCTGTTTCAAGGTACTCCTCCATGATGGCAGCTCGGTGGGGGGCGTGCATTATCATCCATCAGGAGGAAGGTGAGACCCACTGCACCCCTGAAAAGTCGGACATACTGGTGCAAACTGAAATCCTGATACACCTGACCTGTTACAGTTCCTCTGTCAAAGTCATGCAAGGGTGTGCATGCACCAATCATAATCCCACCCCACACCACCAAACCACGACCTCCATACAGGTCCCTTTCATGGACATTAAGGGGTAGGTATCTGGTTCCTGGTTCACACCAGATGAAAATCCAGCGAGAATCACTGTTCAGACTATACCTGGACTCGTGCGTGAACGTAACATGGGATCACTGTTCCAATGACCATGTACTGTGTTCTTGACACCAGGCTTTACGGGTTCTCCTGTGACTAGGGGTCAGTGGAATGCACCTTGCATGTCTCCAGGTGAATAAACCATGTCTGTTCAGTCGTCTGTAGACTGTGTACCCAGATACAACTGTTCCAGTGGCTGCGGTAAGGTCCCGAGCAAGACTACCTGCAGTGCCGTCTGCAGGCACTGATGGTGAGATATCGGTCTTCTTGTGGTGTTGTACACTGTGGACGTCCCGTACTGTAGTGCCTGGACATGTTTCCTGTCTGCTGCTGGAATCGTTGCCATAATCTTGAGATCACACTCTGTGGCACACGGAGGGCCCATGCTACGACCAGTCACCCTAGTATTCTACCCCTCATAACGTCATAAATATGTGTTCTTTGAGCTATTTTCAACACACAGTCACCATTAGCATGTCTTGAAATGTCTGCACACTTACTCGCTGCACAGTACTCTGACATGCACCAACACACCTCTGCGTATGTGGACTGCTGCCCACTGTGTGACAACCACAGGTCAAATGCACTGCATGGTCATACCCCGAGGTGATTTAAACCCGCAAACTGCCCACCAGAGTGTTGTTTCACCATGTATCAGCATTACCCTTAATTTATGAGCATGAGTGTATATGTTTACAATTAAAAGTGAATTATGTTTCAGTATTAATTCACAAGTATACAGTTCTATGTGCTGATCATTGCAAAATTTACTTCTCTCACTGTTTTTGAACTTAACGTTCTGCTTTAATGTATGTACCAACTCATTTTCCCATATTAGTTCTACATGAGTAGGATGCTAGAGTGTAATCTTTTATATTTATCTTTTCAAACCCTGTAATTATGTGATGCTCACATAGGCACAGAATGTCTATCTTTTCAGAACTCTCTACATTTTCCTAACAGACAAGAAGCTCTTCTACCTTGTAACTCAAGCCTCTAATATTTCGGTGAAATAAGATAACCTTCCATTTCTGGGAGTTTTTAAGCACTTTGTGGGGCTCTCCTGTTAATTTAACTTCTTTCATAACAGCAGGGTGCCTGAACCCTGATTCTAACCTAAAAAAGGTACCTCTCTGACACCAGTAACCACAGGGATCTTGGCTCAGGTGATGGTGGGCCCCATAAAACTTTCAGTAACTGTAATATATACAGTGCTACACTTCCTGGACAATTTTACATGACAAAATTTGAGACAAACTACGTAACATATGTGTGAAAAGTTCATTTCATGTCAGTTAGAAATGTTTTTGTTCCCTATTATCACCTTCGCAATGTGTGTGAAATAAATCAGAAAGAAAATAAAATAAAATTTAAAATGGAACTGGTAATGTGATGGTCGTCCTCTTTACACTTATATATTTTGAGCTATAATGATAAAACATGAAAACAACCATGATAATTTTGGTACTGAATTTGTTCACAAGACACCGACCTAGAAGGTAAACTGTCTGCGACCACCGATGAAATTGAGCAGTCGCAGGATACCACGTGCCATGAAACCCAGGCCCATAATAATTAAACTTGTGTCATACCGGAAAAGAGCTGAAGTGTTTGCTCAGAAAAGAAAACTCGCCTAGAGAGAAGTTACCCTGAGGGAAGATCTGACGCGCGAAAGACTAAAAGTTTTGAACGCTGGGATCACACAGTTCGGCCTTCAAAATGTATGGACCCAGGACGGCAGGATCGTAGTCAAGACGGAAGGAGGGAGGAACACGGTGACGAACATGTTCAAACTGAAAGACTTATACTCTGTCTAATATAAGTTAATTTTTATTCTTTCTTTTCATTTTTTAACGTAAATATTGCTTCGTTATTTCTATAAGAACCATAAGTACTCTATTTAAAATCAGTCAATTGCTTCACATAAATATTGCTTCTTTATTTGTCTATCATAAGTGCTCATGTGTATTCATATTGTCAGTCAAACGGGAACTAACATCCTCCATTAACAGGAATCTCCTTAAAACTGCCTTTCTATATCTGTTATTTTCATCCTCGTCACTACCACTACTACTACTATTATCTTTTTCGTAACCACTACTGCCACTTTCCATCCTTATTTTCGCTCCCTTCTCCAATACCTCCAGCCTGTTTTTCACCTTTATCCCACAGACGCTTGAGTCAGCATCGACCTTGGGCACACCTGCAAATATGTCTTCCCCCATGAATTCCAGCTATTGTCCCTCTTCCGGCCAGCAGGTAAACGGAGTGCGCTCGGTCCTACAGGCGGCCACAATGGAACGGACCAGTTCCGGCGGCAGGCTCTTTGTGGCCCACACGAACGCGCAGTCGCTAACGGCTCACTTCGACGAGTTCTGTGACCTGTTCTGCCAGGCGCTGTTCCATATTATCCTCGTCTCTGAAACTTGGTTGAAGCCAAACATTTCTTCCGACCCTATCCGAATCACTGGTTACTCTCTCGTAAGGGCAGATCGTGAAACACAACGCGGGGGTGGTGTAGGTGCCTATGTTCGCTCTGATCTGAAACCTACTATACTATGCACATCGGATGCAAAGGGCGAAGGAGAAGCAGAGTTCTTGTTTTTCGAAATAAGTGCATCAAATCAGAAACTGCTAATTGGAGTAATAGATAAACCTCCAAACGTCAGTGCTATGTCCTCCTTTCAGTCTGCCCTGTTCTCGCTCACGACACAGTATGAACACATAATCATTATGGGACAGTATGAACACAAAATCATTATGGGCGACACAAACATCGACTTACAGTTAAAATCTCCCTCTGCAGAAAAACTACGGAGACTGTTCCACTTCAATGATATGAGTTTAACACCGCTGGACCCAACTCATCACACGCCACACAGCCATACACTCATAGATATAATAGCAACAAAGCGACCAGATAAAATAATTCGCGCCAATCAGACATCCGCTCCGGGACTTTTTGCTCATGACATGATATTCTTAAATTACTCAATGCATACTACCAAAGAAAAATCTCACCTGGTAACCTACAGAAACCTAAAAAATGTTAACCATGACGCTCTTCAAAAGGATTGCTCAGACATCCCTTGGTATGATATAAGCAATGAACTGACTTTAGACGGAAAAATTTGGGAATTATGTCGCAAAATTATTGCACTGTATGACAAACATGCTCCTCAATGCACTATCAAGGTAAAGAGAGCTCCCGCTCCGTGGCTCACCACTGCATTACGCCAGTTAATGAATAAACGTGATGCTGCACATAGGGCCTTCAAGCGTAACCCAATTCCCGAAGTGTACGAAGCTTATAGCAAACTCCGAAACAGAACCAAGCAAAGTGTGAGGAATGCCAAAATCAGACATGCCCGCTCTGTTGTATGCGGCATAACGAAACCTGCTGCACTGTGGAAAAAGCTGCGCAGTTTCGGTATAGGGAAGCGAAGATCTGACGCTGTTTATCAAGCGTCTGCAGAAGAATTAAATGATTTTTTCTCAACAGCTGTAAACTGCCACGCAGCGACAAATTACCAGCCCAAAGATATCAATCTCTCGAGAGACAAGTTTTTCCTAAAACATGTCACCACCGGCACAGTGCACAAGGCAATTATGAGAATCTCTTCCGAGGCAGTAGGAAATGATGGAGTATGCACTGGCATGATTAAGAATGCTGTAGACACTATTATTCCAGTTATCACAGACATCTTCAACCTGTCTCTTGTCAGTAGTACATATCCTACTGAGTGGAAGCAAAGTTTGATTCAACCTATACCCAAGACTGACAACCCTAAGTCCCCAGGTGCCTACAGGCCGATCAGCATACTACCTGCAATATCTAAAGCCCTAGAATACATCGTCCATGAACAGCTGATGAATTACCTCAAAACTCATAACACCCATGACAAATATCAGTCAGGCTTTCGAAAGCACCATAGTACAGCAACTGCATTAATCAAAGTAACTGATGACATTAAACATGCTATGGACAGATGTGAAGCTACCATGCTAACACTGCTTGACTTTAGCAAGGCTTTTGATACAGTTGACTTTGATATATTACTAATTAAAATGAAACAGCTGAATTTCTCAAACAGTGCAATACACTGGTTCGACAGCTACCTCAAAAATAGAAGTCAACAAGTCGTTTGTGGGTCGGAAAAGTCATCATGGAAAAACGTGCGCTCTGAAGTTCCCCAAGGCTCCGTCCTTGTTCCATTACTCTTCTCACTGTACATTAATGATATTTCTTCAGTGATTCACTCCTGCAACTACCATCTATACGCCGACGATATCCAACTGTACGTAAGTGCAAGCCCCAAGAACATTGCTGCCGCAGTAGCGAGTATGAACGCAGACCTTTGCTCTGTTTCTCGATGGGCACAGAACCTAGGTCTGAAACTAAACCCCAAGAAATCCCAGGTCATACTTATATCTCATCCAAAGTTAATCAGCCGGTACTTTCGTGAAACAGTCCCTCAAATACTCCTCAATGGTACCCAACTACCATACCAAAAAAATGTAAAAGACCTTGGAATAATCTTGGATGAACACCTAAACTGGGAAGAACAAACAGTCACAGCTTGCCGGAAATCGCTCTCCTCCCTACATGCAATTCAAAAATTTATAAAAATATTTCCAACCCATGTTAAACAAAAATTAGTCAAAACACTAGTTTTGCCTAATCTTTACTAAAGTGATGTAGTTCAACGAGGCACAAATAGTGAAAATTCGAGATGCCTCGAGCTAGTGATGAATGCTTGCGTTAGATACGTGTGCAATATACGGTTGTATGATCATATCAGTCCTTCATACTCCCAGCTAGGTTGGATACGCCCACATAAGGCACGCAATCTCCACACGATGTGCTTACTTCATCGATTTCTTAGCCACTGGTGCCCCCAATACTTATCTTCTCACATTAAACATCTATCATCATTCCACAACCGCAATACCAGATCGGATACATCTAGCATCTTGGCTGTACCTTTACTCAACACAAAATCTTTCTCCGTGTCATTCTCCATCTCAGCCATATGACTATGGAACGTGCTCCCCTGTGATCTGCGTCTTATCCAGAACCACTCAACATTCAAGAGGGAACTCAAAACTTACATATTAGGGACGGTATAGCAACCATTGTTGTGCCCCTCTCATCTCTTTCTTTCTCCTCTCCATCATAGCTTCGAATTTTACCATTCTATTTCTCTTCCTCTAACCTAGCTATCTCTTCTATATCTCTTTCACCCCATTCTATCGTCTTATGTCTCTGCTCAATGAGAATAACTCACAAGCTGCAAGAACATAACGAGAAAATTCCCAACTAGCAATAGGACTGACATTCATAAAAGAAAATATGTTTACTTTCATATACATAGTCATTACTACTACTATTATTATTATTATTATTCTTGATTGTTATAATTATTTTTTTGATTGTTACAGTTATTGTACTACTGTTATAAGCTCTATTTTTTTTCTTTAACATTAATACTGTATAACTTGTTATATGTCCTTAATGTTCTGTACAAACTGAAATTCGTCCAATCTGAGTATGCTTGGTTAGGTGTAAGAGAGGGCCTGAAGGCCCTAATCTTGCCAGGTAAAATAAATGCATAAATAAATAAATAAATAATAAATTAGAAATTATCCTTTCTGCTCTTGGGGCTTTGGTTGTTAAAATCATTTTATGTATGGTACATTAACAGAATTTTAAAAATAAGCCAGTTGTGTGTAATTTCATTTATTTTCAAATCGTCCTCAGTATCTGTACAATGTCACATGACAAAACAATATGCAAATCTATTCTGACTCATTTTTTACATTTAGTTTTTAAAGTCTGTTTCTTTTTTCAGGTTGTATTTCGACAGTTTACCTTTTTTTCTATTTTGATAATCTTAACTTCAATCATTCAAATAACGAGAATAAAACGTAACATAAAGAACAGAAACATGCACTAAAAACTGAAAAAACTTATCCTCAATCTAAATGTAAGTAGTAGGTTCAAAACTGCCAATCACCTCCTGCTATCTCCATGCATCTGACACTACTGAATACATAACTGAATACATAACTGAGTATTTTCATTGTAGCAACATTCACACCACTTTCAACTTTATTGAAAATCAATGAAGATCACTGTTTATCTGCATGATGGAAGTTATGAAGATTACTACTGCTTTAGAGTGTAATGGATTATCAGCAACAAATTTAACTAAAAACGCAATTTACTGTAAATCTGTGATTACAATGGATAATTCGTTTAGAATATTTATTTTAGATTATTGTTGGTTAGCATTTATCACTTATTTAATTTCTTTTCTCCGAGAGTCACAATGCAATGTTTGAAAGTTTCTGCTAATCATAGTGCTTAAATTCTCACCTACATTTAAACTTGTAAGATCCTTGATATGTCTTGTGTTTACTGTGGGACATTGTGCCCTCTTTATGTAAAAGTGAATATCTGTCAGTATCTGCCTTCATTTGACCTATGTCAGTACTACCTCTTGTAATGAGAAAGTTTAGTGCTTTACTTGTTTGAGACTGCGAAACAAGGTACTAGTTGATGGAAAAGTTTACACTTGAATACAATGGTGGATACTCTGAGCAAATTATTAATGTCAGACAAATAACTGAGATAAAAGTTAAACTTTTTATAGATGTTCGCGACATAATACCCATAAATATTGTTAGAAAAATAGCAATTCTGTACGCTTCCTGACACACGAAGTAACCATTACTTGGATCGTCGTTCATAAAAAAAAATTATAACTCAAATCATAAATTACAGACTTTGCTCTATTACATCTGTCCAACACAATATTCACAACTGTTGCAATTTACAGTCAACAATTCACATTGCAAAAATATTTGCATGTACTGTAAACCATACCTATTTCCAATATCGATGAATCATTCGCAGAAAGCAGTGAAACGGACTAGACCAATGGTGAACAACGTTAAAATTACATTTCTCTCCAAGGAAGAAACACTGAAAAATAATAAACTAAGCACCTAATTTAGTGATTTGCTAGTCATGGCTGCATTTTAATGTAAAATTACAACTTTTCTACGATTTAAAGCTTATTGACCAAGCATATAAGAAGCAATTCTCCAAATAATCTGGATATGTGACTTAGAATTGGTTGTGGTGCAGTTAGTAAAATAATATTTGATTATGCTGCATCTGATGCTCTTGCGCACCAATTCTTCTTGATGCTCAATCGTCACAAACTCAGGTCAACCTCTGCTCATCAACTGTTCACCATGTTTTAAAGTTCATTTTCTGCTGCTGAAAAACGGTGTAAAGGAAAGAATAAACTCACAACATGTTCAAACAAAAATGTCTGCAGCAAAGATAAATGATACAAGGTATGTCCAGAAATCAGGTGCCATAAGTATTTCTTTCCACGGAGCATTAGAGTCATAGCTTGGCAGATATGATGTGGTCATGTTGAGTGAAGGAGAAGGAGATGGCATCATTTAGAGTACAATCTGTGTTATTTCTGCTGTATAGTGCCTGTTTAGAATTATGTTCATCGAAAATCACACCACGTGAGAGATTAGATCTGTAATTTGTTTTGTGAATACAAGATCATTAAATCAGTCAGCATTCATCAAAAGATTTCAGAGGTTTAAACGTGTGAGTACTAAAATCCTAATGGTTAACTGCAGAAGTACTCGCAACGAAGTGCCAGCCAGAGTTTGAAGCGCTCACGAAAAGCAGCAAAACTCAAACAATACTAGGTACAGAAAGCTGGTTGAATTTTATAACAGTGAGATTTTTGGGTAAAATTTACATGTATATCGAAAGGATAGGCAAATGGGAAATGGAAGTGGTGTATTTGTCACAGCAGAAAAGAAGTTTAAATCCACCGAGATAAAAACTGAAGCTGCTTGTGAGATCTCTGGGTAAGACTCAGTATCAAGTGGGCACAAAATGGTAATTGGATCTTCCTATCGCCCGCCAATCTCCTGATGGAACCGAAGACTTTACAGAAAACCTCAGTTCACTAGTGTTCCCCACTCGTACTGTAATCATCAGTGGAGGCTTTAATCATCCAACAATCACTTGAAACAATTACAGTTTTGTTTGTGGTGGACATGATAATACATCCTGTGTAACATTACTAAATGCCTTCTCTGAAAACTTCATAGTAGGCCTACAGATAGTTAGGAACCCCAGATGTCCACAATGATTACCAAACTCCAAATATATATGTATGTAGGGAGACTATGGCTCCATAGATTATAGTTAGAAGAAGGGCTAACTCAGACACAAATTCAGTGTAGAATCTGATGGTGATTTCATTGAGCCCTGAGTTTTGTTTGCGCAAGTTTTAGTTTCTTCAGCTTCCTTCCCCCTTCCTGGTACACATCCACTGTAAAGAAACTTCTAAAGAAACAGACTACTGCACAGTAGGTGTAAAACAAAGCATAGTGCTGCAGATAAAGAGGTGCTGAATGAAACACATTTGGCTGTCAAGAGAGCAATGTGTGTAGCTTTCAATGACTAACTGCCTGTTGGCTTCTGTCTCGGGTTCTTTGGCTAATGTTCATCTGATGATTTTTCTGACGTTTCGCCAGAATAAGTGGCTGGCATTGTCAAAGTTTCACCCTCCATTGCTGGTGGTGGACTGGAGCTGAGCTCGTGGCCGCAGACTGTAAGTACCTGGTGCACCAACGTCCGAGGTCTTCTCTGCGGTCATTTCTTGTGCAGGTCTCTTGCTACGTGTGATGGTCGTTTGCTGCAGCACAGGAAGCCAGGATCCGTTTACCTTGAGGCTTTCCTCTTTCTTGTTGAAACTGTTCTCATGCTTGTGTATTTCTACAGCTTCTCTGAACAAGCAGGTGTGATAGTTCTTCTCTATAGCCAGAACTTCCGTGTTGGCGAATTTTACTATGTGGCCGGTCTCACACAGCGCGGGTTCTGCCACACCCTATTTCTACACCTGCCCCAACCTGCAATGTTGTTTACATTCTCTAATCCTGGTGTTGATTGATCATCCAGTCATTCCAATATAAACTTTGCACACATGTGCAAGGTATGTGGTATATTCCTGGCATTGCAAGTGGCTCCCTTTCCTCCCTTGTTGATTTGAGACACACTTTGAATTTCCTTGTCAGTTTGTAGATAGTCTTTATGCCGTGTTGCACAATATATGGGCATTTCTGTCTGTCACTCTGGGAATGTATGGCAGAAAGGCCGTACTCGACATTTCTTTTTCTGATTTGTCACTTTGCCGAGTGTTTGGCTCTGTTATACTTTTAATATCACTTGTGGAGTACCTGTGCTCTGTATTTCACGTATGAGGTGCTGTGGCTCACATATTCGTATTGCCCACGTTATGAGCGTCTTCATCATGCATCTTTTCTAGCTTGGGTGGCGATCTGATAGTTGTGCACATATCAGTTCGTGTGTGTCGGTTTTCCATACACGTTGTGTCCCAGGTTTTCACCATCCCTTGTGACCAGCACATCTAGAAATGGATGGTAGGTTTTTGTCCTTCTCTACTTCCACAGTAAATTTTATGTTGGCATGGAGACTGTTCAAGTGTCTTAGGAAGTCACCGAGCTGTTCTTCACCATGGCTCCACACAACGAAGGTATCATCGGCGTACCTGTACCACAATTTAGGCTTACAACATGCCAAGTCCAGGGCCTGTGCTTCGAAGTGTTTCAAGAAGAAGTTGGCCACCGCTGGACTCAGAAGACTACCCATGGCGACGCCTTCCAGCTGTTTGTAGAAGTTGCCATTCCACGTGGAATAGCTTGTGGTGAGACAAGCATGAAAGAACTTTATGACGTCTTGCAGAAAGATGGAACCGATGTGCTCCAGAGTGTCCCCGAGTGGCACTTCATAAACAAAGAAACAACATCAAAGCTGACCAGGATGTCATTCCGCGTGCGAGTTTTAGTTTCTTCACCTTCTCAATGAAATGTCCTGAGTCCTTCATTGGGAAGCTGAAGAAACTAAAACTTGAGCAAACAAAACTCAGGGCCCGATGAAATCTCCATCAGATTCTACACTGAATTTGTGGCTGAGTTAGCCCTTCTTCTAACTATAATCTATTGTAGATCCCTTGAACAAAAAACTATGGCCTGTTCTTGGAAAAAAACACAGGTCACAACAGTCTACAAGAATGGCATTATACATGGTTCATAAAATTACCACCCAATATCCTAGACAGTCATTTGTTGTAGAATCTTAGAAAATATTCTGAGCTCAAACATAATGAGATATTTTGAACAGAATGACCACCTCAATGCCAACCAGCATGTATTCCGAAACATCAATCACGAGAAAACCAACTCGCACGTTTGTCATGTGAGATACTGAAAGCTTTGGATCAAAGCAGTCAGGTATATGCCGTGGTTCTTAATTTCCAAAAAGCATTAGACTCAGTACCACACCTACGCTTATTGTCAACAGTTCTATCATATGGCGTATCAAATGAACTTTGTGATTGCATTGAGGACTTGTTGGTAGGGAGGACACAGCACGTTATCTTGGATCAAGAGTCATTGTCAGATGTAGAACTAACTCGGGTTGTGCCCCAGGGAAGTGTATTGGGACCTTGGCGTTAATGTTGTATATAAATGTCCTTGCGGACAATATTAATAGTTAGTAATCTCGATATTTTGCAGATGATGCTGTTATCTATAATGAAGTACTGTCTGAAAGAAGCTGCATAAATATTCAGTCAGATCTTGTTAAGAATTCAAAGTGGTGCAAAGACTGGCAACTTTGTACACTATTCAAAAATGATAAAACTAAGTATTCTATAACTCTAATATCAAAGAGTGACTGTTGGGATCTGCCAATTCATACAAATACCTGTTGTAAGGATATGAAATGGTATGATCACATAGGTTAAGTTGTGGGTAAAACAGGTGGTAGACTTTGGTTTATTGGTAAAATACTGGGAAGTGCTGCCAGTCTACAAAGCAGATTGCTTACAAATAATTCATGCGATCCATTCTAGAATATTGCTAAAGTGTGTGGGACCTGCACCAATAGGACTAAAAGGGGATATTGAATGTATACATAGAAGAACCCCCTCATGAACCACGGACCTTGCCGTTGGTGGGGAGGCTTGCGTGCCTCAGCGATACAGATAGCCGTACCGTAGGTGCAACCACAACGGAGAGGTATCTCTTGAGAGGTCAGACAAACGTGTGGTTCCTGAAGAGGGGCAGCAGCCTTTTCAGTAGTTGCAGGGACAACAGTCTGGATGATTGACTGATCTGGCCTTGTAACATAACCAAAACAGCCTTGCTGTGCTGGTACTGTGAACGGCTGAAAGCAAGGGGAAACTACGGCCTTAATTTTTCCCGAGGGCATGCAGCTTTACTCTATGGTTAAATGATGATGGGGTCCTCTTGGGTAAAATATTCCGGAGGTAAAATAGTCCCCCATTCGGATCTCCAGGCGGGGACTGCTCAGGAGGACATCGTTATCAGAAGCGTGGAATGTCAGATCCCTTAATCGGGCAGGTAGGTTAGAAAATTTAAAAAGGGAAATGGATAGGTTAAAGTTAGATATAGTGGGAATTAGTGAAGTTCGGTGGCAGGAGGAACAAGACTTTTGGTCAGGTGAATACAGGATTACAAATACAAAATAAAATAGAGGTAATGCAGGAGTACGTAATGAATAAAAAAAATAGGACTGCGAGTAAGCTACTACAAACAGCATAGTGAATGCATTATTGTGGCCAAGATAGACACGAAGCCCATGCCTACTACAGTAGTACAAGTTTATATGCCAACTACCTCTGCAGATAATGAAGAAATTGATGAAATGTATGACAAGATAAGAGAAATTATTCAGGTAGTGAAGGGAGACGAAAATTTAATAGTCATGGGTGACTGGAATTTGGTAGTAGGAAAAGGGAGAGAAGGAAACGTAGTAGGTGAATATGGATTGGGGGGGAAGAAATGAAAGAGGAAGCCGCCTGGTAGAATTTTGCACAGAGCACAACTTAATCCTAGCTAACACTTGGTTCAAGAATCATAAAAGAAGGTTGTATACATGGAAGAAGCCTGGAGATACTGACAGGTTTCAGATAGATTATGTAATGGTAAGACAGAGATTTAGGAACCAGGTTTTAAACTGTAAGACATTTCCAGGGGCATATGTGGACTCTGACCACAATCTATTGGTTATGAACTGTAGATTAAAAGTGAAGAAACTGCAAAAAGGTGGGAATTTAAGTAGATGGGACCTGGATAAACTGAAAGAACCAGAGGTTGTGCAGAGCTTCAAGGAGAGCATAAGGGAACAATTGACAGGAATGGGGGGAAAGAAATACAGTAGAAGAAGAATGGGTACCTTTGAGGGATGAAGTAGTGAAGGAAGCAGAGGATAAAGTAGGTAAAAAGACGAGGGCTGTTAGAAATCCTTGGGTAACAGAAGAAATACTTAACTTAATTGATGAAAGGAGAAAATATAAAAATGCAGTAAATGAAGCAGGCAAAAAGGAATACAAACGTCTCAAAAATGAGATTGACAGGAAGTGTAAAATGGCTAAGCAGGCATGGCTAGAGGACAAATGTAAGGATGTAGAGGCTTGTCTCACCAGGGGTAAGATAGATACTGCCTACAGAAAAATTAAAGAGACCTTTGGAGACAAGAGAACCACTTGCACGAATATCAATAGCTCAGATGGAAACCCAGTTCTAAGCAAAGAAGGGAAAGCACAAAGGTGGAAGGAGTATATAGAGGGTCTATACAAGGGCGATGTACTTGAGGACAATATTATGGAAATGGAAGAGGATGTAGATGAAGATGAAATGGGAGATATGATACTGCGTGAAGAGTTTGACAGAGCACTGAAAGACCTGAATTGAAACAAGGCCCCCAGAGTAGACAACATTCCATTAGAACTACTGATAGCCTTGGGAGAGCCAGTCCTGACAAAACTCTACCATCTGGTGAGCAAGATATATGAGACAGGCGAAATACCCTCAGACTTCAACAAGAATATAATAATTCCAATCCCAAAGAAAGCAGGTTTTGACAGATAAGAAAATTACTGAACTATCAGTTTAATAAGTCACAGCTGTAAAATGCTAACGCGAATTCTTTACAGACGAATGGAAAAACTGGCAGAAGCTGACCTCGGGGAAGATCAGTTTGGATTCCGTAGAAATGTTGGAACACGTGAGGCAATACTGACCCTACGACTTATCTTAGAAGAATGATTAAGGAAAGGTAAACCTACTTTTCTAGCATTTGTAGGCTTAGAGAAAGCTTTTGACAATGTTGACTGGAATACTATCTTCCAAATTATGAAGGTGGCAGCGGTAAAATACAAGGAGCGAAAGGCTATTTACAATTTGTACAGAAACCAGATGGCAGTAATAAGAGTCAAGGGACATGAAAGGGAAGCAGTGGATGGGAAGGGAGTGAGACAGGGTTGTAGCCTCTCCGGGATGTTATTCAATCTGTATATTGAGCAAGCAGTGAAGGAAACAAAAGGAAAATTCGGAGTAGGTATTAAAATCCATGGAGAAGAAATAAAAACTTTGAGGTTTGCCGATGACATTGTAATTCTGTCAGAGACAGCAAAGGACTTGGAAGAGCAGTTGAACGGAATAGATAGTGTCTTGAAAGGAGGGTATAAGATGAACATCAACAAAAGCAAAACAAGGATAATGGAATGTAGTCGAATTAAGTCGGGTGATGCTGAGGGAATTAGATTAGGAAATGAGACACTTAAAGCAGTAAAGGAGTTTTGCTATTTGGGGAGCAAAATAACTGATGATGGTCGAAGTAGAGAGGATATAAAATGTAGACTGGCAATGGCAAGGAAAGCGTTTCTGAAGAATAGAAATTTGTTAACATCGTGTGTAGATTTAAGTGTCAGGAAGTCGTTTCTGAAAGTATTTGTATGGAGTGTAGCCATGTATGGAAGTGAAACATGGATGATAACTAGTTTGGACAAGAAGAGAATAGAAGCTTTTGAAATGTGGTGCTACAGAAGAATGCTGAAGATCAGATGGGTAGATCACATAACTAATGAGGAGGTATTGAATAGGATTGGGGAGAAGAGAAATTTGTGGCAGAACTTGACAAGAAGAAGGTATCGGTTGGTAGGACATGTTCTGAGGCATCAAGGGATCACCAATTTAGTATTGGAGGGCAGCGTGGAGGGTAAAAATCTTAGAGGGAGACCAAGAGAGGAATACACTAAGCACATTCAGAAGGATGTAGGTTACCGTAGTTACTGGGAGATGATGAAGCTTGCACAGGATAGAGTAGCATTGAGAGTTTCATCAAACCAGTCTCAGGACTGAAGACCACAACAACAACAACATAGAAGAACATCACCAATGGTCACAGGTTTGTCTGACCCTTGGGAGTGTGTCAGAGTGATGCTGGAGCAACTGAACTTGCAGGCTCTTTAAGATAGACATAAACTATCCCGAGAAAGTCTGTTAACAAAGTTTGAAGAACTGGCTTTAAATGATGCCTCTAGGAATATACTGCAACCCCCTCACGTAAGGGTCATGACGACAAGATTAGAATAAGTACAGCATGCACACAGGCATTCAAACACTCGTTCTTCTCAAGCTCCATCTGTGAACCGAATGGCCAGAAACCGTAATAACTGGTACAATGGGACATACCCTCTGCCATGCTCTTTGTGGTGGTTTGTGGAGTATAGATGTAGGTGTAAAAAATCAGATGAATGAGTCAATGGTAATGAGATCGGTTTGGCAGTTCACTGAAGGAAGAAATCAAGTGCACGATTATGAATGAAGTGGGCTGGCATTTTTTTAAATGATAAACTGTTTTGTGCAGTTGAAGGACTCATGAAGGAAAACCACTGACAGTATCAACTGACAGAAGGTGGTGGGGGAACCTCTGCCTCAACAGGCCATGAACATGAAGGCCAAACAGTACTGGCCAGCCACCATGTCATCCTCAGCCCACAGGTGATGCTGGATGCGGATATGGAGAGGCATGTAGTCAGCACACCACTCTACTGGCCATGTGTTAAGAGATTGAATCTTTCTAAGAACTTACCTCACATTTCACAATCACCTGTTCATGAAACTGTTTCTGAAAAACTAAATTTTGGAAAATTGTGTTTCTTGTGTGGAAAAAAAACCCTTATAATGTCTGAGCAGTGCTCTTCATTTTTTGACATGTAACAACAAAGATAGTGATGATTTTCTAAGCAAGCAGTGACAAGAGAAGGGACTTCGTTTGCTTATGAAACCCCTCACAATCCAACAATGGAATGGGGGAGGGGGGGGGGGGGTCACTGCATCACTGGTAAAGTCTTAAACCAAGCAAATTCTGACACCTCTAAAAGTCATGGTCACAGCCCTTTGGGATGGACACGGTATTCTACAGGTGCATTTTTCTACCATAAGGTGGGATAATGATTGCGAATGTTTACTGCGATATGCTTATGAAATGTGTCATGCAGTACAGAAAGAACCATAGAAAGCTCACAAACGGTACTGTTTCATTTCACACTGTGAACAATGACAACTCTTACTGGACTTTGGCTGGAGCCAGACTGAACATCCTCCATATAGCCCTCACCCCACCCCTAGCAATTTTATTTCTTTCTGTGCTTGACAATGTTCTTTGGAGGCAAAAAAATCCAACAATGATTACAAACTCCAAGAACATATTACCACACAGTTGGCATCATCCTATGAGGTAAGCTACGAAACTTGTGCCATACTATGACAATTGCCTACAAAATGGTGTGAGCTATGTAGAAAGACAATTTGGATTCGTAGCTTTTCCCACTAAATAGTTTATCCGTATCTGTTCTTGTTTTTTGTTTATTACCAAATGGAACTCATTTTCTGGATGCACCTCATAATAATAATAATAATAATAATAACAACAACAACAACAACAACAAAAAACAACAGTAGTGTCATGCATATAGTTACCAGCCAATCTGCCCTGAGGGTTAATTTGAGGGACAGGAATTACAGGCACTTGTATTTCAGTTCCAAGCACACATCCGATAACGATCTGGAGATTATCCAAAACAGCTGTGCTTAGGTGCTAAAACAAGAAATGAGAACAGCAATCAGTTGCATCCTCAATATTCACCTTGCATCAAAATTTATCAGGTGTCAATTAAATTACTTAAAAAAAGACATATTTCAAAACTCCTGTTAACCTCTCTTTTGAATAATTATTTGACACACTGCACCATAAACACCTGTTTACAAACTGCTACAAAAGCTGCAAATTCAACAGAAAATTAGCTAAGTTTTAACCACCATAAAACTGTTCGACGTAACTACTACCAGTCCAATGGGAAATCTTACCTGAAACATATTTTCTGTGGACTTTCCCTGCAATGTTTCACACATAGAGGAAAGTGAAACACCTCAGGCAGTTCTTGCCCAAACTCTTCCATTCACAGTGCACATCACAAGCTGCACTCCATATCCAGACATCACTGCTTGTCAATGCGTAAGACTACTTCTTAGCCGCAGGACCTTGTAAGAAGCTCTGTATAAGATAAAATACATTAATGTGTATAATGGCATTACAATGTTGAAACCTTATTACCCTCACAGTCTACAATAGTCAGCAAACACAAATGAATAGCTACTCAGTTTTAAAGACCTCATTCAGCAGCCTACAAATAAAACCTCTTTTCTGGTGTTAAATTGTAAAACCCACACAAGACATATTCATCTACAGCTATGATAGTTACAAGAGGTGAGGGCTCAACCTCATTTTTTGAGAAAGAGTTTTTTATTTCACTGGCACAATCCAATGAAAGACAAATGGCAGCAACATAAAGTCTAACTCGGGGGTTCCCACACTTTTTCTCTGACAGAACTCTTTAGAATCCTAGCACTTTGATGGAACACATTGTTTGTGCTGAAGGTTAACAAAATTTTTAAAAAATGAATAAAATTTGTTTTATTTAGTGATTGTTTCAATTTTAAATCCTACCTAATAACACAGAAATCTTAATAAAAATTTTAAAAAGTTACAATTGATTTTGTCGGAATGTCAGAAACACAAAATTCCATGTTGTAAATAGTTTTTCTTGGATCATTTACTCACTTCCCATGAAGCACCAAAATTCCACAGAACACAGTTTGGGAAACCTTGGTCTAACCTAATGCAGCAGATTTCAAGTTTGGATGTAAGTTCATGCCTTTCATTTAGCATCTGAGGATGTTCCTCATCTCACAGCCATGGTATTTCAGTGGATCAGTAACACTGAAATATGAACAGAATTGTCTTCAGTGTGGACGTTTGTCCATATACCTAGCAACAACTGCTACTAAAGAAAATGCAATGACAGGTATTTCAATGAGCCTGTGCAACAAAAATAACAGGAAAATTGAAGTTTGTAGAAATCATGCTTCTAACCAAGGAACAGTAGTAGGTTCAGTACTAGTAGTAGTGTGGGCATATGCATCTGGTACATTCAATGTCAGATCAAAATCAGTATTCAATGTGGTATTGAAATACCGCTATACTAATTTCATACAGAAATAGCGCTTTCCTTGACAGTGCTGCTGATCTAACAAATGTGAAAGGTGCGCACTTCGTTTTCAGTAAGAGGCCACAGCACCATGCATGCACTTAAGGAGTCTAGAAAACAAATGCAGTTAGTACATTGAATGCATCCCTTCTTGAACTTCTGAGAGACATAAACTTCTCCTGCTACACAATTAAAGATTACTTAGAAGATTCAGAACAGTGGTTATTAATGAAAGGGAATGACAAGAACTCCCTCTCACATTATAATATCGGGTGGTTATAATTAAAGTGCGGTTCCTCACAGAGGTTCTATGTATGCTGTAATTATTGTATGGCTGCAAAAATTGGTAAATATGCTAATGTGTTTATATGGAACCGATTTATGCTGGGGAAAAAAAATAGTTACATTTATGGCCACCAGGTGCAAATCTGGTGCTGTATGCAGTTTGAGTGGCAGTATGACATCCTTGCTGTCATTTGACAAGATATAACATGAGTGAACAGGTGGCTATCAAGAACAGAGACCATGTGCTGTTAGTGAAACTGTTTTACGTGAATGGCAGCAATTACAGTGTTGCACTGAGAGTATCGCTGAGTGAAAGGTTTTAGGAGAGGCCAGATTCCATTAAATGGTTTAAGAAATATGATAATGAAATTCGGAAACACGGGTCAGCTTGGGTAGCAAACGGAAGAGGAAGGCGTCCTATACTGGTGGAAGTTATTGACAAGGTTACTGTTGCTATAACTGACCATGCAGCACGTGTCCCCGATAGAGCTAATTTTTGTGCAGTGTTGCAAGAATTGTCTTCCTCAGGGTCAAAAGTACAGAAAATTCTGCAGGCTGTATTACAATGGTACCCATACAAGATCCGGCAAGATGTAGAAATTCAAACCTCATGATCAACAGCAACTTCTGACATTGCTCTTTGGTTTCCAGCACAGACGGAAGTTTTAAGTGTGGCCGGCTATATTCTATCGAGTGACGAGGCACATTTTACACAACACGGTGTACCGAATACACAAAACTTCAAAATTAGGGGCACTGTTAAATCATATATTGTACACAAAGAACTACTGCATTCACTTTACGTGACTGTGTTGTGTGGATTCACAAGCATCTTTATTCTTGGTCTGCTCTTCTTTGAAGAGAATATAACTAGAGGGCCTGTCAGGTGTATCGTTATGTTTGCACATTATTGAGACCTTGTTTTACAGCACGATTCCTGATTTGAAAGAGCACAACCGTAGGGAAATCACTGTTTTCAGGCAAGATGGGACTACACATCACATTGCTAGAACAGTGAAAAATCTGCTTAATGCAACCTTCCATGAATGTGTTTTCTCCAAAGGTTTTAGATGCATGGCCTGCCAGATCAGGTGATGAGAACCCATGTGACTTTTGGCTCTGGGACTATCTACCATAAAAGAATGTGTTTACCACAGACACGTTCGATCCCTACCTGATCTGAAGGCCTGTATATAGGGAATAGGTTACTCAGATCCCACTGAAACTGCTGTGAGCAACTGTTGTACAGATGCAACATCCTGTCAACATCTCCAGTGCTCATCCTGAATAAGTTCTGTAAACAGCAGTTAATAATAAACATCAACATTGTGCCTTTCTCACTCATTTGAACTTTTCCACCCGTGTACTGTTCCTAATAAATTACTTACAGAAACATTTCTGTACATCTTTCTTGCATTCACAGTGCCAGATTTGCAATGGGTGGACAAAACTGGAACTGTTTAATTTCCCAGCATAAACTGGTTCATGATAAGAAGCACACTGTACAACAGGGACCAAAGAACAAGGAACTGCTGTCATTAAGACACTGACCTCATATTCTGGGAGACAGAGTTTCCCTGTCTCGCCATCCTAATTTAGATTTTCCTAAATTATTTCAGCAAAAGCCAGGATGGTTCCTTCAGTAAGGCCGTAACTGACCACCTGTTCTATCCTCGTGACACATACTTTTATCCTGGATGTGTGTGTATATTAGAGTTATTTATTTTCAATGTACTGTGATAACAAATCTTACATCACCGTGAGATGATCCCTAGGTGAATAAATACATCAGTTCCAAAGACAGCCTGCACTGGATCTTGTCCGACAACTACACAGTGCCATTCGAGCCAAACATACTTTATCATTTTTTGATCTGCCTTTAATTTAGACATCTCATAAATGTCACATTAATTCTTGCCTCACCCGAAAGCAACCACCTTCAGAAACTTTTTTGAAAGGATGCCCAGCGTACTCAAATTGAAAGAGAATATTTACTCAGAATGGTATTACAATGCGTTACTTACGCACATCACCAATATTGAAAGTAAAATTAAGTCCAGTACAATAAAGACATGAAATTCCATCGAGGTTTCATCATTTTTTGTACATGTCAAATGTGCTCTATTCTCTCTTGCACTTTGTGGAAAAATCAACTGCAAGGTGGCAGTCTGGTGGAGCCTTTTGTAAAAAGTAAACATATTTTGTGCAGATGTAACAAAGTTGGAATTTTGTAGCTCATGTGAGCAAATAAAATACGTATTCACGTGGAATTTGTCTGTTATTGCTGAACCAGTTAGCTGAGAATTTTATATTACAGAAGCAAAAAGGGACTCAGTATTATTATTTTGTCATTGAAGTGACCTAACAAATCAAACATTTCTCAAAAAAATTACAGTTTTCTTCATACGAGAACTATACAACATTGTAATTCAACTTCAGACATTGAGCCCAACAACAAAACTAGCTAAGTAACAAAACTAAAATAAATGTAAGTGATCATGGCTTTCAATTTAAACAAAAAATTACAAACACCTGTGCAGTGAATTCATCATGAGATAGTTATCGATTATTAAAATGGCATGTTACAGTTTATATATCAATCACTCGACTCAACTGCAATAGTTCATGCATATCCTTGATGAGTGGTGCAAATGCGGAGCAACAAAAGGATTAATGAATTGTGTGTCTAACACAATACTTGACCAAAAACCTCTCAAGACTTGTAGAAGGGGGGGGGTGAGGGGAAAAAAAGGAGGCAATAGAATCATTTCTTTCAGAGGGTTCAAATGACAGAATTAATTAAAGTCTCCCACTTTCTTTCTTTCCTTCCTTCCTTCCTTACCACTTGATCGCCTGCCTTGTCTTCCTCATCACCATACAGCCCCTGTAACATTTTTCACGGTATGAGACTATTCCCATAGTTTTTGTATTGTCTCTATGTGGGTTGCTAAACAATGTGAATAACCCAATATAAACACCTCATTTCCAAACCTTGGTTCCTATCTTTCTACACTGAAATTACACAATTTTTTTTATAACTGCATTTTTGACACTATTCTGAGCAGACAGAATGCATGTGATACGCATCATGTTACGTCACGACACCAATCCAATGTGAACTTCATTAAAAATAAATAAATAAATAAAGATTCTAGTAGAGATATTACTGTCAAATGTCCTCTAAAGAAGGCAAATGAAAAGGAGAGACTATTGTGGAACACAGGAGTGTTTGTAACCTGGTGTACCAACAAATGAAAATGTGTAATGCAGTCCCATAAGTTCATGTTTATCCACTTTCCTGTCAAAGGCAGTGTTTATTTATGGAGAATAGCAGAGGTCAAGTACATTTCAAACAGTAGTCTTTCAGCTGAGAAGCATGGCACAAGTTATGTAATTGTAAAGGTAGCTCTACCATCATTCCCATACTCTTGTGGTTACACAAAATGTCATCATGACTATATTTGAAAATGTTGAAGTTTCATATGATTGGCATAAAGAAGAAACAATGTTTCCTTATTGCCTCTATGACTAAAATTTTTTGTGTTCATTGTGCTGTCATGCATCATGGGCTGTCTTAAAAACCTAAAAGAAGTAGAATCTATTATCCTTCTCCAGTATCTCTAAGGCAATGGATCAGTTTCTTTGTGGATGGTATAGAATCACACTGATCTAAATGCGTCAATCCCTGAGAGGACTTGGGATTATTTATTTTCGGCCACAATGGCTATGTTTGTGAACCGTGACTGTAGTATAATTATTTATTTGTAATTTCTGCTACCAATCACTTTTTTATTTTTTGTTTTATGTTTAATCTAATATAATACAACGCGTTTTGAACATTTCTGTTCATCATCAGGCGTTTATACAGACATATATACAGAGAAATGTAACTTACAAATAAATTGTCTTAAACTAAATTAACCTAGAACTCCTTGTCCATTGTTTGTTACTGTATGGGCTGGTGTGGCACTGACATTGATTTCTGCCCCCCCCCCCCCCCCCCCCAATGCCACTACAGTAGCAAACGATGTACAAACAGTTCTAAGTCAATGTAAATTAAGACAATTTATTTTTAAGTAACATTTTTCTGTATATATAAACACTGGATGATGAACAGAACATGTTGTACTATGTTAGATTAAACATAAAACAAAAAATAAGAAAGTGACTGGTAGCAGAAATTACAAATAAATAATTAGGACTTGGATTGTTTTGGAGTTCTGCACCATATAATGTGGCTGTTCATGTATTTCTGCCCCATCTTTACACTGACACGTGAATATTTTGGGGTTGCCACAGTGACCTGGGTCAGTTCCTCTCCACCACCTGAAGTCGTTCATTCGTTCCCCAACTTTGATTAAATTTTCTATATTGCTATTTTGAAAAGTAGCATTGTGTTACCTGAAGTCTTGGCTTGGAGAAGATTAAGAAACTAGTTCTTTTACCACTGCGTATTTGTGTCTACAAGCTTATGCATCACTAACTGCTGCGTGAATTGTATTTTATTTCTTTATTTCACTCAAAGTGAGTATACGCTTCTTAATGCTACACAGTATTTAAATGCTAGTATGAATAAGTTTGTCTTTGGAAACATTTGTTTGAAGAAAACCTGTTAAAATATAATGAAGCACAGAATCTGACCAACAGAGAACTATTTTGGAACACTCACCTTAGAAGTTGTAAGCTATCAGTTTGAGAATATGTCAAACCTAAATTATTTGCACCTGAAAGAAAAATATCATTAAAATTATCAGAAATGCAGGGACTTTCAGTGACAGGCCCATTTTTTTCTCATTACAACAATTTTCCTCACTTCCATACTTCGTTTTTAATCGTAATTTCAAAATGCAGCAGTACCTAAGACTAAATTATGGAATTTGTTCTCATCAGTCAGTGTTCTCAAAGAGGATACCGCCAACAAGACAACAAGCTGCGAGATATTCTCCATACTAAAATGGTGTTCTTATAGTAATTGAAATTGCCGAGGAGCCTCTTGACCGCCTGAGTGAGCTGAATTACACTTAAGTACAATGCAGCAAAACCTGCAACCCTTAAAACAAAAACTATCTCCAATAATAGCCCACAAGGATCAACCTGAGACCCTGTGTTATGAGACATGTTAGCCCCATCCCCTATACAGCTGCAACATTTACAGCAGTGAAAGAATGAGCCATTGGTATCACTAGAGATACAAAAATAAGGAAAATAATAAGTTTGGCTAGACACAATTACAAGCTATCAATGAAAACAGTGAGTGCAATTGTCTGGAGTCCCAGGCTGCCATTGATAACGTAAGTACAAATGGTAAACAAGAGCACAATAAGGATTCCTAGTTATCAGGAGCTCTTGGTGCAACAAAGGAGTTGGTTCACACAGGCACAGCTCATAATTGAAGGATCTGAGGCTGATCCGCTCCAAAATATGTATTAAAATAAATTTCTGAATAAAGTATTACAGATTTAAATTATCAAATGCGTTCGGTTTACCTCCCACAAGATTTAAATAATCCCAGTCAATGTTTTTGGAACTGTTGATATGTAATACCAAGTGATGTTTTTTGAACAGGTAGTAGCCAGCCTAATGGTGGCACCTTAAAATGCCCCTCAGAAATTAAGCAGAGGTTTGGGGGCTTGGCTTCCTCAGAGTACAGCTCTTATGCACGTCTTGAAGGCTGTGGCGTTTTCAGCCTAAGGGTGTCGAATCAAGTTGCACACACTTTTCACATTCTACTTCTCATATCCAAAGGGAATGAACAAAGTTGCTGAATCTTTGCTATTGAATCCCTGTCTCTGTATATTTCTACTATGCATTGATGCATCATTAATCAATGTTTAGTGTTACTGTTTTAACAGGGTTTTAGACCGTTGAGACAAGTTTGCAAATGTCTTGCCACAGTGCACTGGAGTATTGTAACATAAGTATCACCACCTGGTGAAAATTTCATGATTATTAGAGGAAAAAGTGTGCGAAATATACCCTGTGTGTGAAATATGTCCCGTCACTTTAGTTTCCTTGCTTACTGACTACAGGTAATGTGTTTTACAATAAAAATTTCTTTTTGTGAGTGTGTTATGCACGAGTTTAGTGAGGTTCACTTTCTTGTGAACGACAACAGCATATGACGAGTTTGGAAACACCCGCAACATGAATTCAGTGTGCAATTAATAAAGTAAAATTTTGGAACAAGCTGTTAGGATGAAATAAAGGAACTCTGTGACCCACATTCAATATAAACATGATCAACATCGAAAACAGTCTAAATCCAGGCAAGGGGTACATGCAATTTTAACAGAGCAATGTACAATGCAGCTGAGTAGTTGTGTGCTCTAGTAATACAAAAGTACAAATATGACAAATACAGCAGCTGGTTGCTCGGTTTGCTCACATCAACAAATCACACCACAATCTCCATAAAATTACTGTTTCGTCACGTGAACTCATAAAGACCATGGTTTAAGTGCACAAAACAGTAAATGTCTGAAGTTTACAAATGAAAATACCAAAAACATTAAGCATGCAGTGAAGCTAACATACACCACATTAAAGAGCTCTCCAAAACACAACTTTTAGTACCATTTGCTGTGGTAAACTGTTGGAAACATGACATTTGGGGATAAATAAGTTACCTATAAATTTTATCTTTGAGTTAGCTTTTGATATTATTTAGTAGTTGATTATGAAATAGAAAGAAGATACAGTATGTAAACATTTGGCTAGAGTGTGATATTGTCTCCCCCCACCCCCTGGAATTTTGGTTGAGGTGACAGAGTGATCTGTAGTATAACCCCAGGTCCAGATAAGTTCTGATCGATAAATGTTGCAGTTTTCCCCAGTACGGAAACTACGAGCCGAACCTGAGTTCAGGGGATGTTCAAAATAGATACACTTGACATACAAATACAATTAAGGAAGAAAGCAGCTATGTACTGGATGAAGATCAAATCTGACAAATAAGGGAGGAGGAGGAAGAGGAGGGGGGGGGGGGGGGGAGGAGGACGATGAAGAAGTAGCCTATCACCAAGGTATGCCCACTGCAGCCAGGGAGTTGAAGTTAAGATGTGCACACAAAGACTAAAGCTATACAGCATAGATCATCGGAAGCAGTTTCTCTTGCAGTGTCCCTATGGGCTACAGCACTCTCAGTCCGCGGACTAGGATGCAACCGATGCAACAGCATGGTAATAAATTGAGTAAACAGATGCAATTAGCTAAATATGCTGGAGATAGAAAGCTATAGTTAGGGTTAATAATTATTGTTTATGTAAAAACAATAACAAATAAAAAAGGAACAAAAACAACACTGATAATAATGGTGGTAATAAAAGATAGCTAGCAGTAAGGGTAGTAGTCAATCCTTTTTTTTTTTTTTCTTTACAAAAGCAATGTTACTTAATCTAATAATAATGAAGAATGAGTGTTGATGAATGCAGTATAGATAACAGACTACAACTAGAACAAATAAAAAGATATAAGAATGGTAAAACACATTTTATAATAGTGATAGGAAGAAGTGCTCACTCATCCAGTTTTTTTCAAGTGTGGGGTTTGCTGCAGAATTCCGTGATCACAAAGTGATGGTTCTCCAAAAGGTCTGGCTCACATGCACAGTGACAGCCCCCCCCCCCCCCCCCCCCAGCACTCTTCATCAGGGACATTCCGGGAATCGTCTGCACTAATAGCTTGCTCGTGAATCTGGCCCACAATGAAATAAATAGAGCTGACGAATTATAATGGGCAATATGTTATGCATATTCAGAAACTTCGTTGTAACCTTGCAACTGGCAGAAGTAGGAATTATAAATTTGCTGTCTTGAGTAGAAAGCAATAGCAACCTTGTAAGTGACTAAGAAATATAAATTTAGCATACAGTAGTGATGTTCCAAATAGATTTCTGAATACCCACTCAAATTTTGTTATGTGTGAGCTTCCATCTTTTAGCAGAGTATAGAAATTTACTTTCTACATCCTGGAGACAAGAAATCTACTCTGTAGGAATCAGCATGGGTTTCGAAAAAGACTGTCATGTGAAACCCAGCTCGCGCTATTCGTCCACGAGACTCAGAGGGCCATAGACACGGGTTCACAGGTAGATGCCGTGTTTCTTGACTTCCGCAAGGCGTTCGATACAGTTCCCCACAGTCGTTTAATGAACAAAGTAAGAGCATATGGACTATCAGACCAATTGTGTGATTGGATTGAGGAGTTCCTAGATAACAGGACGCAGCATGTCATTCTCAATGGAGAGAAGTCTTCCGAAGTAAGAGTGATTTCAGGTGTGGCGCAGGGGAGTGTCATAGGACCGTTGCTATTCACAATATACATAAATGACCTTGTGGATGACATCGGAAGTTCACTGAGGCTTTTTGCGGATGATGCTGTGGTGTATCGAGAGGTTGTAACAATGGAAAATTGTACTGAAATGCAGGAGGATCTGCAGCGAATTGACGCATGGTGCAGGGAATGGCAATTGAATCTCAATGTAGACAAGTGTAATGTGCTGCGAATACACAGAAAGAAAGATCCCTTATCATTTAGCTACAATATAGCAGGTCAGCAACTGGAAGCAGTTAATACCATAAACTATCTGGGAGTACGCATTAGGAGTGATTTAAAATGGAATGATCATATAATGTTGATCGTCGGTAAAGCAGATGCCAGACTGAGATTCATTGGAAGAATCCTAAGGAAATGCAATCCGAAAACAAAGGAAGTAGGTTACAGTACGCTTGTTCACCCACTGCTTGAATACTGCTCAGCAGTGTGGGATCCGTACCAGATAGGATTGATAGAAGATATAGAGAAGATCCAATGGAGAGCAGCGTCTTCGTTACAGGATCATTTAGTAATCGCGAAAGCGTTACGGAGATGATAAACTCCAGTGGAAGACTCTGCAGGAGAGATGCTCAGTAGCTCGGTACGGGCTTTTGTCAAAGTTTCGAGAACATACCTTCACCGAAGAGTCAAGCAGTATATTGCTTCCTCCTACGTATATCTCGCGAAGAGACCATGAGGATAAAATCAGAGAGATTAGAGCCCACACAGAGGCATACCGACAATCCTTCTTTCCACGAACAATACGAGACTGGAATAGAAGGGAGAACCGATAGAGGTACTCAAGGTACCCTCCGCCACACACCGTCAGGTGGCTTGCGGAGTATGGATGTAGATGTAGATGTAGATGTACATATTTCCGTTGAGAAGTGGTTCTTGGTGGTTCACTGCTAGCTTTCCCCAACAAAGACATCTTGAAAGCTTTTCATTTCAACACAGTCCTCTATTGTTAATGGGGTAATGCAACAGTCACCTTCCAGTGTATTTTAGCCTGATCTTTATCTTCTGTAGAATTACATGGTCTGAAACTAGTTATATGTTTAATTGTCTTCTATTGTATATTGACACCTTTTGTTTTTCTCCTGTACTATATCACCTTTGGACGTATTTCACTATTAACTCTGAGACTATTGTATTCGTTTGGTGATCTGTTATAAAGAGATTGAGACCAATCCACTGTCCCAAAATATCCGTACACTCTTACACGAACATGGGATCCAATGAATTTCGCTGCCATCAACAAAAGTTAAAGACGATCAGGGCTACTAAGACATAACGTTACAATAAGTTTCTGTCTCTCTTACATCATCTCTCTAATTAAAAGAAATACGAGCCATACACAGACGAGCCTGTAAGAAACTCTCAGATTTCCCACATATGAAACTGGTCTTGATATATGTATAAAGAGAGATACAAAAGAAATATCTGAGAGTGTACTGTTTTTTTTTTTTTTTTTTTTTTTTACATGCTGATATCCAAGAAACTTTTGACACAGCTGATCGAAACAGGCAATCAATCAACGGTTGCCAAGCTAGCTTTAATTTTTTGCACCAAAATATAGCAAGGTATGATTGGAATCTAGCCATCAAGCACATTTAAAGATGCTCATTCAGGTCATCTGACAAAGACGATTATGCCAGCCATAAAAATACTGTGCTTGCAAACGGAACTGTGAACTGTATTAGGCGTTGTAACCGGTGTCTTCAATTAGTGGAGTCGGGAAAACACTGAATATCACATTACATTATAACTTGTTAATCACTATGTATCAAACGATTATAAAAACAGTCAATACAGAATTCACCGCCCATTATTAATGATTGCTGAGAATATAATTTTCTGTAATACCACCTCATAATTTTTGAAATCTATGAACATTTCCTTGCTAGTTGCTTGCTTTGTTTTTGATTTCTGTTACAGCTAACCCCATATCCAAATTCTGATTATCCCCAAGTTTTCAAGAGGAAATTGTGACTTCCCACTTTGATGTAGAACGAGTCTGTTTTACAATTATAATACACCTCAGTGAAAAATATGGCATGATGCTGACCATTTTACTTTTTTTCCCATACAGTGATTTACATTTAACTATGTTCAGCTTCTCTCTTATTTAAAAACGAAAAAGAAAGAGGGAAAAAAATAATAAAACCCACATACATGAAGGCCTCGTGTGCAAACCCACCTCCCCTCTCTCAGAAATTCTTATACGAGCAGATACAATTTCAGTACATTTTAAAATGTGTGATCACATTGACAACATCGTAACTGAGGGAAGCTATTGCACACACCATTCACCAAGAACAGGAGCAACAACAATTGTTATAATTGTCACTTCTGGGCCCTACAATTGTGCTATGTACACTACTGGCCATTAAAACTGCTACACCAAGAAGAAATGCAGAAGACAAACGGGTATTCATTGGACAAATATATTATACTAGAACTGACATGTGATTACATTTTCACACAATTTGGATGCATAGATCCTGAGAAATCAGTACAGCCACCTCTGGCTGTAATAACGGCCATGATACGCCTGGGCATTGAGTCAAACAGAGTTTGGATGGCATGTACAGGTACAGCTGCCCATGCAGCTTCAACACGATATCACAGTTCATCAAGAGTAGTGACTGGCGTATTGTGACGAGCCAGTTGCTCGACCACCATTGACCAGACGTTTTCAATTGGTGAGAGATCTGGAGAATGTGCTGGCCAGGACAGCAGTCGAACATTTTCTGTATCCAGAAAGGCCCATACAGGACCTGCAACATGCGGTCGTGCATTATCCTGCTGAAATGTAGGGTTTCAGCAGGGATTCACTGAAGAGTAGAGCCACGGGTCGTAACACATCTGCAATGTAACGTCAACTGCTCAAAGTGCCGTCAATACAAACAAGAGGTGACCGAGACATGTAACCAATGGCACCCCATACCATCACGCCGGGTGATACACCAGTATGGCGATGACGAATACACGCTTCCAATGTGCTTTCACCGAGATGTCGCCAAACACGGATACAACAATGATGATGCTGTAAACAGAACCTGGATTCATCCGAAAAATGACATTTTGTCATTTGTGCACCCAGGTTCGTCATTGAGTACACCATACAAGGTGCTCCTGTCTGTGATGCAGCGTCAAGGGTACCACAGCCATGGTCTCCGAGCTGATAGTCTGTGCTGCTGCAAACGTCATCTAACTGTTCTGTTGTCTTGCAAACATCACCATCTGTTGACTCAGGGATTGAGAAGTGGCTGCACAATCCATTACAGCCGTGCGGATAAGATGCCTGTCATCTCGACTGCTAAAGATACGAGGCTGTTGGGATCCAGCACGGCGTTCCGTATTACCCTCCTGAACCCACCGATTCCATATTGTGCTAACAGTCATTGGATCTTGACCAACACGAGCAGCAATGTCGTGATATGATAAGCCGCAATCGTGATGGGCTACAATCCGACCTTTATCAAAGTCGGAAACGTGGTGCTACGCATTTCTCCTCCTTACATGAGGCATCACAACAATGTTTCACCAGGCAACGCCGGTCAACTGCTGTTTGTGTATGAGAAATCGGTCGGAAACTTTCCTCATGTCAGCACGTTGTAGGTGTCGCAACCGGTGCCAACCTTGTGTGAATGCTCTGGAAAGCTAATCATTTGCATATCACAGCATCTTCTTCCCGTCGGTTAAATTTCGCGTTTGCAGCACGTCATCTTCATGGTGTAGCAATATTAATGGCCAGTAGTGTATGTTTCACTTGTTATTACCATGTTCTTTTTTTTGTACCATTGTTTCTATGCCTGATTGTTGCGAAGATACTATATGAATTACCCTATAATATGTAGATGAGAAATCACTTTACCAATGCTGTTGCTTTCTTTGACAGATATTAACAAGTCTTTTTAGGTCTTTATCATCTAAAACAAAATGTAAACTCCCTGCATTTGTCTTTAGGGCATTTCTCAAAAGAAACTGCTTGTGGATGTATGCAACATATTTGTCAGCAGGTCAAGTCTTTGCTTTTAAATCTTAACATCTTTATGTCATTGTATATTACAAGATTTAATACTTTACGATCACATCAAGGTTACTTTTTGACTTACCTTTATACAATTTATTTGTAGCAAATGAGGCAAATAAGGCACTTTTCATCATGCACTGTAGTTGAATTTCCAAGCAGAGCTCCTTTTAAGCACAAATGTTTTCATAATTAAACTCATTCTTTGTAATATTTACAAAATGAAATACTTACTTAAATACATAAAGCATAAGATTTTCTAAAACCTACCTTAAACCAAAAGGACAATACATAGGTGATTCATTTGTGCAAGATACTGCACAGTCATTCCAGAAAGTGCAATGATGAATGTGACAAAAGAAGACAAAGTGTTATACACGGTGGTTGGACGAAATAATACGAACTCCCACCTAATAAGACATCAAACTCTGCCCCAGTTATCCTGGAGATTGATGCATACACATACTGAGCAATGATCAAGGATGTCTTACATTATTCCTTGCAAAGCAACTGTGGATAAAAGGCTCTTTACTGTCTCCCCCGCCCCTTCCACCCAGTGCCCCCACAATACAAACTACAGTGGATCAATGATAGATTATTACCTGTTTCATGAGTCTTAAGTGTTATTTCTCACTGATGTAGAATGAATCAGTTTTCAATTATAACATACTTTCTCAGTTAACGACACTGCAACGTGCTGACCATATACATAACTGTCAAAGTGGTTTAAATGAAGTTCATAGCACGGTAACTGG
The DNA here is from genome assembly GCF_021461395.2 of Schistocerca americana. Lineage (NCBI taxonomy): Eukaryota > Metazoa > Arthropoda > Insecta > Orthoptera > Acrididae > Schistocerca > Schistocerca americana. The sequence goes on from NC_060127.1 coordinate 80,189,311, forward strand.
ACAACTGTGTCAAAACATTTTATTTTCCTCATAAGGGTCAATATGATGATAGATCCATACATTGCCACAATTATCATAAACACAGAATTCTCTGGAAGTGTATGGAGCAATAATTCAGTGTTTATGATCATTGTGGCACTGTGTGGATCTATTATCATGTTGAACTAAAGGGAACACTGGCACCTCACAGATAAGCTGAAAAGCAAGCTCCCAAAATTGTGTGTCAGGGTGAAGGTATTATTTTGTCCAACACTTGTACAGTTTTTGAGGAGTCAGACAAGTACATTTAAATGTTTATCATACAAAAATTTTAAGTTAGTTCATACAACACATTCTGGATTCTATACATCCTAAGAAATATGGTTATTGTTATAAGTAAAGACAGTGAAACCAACTAATTTTTAAGTGATTACATTCATATACCCTAAGTTCTTCCTCTTCTTCTCCTCATTGCTCATTCCATATACCTGCAGTTTTTTTACATAGCTTACAGGCAGAGTTTAATTTTAGGTATTTTTACACACACAGGTTTTAACATGGACTCACACCGCAGTTATAGGAAGCTTTACCAAATGCTCCATCAAAGCATGTCACTCATGTAGCAGAGAACAACTAATATATATATATATATAAAAATAAATAAAAAACCTGCATTTATCTGGACAATCTGTGGAGATTACGATTTAAAATCTTGTTGAAAAACTTGGCTAGTGGAAAGTCCAGGAAATCATTCCAGCATTCATGTTAACCAATTCAGGAAAACTAAATAAAAACCTATTTAATGTGGTTGGGGAAGGAATTTAAAGCCTTCTCTTCCTGAAGAGTTGTGTGTTAACCACTGTGGCAATTTGGTTGGTGCATAGTTTACAGAAAATATTTTATGACAGTACCAAAGAAATTAAATTGCATTATGATCAGTTTATTGACATTTTAACCAGCAAGTATCCTCTGCTCTCTAATACTTGAATGTCAGCAGAATGACAGCACACAGTGCCTTCAAAAATCTTGCTTAAATTTTTCCAGACCAGAAACTGGCACTGGCAGACATAGGGGCCACTTTATTGTATGATTCCACCCTTTCATTGCACTGTTATGCTGAAGCTCTTGATGATTCTATACCTGTAACAATGACACAGAGGCCAGTTGTTGCTGTATGCCCACTGAACATGTACAAGAATGACATAAAATGCACATTGTAGCTAGACCAGTCGCTTCCACTGCTGGAGACCACTCAGTTGAGTAGTGGTCATGTGGCCCCAAAAAAAATCATTCTTTGCCTCCATGAATGCATGTCTTGATTTTGCAAAGCAGTGTCAGTGGCCCAACATCATAGTACAAGACAGTAAATATGGTTATAGTTTATCTGTTTTTGGGCTATTCCATTGGTGCAAAAGTTGTCGACTTGAATCATAAAGACAAATTATCTATGTTGATAATGATGATGAACAATATAAGGAAGTAACTTTAGGGTTTAATGTTATGTCAACAACATACACAGTTAGCACAAGCTCAGTCTGGACATTATGGAAAGTAAGTCACCCAAGAAATATTCTGGAATTTGCAATTAGCAGGTATAAGAGCATAACTATACCTGGATGGCCAGATGGAAAACTGAACATTGGTACTCTAGAATGTGAGTCCAGAAGTTTGTCATTGCATGATTTCACAGTGAAGTTATCATCATCCTTGTTGAAAGAGTCAGAATAACAGGGTTCAAATTTTAAAGACATTCACAGCATAAAAATCCACTAACTGAATCCACAACCTTTATGTTAGGCTTTGCAAATCAAACCCTGATACAAAATGGTAACATTAAAGTAAGAAAAGAAATGCATCCCCCTCTTACCATTTACAAAGTAAAATGAGTGACCTAACCCTAGTTACATATTAAATCTTATCCCTAGTAATTTAGGGAACAGACTGGATGTTTTATATGGAATCTTAAAGTTGCATGACATTTGTCTGTTGTTCTATTAAAATAGAGGCCTGTTTAACTGATACACAAACCTTGAACTTACTGTTTGAATATAAAATTCGATCACATAAACTAAGAGGTACAGAAATCTGTATGCCACAAGCACTGCATATCGGTCAATCTTATCACTAGGGCAGGAAGATGTGCATTATCGAAAGTGCGGCACCCGTAAACAGGCAAAATCAACAACACAATACATACAAAATCAAGACTTATCAGGAAATTGCTAAATAGAAAATGGTTGAATAAACCAGACAACAAATTAAATTATTTTTCACTAATTCTTTTGAAAGTCAATTAGCCATTTCTCGAAATTTTAAATGGTGTACCACATTGTTATCTTTGTCCGACAAAACAGATGGCAGACAACCTGGAAAATTAGCCTCTGTCCCTCTTAACTGACTACAAAACACGATCAAAATGTGGCACCAAAAATACAAATATCACAAACACTGCACACTGGATGCCTCATGGGTGAAGTTGGCAGTCATAAACCAATAAATGCGCACTATTCCCCAACAGATGGGAATGACTCGATTTAGGTTGTGGGGAAGAATGCAGGCACATCAATACTGAGTAGCTGGCGGCTTTCAGCAACTGGTATTTGTCATCAACCACTCCCAGCCAATCTTCTATGTTCTTACTGCTGATGTACAATTTTATATCACAAAATGGCATGTTCATTCATTCTCTCTCTCTCTCTCTCTCTCTCTCTCTCTCTCTCTCTCTCTCTCACACACACACACACACACACACACACACACACACACACACACACACTGCCAGCCCTATTTTTAATTACTTTTACAAAAGTAGAACTTTTCTAATCCAACACTCCGACTCCTCACTTAGTCTTACTGTCCAATTTCCAGCGCCTGTTTATGTAGACAGGTCACTGCTACAGTTAAGACCGGACTTGTCGATGACTCGTCTTCTGCGATATGGATCAGCAGGCGGTTGACTACTGCTAGGTACAATAGTTCAATGACTTTTATTATGAAATAATTTGCTGCTAATTCAAGCAATAGGTGTTATCTGGCACATATTTGTTTTATAGATTAGAGAGTTTTCTTCATACATATGATAGTGTGTAAAACTAAATTACGGTACCAACTAAATGTAAATACATGACACTGTCCTTACAACAGGGCATTGAGCCCAATGACACGAATGAATGAATCGGTACAGCTGACATCGACTGCACAACAGAAGCAGTATTAACTGGAGACCAAATCACTGATGATGTAGAACAAACAACCGATAGAGAACAAGAAAGGTGGTGACGACAATGAAGACAATCAACCTATGGCTCGAGTATCACATACAGATAGTAAAAGTGCACTGCTATGGCCCTTCATTACAACGAACAAAACTCTACATCTACCCTAGCATATATTTTGTGGATTAGGAAATGGCAGAACATTGCTGCAAAAACAAGGCTGTCAAACATTGCAGCAAAATCGAAGTTGTCGTCAGCTAAGCAAAAGAACATAACAGACTTTCTTTGTCCTGCTTAAGAACAAAACATTTTTTACCATGTGATTTCTCACGTTTTAAACAGTTAAGTGCAAATCAGTTGTCAGTGCAATACTGTTATAAGTTCTGTACAGATATTCAACACTCACTCACTGTAACATTATCTTACAGTATGATAAAAATGTATTTTATAGTAGCGACACTATAATACATAACTCTTTTGCATAAGATTATCTAGTGTGTCAACACTTTCTTTTTGTTCTGTTACGGTTTTAACACGGAACAATATTTCAGACAGTATTTCCACTTGAAAATTAAAGTTGTACCGTATCCTACTGCGATGTTGTGGGTCAATAAAAGTGTTCCTCTGATAATTCAACCATTCTTGCATTCCGACCATGCTCCCGGTTCCGTAGGGGATGGATAAGCAAGGTTCTACTGTAACAGCGATAGGAGAGTGAGAGTTTCTTGTGTATCTCTCAAATCTCTTCACTCAAGTTGTCTGTCGCTTCGCAGAGGGTCATTTCTCTCTCACACCATTACTTTCAAACCTGCAATACTTGCAGTGTGAAATCACACGGTTTAGACTGCAGTTGTCCCCGAATAAAGATGTTTGTGGAACAGAGACAGACAGTCACATGGGCTCAAAACTCCACAGTGAGCCAAGCTTTTTCATCAAACCAAGACATGTTATAAATCACATATTTTCTTTCCAATTCAGGGCACAAAAGGTCATACAAAGTATCATATTATTGTTTCAAGTGACATTTCCATTCACACGTGTGGCTGCAACACGACAGATGGCTCCAAGAGGGTTAACGCAGTGGACACACAGCGAGTTTTGACAGTCTCTCTGTTCTCAGGACACTGCAGATTGGAACATGGTCTGTTCAACAAGTAAGGGGTGTGAGAAAAAGCTTTTACTGGCAGCTTTACTTTCCTACGAAATACTTCACTTCTGCACGTAGTTGCCATTCATTTGTGAACACTTTGTGTAATCTGGCACTGGCTTCTTTAATCCCGCAGCAGAAATCTTCTGTGGCATGGATCTGAACCAGTTGACAAGCATCTGTCTCAAGTTCCTCGTCGTCTTCAAACCACTGTCCTTGATGCACTGTTTCAAGCACAAGAGATGCTATCCACTGCACATATGGCCGAGGCTGCTAAGTGGACAATTGAGAAGTTCCCAACAGAAATGCTAATCTTTGGTAGGTTACACACGGAATAATTTGGCCCCATGGTTTCTTCCTGTGTAAATGGCAGTAGGGGAGGGGAGGGGAGGCAATGATGGCGGTGGAGGTTCAATTGTAAAAATGCCAATGTGCTGTAGGGGGGTGAGAGTTCTACACTCGAAGCCTTCCCATAAACACTTATCTCACGGATCTTCTAAGCTACAGCAACGTATTTTATTCCTTACTGTATGTTATATTGACATTAATAATTTATCATATGATGCAGGATTTAGCAAAAACAGTTTACAAAATGTTCTGGGAACAAAGTTTCGATTTCAGTCAGTAAATTAACATGTGACACAAGTCAATCCTTTTTTATTCTCTGACACAATTCCTCCTTTTTGTTGTTTTCCATTGTTAGAGCTAATGTAACTGCAGCATACGCTTTCTTTTGTATGTTCGACACCTTGATCTCATAAAATTGTGTTGCCAAATGACAATAATATTGATGGTGTGAGGCTCACTTCGATATATTAAAGGTTTTACAAATCAACAATGCCTGAATAGAATATACGAAAAGTATTGTATTGTATATATAAATGGGAGGGCTGCTCCCAATGGACACAGTGTACAGAGGAACAGGCTACAGGCAGCCGAGGTGTCCACCCGTTCGACACAAAGGAAAGACTCGCCCGACAATCACGACGAGGGCGTATATCTGTGCATAGGACAAGTTATTCTGCACGTAGCAGTGTGCGGCCAGTTTCTGGTATTCATCTTGCAGACAGTTATATCCGAGTTTTTCTGTTAGAAATGGGTACAGAGTGATGCATCCAGTACGAGGAAACTCGTCAGCCACAGCACCAACTGTCCATCTTCAACCAGGGCAGCACCAACTGTCCATCTTCAACCAGACTGCAGTATTTGGTTTTCACTCTTCATATGATAATGATAGCCACCTCTTCATCGTGCACGTTTGTATGGCACTAACTGTCTAATGTTTTTTTCACTCACTCACTCACTCACTCATTCATTCATTCATTCATTCATTCATAAACACACTCCACATTTTTCTCGAGGAAAGATTTTTAAGACGTTTGCTTTCACCCACAGTCAAAGACATACTGAACTGAAACAATGACTTCCACAGTGCTTGGATTGTGGAACTTCATCCCCAGCTGCCGACATTTAACGATAAGCCAATTACCCTTACTTCTTGAATACAACTCGTATCTTGACACCCTCTGAAGAATTCTGTGTGTTCTAAGGGTCGGATGTTTTGATGGAAGCACAATGTTGGCCTGTGCCAATAAGTTTTCACAGAATCCACATTTTATGAATTATTTATTTCGAGATATCATACACTACAACTACATACATTACAAATCACAACAGTGCATCTGACCACATAAAATTGAATCCACATTGACAAATTTTCAAGTACATATGATTAGCTCATTTCAAATGCTATGTGAACAAGCCAACAATGTTCTAATATTATGCATTTAAACAAACATCATAATCACAGTACTACTGCGCCTTTTATTGACAGAGAAAGAAAATGAATGGAACAGATTCATTGCACAAAAAACAATAAAGATTTTAATATCTGCACACACAATATACACTGGTCTCAACTAGAAAATTAATTAAAACAGCTTGAAACTAAAACTGGTAAATAATTTTGAATGTACAGCTTTATTAATGATACTTTTTGATCATTATGAAGACAATTTGTAGTGAAAAATGGAATGTCTACTGCCTACATCACCAAGAATGTGTTGCGTAAGTGGCATACAGTACTCTATATTGAAAAATTGATAACAATCATATTTCACTTTTTTCACTTATTTATTTATCATTTGATAAGCACCAAACAAAAACTTACTCTCATGTGAAACCAAAATTTGTGTGAGTGTGGTGCAAATACTACTACATAATCACTCACTGTTGTTATGCGTTTGTGATAGCCATTCAATTTATGAGACATCATTACATACAAGTAGCTACAAATTTCATTAACACCACATAAAATATGGTGTCATAAATTTTAGTTTCAAGGAATACATTTTGTGGCTTAATACCTGTCTCTCCAAGAGCCGCCACCACCTCCTCCACCATAATCCCTGCTCGGGCCCCACTCTCTGTCCATATCATCGTACCGCCTGCTTCCACCAAAGTCATCGTCATAACCCCTCGACCTACCCCCCATGGCAGGAACATTGAAGTCACTGTCATAGTGACTCGACCGTCCCCCCATCGGAGGAACTTCAAAATCGCCATCGTAGCCCCTCGACCTCCGAGACAGTGACGGACTTTCAAATTCATCACGGTAATCTCCCCGCCTCCCGGACATAGAATCACAATCTCTGCCACGATTCCAAGAAGGTGATCCATCATAATTTCTGCTTCTGGTGTCACGATCTCTGGGCCAATCACTATCAAGTTCCCTATGACTGTCAAAGTTCCTTCCACGTCCTGATCTGTCCCATGGAGGGGAGTTGCCTCCCCCTGACCTGTCCCACGGAGGGGGGCTGCCACGACCCGACCTGTCCCATGGAGGGGGGCTGCCACGACCTGATCTGTCCCACAGGGGGGGGCTGCCACGACCTGACCTGTCCCATAGAGGGGGGCTGCCACGACCTGACCTGTCCCATGGAGGCGAACTGCCTCGCCCCGACCTGTCCAACGGAGGCGAACTGCCTCGCCCCGACCTGTCCCACAGAGGGGGGCTACTGCGGTATCGACCCCTACCTCTGCCCGAAGAACCAAAATCATCTTCCTCTGGCCGTCCCTTCCACCTGCCAGAGCCTCTCTCGTCCATACCTCTGCCCCTTCCACGATCGCCCCTTATACTTTCGGTGCCTCGACCCCTTCCACGACCGCTAGACCCACGCCAGTCCCCTTCGGTATTTGGCGGACGACTGCCGGAAGCAGTATCCTTCACTTGTCCTGCTGGGCTGCCAGCTCGTTTAGCCTTGTGAGGAGGTGAGCCTTCCCTAGAACTAGCCTCATCTCTCTTTCGTTTAGGAGGAGATTTTTCCCTCTTTCTACATGACTCGGCACCTCCTTCTACCTCAGAACTATCTGAGCCCTTTACACTCGCGTCTTTTTTATTACGTCCACCGTCTCGCTCCTCTTTTGAAGATGACTTCTCCTCTTTAGATTGCTCTGTATTTTTTCCCAACTTAGAATTTCCTGAGACATCTGAACTCATATCTTTTTTATGGTCTCCATCTTGCTTCTCTTTGGAAGGAGATTTCTCTCTAGGTAGTTCTGCTTTTTTTTTCATCTCGGTACTGTCTGTGTCTGTGTCTGAGGAACACAATTTTTTACTGTTTCCTTCAACTTCCTCTTGTTTCCGTTTAAAATCAGAATTTCCCATCTCTTTGGATGACTCTGCATATTTGTCCATCATACTACTTTCTGCATCATTTGAACTCCTGCCTAAAAAGTCTTTGCCATCTTGCTGCTGTTTCAGCATAGGTTCCTCTTTCTCTTTGGATGGTTCTGCATCTTTTCCTACCTCCCCACTTTCCAAATCTATTGTTATCACCTCATTTTTACTGTCTTTGCCATCTTGCTGCTCTTTCAACAGAGACTTCCCTTCCTCTTTGGGTGGTTGTGTATCTCTTTCCACTTTTGTATCTTCCAAGTCTACTGTTACAACTTCTTTTATACTGTCTTCTCCATCCCTCTTTTCTTTGAAAGGTGATATCTTTTTCTCTTTAGATGACTCTGCACCTTTGTCCATTTTAGCACTTTCCACATCATCTGAGCTCTTGTCTCTTTTAAGGTTTTCACTACCTTGCTGCTCTTTCAACACAGGTTTATCTTTCTCTTTGGGTGGTTCTGCATCTTTTCCTACCTCCTCACTTTCCAAATCTATAGTTATCACCTCTTTCTTCTTACTATTTTCACAACATTCCTGCTCTTTTGACAGAAGCGTCTCTTCCTCTTTGGAGGGTTCTGCATCTTTTCCCATATTCTTATTTTCAAGGCCTATTGTTACCACATCTTTGTTTCTGTCTTCTCCATTTTGCTGTTCTATCAACACAGGCTTTTCTTTTTCTTTAGATGATTCTGCAACTTTTCCCATTTCCAAATTTTCCATGTCTACCTTTTTCACCTCTCTACTACTGTCTTCTCCATCTTTCTGCTCTTTCAACATAGGCTTCTCTTTCTCTTTGAATGGTTCTGCATCTTTTTCCACCTCCATATTTTCCAAATCTATTGTTATCACCTCTTTTCTAATATCTTCCCCATCTTGCTGTTCTTTCAATGTAAGCTTCTCTTTCTCTTTGGGTGGCTCTACATCTTTTCCCACCTGTGCATTTTCCTTGTCTATTGTTTCCACCTCTTTTCTACTGTCTTCTCCATCTTGCTGCTCTTTCAACACAGGCTTCTCTTTCTCTTTGGTCGGTTCTGCATCTTTTCCCACCCCCTTATTTTCCAAGTCTATTGTTTTCACCTCTTTACTACTATCTTCTCCATCTTGCTGCTCTTTCAACATAGGCTTCTCTTTCTCTTTGGATGGTTCTACACCTTTTCCCACTTCCGCATTTACGGAGTCTATTGTTACCACCTCTTCTCTACTGTCATCTCCACCTTGCTGTTCTTTCAACAGAGGCTTCTCTATCTTTTTAGATGGTTCTGCATCTTTTTCCATATATGTATTTTCCAAGTCTACTGTTACCACCTCTTTTGTACTGCCTTCTGCATCTTGCTTCAGTTTTGAAGGACTCTTTTCTCTTTCTATTGCTGTTTCCGCACCTTTTCTCACTTCAGTACTTTCCAAGTTCTCTGAACATATCTCTTTTGTAACTAATGGTTTGCTTTCCTCTTCTTTTTGTGATGTGGGGGAAACACACTGCACTGGACTGTCTGAACTACGACCTTCTCGTTTGGACAGATTCTCAAGTGTTCTTGCATTTAGAGAAACATCATCTGTCCTCTCTTTTTGGGATTTCTCTGCCTCTGCATGTCTTCCTGAATTTGTCTTCACTTCAGCCTTTCCTGTGTCATCTACTTGTGTCTTTTCTCTAGCAGCCATTTTATCATCTACATTATCCGGCAATTTGGAAGAAACAAGATTCTGTATGTTTTGAGTGTGTTCACCCTCTTGTTGAGATTGTTGCTTCTCAGGGTCTGGACTCCGATTACTATCACCCACTGGTGAAGTAGTGTTATTTTCGTTAGTGTTACTAAAATTTTCAGCAGTTGGTGTTATAGCTCCTGGCCTCCTCAATATTTCTCCTGCACCTACCTCATTGCCAGGAGCCCCAGTTTTGTCAACTGATTTCACTGCAGCACAAATTTTTGGATAAGGAGCAGCCTCAATGCCTTTTTGTATCCCCTCCGTGCCATCATCTACGGTCATTACATCACGTGGATTCACTTCGCCCTCACCATGCACATGTGTCTTACTTACGACGTACATACCTAATCTAACCTGTTCTGCACTCCTTTGAATCTCTTCTAATAACTCTTCTGTCCCATGCAAAGGAGAAGATTTCATTTGCTTTTTCTCAGCTTTTTGCACTTTCAAATTCTGCAAACTACCCATTTTCTTTTTCTTTTTAGAGTTCAAATTCTGCACTAGATTTTTCTTCTTTTTCTTAACAGATGTAAGTGACGATGGAAGACACAACTGTGTAACAGCTCGAGCTTCAATCGTAGTACTTCCTTCTTTCTTTTTCTTTTTCGCAGCCAATTTTTGTAAACGAGCCACTTTCTTTGCTTTAACTGATGCAAGTGACAACGGAAGGAGTGACTGCACTGTGCTCTTCACTTTACTCCGTAACATCATCATCTCAGTCCACCCGATTACCTTTTCATGGTACAACTGCAGAAGTCTCTTGTGGAGATGATTCCGTAGAATTTGCCTCTGCTCTATCACTCTTTCAGTTGTGGTGCCAAAACAAGAAAAGGACCCTACACGTGCCACCGTCTGTGTCTGTTGAGAGCCACACTCGACAGCCAGTTTCACAGGTGCACCACCAACCTCCCCCGTTACTGGAATGAAGTCTGCCTGCACCTGTGCATCACGAGAAGCAGACTTGAGAAAATGACGCGGTGTATTTACTGACGCATTTCTACGCCACTTAGCTGCATGTTCACCACACACTGGGCACTTTTCCTCCTTCAGTTTTTGTTCGGTGTTCAGTATCCGCACTTTTGCAGGCTCTGGCTTCGTAACATGTTCCTGTTTCTCGTCTGCCTCCGGTTCCTGGGCTTTCTTTTCGAACCCCTCCTTTTCCTTCGCCTGCTCTTTTTCCTTCGCCTGCTCTTTTTCCTTCGCCTGTTCTTTTTCCATCGCCTGTTCTTTTTCCTTCGCCTGCTCTTTTTCCTTCCCCTGCTCTTTTCCCTTCGCCTGATCTTTTACCACAACTGGGCCCTTAATAACTTGTGGTTCCTTTCTTAGAAGGTCTGGTGTCGAATTCGCTGAGGGCTTATTAGTGGCAGGAGGGGTCAAATGCGCCTGCTTTTGTGTAGGTGGAGCCTGGGATTGCTTTGAGGCTGGGGTAGGTGGCTTTGGAGTGACAGGTTGTGTCTGTGAGGGTTCAGGTGCAGATGACCCCTGTGTTGCCGCCTCCTTAACTCTTTCCTGCTGCTGCAGAAGGTATCGTGCTGTCCCCACAGGTGGGGCAGTAAATCTGAGAAGACGCACATGCCAGTCACGGAGAAGTGGTGAGCACTGGTCACTCGGGACACTCCTGCCTCCGATGTAGAGTGGCTGGATATTACGTTGACGCAGCACGAAGCGGCCCGGCATGTCGAGCCCCTCGTCCACAAGTAGTGAACGGATTGCCTCCTGGCACCTCTGCAGCACTAGATAGCGTTCCATCGACACTGGCTCTTCTGCTGTATGTGCATAACTTATCACTAAATGTAATCGATAAATTTACGACGTACAAAAATTTTTACGAGATCTTCCTCTTTACATTTACAAAGAGCCCATAATGTGCTCATGGTATTTACAACACTTAAAGAGGAATTGCACAAACATATAATATATAGGAGGGGGAAACAAGCTCTCAGACACCCATTCATTCAGTTCACACACACAGTTATAACTGCCCCCTCTAAATTTGTTATATGCTACACGACTTACAATTGACAAAAAATTCAACTTTTACGTGGGTATTTCAGAAACAAAATTTTTATTCTAGATGAATAAAATATTTAAAACAAAGTGTGTTCATATAATAACTGTAGCTATGCTATCATACACAGTATATAATGATAACTCTGTAATTGGATAATTATACTGCATAGATCATGTCCAACAACTACATGGTGAGCACTAAGTTATACACTACTACTGGTGAAAAATCACAATACCATGAAAGAGGCCTCACCAAAAGAATTAAATTTGATTCGCGTATGATCCACAATGATACAAATAAATGATTAAAATGTACAGTTGCCGGCCGGTGTGGTCGAGCGGTTCTAGGCACTTCAGTCTGGAACTGCGCGACCGCTACGGTCGCAGGTTCGAATCCTGCCGCGGGCATGGATGTGTGTGATGTTCTTAGGTTAGTTAGGTTTAAGTAGTTCTAAGTTCTAAGGGGCTGATGACCTCAGATGTTAGGTTCCGTAGTGCTCAGAGCCATTTGAAGGTACAGTTCCCGCATGATTTCCGAGTTAAAAGTTGAGTTGTAATACATACTGGGTTGTGTCAGAAAGAGTCAGTTCCAATGTGTGACAGTCATCTGCATTAATAAAAGGAAAAGAACTCATGATATGGTGGAGACTTGGCGAACAAAGTATTTTCTTTTCTCAGTTTTTTTCCAGGTGGGAATCCAAATTTCAATGAACCAGTTCTTCCATTCTTTTTCTTTTACATGAGAGAAATTTTATTTTACTTGTTTTCATGGCACAAATGAAATTTTTTGAGTTGCCACATCATTTATTAGCGATTACTCCATCTTCAGCAATAATCTGCAATTGCTCTTAAGTTACAAGTTCTTGCCTTCCTTCTGTCATCTGTTGCCATTCTATGTGACATCGTATCGCCGTGTGATAGAGACTTGCAGGAAAATGCTTTGAACTGCTATCACTGTAATGTAACACAAATATACTTGTTAGCAACAACTTTTTTCAATCAGATGTCCTTCACTCTGCAGTCATAATTAACTTGAAGTTTGAAGGTGTGATGGTTGGCAAGGTACTACTTTATATTCAAATTAGTAAAAAAGAGCTGATACCAAATATCCAATGCTGATATAAACTGAGGTGACAAAAGTCACGGGACAGCAACACGCACATATACAGGTGGCGATAGTGTTGTATACAAAAGGTATAAAACGACAGTGCACCGGAAGACCTCTCATTTGTACACAGGTAATCCACGTGAAAAGATTTCCGTGTGATTAAGGTCACACGGTGGGAATTCACAGACTTGGAACACGGAATTGTAGTTGGAGCTAGACACGTAACATTCCATTTTGGTAATCATTAAGAAATTCAATATTCCAAGATCAACAGTGTCAAGAGTGTGCTGAGAATGCCAAATTTTAGGCCTTACCTGTCACCACGGTCAACACAGTGATCGACGGCCTTCACTTAACAACCGAGAGCACTTATGTTTGCTCAAAGTTGTCAGTGCCAACAGACAAGCGACACTGTGCGAAACAATCACAGAAATCAATGTGAGATGTAGAAAAAGCGTATCTTGTTACGACAGTGCAGAGGAATTTTGCAGCAATGGGCTATGGCAGCAGATGAACGATGTGAGCGGCTCTGCTAGCAGCTAGACATTAAATGGAAGCACCTCTCCTGGGCTCGTACCCATTTCAGTTGGACCCTAGATGACAGGAAAATCATGGCCTGGTCAGATAGGACACAATTTCAGTAGGTAAGAGCTCATGGTAGTGAGAGTGGCGCGCAGACTCCACGAAGCCACGGACCCAAGTTGCGAACGAGGCACTGTGAAATCTGGTGGTGGCTCCATGATCTGTGTGGGTTGTGTTTACACGGAATGGATTGCGTCCTCTGGTCAAACTGAACTGATCATTGACGAAATAGTTATGTTCAGCTACTTGGAGACCATTTGCAGCCATTCATGGACTTCATGTTCCCAAATAATTAAGTCATGTCACTGGGCCACAACTGTTTCCAACTGGTTTGAATAACATCATGGACAATTCAGGCGAATGATTTGGTCACACAGATCGTCCAACACGAATCCCATCAAACATTTATGGGACATAATCTAGAGGCCAGTTTGTGCGCAAAAGCCTACACACCTTTGCAATTGTGGATTGCTATAGAGGCAGCACGGCACAGTATTTCTGCAGGGGCCGTGACTTGTTGAGTCCATGCCATGTTGAGTTGCTGCACTACACTGGGTAAAAGGATTGTTCTAGACAAGCAGTCATCCTACTGCAACATTCCGAATAATACACACTCCAGGGAGGAATGGTAAAAATCTGTGTGCCACCTCTTCCACGGGGTGGTAGTCACTGCTGAAGATATGAAGAATAAAGGAATGAATGAGTGAAGGAAGAAAAGAAGAAAGGTTAGAGCTTTTACATACTGTCAACACAAGAGGCCACTGGAGTTGGAACATGAGCACAGACTGGGTAATGATGGGGGGAAGGAATCTGGTGTAGCCTTGAAAGAATCATCTGCTGTAATTTTGGAAAATCAGAGAAAAGCCAGACTGAAATGCTTGGATAGAGATTTCAGCTAAGATCTTACTTAATATGAATTTATACTCTGTTCAAAATTATTTTTGTATTGACACTTCTGCAGACATGCATGGAAGTGTTAAGCAAGCAAAGTTGCCACATTCTGCTTGGAACACACGAATAATACTACATTTCACGCAACTCATTCGAAACTACCAACTATATAACTGTTGCACAATAAAATAGCAATGAAGACCAGGAATAAAATTTTGTTAGAAACCGACCAAGACATCGTTAAGTGGGGCATGTCTGCTGGGTACCCAACAGTATCATAACTGAATGTCAACACGGAAGGCCCAAAATACAGACAAGCTGGGAGCTAGATTCAGCAGACTGTGAGAGGGAAGCCAAGAACAACTGATTCAGCACCTTGAAAACTGAAACCCCGAAGTTAAACAGTAGAGCAGCCAAGAGGGCAGACTGGCTTAGAAAACAAGTACATTCAGTCACTTATGGTGGGGTGGGGGCGCCGGCTATAAAATCTCTACCTTACTCAAGCTCATTCTCAGAGTGAGGCCATTCTGTCAAAGGGGCACCATTCCATCTGCGTCACAGAGACTGATGGAAGGCCAGCTCTATCAAGCTGCAGGGTGCTCTGGTGGATTCATAAAGTGTTTATAAGCTGCTGCTAACCTGGAGTTCACCACTACAAGTCCAGAGCTGTCCGGCCACAGACGGGACTTTTGATCTACAAGTCACAATGGTGACTCACTGAGAATGGGGGCTGGGCTGACTCACTGTAAATGGAGAAACTGATCTGTCTGTGTGCAAGCTGTTCAACTTGTGCACTAGGAGCCTATGTCGGCACTATTGGAGCAGTACAAGTACTGCCTTACTGACTGTACACTGAGACTGCCACTCAGGCCATCCTTGTTGCTGTTGAGTCTTCCACATTCACAGCATCTTGGCTGGGAATGGACTTAAGCATAGCTTCACTCATCCAGAGTGCTGAGGCTCCAATTTAAGTCGACTACTGCCCCACAGGCATGTGGAGATGCAAAGCCACCGCACCCTTCTAAGGACTACAGCAATGACCGAAGGCAATGTCAGGATCTGTGCTCATCAAGTTCCTCGTCGGGCACTGACGTGCCACTTCTTGCTTTCGAACAGTGCAGACTTAGGATCATCACCACTAGGCAGCGCCAGGAAGATGATGGACTGACTAATAAACTTTCACCAATAAATGATTTAACTGAATAATGTTTCCCCAGTGCTCTGGCACTCCACTGAATCATTCTCCCCCACTCTTTTTCAACCTCCTAATAACCACAAGGCCCCAACTTGGGTCACCATACAGTGTGTTCTCAAAGAGCTGCACTACATTCTTGTTTCAGTTTTATTTACAGCGACAAATTTTTAAGATTGTCTACATACAATTTATGAAAATGCATTTCCACGTGACATTAATGAATTTCCTACAAGTGGAAAACTGCATATGAGAACAATTATGTTAACATTAGAGTATATTTTCATCTGCTACAAACCATAGCTCCATCAGGTCTCAAACAGGAAATACTTGGACTTAAACATGGTGAATAACACACTGCCCGCTCCTGTGTCAAGACTTAAGTGGTCGCCTGTTATGTTTTATGATCAGCTACGAAGTTATATATAGTCTCTTTCCATAAATAACTTATGGCCAGATAGGTAGCCATACCAAGAAACCAGGGCTTACAACACCGTAAGTAAGTTTGTGCGACCATCCTGGAATAGACTTGCTTTCTTAAATATGACCATTAAGTTGCTGAATTACTGATACTCTTTTCTATGGCATGATCATGAACAGGACACTATAACTGATAATTAGCAATGAATCTAGTTTGGTAAATGGAAGTATCAAGCATGCATTTGGTCTTATGCCTGTTGTGACTGCTGCCTACAAGACAAGTATATCCACTAATCTTCAGCATCCCCTCACCCCTAAATTTTCATCTTCAATAATTTTTCAGCTTCCTCTACTTTCTTGTAAATTTCTTGACCAATGTTTACATTATTGTTTTTGTTTGTACTCAAAGCTGCAGCAGTATTCTGATGACCTTGTTAATGGAGATATATGAGTTTCCACCAGTTTTTTCTCTCTTGAAGTAGACACACAACATGCAAGCCCTTTCTCCTTACTGACCTCGTATGGCAATACCATGACCAAGAGGAGAAAATCAGAAAGTTTCTACTACTAACAATTTACCAAATTGCTTTTGACACTGCTCAACAGCACATACCATACAACGAATAGCATATTATATTCCGCAATCATAAGAAATGAAAACAAATAAAACCAGAACATGGAATCTATGCTCTCACAGAACAGTAAAATGTCTGAACCTGAAAAACACTACGTGTGGGAAGTGGTGTTACGGTAGTGTGGGTGAAGGTTTGGCAACCACCAGCGATTGCTGTGGACATCTCTTGGGAGACTGGCTGAATACGTGATGTACCTCGCACAAGTCACACCCCACTACTTCCTACGTGTCTGTCATTCCTCAAGAAATTTTAAACAGAATACAGTGTCTTGAGCAGTGCTCCACCTCACTCACTGTTTGGTCCTGGAACTGAACTCAATTTCGAGTGGCTATAACAGTCCAGAATATGCAACAGTAACTCCACCTCTCCATTGCAAATGGTAAGTCTGGTACAGTGTCAGTTAATGCAGTTCAGAAGGCAGTGTTTACCTCAACAGCAACTTGCCTCAATTGTACCCTTACATAACTGTATTATATGGCTGGCTACATGAACATCTGTGCCTATAGGTAGAAGCTTCAAGGGCTGAGTTTCTTTGCAGAAAATTTTACAAAACTTCTCCTCCTTACATTTGTGCCCCTCTCACTCACTTTTCAGGACTCTGCTGCATCTCAATTAGTAAAAACAGAACACTTACAGCATTGCTCTGTTGTCCACCTCTCTGACTGTTAAAAACCCATTTTCTCTGGAATAGTCAGATGTATCTAGCAGAAATTTATGTCACATACTGAGGTCTATAGTACCTTGGCTTTTCAAAAAAACTGAAGCTTCTACGTCAACATAATCAAAAGATACCACCATTTACGTCACATATTTTTGATACTCGCAAACTCACTCATCAAAGAATGTAGGGTACTTCTTGTTTGCCTAGAATCATGGAATTTGAGAAAAGGGAAGGTTTCACTGCACAACCAAAGGAGAAAAATCTGGAAACTGTATTTCTGTAACCTCCTCCCCCACACACAGAGATATATATATATATATATAAAAATATGTCTGCTTGTGTCTGTATGTGTGGATGGATATGTGCGTGTGTGCGAGTGTATACCTGTCCTTTTTTCCCCCCTAAGGTAAGTCTTTTCGCTCCCGGGATTGGAATGACTCCTTACCCTCTCCTTTAAAACCCACTTCCTTTCGTCTTCCCCTCTCCTTCCCTCTTTCCTGATGAGGCAACAGTTTGTTGCGAAAGCTTGAATTTTGTGTGTATGTTTGTGTGTCTATCGACCTGCCAGCGCTTTTGTTCGGTAAGTCACCTCATCTTTGTTTTTTATATATATATATATATATATATATATATATATATATATATATATATATATATATATGACTGACTGCTCATCCATCTGTTAAGACCCCATTTTTCTCAGGATCAGGCAGATGAACAAAGTTGAAATTTATGTCACATACTATGGTCTATGATGTCCACCACAAATCCCGTATCATTAATAAAAAAATAAAATAAAATAAAATAAAAAAATATATATATAAAAAAAAGTACTGCTCTTCTCTGAACGTTCTTGATGTACTTCATTAATCCCATCTGGTAAGGATACCAGACAGCAGCAATACTCCGAAAGAGGATGAACAAGCATGGTGTAGGCAGTGTCTTTAGTAGAGCTGTAACATTTTCTACGTGTTGTGCCAATAAAACACAGTCTTTGGATTGTCTTCCCCACAACATTTTCTGTGTGTTCTTCCCGATTTAATTTGTTCATAATTGTAATTCCTAGGTATTTTGTTGAATTTACGGCCTTTATAGTCGACTGATTTATCATGTAAGTGAACTATAACAGATTCCTTTTAGCACTCATGCGGATGGCATTACAACTTTTCGTTATTTAAGGTCCATTGCCAACTTTCACACCACATAGATATTTTTTCTAAATTATTTTGCAATTTGTTTTGATCTTCTGATGTCTTTACTAGGCGATAAATGACAGCATCATCTACAAACAATCTAAGATGGCTGCTCAGATTCTCTCCTAAATCTTCTATATAGATAAGTAACAGCAGAGGGTCTCTATCACTACCTTGTTTCTGTTTTACTCTATGACTTTCCATCAATTACTATGAACTGTGACCCCTCTGACAAGAAATCACGCATCTAGTAACATAACTGAGACTATATTCCACAAGCATGCAATTTCACTACAAGCTGCCTGTGACGTTTTGTGTCAAAAGCCTTCTGGAAATCTAGAAATACGGAACCAGTTTGAAATACCTTGTCAATAGCACTCAGCACTTCGTATGTGTAAAGAGCTAGTTGTGTTTCACAAGTACGATGTTTTCTAAATCCGTGCTGACTGTGTGTCAATAGGCCGTACTATTCCAGATAATTCACAATATTTCAAGAGAATGTGTGTTCCAAAATCCTGCTGCATATCAATGTTAATGATATAGGCCTGTAATTTAGTGGATTACTTCTACTACCTTTCTCGAATATTGGTGTGACCTGTGCAACTTTCCAGTCTTTGGGTATGGATCTTTCTTAGAGCAAATCGTTGCATATGATTGTGAAGTATGGATCTATTGCATCAGCATACTCTGAAAGGAAGTTAACTGACATACAGTATGGACCAGAAGGTTTGCTTTTATTAAGCGATTTAAGAATTACTCTGAGGATATCTACTTCCAAGTTATTCATGTTGGCAACTGTTCTTGATTTGAATTCTGGAATATTTACTTTGTCTTCTTTGGTGAATGAATTTTCTGAGGCTGTGTTTAGTAAGTCTGCTTTGGCAGCACTGTCATCGATAGTACTTCCATTGCTATCACGCAGAGAAAGCATTGATTTTGTCTTGCCGCTAGCATACTTTACATACAACCAGAATCTCTTTGAATTTTCTGCCAGTTTTCGAGACAAAGTTTTGCTGTGGAAACTATGATAAGCATTTAGTGTGAAGCCCACACTAAATTTTAAGCTCCTGTAAAAGATCGCCGATCTTGGAGATTTTATGTTCATTTAAATTTGGCTTGCAGTATGAACTAACTGCTCTAAACAATTTTTAGAGAAGGCATTTAGCACAATTCTGGATGATGTTTTATGTGCACCTCCAGATTTAAACCTGTATTTTCGACACCATATTGAGGGTAAAGTCACCACCAACTATAATTGTATGAGTCTAGTAAGTGTTTGACATTAAACTTATGTTATCTTTGAACCTTTCATCAATCGTATCATCTGAGCTGGGAGGTCAGCAAAAGGATTTATTATTTTATTCCGGCTGCCAAGGATGACCTCTGCCCTTACTAATTCACTGGAACTATCCACTTAAATTTCGCTACAAGATAAACTACTACTATCAGCAACAAACACGCCACTGCCAACTGTGTTTAGATTATCCTTTCGGAACACCGTTAGGTTCTTTGCAAAAATTTTGGCTGAACTTATTTCCGGCTTTAACCAGCTTGCAGTGCCTATAACGATTTGAGCATCAGTGCTTTCTATTAGCGCTTGGAGCTCTGGTACTTTCCCAACACAGCTATGACAATTTACATCTGTTATACTGATGGTTCTGTATCTATGTTCTTCCTACGTTCGACCCACATCGTTTGAGACTGAAGCCCTTTCTACATTCGCCCGAGACCTCTAACCTAAAAAAAACCACCCAGTCCATGCTGCACAACCCCTGTTACCCATGTAGCCACCTCCTGTGAGTAGTGGACTCCTGGCCTATTCAGTGGAAACCGAAACCCAACCACCCTCTGGCGTAAGTTGAGAAGGCAAGAAATGATTTTATTGCTCATACGACACATATCAGAATTTATCCATCATCAGATATCCTGGAGCGATTACTGCATTTAGCCTGCGAATTTATGTTTCACATACAACTTGAAAAGCCATATCTTTGTGCAGTAATCTGTCTTGGCTATCTGATGATGGATAAATTCTGAAATGTGTCATATAAGCAATAAAGTCATTCGTCACCTGAGTTGTGACTTTTACTGTTGCAGCCAAGTCAGCCTGAATACAGAACTGCTAATTATAATAATGGTCACCTGCCTCCTGCATGATTTTATGTCACATTTATATTACTGAAATTAAAACATTCTCGAAAATCTTGGAATATTTGGGACTGATATCTTGCCAGTATCAATGTTGATAACAGCCAGAAACAGAATGAATAAGCTATCTGTATACATAAATAAGTTTGTATGGAATCCTCAGTGTGAGAGTCCTGCTTGCACCTAGCCAAACGTTGACAGCATCCCTCAAATTATGTACATACTACAATTGTCATAATTAACTGTATATTTGTGGTGCTTATAAAAATATACGTTTGGAAAATTGCATCACTTTTTTAATACTTCATGGCACATTAAAATTTGGTGCCAGACTGGGACTCACCCCAGAACCTTTGAATTTCATGGGGAAAATTATTGGTTGGTTAAAATAGCCAGAGACAACTCACTACCTACCCTCACAGCTTAACTTCCACCAGTACCTCTCTCTTACTTCTCGATTATCTTACCATTTCTCACTTTTACAATAGTTACAACTAAAAAAATGTTGAAATATTGGAAATTTTGTATTTATTGCATATACACTCTACCAGTGAGGAGAGAGCTATATACGAGGGTGGTTTTATAAGTCTGGTAGATTTCAATGAAAGAATAAAACATTTCTGTTGTACCTTCACAGCAGGTACGTGTGATTAGTCCAAGGATTGTATAAAGAATTTCAATAATGTACAGTTCATTGTTGACAGCCGTCTGAATTGGTCAGCATGTCCACCGCGATTGAAAATGGAGAAAACAGTTTCGTGCTGTTACCAAACATTTTCATTTGAAGGGTCGGACAGTAGCACAAATAAAAAAAGAACTGGATGAAGTTCACAAGGTCTCTGCACCCTCACTGAAGACCACTTACTTCTGGATTAATGAATTTAAATGTGCTTGGACAAGCACAATCCAGTTACACAACAAAGGAAACATAGAGGGGGGGGGGGGGGGGTGATATTGTTATGCAAGAATGCCGATTAAAAGTTCATGATATTGCTGGGACTGTAGGCATCTCCACTGAGTGAGTGCATAATACCTTGCATGGAGAATTGGCTATGAAGAAGCTGTGTGCAAAGAGGGTGCTGGGACTGCTCACAGTCGACCAAAAACACATTCGGCACAACATTTCAACACAATGTCTGGTGATGGTTAACCGAAATCCACGGACCTTTTGTGTCGATCTGTGACTGTTGATGAAACCTGGATCTGTCATTAAATACCAGAGTCTAAATGCCAGTCACAACAATGGACAAAGGCTGGTGAAAGACCAACGAAGAAGGCAAAGAACATTTTGTCAACTGGTGTGGTGATGGCCACTGTGTTTTTGGGATTCCCAGTGGTAAAAAAGACCAAGGTTGGCATGCAAAAAAGTGCTTTTTCACCAGGATAACACACTATCCCACACATCAGTGATAAAGAAGGCAAAAGTACATGAACTGGGCTTTGAATTGGTTCCTCATCCACCCTATTCACCAGACTTTGCCCCAAGTGACTTCTTCCTGCTTGTTAACTCGGTTTTGGCTTGTTGGTCAGAAATTTCCACAAAATGAGGAACTGATAGTTGCAATCAATGGGTATTTTGCAGAGTTCAACAGAACCTATTTTTCTGATGGGATAAGGAAGCTGGAGGCTCACTGGACCAACTTATATCCTTCAAAGAGAATACATCAAGAAGTCAGACAATTGTTTAAAAAAACAAATATTTTCTTTTTTGCTTTTTTTTTAGCGGAGTTATCTAACCACCCTTGTACATACAATGTAACACTTTCATCTACACCATTACAGAAAAAGATTTTTTTCCAGTAACTAAATTTGGTGTTTTGCCCTGCAAACCCGTTTTTTAGTGTGAGAATTCAGAGCTGTAAGAGAGACAGTTACATTGGTGGAAATGTGTGAAAAATAATATTGTTCATTATTTCTTATGAGTAATTTCCAGTTTATATTGGCAGCTAATATTTTGCACGCAGAATTCTTACAAAGTTGACCAAAACAGCAACAACAAACCAGGTGCTTAATGGAATCTATTCCATAAAGTGGCTATGGCGTTTTACAAGTGAATACTGAAAATGAGAAACCCTAGGAACTGTAGCAGGCATTGGGTGATGCAGGTTGACATCACTGATTGCAGCCAGACACAGAATAGTGTGACTGGAGACTATAGAAGATTATCGACACAATACACACCATTCTTTGTTCCTTAACTCCACAGCAATTACTAAAAGGTGTTTGTAAAAGACTACACATCCAACTCCTTATATAAGTGTATACTTTGAAAGCGATCACGCTGTAAGGAGTACACTTTTTCAACTTTTAAGCCCCTTTTACATGACTGACTTTCTTGTCCGAAGTGAGTACTCGACACAAGTCATTTTCGTTTACACGCCAGTGCCAAAAATGTATTTTGAGAGCTGTCTGCTGTGCAGTTTTTAGCATTTGACTGGTGAAAGGGAGGTTATGAGGGACTATGCTTTTCATGGAAAAACAGAAATATAGTAACAAAATGTAGGAACAAGCAGTGGTAGTAGCGTTTATTAATGACTAAAGCAGAATCCATTGTGGAAGTTCTTGTCAAAGGATGTGCGGCAAATTCTTCAGATTCCTGAGAACTGAAAGAATAGGAAAAATGCATCCACACATTTAATTTCAGAACATACACATTTATTTGCTCGACAAAATACAGGGTTATTACAAATGATTGAAGCGATTTCACAGCTCTACAATAACTTTATTATTTGAGATATTTTCACAACGCTTTGCACACACATACAAAAACTCAAAAAGTTTTTTTAGGCATTCACAAATGTTCGATATGTGCCCCTTTAGTGATTCGGCAGACATCAAGCCGATAATCAAGTTCCCCCCACACTCGGCGCAGCATGTCCCTATCAATGAGTTCGAAAGCATCGTTGATGCGAGCTCGCAGTTCTGGCACGTTTCTTGGTAGAGGAGGTTTAAACACTGAATCTTTCACATAACCCCACAGAAAGAAATCGCATGGGGTTAAGTCGGGAGAGTGTGGAGGCCATGACATGAATTGCTGATCATGATCTCCACCACGACCGATCCATTGGTTTTCCAATCTCCTGTTTAAGAAATGCCGAACATCATGATGGAAGTGCGGTGGAGCACCATCCTGTTGAAAGATGAAGTCGGCGCTGTCGGTCTCCAGTTGTGGCATGAGCCAATTTTCCAGCATGTCCAGATACACGTGTCCTGTAACGATTTTTTCGCAGAAGAAAAAGGGGCCGTAAACATTAAACCGTGAGATTGCACAAAACACGTTAACTTTTGGTGAATTGCGAATTTGCTGCACGAATGTGTGAGGATTCTCTACCGCCCAGATTCGCACATTGTGTCTGTTCATTTCACCATTAAGAAAAAATGTTGCTTCATCACTGAAAACAAGTTTCCCACTGAACGCATCCTCTTCCATGAGCTGTTGCAACCGCGCCGAAAATTCAAAGCGTTTGACTTTGTCAGGGCTTGTAGCAATTGTAAAAGGTAAGGCTTCTGCTTTAGCCTTTTCCGTAAGATTTTCCAAACCGTCGGCTGTGGTACGTTTAGCTCCCTGCTTGCTTTATTCGTCGACTTCCGCGGGCTACGCGTGAAAGTTGCCCGCACGCGTTCAACCGTTTCTTCGCTCACTGCAGGCCGACCCGTTGATTTCCATTGCCGAATGGAGTTAGCAGTTGGTGGATTTTTGTTGAACTTCGTCCTGAAGTGTCGTTGCACTGTTATGACTGACTGATGTGAGCGCATTTCAAGCACGACATACGCTTTCTCGGCTCCTGTCGCCATTTTGTCTCACTGCACTCTCGAGTGCTCTGGCGGCAGAAACCTGAAGTGTGGCTTCAGCCGAACAAAACTTTATGAGTTTTTCTACGTATCTATAGTGTGTCGTGACCATATGTCAATGAATGGAGCTACAGTGAATTTATGAAATCGCTTCAATCATTTGTAATAGTCCTGTATATACTTGTGAATGCATCAAAAATGCAGTAAATAGCACTTTTTTGCTTTATCCTTTGTATCTTATGTTCTTGCTAAGTGCCAAATAACACTGAAAGTTATTTTTCTCATCAAGTACTTCTGACTTTTTCACTGTTGAAATAATTTTCTTTAAAACAAGTTTGCAAATTTATGCTCTTATTTATGCAATGTTCGGGCTTTTCCTATGTGAAACGTAAAATAATTGTTTTAAGATATTCCATCTTTCTTTTAAGAGAACACTAATAGTGAGAAATGCTAAGACCCTGTGCCACAAAAACAAAGCAAAAAACACAATAAACAAAATCAAAAAATCCTTTTCTACAATAGGAGTGAGCTCCACCAGAACAAATTTAACTTTCAGAGTTAGAAGACATAGCTATAGTCCCTTGTTTCTGCGCATGTGCAGTGTGCAGCACACTTGGTAATTTAGAACTCCACATTTGGCACAATCTATAAATCACTGGCACTGTAGAGACACTTACGTAGGGACGAAAAAAGAATGCATTTCGAGTAATTGATTTTGACCAGAAAGTCACTCATGTAAAATGGGCTTTACACACTTTACTATTGCATGATCACTCAAAATGATTTTTGTGTCAAAATGCAGCAATGGCTGGAACAAGATGAATGCAATGACAAGCCACTATTCAATAACAACACAAAACTCCGCCTTAGAGGAAAAAAAAAAAGTCATACCAATAATGCGAGAATCTTCAATTCAGACCACCGACTTGTCAAGAGGCTTACCAAATGAGAAGTGTACGGATGCTCCTTCGATTTTCATGAGCGTACCGTCACTGGTGATGTGTACTTTAATTCAGTAACACGTTAGATTTTGCCTTAATTGATGATCTTTCCAGTTTTATGCTTCAGTAGGACAGCACAATGCCACATTTCCATAATGGTATTGTCGCTGCTTCCCTCCATGTGGCACCAGAGAAAGGTGAGGCGACAGCAGTGCACTCAATGACAGCACCGGCATCACGACTGTCATGTACGTATTGGTTTTGAGTAAAAAGTAATAGGAATTTGTAAGGCTTTGTTCATCTGACTTGAAAAAATCATTTTGATGGCAAACATGTCATTGATGTATGTTTGCATTTTTAAATGCTTCGAATATTTAGTTTATTATGACAATGAAAATGTTATGCGTGTATTCAAGTACCCAGCAAATTTTTACTTTCGAAAGATGGTTCAAAGAATTTGCATTAAATTTTCCTTGAAAATGGAATAAAGTGCATCACTGCATTTGAAATGTTTACTGGGGCTTTTGGCAAATCTACTATGAGTAATTGCCAGCAGAGGTATTCGACCATTATTATTAATACAGTTTACTGTATTTTAGAAAAGCTGAGCAGTCGCAAACAAACAGGTACCAAATTGTTTTTTGGTGCATTTATTCCAAATGAAACGTTCTGGGCTGAGCCCATCAGATATCATGATGTAAACAATGTTCCAACTAGTTAGTTACACATTTTTTTAAAACACCAAATGTTAACGAGAAAGCACAAAATCGAACTAAGTGTCAGAACCATTTCATAACAAAAATAAGTTTTACAGTTTGTACGCTTTAGTATTCCTAATGAGGTTGGATGATTGTGGTAGATTTACAACTCCAGGTAAACCCACAAGCAATAATCACATGGACAAAGATTTGGGGACCTGGGTGGCCAAGCATAACAGAAGTGGCAGTTCAGCATATGATACCCAACGAACAATGTGTGCAAGTGCTCTTTCACACATGAAGCAGGATGTGGTGGAGAGTCATCCTACATAAAAGTTGTACCTCATAGCAGGTGTTTATCAGCTAGGCTAGGGGTGATGCAATTCTGTAACGTATTGGTGTACCTCACAACCACCACACTGACAGTTTGGTTGTTTGGTTTAAAAGGAGGGAAGGGACCAAACTTCTTGGTCATTGGTCCCTCTGACAGTTTGAGAAGCAGCACACCACACTGACAGTTTGACAAACAGCACCCCCACATTTCCTCGAAGAAAAAGGGCCTGATCACGATTGATGTGGTAAATTCATTCTGCACGGTGACTTTTGACATGCAAGTGGGTTTCCACAACAGTTCTGGGATTGTCAGTAGTCCGTATTCTGCAGTTGTGGAAAGCTCTCTGTGACACAAAATCAGTGCTGCTGCATTTTGTACGGATAGCACTGGAGGGCACGCCTTAGTGCTCTCCAAACGGTAGTGCCTGGAATGCCAGTGCGACATGCTACTTCACGAGCACTGACTTCACCCTGTGGAGATGAATCCGCTTAAGTCTCCATTTCTTCCTGAACTGTCCGAGCAGCAGTAGCACTTGTCTGGTCGCACACTATTGGAACAATCATCTAGACAATGCGTGGCTTTGAATTATGTTATCATTTTCTTCACAGAGACACTTGTCATAGGACCCTTACTCACTCAAATCCTATGGTGATATGATCATAAAGCTGCATTAGCAGATTCTACACTCTGATAGTAAAGCTTCACTAACAGCGCCTTTTCTCGTAAAGTCAACATGCCACAGTTGCTGGCGCATCTGACTCGTCTCTGACTACACTCACTGTATACTCGATTCTCATGTGGCGTAACCAACGTGTTGCTGTCCAGTGCAATCTCTCGGGCCATTTCTGCACTCATTTTTGATTACAATGAAACTCCATGCCATTTCAGGCATTTGTTTTACCTCTCTGGCCACAATATTTAGTTTTTTTTTTTTTAAATAGAAAAATGCATCTAATATTACCAGTAAACAAATTTTCTAAGTGTACTGCTGGCCATTAAAATTGCAGCATCAGGAAGGACAGCAAATGATGAAAGTGTAGCTATTTTGAATATAGGAAGAATATGTTGTTAAATTTTTAGGTAATTTGGTGTTATACTAGGTGCAAAATTTGCTACACTGTGAAGCTTTACTATCAGAGTGTAGAATCTGCTAATGCAACTTTACGATCGTATCACCACAGGATTCGAGTGAGTAAGGATCCTATGACAAGTGTGTCTGTGAAGAAAATGATAACATAATTCAAAGCCAGGCATTCTCTAGATGATCGTTCCAACAGTGTGCGACCAGACGAGTGCTACTGCTGCTCAGACAGCCACCTCTGGTACCAACAGCGGCACCTCCGTATTTAGTTAAACTGAGCTCCGATGTCAGGTATGGGCATGTCACTACATGCTGCTTCAGCTTTCTGCCAAAGTTCATCAATCATAGCAGCTGGCGAGTGGTAGAGCACAAGTTTCTTGGTAACTTGTGACCAGATGCTTCTACTGGGTTGGAGTTCTGGAGAAAATGCTGACTGTGGCAACTGCCATACACCCTCTGTACTGAGGTGGGTCAGAACGGCACTCGCGACATGTAGTCTCGTGTTATCGTGTCAGCAGATAATATCATGGAGTTCAAATGTAGGGCACAACAACTGGCCTTAACTTATTAGAAGTGTAATACCTGCTGTCCAAATTACTGCCCATGTGAGCAAGAGGTGATTGTGTTATGTAACCAAAGACAACCCGTATCATTACATTGGTCGTTGAGCTTGTATGACTGACAGTGAATGCAATCTGGCAACTTCTATTCTCCTCAGAGCCTCAATATATGACATTTGATCAGAAAGTAATGGGTAATAGCTAAGAATCTTTATTATTTGTCAACATCAGCTTCCGTATTTACTCGAATCTAAGCCGTACCTGAAAAATGAGACTTAAAATCAAGGAAAAAAAATTTTCCCGAATCTAAGCCGCACCTGAAATTTGAGACTCTAAATTCAAGGGGAGAGAAAAGTTCTACACCACACCTCCAAATCGAAACAAAGTTGGTCCATTGTAACATGAGGCACAATTGAGGTCAAATGGGTGAAGATACAGCTACAGTAGTTTGGTTCGAGTCGGGAAGTGTAACAGTTATCGTAAGCTTTACCAAGTAGTCATTGCTATGTGTCAGGAGCTCCGTCCATATTTATACGGGTACCCTTCCTTTTTCATGTCCTTCGTCTGGTTTGAATCGACTGCTTATTTTGCATTGATCTGATAAGTGCCGTTCTCTTTGTTATAGGTGTATAAGTGTTTACGTCACTCTAAGCTGAAAATGCATTGTTGTACTGTGTCATGCACTGTTTGTCACATTCTGCTAATGAGTGTTTACGACCCGTCGCCGCTCGCGGAATGACTTGCTTTTGTGTGTGCTACCACTTCTTAAAAAAAAGAAGAGAGGAATTGTCTCATAAGCGAAACAATGGCAAGAGACTGCTGTTTGTTATTACTTAGACCGCTGCTTTCTTTGATAATGATCAACAAGAACCAAATAATAGACTGCATATGATAGAAGATGTTCTGAACAAGAGTTTAGCGAAAAAACTTTTCCGTTTGAAAATTTTTGCAGACTCCTCTTTAGTACATTACATTCTGCACAGAAATATGAGCCATCTTAGATTTAAAAATCTAGTCAGTGGCCGTGCTCCATTTCTGACTGTATCACTATTCAGCATAAGAATAGTACGAATATAAACATGACACGATATGTATATTCTTGCTGTTGTCTCTCTAGTTTCGTAGTTTATTAGGCAGACAGGATTTAAATTAGATAGTAGCAAACACAAATGAATACATGGCATAATGTTTACATTCTTCTACCTTTTCATTTTATTTATTTACTGACACAGAGGTTTTGGCGCCAGTATTTATCTTTGTGCTTGCAAAGCATGTCTGTGTAGCGCTACATATATTCGATGGCAGAAGTTAGGTGTGGCGGGACCTACCAACATTTTTCAGAACTTCCACTTACTTTGATTCTAAGCCGCAGGCGGTTTTTTGGATTACAAAAACCAGAAAAAAAGTGCGGCTTAGATTCGAGTAAATATGGTAGTCCCCTTCAGAGCAATCACCCTCATATATAGTACACTTGTGCCCGCACTTTCTCCAGTCTTGGAAGCACTTCTGGAACTTACTTTTTGTTATGGTGTTGAGCTTCTTCAGCAATTTTGTTTTACTCTTGTCAGTTGTAGCAAAATGATGTCCTTTCAGGATTCTCTTCAGCCTAGGGAATAAAAAGAAGGCACACCAGGCCATGTCCAGTGAATACAGTGGCTGAGGCAACAAAATGGTTTTGTTCATTTAAAAAAAAAAGCATGGAGGTGTGAGCAGGAGCTAATCATGATGCAATTTCCACAAGTAGTTTTACCACAATTCTGGTTGTTCTTTTGATTTCTTCACGCAAACTGTGCATAACTTGCAGGTAGTATTACTAACTGACTGTATGACCATAAAGCATGAACTCGTGATGAACTATTCCATTGTAACTACAGAAAACCCTGGGAAGAACCTTCACAGGTCATCGAACTTATGAGATTTTTTATTTATTTATTTTTGTCTTGGCTCTTCAGACAATTTCCACTGGGATGATTGGGCCTTGGTTTCATCACTTCTTTAGAAGTCTTGGATCATTCTTGGTTTCATTCGGCAATTCGTAAGTAGTGCCTTCATACCATCATTTTTCATCAAAATGCAACAGTTTCAGAACAAACTTCGCTGTAACACATTTCATGTCCAAAAGAATCGAAACGATAGCTTGGCACGAGCCAAAGGATATGCAGATACCGTCGGCTACATCTCTGAACATGATTTAGCAATTTTCCAAAGCCACTGTCTTTACTTCTTCACATTATCATCAGTAATTGATATGCTGGGGCGTCCAGGGTAGTCGCCGTCTTCGACATCATCTTGAATCTCATTGGAACATTTATACCACCCATAAACTTTTGTCTTACTCATACTTCTTTGTGCCCTACAGTGGTTAGCGAATACCACACGTGTGTGTGTGTGTGTGTGTGTGTGTGTGTGTGTGTGTGTGTGTGTGTGTGTGTGTGTGTCAAACTGTACAGTCCCCTTGCCTACGTACTACTCTGATTAATAAATCAATACAAGTTTTTCTGTTATTTTGAGTTTAATATGTTGCAAGATACAGCCTCGTGTCCATGTATTATAGTGATTCTTCTTTTATTGTACTTAAGTGCAGGCAGACAGCCACCTTTCCCTTTACTATTTTATACATGCAGGCACAATGCATGTATTTTTGTTGTTATTTTGACTGTTTTAATGGGCAGTAAACATTTTAGCTTATGGATAGCAGCGGTAATAAACCACAGGAGGGGAAAATGTCTGAAGATATTATGTCTGACGAATGGTCCAGAAGTGTAACTGCAAATCTAAACAAATCCTTTAGTGGTCTTTGACAAGTAGTGTCTATCCAAGACAAAATATTTTTTCTACAATTTTGTAATGTACTTTTTGTACTTTGTACTACTGCGATGTGCGTTTTAATATGCCGATGTGCAGGCACATGACATGTACTTTTAATTGTTATTGGTCACAATTTTAATATTTGGTAAACATATTGGCATTTGCACAGCTGCAATGCTGTAAGATGAATGAGTACCAACCAGCTGGGCATCATTGTCTTTGCTAAAAATCAATTGTTATGCTAATTGTTAGTTTTGCATCATACAAAGCGCTATCTGTTGGTATTTTGTGGAATTTTTGTTTCAATTAAACCGCATGTAATATTAAGCATTTGTCAATTTTTACCCCTTTACTTACATTACTCCATGAAGTACTGAATTTTCAATGTTAACAGACTTTTGGGTCACCCTGTACATCTTCCCATCTTGAAGATACGTTTCTCAAGTCATTCCTCGTTACATTTGTCAATTTACTTATCAATAATACAACTGAACTTTTGAACAATGGTATTTGAAATACCCTGTGTAGGTCTCCACAAGTTCCTATTGAGCCCATGTATGCACTGTCGCTCTCTAATGCTTACCAGTTACTTAGCATACCAGCTTAGCTGTATCTTGTCACGTATCATTTGCATACTTCTTTCATGGCACAGTAACTTTCACAAACAGTGGCCGAGTATGGATGGACTTTCATCCATAACCTGATATGGTTCTGCTACATTTTTGAACAGAGAATTTAAGACACAGATCAATCCTACCATCAGAGCTCCGATCTACTGGACGGTTAAAGTAGTTCTCAAAATTTTAATATTCTGTGAACTACAATAACATCAAAATATTTGCATCTCCATAACAGCTCTACAAATAGAATCACATTGCATACATACATACACTGAGATTACAAAAGTCAAAGAATAGTGATATGCACATATACAGTAGGTAGTATCATGTACAGAAGGTATAAAAGGGCACTAGATTGGCAGAGATTTCATTCGTACTCAGCAATTCATGAAAAGGTACCCGACGTGATTAGGGCAGCGTGATGGAAATTAATAGATTCTGAACATGGAATGAGAGCTGGAACTAGACACAAGAGACAATCCATTTCAGCAATAGTTGTTGTTGTTGTTGTTGTTGTTGTGGTCTTCAGTCCAGAGACTGGTCTGATGCAGCTCTCCATGCTACTCTATCCTGTGCAAGCTTCTAAATTGCCTCAGAATATGTCCTACCAACTGACCCCTTCTTCTAGTCAAGTTTTGCCACAAATTTCTCTTCTCCCCAATTATATTCAATACCTCCTCATTAGTTATGTGATCTATCCACCTAATCTTCAGCATTCTTCAGTAGCACCACATTTCAAAAGCTACTATTTTCTTCTTGTCTAAACTATTTATCATCCA
The DNA here is from genome assembly GCF_021461395.2 of Schistocerca americana. Taxonomy (NCBI): domain Eukaryota; kingdom Metazoa; phylum Arthropoda; class Insecta; order Orthoptera; family Acrididae; genus Schistocerca; species Schistocerca americana. Next base: position 80,221,485 of record NC_060127.1, read on the forward strand.
CATTTAAATTCCACACATGGCGACACTCCATACAAATACTTTCAGAATTGACTTCCTGGCAGCAGTTATTTTGCTCCCCAAATAGCAAAACTCATTTACTACCTTAGGCATCTCATTTCCTAACCCAATTCCCTCAGCACCATCCAATTTAATTCGACTACATTCCATTATCCTCATTTTGCTTTTTTTTATATTCTTCTTATATCCTCCTTTCAAGACACTGTCCATTCCATTCAGCTGCTCTTTCAGGTCCTTTGTTGTCTCTGACAGAATTACAATGTCATCGGCGAACCTCAACGTTTTTGTTGCGGAATTCAGAACAAATTCCATGATCCATTAGGTTGTTTTAGAATCAGCCTTACACTAACACAATTGGTTTATTTTTATATTTACCTAGACATGTTTTGACACCAATGTGTCGTCTTCTGTGGGTCAAATTTTTATTTCTTAAAATTACTTTGCTAACTGAACTGTATTATTATACATTGATTTTAGTGCTTGTTTTCGTCGTCGTCTTTTTTTCTGTTTTTTGTTTTTTGGACAGCATGTCATCTGCAAAATTTTCCATCCTGTTTCCTGTCCCTGGTTGGTGTCTCAATCAGCTGCTATTTAGTGCATTGCTTTCACTCAGTTTTTCACAAATTTCCACTCACTAGTTCACCTCACATGCACTTTCATAAAATGTGGTGAAATGTGATCTGAGCAGACACTTCTGACAACACACTCAATGTGACAAGAGTGTGCTGAGAATACCAAATTTCAGGCATTACGTAATACACAGACAACAAACTGGCATACAGCCTTCACTTAACAACCAAAAGCAGTGGTGTTTGTGTAGAGTTGCCAGTGCTAACAGACAGGCAACACAGTGTGAGAAAACCACTGACATCAATGTGGAAAGTATGGCAAACATATTCATCAGGACAGTGTGGCCAAATTCATCATTAATGGACTATGGTAGCAGATGCTTCTGCTAGCAGCACAACACCACCAGCAGTGCCTCTCCTGGGCTCGTGACCATATCAGTTTGTACAAACAGAAAACCGTGGCCTGGTCAGGTGAGTACAAATTTCAGTCGGTATGAGTTAATGGATGGTTTGAGCGTGGTGCAGACTCCACAAAGCCATGGACCCACTTTGTCAACCATGCACTGGGCAAGCCAGTAGAGGCTCCATAACGATGTGGCCTGTGTTTATACAGAATGGATTGGGTCCTCTGATTCACTGAACTGATCACAGACTGGAAATGGTCATGTTCAACTACTTGGAGACAATTTGCAGCCATTCATGGACTTCACGTTCCCAAGCAAAGCACCATGTCACAGAGTCACAATTGTTCGCGATTGGTTTGGGGAACATTCTACACAATTCGAGCGAATGATCTGGCCACCCAGATCACCTGAGATGAATCCCATCAAACACTTATGCAACATAATAGGAAAATACAGATGATCACAAATTAATAAAATCCCAAGTACACTCATGCAATGGACTTTGAAAAAAATATCCTGAATCCTGGATGTCATTTTTTAGTTTCTGTGTAGCTATGAAGCCTAACCATGTATTTCACAATGAGTTCCTCTGAGCAAAAATCTTGCAGGAGCTGGCTGGAGCACAATGGAGTATATATCTCCTACCACTTGTCTTCCAACTGACGAACTGTCATCACTTTCAATCTCTAATGTAGTAACATCACATTCTACTTCACTTTCTGAGTCACTAAATTCAGTGTGAAACTCGGGATCACTACAGTCATTCTTTTTTGAAAGTACTGCCTAAACAACAATACAGGTGAGAGACTGAGAGCATGTTTTTTGTAGAGTATCCAAAGATGCACACAGTAAGGATGATATCTAGTGGCAACCACTTCAACCAAAACATGACAGCCAGGCTACAAATGTAGGGTCAGATGCCCTCTAGGAGCCGAACACTTAACTATCCATGCTGAAACAGATATAAGGGGCATTTTTTTTAAGGTCTGTTCCTAAGTTGCCCGAGTATACTCTGGATTTTCAGTTTCTGTCACACCAATAAAAACAAGATAACTCAGCAGTTTATGTTAAGGGGTAATTCCTTTTACAAACTGATCTTTGGTTTCCTTCACTGCTTGCTCTATGTGCAATTTGAACAACATGGGGGATAGGTTGCAACTCTGTCTCATTCCCTTCTCAAGAGCTGCTGCTTCCCTTTCATGTCATTCAACTTTTGCATCTACACTACCTCATCACAAGTACGATTTTGAAGTGAAAATGAGAAGGAAAAACAATAGCTAAACCGAGACCAGGCAGATCTGACATACCAAAGGACAGGGACCATCAAACATTGTGTGACCGAATGTAATAAAATCACAAGCAATCAGAGGAAGGTATGATCCAGGAGTTCCAAAGTGGAAAACAGCAGCATAGTTAGTTCAATGACTGTGTGTAGGGAGTTGAAAGGAGTGAGGTACACTGGTCAAGTGGTTCGTCATAAGCCACACATTTTTGCAGCTGATGCTAAGAGATGCCTGAGGTGTTGTAAAGAGTGATACCACTGGAACGCCACTAGACAGTGGATTACTTGAAACGAGTGATTAGCAATGCTATACCCTGTAGCACATGATGGAAGGGTTTGCTTTGGCGAATGCCCGGAGAACGTTATCTGCCATCATGTGCAGTGCCAGCAGTGAAGTATGGAGGAGGTTGTGTTACGATATGGGGGTGCTTTTTTGTGGTTAGAGTGTGGTCTCCTTATTCCACTTAAGAAAACCCTACACCTACAAATTTTACAGCACCGCATACAATAGAGAAACAATCTGGAGGTTATAACAGTTTGTATCAACACGATAATGCGTTCTGTCATAAATCGGCATCTGTGAAGTGAGATTTGTGGACTATACTTTGAACAGCTCCAAACTCCATCTTAACAGGTCTCGAAAGACCCAATGGTACTGACTTACCACCATGTCATCCTCAGTGTATAGTCATCACTGGATGTGTATATAGATGGATGTAAGATCAACACACTGCTCACATGGCTGTTGTCAGTTTTCATGACCGGAGCTGGTACTATTCAGTCAAGAAGCTCCTTAATTCGCCTCTGAGTGCATCCCACTTGCCAACAGTGCTCCACATACTGGACGGTCACCCATCAACGTTCTAGCCAAGCCTGGTAGTGCTTAACTTCAGAACCTGGTGGGAATATCTGTTACTGCTGCTGCAAGGCCATTGGGGTTTGTGGACAATAATATTTCTGAAATGAACTGAACACCTTTGGGATATGTTAAGACCTCAACTGCACTCCAGACCCAAGTACCTAATTATCACTACCTTCTCTTGAGGAAGAATGGGCTGCCATTCCTACAATACATTTAGACATCTCACTGAAATTGTCCTCAGCAGAGTTCAAACTGTCATAAAGGTGATACACCGCATATTAGTGTCCACTAATTGGTGTCCAGATACTTTTGATCAGACAGTGTACAATCTAGTTTCTGTACACATTAAAGATAACATTTCACTTATTGTACTCTTATTTTATCCTTGAGAAAACAAGCTAGTCCACTCAAAATTGCCAAAAGCTTTTCCAAAGGCTACAAATACTATAAATGCAGCTGCTGCAAGATTCTGCACGATAAGTCCTAGTATTAGAAACTCCTCTTATCTCACCGCCAAAGAAGGTACAGCACTGGCAACAGTGCACATACTGCTATAAGCAAAGAATTAACTAATTGACACACATCATACTGGTGATCCTACTCTTCTTTAATAATGTAAAAGGCCGATATCCTAATTAGAATGTCAGTATACAACTCATGGTGAAACTGGCTGAAATGTATGCTGTCAAATACTCCCACGACACATAAATCACATCTGGATTAGCCATGGAAGTCGATTAATTTACCCTATCATTTGCATCCCGAAGTGAGAAGAACTGCAGAGAGCCAAGGGACATCAGACCACTTGTTTTACTGAATTCATGAAGACAGAATGCTGAATACACTGTAAATGAAAAGGACAGATGCTGTGCATATGTAATGTCTGCCATGCTTTGTCAGTCCAAAATGTTTCAGGATTGGATTCATGAAAACTAGAAGTACATTAAGATGGCATTTTAATGCTTCAGGTGTGCTATGTACTCTTCCTGCGACAGTAAAATGCACAGAACATTGAAACAGTGATATGAAACTGTCAAAAAACTTCTTGGGATGTTGTTCAGTTCACATGTCACATTGGCCAGCGTGTCAGTTATGTCTCAAAGCAGTGACCCTTCATGAGAATTTCTGCATTTTTTTGTCTTATGGTATGACCATACTGATGGTAAGTCTTGTCATCCATTATGTCTTTTCCCAGGAAAGAACTGTCTGCATTTTGCATTTCACTCAAGTCATGGCAGGTGTCCACGCGTTGTCTTTTTTGTTTGGAAGTCAAGGTTTGCAGGACAAACTTTGCATTCACTTTTCTCTTTTTCAAAATATTCTGGAGAACGTCTTAAAACACTTAATTTAGAGATGTTACCCCAGTACGATTTGTGACAACAACATTGACAAATTACAGTTACATGTCCATTACTTAACACTGTTTGCTTACAACTGGCTGGTTGCTCAAATGCGCATCCATTGTTTGCAGCTGTCATTTGAAGCTGCCACAACACTTACTGTGCAGATGCAGCTTGCATAACACTGCTGATGTCATTTACACAATATGAATAAAATCAGTCTCTGAACTTTTTGGACGGATGGAGTATTCTTGTGCGTGGAGTGCCGATAGGTGTGGAATTTCTTTATGTGCTTGCAGAAGCACTATGCTCTACCAATTGAACAGATCTACTACACTCAGATTCCATTCGTTTGCACATCTACACAACATATGACTGCTCAGCACTATACAAGTCACAAGCAGTTTAGCGAAAACATGAATAAACACACTGTAAGGTACGAAATTGTCTACTGTGCTATCTACAGGCTGCAACAGCATTTCCACTGCCAAACCCCAACACAAATACCAAATCGGCATTGTCAGCTTTAGCAAATACGTGCAGCATCCTTGAACAATAGAATACAGTAGAATTGGCCAGCAACTGGAGTACCAACATGAGGAACAATACTTATCTCTGTAGCCAGCTGTATCCATATAACCTGCCGGACATATGTTACATGGAATGTTTTATTCAAATTAGTCTGTACTACCATCTCCTAAAACATTTACACTCTGTATATATTGAAACCACACAGATCATTACTGAAGCAACAAACACACGACTACTACATTTTACCAGATCAGCAACCTAGCGGCAGATGAGTGCAGAATGTTGCAGAAATAGAGTGGAACATTGTCTTCTTAGCTGTAGATATGCGAAAAGACCAACTATCTTTATATTTACACACTGTGTAAACTATTGTATAGAACATGCCAGAGTATGTCTTGTACCATTGCCACTTATTCTTTTTTTCTGCTCCTCCCATAAAAGAACGGAGAGAAATGATTGCTTGTGCACCACTGCATGGGCCCTAAACTCTCTGTCATAAAAGTGCTTGCGAGATAGGAACATTGGAGGCAGTGGCCCAAATGTGACATTTCAACTTTGTCAATAGCGTTTCATGAAAAAGATCACTATCTTCATCAAACACATTTATTTTGTTACAGAATTAAGTAATAAATTATAGGAAGTGTTCAACTGAATAGGTACGAAACATTGTAACAACCAAATTGGCTGAAATTTGTATATGCCGCTTGGGGATAATGTAGTGAGACATCTATGGACACGAATGTAGTGTCTGGCGTAGTCACGTAAACGTGCTCTTGACGCAGGAGAGAAACAAGCAGTCGTGTGTTCCATCCATTTGGCAGAGCCATGCAGTCAGGACATCATGGCGTTCACATTGCAAAATTCAACTATCAAGGAGCAGCGGAAGGGGTTAAACTGGCCTATATTCGTCACCGGATGGTGGCCGTATACAAGGGAGACTGTGTTCCTGCCAAGGTCAGTTAGAAAGTGGAGTGCCCATTTTAGTAAAGGCCGGGAGTGTCCATGTGGTGACCTGAGGCCAGGCCAGGCTAACTACCAATCACGGCAGAGCTCATAGACAGGGCAAACGACCTGAAGCGATCAGCGTGTCACAATGCAAATGTTGACAATGATGGTGTGGGCCAGTGCTGGAACGGTGTGGACAATTTTACACAACAGGTTGGGTCACTGGAAGGCGCGCGGAGTGGGTTGCAAAGATGCTCAGAAAACTGCAAAAGCAATTGAATATGGGGCGGCACCTGTTCCGGTATCATTAATACCTCGTTCTCCTGGAACGGATTGTCGCTGGCGACGAGAACTGGTACTGTCACTTTGGGCCAGAGACAAAGCGGGACAGCATGCAATGGATGTGTGTACTGTTACCTGCCCTAAAAAATTTGAATCTGTGCCCCTCAGCAGGCAATATAATGCTCACCATCTTTTTCAGCATCTGACTTCCGATATTCATTGGATTCCTAGAGCACGGAAAAACTGTTAATAGTGATGTGCATTGTGAGACACACTGTAGCCTATGCAAATCCATCAACAGCAAACAGCTGGACAGCTCACAGATGGAGTGATTCTGTTCCACGATAATGCACAGCCACACATCTCTGAGGTCTCACAAAGCATAATGGTCAAGTTCAAGTGAAACCAGCTTCAGCATCTGCCCTACAGCCTGGACATGTCACCCTGCAACTTCCACATGTTTAATCCACTAAAAATACATATCAATGGGAAGGACATAGTGACAACCGGCTTTTGCCACGGCCACAGGCGTTCTGGGAACAGAATCCTCCTTTGGGTCTAAACAGTGGTATAGTTGTGCTCAGGCCTCTGGTGACTACTTTTGAATAAAGACTTCAATTATATCCACAGTGTAATTTGGACCTCTTCTTTTGAACAGCCTCATAAAATAATTAAGAGACCCTGCCTCCAGATTTTCTAATTGTCTCCAAGATGAGGATGAAACAGAAATTACATTATCGTTCACTCTGTAACAAAGTGATTCTTGGCAAGGTTCACTTTAATGCAACCCCTTTCAAACTGTCACTGGTGGTCACCACAGTGGCAGTGGCCCTCAGAGAGACTCCTTCCTCGGTTTGAAGAACTGCAGGAACACAAAAATGCCCTCCTGAGAAGTGGTTGGCAGTTAGGACTAGCCAGGTAATGGCAACCTAACAGATCTGCAGAGTTCTCTCAGAACTTTGCTTTTAAGAGGGACACAACTTTTTGTAAGAACAGTTGTTTAGCGCAGCTACAGGAAACAGGGCCTACCCTGACAGTCTACTGTTTTCTTGTTGGGAAGAAATTTTTAACCAGGACCCGATAGGCCTCGCTTCTGTCAGTGTACCGAACAAGTCGACATGTAGTGTCCGTCACAAAGGACCTCATCATAGGTGCTGTGATGGAAAGTCTGATTCTGAGGCCTCATGCAGTTTATTGGAGAAGTCAAGCCTTTGAAAATCAACTGTAACAATCACAATACATGAGAGTTGAATGGACTACACCAATCACACGATCTGAAGACAACTGCATGTTGCCGTCCGCATAACATGGCAAAATGCTACAACTTACTGGCTAGGTAACACATCATTGTGCTCCACTCTTGCTCCTCAATGCTAGTATATCTCCCTCCCTAGTTCATCACAACCCTACCCTGGCTTACTTGTAACATTTTTTGCTTGGTCACACGGAAAATCTGACATTCAAAAGCAGTACGCTCTTTCCTATCAATTTCAGTGCGACATATTAGTTTTCCTAATTGTTTGTAAATCTTAAATGCAGAATACATTTCAGTTAGTAAGTCAAATTTGGGCTCCTCTCGCTGTTGTTGTTATTATAGTACAGCCCTTCCTATTTGCTTACATCCCCATAATAAGCTCCAATTAATCGGTCCTCAAACCGACTAGTTGTTTTGACACCTGTAAGTAGAATCAAGTCAGACATTACTGGGGCCACGTTACATTGTCTTCCATGGGTTTCACCTGTCGGGGGATGTGGAAGATTTAAAGGACATGACTAAGTTGAGCAGCCTACAATTAATATTGTATTTGAATATTACACACGTTTCTCCTACTCATCTGCATTAAATTACATTTCTCTACTGTTTGGCCAGATAGAAATTCTGCCAGAATCATAATGAATCCCTCTACAATAACCCAACGAAAGCACTTTCTGATGCACCGTGTCATCATCAGCCAACAGTCTCAGATTGCTGCCCACCCTAACCGTCAAATCATGTACGTACATTGGGAACCAGAATGGTTCTATTCCACTTTCCTTAGGTACTTCTGACAATACCTTTGTCTCTGATTAACACTTCCCACCCAAGACAGGGTATTACTTAAAGCGTGTTCAAGCCAGTTGCATATTTGAGAACCGAATCTGTATACTTGGACCAATGTTAACAGTTTACACTATGGTACAGTATCGGGAAACTTAAGAATGTGAAATCTGTCTTTATAAGCAATGATATGACTGTTACCTTTACTGTAAAAAACAGCCTACACCTGACAATACTACACTTCTTGTCTTCAGAAGCGCACTCTAAGATATCTGTTTACTTTTGTCCTTTCATCAACAAACAGTGAAAACTGTGAACAAGAGAAGCAATCAGCCTGCTCAAATTAACCTATTATTATTATTATTATTATTCTTTGAAGTAAAGAACCTACCCAACTTTCCCCTACACTTCCTCTGTCAAAGTCTGGATTGCCAGTCATTCCATTCCAGTTTGAACTTGATACACCTCCTTATAAACTATTAGCACCTCTTAAATAGCTCGTATTTAATTTGATTCACTGCACTGCGTATATTTGGAGTCTTTACTGTATCCCAAAATAAGACTCCATATGACTTTTCCATTCACTATCACTCCCATCTCTACTGCACAGACTTTCTTTTCTCCTGATATTCTGCGATCATACAAAAAACTTATGTCCCAAAAACTCAAAATAAAATACCGTATCCATCTATTCGTCATTAGACCTACAAATGAATTAAGTGTATCATTCCATATTTTGTGTGACAATGCTCCAAAGTCCTGTTTTTAATAATGAACGTAAATAAAGATTTCACCTACCCACATTAAAATATTAACTCTTTCGCTGCTCCAGATGTGCTCTCTGCATTCTGTGCTAAAGCGTCTATTGTTTCAGCTGTACTGCTTGAAAAATGCTAGTGTCTGCACCGAAAGATGATGTTCCAGCCAATATGAAATGCTGATCATCTCGTCTTCCGAAAACTATTACGTGAAAAAATTTGATTTTTACACATCTTACGGTCTAGCATCTTTACTCGATAAAGAATTGAATTTCTTTACTGTGCTGCATCAAATTAAGTGAAACAGCATGAAATTTATGTAAACTTTGCATATGGATGATTTTATCTCATACATTACAGTGAATGAAATGTAGATACGATATTGAAATTTCATTTAAAATTGAGAGTAGAATGATACATCATTTCATTCTCGAGTTACTGCGTTTCACATTCAAAGGACAATCACATACAGCTCGTCCATTCACATTCTTGTGTATCATGAATCGTCGTCATAACAATTGTTAACAACTCATGTGAGAGGTCAGTGGCTCAGGACACACACATACGTCCATAGTACTGTATGAAAACCCAAGCGGCATGTGTGTTCATGCCCACAGCACATGGGGAACGGCTTAGCGGGATGTGTACACACATTCATAGCAGTGAAAGAGTTAATGATAATTAACACACTACAGCTAAGGGTATATATATTTAGTCCAGAAACCAAAGTTTACTTCACAGAACACCCAGAACTGAGCTTTATCAAATAGAGTAATATTGTAAACTCAAACTTTTCAGTTCCATGCCCCTCACAAAAGAATAAACCCACCACCTATACTACACAGTACAGATAATAATTTATTGATAATCTGACCTTGGTAGTCCTGATTCTGCTTCTGTCCTTTGTCCTGGGAAATAAGAAAATAAACCTCAGTCAACTGTGAAAAATTTAAGAGAATAAAATGAAACAAAAAACAGTAAGACACATACTATGCTGGCTTACAATTAATTTGACAGTGAAATTTTTATTCAAGCAAAATTTCCATAGATACAACTACTTTTAAAGGAACTGCTGCTAGCAACATCTAATTCTGAGAATGGTGTATTACATTACAATATAGTTTCTATGGAGGTAACCTTATCAAGACCCTGAAACAGAAAACAGTACAAAACAACGTAATTTAATCCAAGTGACATAAATATGTTAACCCAATAGCACAATGAAAATTTCTTGAAGTACAAAATGATCGAATTAATATAATTAATAATGGAAGGAGTAACAGTATAGTCACACATTCAGTGACTGACAGGCTCATAAATTGCCAAAAAGCTTCTGGACAATGTTTATCTTTAGAATGCAGCACCAGCACAGTGTTGGTTTGGGTGTGTGCTTTGCCTGTCAGTTAATTCTGAAGGAGGACACTGTCTGAAACTAGCAACAATTTCTATATTGCTTACATGGCTGTTGAGTTTTCAACATGGATGCTATATAGACGAGTGATTAATATTTCCATTCTTTGTTTAAGTCGGGCCATCGCAGTACTGTAACAAATTAACATCAGCTAAGCAACGACTGTCATACTATTTGCAATGTTTGCTGTAAGTTGCAATTTTTCTTAAACAAGAATGTAGTTCATGTAGTTAAGTGTAAAATGTCCCAATGTGCGTGTTCTTGTTTCACGTTTGTGCAGATGAAGTGTAAATACGTCAGCTCCAGACATTAACAAGGTGCACCTGCAAATAAACACCTCCACTCACACAGCAGATGGTTTGTCCTTTGGTCGTTATGGTTGGGTGGTGCGTTGGACGTCGAGGAGCAAAGAGGGTGCGAGCAAGAATGTAAGTGATCATAAACAAGCAAAGAATCATTGTAAGAACTGTCATTCTCTTGACTGCTAATGTGAAAGCAGCACACATTTAAGGTGCAATCTGTCATGAGTTACAAAATAAGATAGATCTGTTCACCCATTATTGTAACTGAAGCAGTACAAGGAAAACATTGTGCATAAACTCCCTTAAATAAATTTTTCTCTTTCATGTTTTCTATTATGCGCATACTGCATATGCCCTGACTACTTAAAGTTTCCAAATTCTTACCCATGTTGTATTTCACTACACTTTATTATTCACACTTACAATTTACAGCCTACTGGTAACAATAGTGTAACTAGTTCACAACTAAACATTTTACTCAACGTAATATTCATAATTTATGATACCTGTAAACTGAGTGCACTCCAAAATTCGACTCCGCCAAAAATGGTTTGTTTTTCAATCAACATACCTCATCATTCTCCAGTTTTCAAGGAACATTTGACTTTCCCAGAAACTGTGTGTTTCAAAAGTTACACTTATTCAAAATTATCATCCTCCAGAATATTCAAACCAAAATGTGTACTCGGGCTAAAACTGTGCTGTTATAGTTTTATGGCCCTGACCTGTTTCCAGAAATTAATAACTTTCCCAGAATAACAAGTAACTTTGTGATAAAACTCTATTATGAAATTTAATTTTCCAGAAAATTCTTGGTAGGCTTAGGAAAACTGATGTACCTTAAAACTTCCCCCTCATAAAATGGCATCCACCATTTATAACAATTTAAGGGGATGCAGCTTATTGGTAAACATTTACTTCACTGCCTATTGTATCTTTGTATATTTTACTTCTAGCTCTTTTATGCTGCCATCTAAAATGCAGCTGTCTTATACGTTATCATTTTGTTGTTTTTGAACTACGCACTTCATTATACTGGCTTTGCACACAAAATCACAGCGTCTCATCATCAGTAATTATTTATTATTATTATTATTAGAATTAAAAAACAGTCTAGGTTGCAATTTGTTCTTTTATTAACAACATGTTTCGCCTTTATGGGACCATCTCCAGATTATTTTAAAATTTTTCTTTTACAACTCATTAAAAACAATAAAATGGCTCTGTGCTAGACTGAAGCACGTGAAAAACCAGACCGATCTGCCTCAACCTTTCCGCATGCTTCAGTCTCGCACACAGCTGTTTTATTGCTTTTAAAATGTTGCAAAAGAAAGGTTTAAGATAATCTGAAAGTGTCACACAAAGAGGAAATGTGTTGTTAATAAAGGAACAAGTTGCAACCAAGACCGTTTTTTAATTCAAATTTTTGACATACAGCCTAATGAGCAGAAGAAATTTCAACTATTATTAATCATGTCTGGTGTATTCATATGGTCACCAATCCAAGTACTAACTGGGCCTAACATTGCTTATCTTTGATGAATATTAGAAATCTGTGTTACTGCATTGATAAAGCTGTGTGTCGACATAGCATACAACGTTTATTATTTAAGACCAAGGAACAGCTAACTACTGCAAATCCAAAGAGTAAACATATATATCACTGAACATAAATACTTTGAACACTGTGTGCTGTCACTACATTCACCACTTCAATACCCGATCACCACGTCACTTCCCTGCTAGTGTCAACGATATTTGACATTTGAGCAACATGGCATTCCACTCACTTGATCATTTGCTTTATGGGGCCCAGTGTAGTATTTTGTGAACTGCCATTCATTGCATGTTGTGGTGGAGTCACGTCTGCAGCAGTATCCATGAGTTTGTCATTCGCTGATTGGTGTGAATGGTTCATGACGGGCTGCTTGCTGGTTGGTGGGTGCTCAGTTTTCCCAAGTAGGTGGAGCATCTGCATTGCCTGTGGCAATGGATGAGCTGCAAAATGTGGATTTCAGGCAAACCACAGAGACCGTGCAGCAAACATTCATAATGCTGACCTTTAACATCTTTTCATCCCTGTTGAGGATTTTGTAAAGTCCGTCATACGAGTGGTTTGTGTACTGTGTCGTGCCAAATAAGGACTTCGTCACATATTGCTGCTGTTGTTGTGATCTTCAGTCTGAAGACTGGTTTGATGCATCTCCCCATGCTACTATATTCCATGAGAGTCTCTTCATCTCTGAGTAACTATGGCAACCCAGATCCTTCTGAATCTGCTGACTGTATTCATTTCTTGGTCTCCCTTTACAATTTTTATCCCCACATTTACCTCCAATACTAAACTGGCGATCCCTTGACGTCTCAGAATGTGTCCCATTAGCCAATCCCTTCTTTCAGTTGTGCCACAAATTTCTTGTCTCCCCAATTCTGTTCAGTATCTGCATATTAGTTACATGATCTAGACATTAATCTTCAGCATTCTTCTGCTAACACCACATTTCATAAGCATCAATTCTCTTCTTGTCTAAACTGTTTATGCTCCATGTTTCACTTCCACAAATGGCTACACTTCACACAAAGACCTTCAGAAAAGACTTCCTAACACTTGACTCTGTATCTGATGTTAACACATTTCTCTTCTTCAAAAATGCTTTTCTTGCCATTGCCAGTCTACATTTTATATCCTCTCTATTTCGGCCATCATCGGTTATTTTCCTATCCAAACAGCGAAACTCGTATACTATGAGTACTTTAAGTGCCACATTTCCGAAACTACTTCCCTTAGCATCACTTGGTTTATCTGACTACGTTCCATTAATGTCCCTGAAAACAAGATGACGACGACTTATTTGGCCCATGATGCTACAGGGCGGACATGCAAGATTTGCGCCCATAACTTGGAGATGACATTTGATGCATGAATATAGTCAATTAGGTGTATTCTCCAGGAATTCACTTGGTCGTCGTATTGTTTGCCCATATAAGAGATCAGCTGCTGTAGCCTTGACATCTTCTTTAAAGGGTGCATGGAGGCTCACAAGCACATGGGTAATGCTTCCATCCAATGAGGTGACTCGCAACAGTTTAATGCTGCTTTTAATTGCTGGTGCAGTCATTCCATTAAGCCTGTTAGCTGCAGCATGGTAAGCTGCAGTGCAGCTTACCAGCTTCACACCCAACAGAATGGTGTTTTAAACAAAGAACAACTCAAACTGGTGGCCGTTACCTGTGGTGACAGGAAGAGGTATGCTCAAACAGGTAACATATCCTTGAAAGAATATGGCTGCCACTTTTTCAGCAGTTATATTATTCACAGGGAAGGCTTCTGGCCAACATGGATTAGGGTCCATGGCTGTGAGACAGTAAGTGAAACCTTCATATGGTGGTAATGATCCCACTAGGTCTAAATGGAGGTGCTCGAATTGTTGAATGGAGGTATAAATGTGCCTATTGGTGTGGAGGTATAAATGTGCCTAGTGGTGCTTTGACATGTCAGATTGTTTTATTCCTCTGCCAAGCAATGTACTTTCACACAAACAGTTTGCAATCCTTATCCACACCTGATCACATGAAAGCGTGCTTCACAAGATTCACCATGCGTAGACCCTTGGACACGCGAAGTTATGCAGTGACACCATAGCTTCATGTTGAAGCTGCAAGTAAGCAAACAGTCACATCTTTGCGATTGAAACATCACAATACATCTGTATGTTAACCGATGTTACTGCAGGCACAGGCTGGTTGTTTGCTTCAGTACTGTGTGTAGCTCTGGATCAATCTTTTGTGACCTCACTGTGGATTCGTAATTGATTGCTGTCGTGAGCGTTTTGAAGCGAGTGTGTTCATTGGAATTTTCAACTAACCTTGAATGTGGACAACATACATCATAAATTGGCTGAGATTAAGTAGGTGGCATAGCTGTTGTGGCAATAATCTGTCTGTCTTGTGATGAAAAGCAAATGACAGCTGTTTGAGGTCGATGATCAAAGTAAACTGCTGCCCTTTGAGCATATGGCGCATAAAACATGCAATCGTATGTACAGCCTGGTTGTGCTGGTGATAGCTTTTGGTTGAAAACTGCATGAGGCTGCCAACACAGCTCTATTCGTCGCTGTAGCATGGTGTCTATCGCTGTTGCTGCATAAAAGTGAGGGGGGCCCCGAGGGGCCAGATGTGCTAACATCATAGTTTCAGTGACGACGGTTCTCACTTCCACTAAAGCTGCTTCTGTCTTCATGGTCCACACAATTTAATTCTTCGGTTGTGGATCACCTATAAACAAGTCATTTAACGGAGTCATCAATTGTGCGGGATTACATACGAAATGGTTGTAGAAATTTATAATGCCAAGAAACAGTAGCAGTTCCCAGACCGTGTCTGGCCATGGATATTCGAGTATGGCTCCCACACCCTCTTGTGACATCCAGATTCCTTTGTCACCAACAGTGTATCTGGGGAATTGCACTTCTTTCATTTCAAACTCTCACTTCAAAAGGTTAATAATAAGTCCCTGCGAACAAAGTTGGTTGAAGATTTGGCAGAAATGCTCCACACGTTCCGATTCTGAAACAGACATCACCAAAATATCGACAGTATACCTCCATGAAACGTTGGAACGTTTGTGGTGGTGCATAGTCCGAAGGGCACTCCCATAAACCCAAAGAAACCGAACAGAGTAGTAATGGCAATTTTGTCTATATCTTCGGGCATGACAAGTATCTGATGATATGCACACACAAAAGATGTATTTGCCATATACGTTGTGTGCAAAGTCCTCAATGTGTGGAATTGGATACCCATTTGGATTGTGCTCACATTGAGTTGTTGGTAGCCACTGCACAGACATTAACCATTGTTCTTCTTTGGTACAACCTGTAACAGCTCGCCCCAGATACTGCTTTAGGGTCGACAAATTCCTTATGCAACCATGGACAAAAACTCTTTTTTTACTACCGTAAGCTTTTCAGGTAGTAATTGATGAGGCCATGAATGGATTGAAGGTCCTGGGGTAGGGAGTATATAGTACAATGTGGTATGTTGTGGTTCGTACAGTAATACCAGTGACACAGCACAGTCTTCCATAGTTGGTTAAACTGGTAGGAGTGTTGGGGTTGGTAAAACACCATAAAATGACAAGAAATTGGCCTCCAGACAAGGGTGGCTCACATCTGCCACTCCAACTTATGCCTTAGATCTAGAAAGAGAAACACATCTCACAAAACCATACATTACATCAAAGAATTGTCGGTGGAGAAAAGGTGGTGGTCACTGCAGCTGCGGCATGGCAGAAAAGCAGTTGGACACACTGACACCTCTGCTCCCGCATCTAACAAAAACTGCTGTTTCATGTATCGCTTTATGACGAATAAAGCGAAAGCTGCCATTCAATAAGCTAGACGCTGTTGTCACTGACTCACTGTAGCAGTCCCCATATCACATAGCGTGTTTCATTTCCATGCTTCCAAACCAAACTTCTGGTACCAACAGGGCACAATGTTTGCAAATTGGTGACTTGGGGCATAACTTATCGATTTGCACTGATATAGATATGAGGGGCACTACACAGGTGCTATCCACCTGTGGGCATACAATTGCAGCATTTGTGATAGGATATATCTCTGAAATGCAGTTTGAGTGAGTGCATCTAAAATCACTGGCGCACACCGTTAATATTTCCTGCGCTTCAGGTGGTAGTTGTGACAGCCAGATGTTCCGTAATATATATCATCACTGACAGCATTGCTCACAAGAATCCACAGGCAATGAAGCAACTACCAGGGTGTGCACTCTCCCATGTCGTCGGTACGCCTTTTCACCTCAAGCTGCATCAGGTGGGTGATCAGAGCACCCTTAATCGCCACACATCGATCGAAGCTCGGCAGCACAACCATAATGTCTTGCACCTCCATAGCTATGCCCTTGTTTAGTGCTGCGACAAGGTAGCTGTACCTAGCCTCATCCCCTGTCACCTGCACCAACACAAACTGGCTAACTGCGAGAACCATAATACAGGGATTTGCTGCCAGAATGGTACGGGTTTAATCCAGACTCTGCTGATTATTGCACCTATAGGTGGCTCGATCGTAGGTGGTGTGTCCTCATAGAGATATGACAACAAGATCCGTAAGAAACATGCAATGCACTGCAGCTGGTTGTTTCACATAAATCAGGCGGTTGAAATGTCGCAGCAAGGTTGCTTCCGAACAGGCTACGTATTCCAAACATGTCGAGTTCACCATTAACGTTGGGTATTCATGCTACGCTAAGATAGTAGTATTGATAAAGTGATGTACCCACACAGTTTATAACAGTTATTATTTCAAACCAAGGAACAACCAACTACTACAGACCCCAAGACTAAACATGTATCACTGAACTTATCTACAGACAGTGGAAACTCACTACCACCCTGGACTGGTACAACTGAATCACATCCTTCGCAGGTACAACTGAATCACATCCTTCGCCAGGGCTTTGATTACCTGTCATCATGCCATGAAATGAGGGATATCCTACTCGAGATACTTGCCACCCCTCCTAAAGTGGTGCCCACCCAACCTCCACGACATCCTAGTCCACCCCTATGCCACTCCTAATCCCAACCCCTTGCCATAAGGATTACATCACTGTGGAAGATCCAGGTGCAAAACCTGCCCAATCTACCCATCCAGAATTTCCAATTCCAATCCTGTCACAATTTTATCCTACCCCATCAGGGGCCAGGACACCTGTGAAAGCAGCCATATGTTATTTACCAAGTCTGCTGCAATCACTACACAGTTTTTTATATTGGTATTACTACCATCCATATGCCCACCAGGATGAACGGCCACTGCAAAACTGTCACCAAGAGCAAAGTAGACCATCTCGATCCTCATTTCTCCTCTTCGTCCAGTTGTCACTTTTTTTGTTTTCAGGTTCTACAATTTTTCCAAGAATTTTCCTTTCTTTCTTTCCCAGTTCTTGCCATTCACTTCTTTTATTCAGTGTTGGATGTTCAGATCCATAAAGTACTTCCTAATTAATTACTGCTGTGTAGGATTTAATTTTTGCCTGGAAAAATCCGATCTTTTATTATATCAGACTTTGGCAAGTTTGTACGCTAAATCCATTTTCTCCATTTTTCTTTACTTGTGGTGTTACCTAACCCATTTGATTGTATCTATTCTCCCAAATACTTAAACTTATCAACTCTTGTGATGCTTCAGTGTTGTATTTGAATATATTTTTCTCTATTTTTCTGTGTTTCAGTGCAATGTATGCCATTTTCACAGACAATATTAGTAATGTGGTTTCAGCTGCAACAGCGGGAAGTGTTTCTATCATTATCTTTACATCTGTTTTAGTCATTAGAAATTATTCAGGATGGCTACTCAAAATTGGGAAGAAATTTCCCTGTGATTTTATGTATGGGGTGCAAGATGATGTCATAAGATGTTTCAGATTAGCAGTGAGAGGGAAAGGGGTGATCTCACAATAACGACTTTTTTTTCCTCTAGACTGAAGTATATCCATGAGCAGTAGTTTGACCACAGTTTTTTTAACATTGAAAATTTATGTGGAATAATATTAACATAATTAACACACTTTGAAATATTAAGTATTTTAAAATTTGTGATTTTAATTAAAACTCAATAAAACCAAATTCCAATGTTAGATTAAAAACACAGAATTCCCTGAGATTTTATGAAATTCCTGACATTTCCTGAGTTTTCCCTGATTTTTCCAGGTAAAATATAATTCCCAGAGAATTTCAGGTTTTCCAGAAGGATTGCCACCCTGTTATTGCACTATCGTCGAAATGAGACATTTCACCTCAAATCTTGCTGCTCTTGTCCTAGACTAATTCCCTTGATGTGTTTCTCTTGTCGTTCTTTATCCCACCTTCTTATGACCATGTCTAAGACCACACTGAAGAGAACCGGTAAGAGCCCATCGCTCTGCCAAACACCTGTTTTAATTCTGAAGGGTTCAGAAACATCTCCCAGGAATTTAACTTTTGAATTTGTGTCTGTGATTGTGTGTTTGACTAGCTGTCTGGTGGTTCTGTTGATAATTACATCTTCCAGTGTTAGGAATATTTACTGTCTTTCTGTCGGTCCATCCACAGAATCATATGCTTTTTTTGAAATCCATGAATGCAACAAATGTTGCAAGATTCCACATTTTTCTGATCCTGAGGATTATTTTGAAGTTAAAAATTTGCTCTTGGCAAAATCCATTTTTTCTGAACCCTGCTTGGAACTCACCAATTGTGCATTCTGACTTTTATCTTCCATCTTATTCAGTAGAGCTTTGGATATAATTTTTTTGGTCACTGGAAGTAGGTATACGCCTTGGTAATTGTTGGTGTCCATCCTGTCGCCCTCCTCACGTAGAGGATATATTACAGCTTGGTTCCAGTTGTCCGGCATTTTTTCTTTCTCCCAGCAATCTTCAACAATCTCATAAATGGTTTTAGCTGCCGACTTCCCTCCCCATTTCCACATCTCAGCTAACGTCTCATTTTCAGCTGGCACTCTGTTGTTTTTCAGCTGGCCTACGTATCATTCAATTTGATGCTGTGGCGGTGGTTCTGAAGGTAGGTTTCCATTTGATGCTGTTTGGAAATTAGTTGTTGTGTTGGTTCCTCACAATTTAGATGATTTTTGAAGTATTTTGCTAGTAACTCACATTTGTCTATATTATTGATAATCAGTTTGTCTGCTGAATCTTTGAAGTGTAGGCTCACTGGTTCGTTTTGCTGGATGCACTTTTGGTTGACTGAACAATCCCATCACCTACATCGCACACAGCTTTTCCCCAAGCCAATTCTCCGTGCAGGATATTATGCACTCACTCACTCAGTTGAGATGCCTACAGTCTCAGCAATTTTATGTTGTTGTTTTTTTTTTTTTTTTTCAGCAGCCTTGCATTACCATCTCACAGATTTTGTCATTGGCTTCCATTGTTGCGATCCCAATAAGACAACTGGAATGCACTTCATCTTCTGTGCTTGTTCAAGCACATTTAAATTCATTAATCCAAAAGTAAATGGTCTTCAATGACAGTGTAGAGTCTGCTTGAACTTCACCCAATTTTGTTTTCTGCAATACTCCAACCCTTCAAATTAAAATGTTATGCTACTTGAAACAAGCAAACTTCCGAGCTATGACGACGCAACAAAAATGTTCCTTTTTTCCATCAGTATGGCCACTAATATTCATAAAATTAACACAACTTTAAATATTATGTATTTTAAAGTTTTTTTTTATTTATAATACTCGATAAAATTCAATTTTAATGCTAGGTTAATAATGCAGAATTCCCCAAGATTCTATGAAATTCCTCAAATTTCCTAATTTTTCCAGGTAAAATGAAATTCCCAGAGAATTTGAGATTTTCAAGGTTTTTCAGAAGCATTGCCACCATCTTCATGGAAATTTACCATATTTACCAAGCCACCCTCATATCTTCTAAAAGAGTTGCAGGGTCAGTATCCTATCTAGTTTATCATCATCATCATCATCATCATCATCATCATCTGAATATATTAGGCTTTGACCTGTTATCACTACTTACCAGTCCAAGTTCTTCCACCTGCTTTTGGGGACCCTTATGTTTTTCATCCTGCTGGTTGGTATTCGTACAGTGCTTTTAGTAGTCTGTCATCCTCCATCCCACTGATGAGGTTTTCCCAAATTTCCTTTTGTATTCATCTATTGTTTTTTTCTTCTTCTTTTTTTTATTCAGAGGTATTAATCCTAGTTCTGCTGTTAGTTCTTTAATTATGTTTCTATCTTTTTTCGTATATTGTGCTACTCATCTAAATTTGTACTGTGTGCAGTTATTCGGGTTTGCTACTCATCTAGATTTGTACTGTGTGCAGTTATTCGGGTTTTGCTACCACACATACAAAAACATATACAAGCAATAAACAAATTACTCACAACAGTTGGTTTGATGGCAGGTCGGACAAACTGGAACTCCGCGAGTTGCCTCTCACGCTTTGTCTGGCCTTTAGACTTTGGTGGCGGGACGAAGTTGAATGTTCCAGATCCGGGTGGCACGGGCTGTGGCGGTACATACGGCTGAGCTGGTGCCGGAGCTGCCACAGGTGCAGGAGCGGCTATGGGAGTGACTGGCACAGCGGGGGCGACAGCTGGGTGGGGAGGCGCCACAGGTGCTGCAATCGGCTGCGACGGACCGACCGGGTAACTTCCCTGTATGAACAGCGTCTTGCTTAATAAATGAGGAAACAGAAAATAAAGTGTCTTTTACAAAATTAAAAGAACAGTAAGTATGTCCCTTTAATTGTGGCAAACCTTTTATTTCAATGTAACAGATCAACATAACCCCTTTGTTGGCACATTTTTTGTAGCGATTCTGTGAAGTTAATTTTTTTCGTATCTTACCAAATTTGTGATTGTTGTTTACTGATGATTTTACTTTTGTGATTAGCTCTGATAACTATGGTACAATGTATGTCTTCCACAGTTCTTTTGTGTGCTGTTAAACTATTGTGGTACGTGTGTTGCCATTATATATGGCGGGGAAGCGAAGAGGAAATCACCACATTGCATTTTGAGTTTTTATACTGTACTTACCACAAGGTGAAAACAATCAAAGAAACTTTGTTTATCACAGATTAAAGAAAAATCCAACATGGAATAATGACAATGTTACAAAAAGGATAGGTAACTACTCACCGTATAATAGAGACGTTAGCAACCTATCCTTTTCCTAACATTGCCACAATAAAGAAATGAATTTACACAAGACACAATAATACGTGCTTTAGAAACAAAGTAATTTGTTCTGACTCCACAACTGACAACAGCAGTCATCTCACAACAAACAGAAAATTATTGTCAGATCTACAAACAAAAAATGATTGTTGAAGCAATTTTTACACACCTGGTATACAGTCTCAGGCACATGCAGAGATCAAAAAGACATATTCCCACAAATGCTGTAAAGCAACTAAGTTGGTGGTAAATATTCTTCTGAAAGTCCAAAAAGAAATGTAAATTTTGTGATAAGTATACTGCTAGGTTTTGTGATAAGTATACTGCTAGGTTTTGTGGAAGAGCTACTTTGGTGGTAAGCATACTTCCCTATGACCTTTAAAACGACATTATTTGGTGATTTGTATACTTTTCATAACCCTAAAAGCTATATTTCATGACAAACAGAAACTACTGCCAGTGCAATGGACTACCACTGGATACCAGGGGAGTACAAAAGTGGTAGGCCATATTCCCTTAAATGGAGTAAAGAAAAACAGCTATAGGTAAGTGTACTACGTGTACTTTTACAGGATTAACAAAATAATTAATGGTATCAAAAGGAACACCCAACAGACAAAATTATAGCAAGCTACAGATATCTGCATTGCAGATTATTCCTGTATAGCTTGGCAAATTTTGAAAAAATACATAATGTAGCCTAAAGTACAATGTTCTATATTTTCATTTAGAATAAAAATTCTGAGATGTGAAGATGCAGATGATTAAAAGTTTTTGTATTTGGCCAGATTATTGGTGTTGGGTCTATCAATCTACATGCCCGTCTTCAGCAGTCCTACAGAAGATATACAATGGGACATACAAAACACAAGACTATATGCTACGAGACATGTACGCAATTTCTTTTTGTGTTGCCCGCACTTATGTATAATTTTTAATTGTGCCCTCAGCCAATTTCCGTAGGTTTTTGTGGAAATTTTACTTAAACGTTTAACTGTTTTTTAGCACATTATCATTGTGGTACAGATAAGACAGCATACTTTACAAGGTCAGCAATGTACTTTGATATCAAAGATGTCTGTGTTCTAGGTTCATGCATACTGTTTCCTTTGACTTGAGTCACATATGTAACTGTTTTATTTAAATACTTTTTTGTTCCACTTATTAATAGTAATAAGATATAATTAGTATAAAAACAAACTATATAAAATATAATTTGTATACATTCTGTTGAGTGTATTGTAGTCGATTATTTCATGTATGTAAAACACACTCGATTTTCTTGCCACATCAATTCAGGATAAAATCTTGAGCTTTTAACCGTAGCCTCCACTGTCATCATCAGGAGCAACTGACTGTTCACTGCTGCTGTGGTGGCCTCATATAGCCCTGGGAAGGCTTCTGATTGGTTGGTCATTACATACTGCTGTTGCAGATGGTGTCAATGTCTGCGTTGGCAGTGCCACCACTTCCATGGGAACATAAACACTGCAAGGAATGTCTCTGCTGCTTCTCTGCATCAAGCACTCATTCCATGCACCATCAAACTGTATTTTATGTTTGTTAGTGAGGCTGTGCTCCGCAATTGGCGATTTCTATAGTTCTCTATTCTTAATATGCCATTGGCGTTCTGCACAACAGTCGGAACTGATATGAACGGTCTGACCTATATATTTGCTTCCACATTCACAGGGGATATTATAAATTCCAGGGACCCTGAGGCTGAGGCTGTCCTTAACAGGGCACATTATCTCCGTAATTTTCTTAGGACGACAAAAAGTCGGCCTTATACCCTGTCTACACAGGACTCTTCCTACTTTACTGCATATAGCGCAACAATAATTGATGCGGCAAGAAAACCATGAATGTTTAACGTATTACTGCCATTGCGAAAGACTTCATTCTCAGATTATTTCATCTCTGCTCAATTTCTTTTAAGAGGAATTTGTAAAATTTTCAATAAAATTCTTGTTTCTTAAGTTTGTTTGTTCATTTAGAATACTGTATTTATCTGAGTATAAGATGACCCTGAATATAAGACAACCCCCCCTGCCCCTTTTTAAAGAGGCTCCCCATGAAAAAATTATTTTTAGCATATTCTGACTAATCAAAATTACAAACTTTTATCGATGCAAAGTATCTGCTTGAAAAGTTAACACACCATCTATCCTAAACTTGTGCCATTTATTGGTTGTTTACATTTTGATAATATAAGGATAAATAGAAAAAAAAAAAAAAAATTATTTACACAAATTTTATCTACACTGCCTTTCTTGTGCACTTAGCCTGTTGTCTGGGGTATCATTACTTTTAATCATCATCGTAGTCATCCCAACAGGACAGTTATGAAAGTAACGACTTTGCTGTCACAAATATTTGGCTGTTTCTTCTGAATATGCTGGGATTTCTGAGGTGGTTATTACAGAGGGAACTGAGAACACAACTTGCCCCCCCCCCCCCCCCCCCTCCCCCTTGAACACACAGTGGGTTTTGCTTCTATACTGACTTGAGAATGTCACAATGTCTCTTACTCTCAAACTGGCTGCTGCTCTCTCACTGGGTGTGTGGAACCAGCACCTGACAAACACCCTTCATTTCTATCCTACCTCATGGTGAGATTCAGCAAAATTTCTGCACAAAAGACGTGAGTACATCACTGGTACAAAGCTAAACTTTTAGCACCTTCTGCAGAAATTTATGCTGTTGTTGAGTATTTGTTCAATTTTAAAGCCAATTTGACTCCGGGTACAAATGATTTCAGAAAAACTGCGGTTCAAACACGGTCGATGTTCATAAAAAAGCAAAAGTATGTAGTACACATTACCATGCTTGGCTGCATGAGAAAATTTGCTGCCCACTTGCTACTCCCATCCCAGCATTAACCATAGTTCTCAGCCAAGCTGGTGTCACTGTCCCCCCGCCAACATTCTGTAATGCTGTGCTTGAGCAATAGTGAACCACGGATGCAGGTCATATGTAACAACAGCACCTAACACATTAATCAAAGACCACAATCACCATTCAGTCTAGTTCTTGAACTTCCACTCATCTTGAAGATAATATCTTCCAAAGGGGCTTTCCACTGTGATTTATTCTTGTAACAACAATTGCAGTCAGTTTAATGTGATTTATTTCATTTGTTAGGAATTTAATTTTGGATTAATTTTCTTTCTCATTTCACGCAACAGTCATCAACGTGTTCTAAAGCTGATTAAAAGTTGCTACGAGGCGTGTTTTTTTAAGTAAGGTTCGTTTTGTTGTAGACACTAGTAGTTCACGCACATACTGCAACGAGTGCGTGTGTTGTGTACCGGCGGCATGCCTTGGGAACAACTGTGCTCAGTTTCATATCTGTAGCTAACATGTACGGTTCTGTTCTGTGCTTTCAAAATGTTTTAAGACTCTCAACTCACCTGCCGCATGTGAGGTTCACTTCAGTGATACGGTTTTTGTCAGCAAGGAACCTGTCTGCTGCAGAAATTCACCAACAGATTTGCGAAGTGTACGGTGTACTGTTGTGAGTGAAAGCAAAATGCGTATGTGGGTACGAGAATTCAAAGATAGCCGTGACAACGTCCATGATGAGGACCACTCTGGTCACCCTTCTTTGATTACAAACGATTTGGTGGCTTCATTGAAGCGCGGATTCGTGAGAACAGGCGCTTCACAATAACAGGTCTCTCAAAAGAATTTCCTGACATGTCGAGATCAGTGCTTTACAACATTGTTTCTGAACACCTGAAGTTTAGGAAACTGTGCTCCCATTAGGTCCTGAAACTCCTAACAGAGGACCACAAAAACCTAAGATTTGAGTGTGGGATGAAGTTCTTGACTCGTTATCATGAAGAAGATGACGACTTCTTGAGTCAGATTGTAACTGGAGACGAAACACGGGTTTCGCATATCACGCCCGAATCGAAGCAACAGAGCATGGAATGGAAACACATACACTTGCCTGTAAAGGTGAAGGCCAAACAGGCTCTGTCCCAGCACAAAATCATGGTGTAGGTGTTTTGGGATAGGCATGGTGTTTTGTTGATCGACTTCATGCGATGAGGAACCACTATCAATGCAGAAGCATACTGCAAAACCCTGAGAAAACTACGCAGAGCGATTCAAAACAAAAGACATGGCATGTTGACAAAGGGAACTGTCCTTCTCCATGACAATGCAAGACCTCGCACTGCAGGTCAGACCCGCCATTTATTGGACAGTTTTGGCTGGGAAGTTTTAGACTACTCACCCTACAGTCCTGATCTTGGACCAAGCGATTACCATCTGTTCCTCCACCTCAAACGATACCTCAGTGGCAACCGTTACAATGACGACGACGATGTGAAAACGGCAGTGAACACTCTGTTATCGGAGCACGTGGCAAGTTTTTATGAAGAGGGTATTTTAAAATTGATTGAGAGGTATGATATGTGTTTGAACAAACTTGACAGCTATGTCGAAAAATAGAGTGACGTATGTACTTTCTGAAAATAAATTTTCTTTTTTGAAATGACCTTTTTGTACTGACGTTCAAACAGACCTTACTTAAGAAACATGCCTCGTATTAATTAAATGTATTTCCCCTGTATTATAATATGCGAACAGTGACTAAATTTTCCATTTGCAACCCAGCTGGTAAATCATCACAGTGTCTCGTAATCAGTAAAATATTGCCTTGCGTTCAGTATCAAGTAATGGTTTTTTAGGACAAGATTTTCATCTTTGAATGTTATTTTTACATAAAAAGCAATCTAAATATCTGTAAAGGGTAGCCATAGATGTATGAGAAATTTTAGGCAAACCTGTTCAAATGCAACAGAAGCTTGTTAAGTTTATAGAATTTAATTTTATATCTTCCTGTGTTTCACAAAACTGTCAGGGCTAGTTCATAATTTCTTGTGTATCTCTTGCGCTAGTACCTTGTATCAAATGTCAAGTGACTGTTCGAGCAAGGTCAGTACCATATCGAGCGGTTCTGCACATCGAGAACTCTCGAGTCTCTTCCAATACAAAAATTGTTTGCTAAGCCCTGCTTTTTGGGATTGCTCAAAATAATTTTTACAAAACCTCAATAGCAAAAGCTTCGTCTTTATATGCAAGATAATCACTATATTAATCTATTAAACAATGTAAAAATGTTGGCCTCTGCAGCAATAGTATCGCATAGGTTTCAAATCACGAAACTGAGAAAAACACATCTCATAACTGCGTAAATATGGTATTAATCAGATCTGTTTGGTGTGGGTAAAGTTTTCTGTTTCTTTGAGGATGATGAGCTCTATCTTTTATCAGCAGTGTATAAAAACTATAAGCATTGTAAAATGCCTCTTACTTCACAATTTTGCTCTCAATGAATAAAAGTAAATTAAAAGACAAAACCACACTCAACCATATGCAAAATAAAGAGAAGAACAAATACATTGTCTGATCTTACTGAGGGCAAGTACTTGACAAATCCTGCAAGCAAACCTAAAAAACAGATTCAGTCACAGAACACAATAAGAGCACACATATACGTCACTCCCTTTGGAGTTTATAGACTAAAATGCAACAACTGTGAAACAAATATGGTATTTACCTGACAACAGAACAACCCTGAATATTAGGTGACCACCTTCCTTCTCTTCTTTCTTTCTTTAAGGGACTCTTCAACAATTTTTTATTTTTATTTTTAATATATTCTGAATAATCATGCACACAAACTGTTTTACTGATATGAAGTATGCCAAGATTGACTAAAAAAGTTAACACAATTTTGGAAACCGTCATGGTGTTTTATTTCACTTACAAACATCACCTAAGCCATGGAAACCGATATGGACAAAGCTTTGGCAAAATAAATCACATCTACATCTACGTGATTACTCTGCTATTCACAATAAAGTGCCTGGCAGAGGGTTTAATGAACCACCTTCAAGCTGTCTCTCTACTGTTCCACTCTTGAATGACACGCAGGAAAAACGAGCACTTAATTTTTTCTGTGCAAGCCCTGATTTCTCTTATTTTATCATGATGATCATTTCTCCCTATGTAGGTGGGTCCCAACATAATGTTTTCACAATCGGAGGAGAAAACTGGTGTTTTAAATTTCATGAGAAGATCCCGTCACCCACAAAAAATGCCTTTGTTTTAATGATTGCCACTCCAATTCACATATCATGTCTGTGACACCATCTCCCCGATAATACAAAACGAGCTGCCCTTCTGTGTACTTTTTCGATGTCATCCGTCAGTCCCACCTGATGCGGATCCCACACCACACAGCAATACTCCAGAATAGGGTGGACAAGTGTGGTGTAAGCAGTCTATTTAGTAGACCTGTTGCACCTTCTAAGTGTTCTGTCAATGAATCACAGTCTTTGGTTTGCTCTACCCACAATATTATCTATGTGATCATTCCAATTTAGGTTATTTGTAATTCCTAAGTATTTAGTTGAATTTACAGCCTTCAGATTTGTGTGACTTATCGCGTAATCGAAATTTAGCTGATTTCTTTTAGTACTCACGTAATAGCTTCACACTTTTCCTTATTCAGGGTCAATTGCCACTTTTTGCACCATACAGATATCTTATCTAAATCATTTTGCAAGTAGTTTTGATCATCTGATGACTTTACAAGACAGTAAATGACAGCATCATCTGCAAACAAGCTAAGGCGGCTACTCAGATTGTCTCCTATGTAGTTAACATAGATCAGGAACAATAGAGGGCTATAACACTTCCTTGGGGAATGCCAGATATTACTTCTGTTTTACTCGATGACTTTCCGTCTATTACTACAAACTGTGACCTTTCTGACAGGAAATCACGAATTCAGTGGCACAACTGAGGCGATACTTCGCAGGCACGGAGTTTGGTTAGAAGACGCTTGTAAGGAACAGTGTCGAAATCTAAAAATATGGAATCAATTTGACATCCCCTGTCGATAGCACTTATTACTTCATGAGTATAAAGAGCTAGTTGTGTTTCACAAGAATGTATTTTCTGCAACCGTCCTGACTATATTTCAATAAATCCTTTTCTTAGAGGTATTTCATAATGTTTGAATACAGTATATGTTCCAAAATGCTACTGCAAATCGACGTTAGTGATATAGGCCTGGAATTCAGCGGATTACTCCTACTTCCCTTTTTGGGTATTGGTGTGACTTGAGTAATTTTCCAGTCTTTAGATACGGATCTTTCTGTGAGCGAGTGGTTGTATATAATTGCTAAATATGGAGCTATTTTATCAGCATACTCTGAAAGGAACCTGACTGGTATACAATCTGGACCGGAGCCCTTGCCTTTATTAAATGATTTAAGCTGCTTCGTTGCTCCGAGTATATCTACTTCTATGTTTCTCATCTTGGCAGTTGTTCTTGATTGGGATTCAGGAATATTTACTTGGTCTTCTTTGCTGAAGGAGTTTCGGAAAACCGTGTTTAATAACTCTGCTTTAGTGGTGCTGTCATCAGTGACTTCCCCATTGTTATTGCGCAGTGGAGGTATTGACTGCGTCTTACCACTGGTGTGTTTTATGTATAACCAGAATCTCTTTGGGTTTTCTGCCAGATTTCGAGACAGAATTTCATTGTGGAAATTATTAAAAGCATCTCGCACTGAAGTACACACCATATTTTGAACTTCTGTAAAACTTTGCCAATCTTGGGGATTCTGCATTCTTTTAAATTTAGCATGCTTTTTCCTTTGCTTCTGCAACAGCAATCTGACACGTTTTGTGTACCATGGGGGACCAGTACCATCACTTATTAATTTACGTGGTATGTACCTCTCAATTGCTGTCGACACTCTCTCTCTGTAAACATTCCACAACTTTTCTACACTTACACGATCAGATCGGAAGGAGTGAAGACTGTCTCTTAAAAAGGCATTAAGAGCATTTTTATCAGCTTTTTTAACCAGATATACTTTGTGTTTCTTTTTGATGGTTGTAGGTGTTACGGTATTCAGCCTAGCAGCAACTGCCTTGTGGTTGCTAATCCCTGTATTTGTCACAATACTCACTATTTGTCCAGGATTATTTGTTGCTAAAAGGTCAAGTATGCTTTTGCAATCATTTATGCTTCGACTGGGCTCATGAACGAATTGTTCTAAATAATTTTCTAAGAAAGCACTCAGTACAATGACGTTTTATGCCTGCCGCCAGCTTTAAACGTATAATTTTTCCAGCATACCGAGGGTAGGTTAAAGTCACCACCGACTATAACTGTATGAGCGGGTTACCTATTTGAAATGAGACTCAAGTTTTCTTTGAACTGTTCAGCAACTATATCTTCTGAGTCGGGGTGTCGATTGTCAGGTATAATCTCCACCCATAATATTTCACACGAACTACCTACTTCAATTTCCCTACCATGCAGACTACCTCTGACAGCAATAAATACCCCACCACCAACTGTATTTATCTATCCATTCTGAACACTTTAGCCAGCTCTCTGAAGCTACAACTATTTGAGCTTCAGTGCTTTCTATTAGGGCTTGGAGCTCTAGTTCTTTCCCAACACAGCTACAACAATTTACAACTACAATACCAATCGTTTCTTCAACTACCTTACTGTGTTTTACCTGCCCACTTTCAGACGGATGTCCCTTCTGTGGTTCCCTGAGACCCTCTAACCTAAAAAACTGCCCAGTCCCATCCACACAGCCCCCGCTACCCGTGTAGCTGCCTCCTGTGTGTAGTGGACTCCTGACCTATGAAGCGGAACCCGGTAACCCACCACCTGATGGCGCAAGGCAAGGAATCTGCAGCCTACACAGTCACAGAACCGCCTGAGCCTCTGATTCAGACCCTCCACTTGGCTCTGCACCTAAGGACCACAGTCGGTTCTATAGACGATGCTGCAGATGGTGAAGCAAAACTGGCAGTCTTTACTATTTCCGCTAACCGCCCGAAACCAGACAGAATCTGCTCAGATCCAAAGCGACACACGCCATTAGTACTGACATGAGCCACCACCTGCAGTTAGCTGTACCCTGTACTCTTCATGGCATCCGGAAGCACCCTTTCCGCATCCGGAATTACCCCCACCCCCTCCCCAGAATTCACACTGGCTTCCTTCCCCTCCTTGGCAGACATGTTCCTAAGGGGCCCCATTATGCGCCTAACGTTGAGCTCCCAACTACCAGCAAACCCACCCTCTGTGAACGCCCAGACCTTCCAGGCCGAGCAGCTTCCTCTGGGTTAGGGTGGACGACTGCATCTGGCTCAGAGACATCATCAGCCACAGTTAACACCTGAAACTTGTTCATCAAACGAACCGGGGAGGCCCTACGATCGGCCACTCAGAAAGTTTTTTGGTGCCTCCAGACTTTGGAATTATCTCCCACTCAACCACGGGTGAGGGGTCAACCTCATTGCAGGCAGTACCTGGGGCGGCCACAGCAGTGGATCGATTGGAGGACACGTGGGACATGCTCAACGTCCCTCGCATCCCCGTGTTCGATCCCCCACAGTGACACCCCTTGGCAGCAGCCTGGAGCTGTGAGCAAAATGTCGCCAACTCAGCTCGCATCTGTACACAACAATCACAGTTCCTATGCATTACTACAGTCGCTCCTGTTTGAAGCTCGTAAAAATCTGTAACAAGTGAACGGTGTACTCGTCTTATTAGTAGCAGGAACTAGCGGTATTGCTCCCTCGCTGACGGTCTAACTGACACTCTCAATGGTGCTGTAAAGCATGCTGCCTCATTGGTAACACAATGAAGACATACTGAAGACCAGTTAAGAATTGAAGTTTAAGGAGCACTCAAATGAAAAGGTGACACATGAAAAAAGTAAGCACATTACTCATTATTTCAAAAGTAATCGCCATCAGGTTAATAAATTTATCCCACTGTGAGACAAGATGGTCACTCTTCATGAAAAAAGGTCAGCAGTTGCCTACAGACCCATGGTTATATCCAGGCACGCATCTCCTCATTCGAAGCAAATCAACATTCTCAAATGTCTTTCTTCAGGGCTGTCAAGAATATGGAAATCGCTTGGGGGTGATCACGAGTGTATGGAGGATGTGTAATGATTTCCCAGCAAAGCTTCTGTAGCATAGACTGAACAACCCTAGCAGCATGTGGGATGTGTAAAGGCTTCGCAGTGAAACTTCTGCAGTGTGCTCTGAATGGTCTTGGCAACATGTGGGTGGACGTACATGTTGCAAACTCTGTTTCAACTACACTGCAGAAGTTTGGATGGGAAGCCCTTACACATCCTCCATATCATCCAGATTTCATTTTGTTTCAGACAAAGAGATGCACATGTGAGTACAATCATGGTTTTGTAGACAACTGCAAACATTTTTCCATGAAGGAGATGACCATCTTGTCTCACACTGGGATAAATATATGAACAGTTTTTGCAATTACTTTTGAATTAATAAGTCATTTACTAATCACCTGTCTCATTTTTATTTGAATGCCCCTTATAAAATAGCCAAAAACATCAACAGAAATTCTGTGAGGGCACACTAATAAATTACACATAAGTACTGGGCAACACAAAGAAACACTGTAAACAAGTTCCACAGCATATAGTATTACTTACTGTACATTTTGCTGTGTATCTTCAGGAGGACTGCTGAAGATGGGGAATGCAACCGATACCAGTGGAATCGAAACAAAAACAATCAACCAACCTCGTGTATATACAGTCATTCATCAAGAGCGTGAAAACCTCTGCAAGTGACTAGATAGTAATGGCTGTGAATTATAATTTGAGCAGACAGATGACAGGGATGTAGTAAACAAAGTGTGTTAGGTAGACGAACAGAGGAAAGATGATGTTACCAATGTAGTAAACAAAGTGTGTTAGGTAGACGAACAGAGGAAAGATGATGTTACCAATATCACATGATATGTGCTACTGAAATGCATTCATCTGCTATTAAGAGCATGCACGACACAACTTGTTTGACTATACCAATTTTTTGGCTCTCTGTAAAAGAACAATCACCAGGAAAAGGTTCAATGAAAAACAAACAGAAAAAATTGGACACAATTTCCCAAAAGTTTACTGAATCAAGTGATATGAAATATTTTATTTTTAGGGTAATTTTGTAAGCAAGTTGTCAGTTGCTGAGTAGTAATACGCGACTAATGCAGTGGGCTTTGAACTGAGACAAGAAACACGGTTTGAAAATATAGTAAATAGCAGTTTCTGGTGAAAAAAAGTGGTCTTTTGGATTATCCATATTTTCTGATTATCAGTGGAGTCTCAGGTCCACATTAACGCCAGTAATCGGGATCTTGCTGTACATCCTTTTAATGATAACCTACAATGCCTTTCAAAGTGTAGCTTAACACCTTAAAAGAATATTAAATTATATCAAACTGAAAATTCAAAGGGCAAAATGATCAAATTATGATAAACTCACTGGACAGTACTTGAGGCACAATACACTACCTGACAAGAAACTGAAGCAGTTACAAGGCATGGTCCAATGTCAATGTAGCTCTGTGTGTGTGTGTGTGTGTGTGTGTGTGTGTGTGTGTGTGCGCGCGCGCGCGTGTATCTGGTCACCGAGACATTAGTGTGAGTCCACTATAATGCTCCTCAAACCACGTAGCATGGTTCTGGCTCTGAGACATGGACAATTATACTGCTGAAAGATGACATTGCCTTTGGGGAAGACATCAAGCATTAAGGGATGCAGGTGGTTCGCAGCTGTCAGCATGTCTCCAATTACTACCACACGTCCCATGCAAGTGCAGGATAATGGATCTCATAGCATAATACTGCTCCCACCAGGCCAGTGGCCTGGGTGTGCTGCACATTTTGAGCTGCCGTTCACCTCAATGACGTCTTTTGTTGAGATGACCATCGGCCTAGTTTAGCAAAAATGTGATTCACCCAAAAAGCCGACATGTTTCCATCAATCGACGGGCGAATTGGACTGCCTTGTGCCCACTGAAATCTTAACTGATGATGTCGTTCGGTTAACATGTGAACACACAAGGGTGGTCTGCTGTGAAGTTTCGTGTTCAACAATGTATGATGAACGGTGTGCACTGAAACACTTGTGTGTGCACCAGTATTGTGCTCTTTTCGCAAAGATGCCACAGATCATCATCCATCCTACTTTGCAGAGCAGACAAGGCTCCGAACCCCATGTTCTGTGAAGAGTCGCGGATGTCCAACCATTTAGTGCCTAGTGGTAGTTTCACTGTCCTTCCTCTTTGCGTAGATGCTCACGTCCGTGGTATGTGAACATTCAACCAGCTTTGCCATTTTCGAGATACTCATTTACAGGCTCTGTGTAATGATAATCTGCACTTTGTCAAAGTCTCTTATCTCAATGGATTTTCACATCTGCAGCCCGATTTTTCACTATGGTGGCCACCTGTCTGTGTCTGCTCTGCTTACATACTTTTGTTACTGTGTTAGGTGTCTGCAATGCCACTAGGCAGCATCCAAACTTGTGGTGAGGAATGGTCATAATGTTTTGTCTGTTCAGTGTATATAAGAAGACGTACATAACATTACCCTACATTTTGAAATTATTAGTCCCTTCCTCCGGGAGGAGAAGGGAGAACAGGCAGCCATGAGAGGGACCAGCTTGTAGTGAGGATGACATTACACCAAGATGGTGCAGAAGGCATCAGACACACTAAGAGCCTAGAGAGAGTGCAATGGTAAGAGAAGATTGCTGCCTCTTTATCGAGATATCCGATTGGAATGGAAAAATAAAATGATAAAAATAATTGTTCATTGTAAACAAAATTCTATAAGGTGACATAAACATGAAGTTAACAATCATCTCTCATTCAAAAGATAGGCCCTACTGGTTGTTCAATGCAGTGTTAAAATTGGTAAAAGCAACAGCACATAATGTTGCCGATAGATTGTGATGTAACATTGGTAACTTGAAGAAAAAAAATATGAAACTGAATTTTCTAATTGCTGAAGAAACTTATTTATTTTACAAAACTGAAAATGGATCTGGTGAAATCTGAGTGAGAGTCGAACAAAAAAAATGCTCAAAGTGACTGGCAGAAGGGAAACTAACAATGTATGAAATGATTGATGTGAAATTTAACATCATGTGATTGAGAAAATATATAATATGCAATTTATCCTACAAGAAACATCGAGTGTAAGGTCGCAAGTTCAATCTTTAGTAAGAATCATTTGCGAGTGTTGTGTTAGCAATTAAGACATGAACAATATTAGCTGCTAATGACTCATCATGTGCATCAGGAGGGCAACAGAAAATGAGTGTCTGGGAGGCAACGTCGACATTCAAGAAATGTTCAAAACAAACTATTAACTTGCATCATGAAAACCAAATGAAAAATGGCACATGACAGGTTCACAAATGGCACATGACAGGTTCACACCACCAAGATCAAAGGCAAACTCCTTGAGATTTAGAAACCATGCAAGACGTTCAGCTAGGTAGAATGCATATAGAATCATACTGGTGTAATGGGGTAGTGAGAACTGATGGAAAGGGATGGCATACAACCAAATGTGAAACTGTCTGTTGTGGAGCTCATCATGAAACTGGCTACCCTTTAAAGTGTAGCTGCATAAGGTGCGATAATATGTTTTACAGATGTGGAAAAAAACAAATATCCAGAGGTTCCAGGTAGTATGAACTGCAATGTCACAAACTTTTCAGGCGGGATAGTTTGCTCGAAGGGAGTATTATTTTTATATGCACACCATGAATCAATCAAAAGTAAGTTATTTTGACCAGCTATTGGCAAAAGCAGTGATCGTTCCATAGTTTTAGTTCTCTTACAACAATTTTCCCACTCTTGCTAGCTGTGACGTAAACATTTCTTACTGCCCTTGCAAGATCACGCACATGATAAAGAATCATAGGGGAAAGAGCACCTCCACCTTCCTGCAGCACAATAAGTAATTTTACAGCCAATTTACCATCCAGCTTAACAGTTGGCATAGTTGTATACAAATGCGTTACAGCATTGATGTTGGTTGATCTTGATACAACTCTCTAACTTCCAGGGTTCCTTTCATATGCATTTCTGGTTCAAATCGCAGTTGGTTGTAGCTGAAAACAAATACCTTGCTGAACAATGGGACAAGTCTGTTTATCTCATGTACAAATTTTTGGGCCGATTCCACAGTTTGCTGTGCATTATCAAGTTGACACTTCGTTTGAAATTTTGTTATCTTATGTCATTCAATTCTGCAACACTGTCTGAAGTCATGCAACCATCCACTGCTTTCCTTGTAATCTATTCTGTGTGCAATTTGATGTGCATAACTTAGTAGGTCATTATCAGGCACATTATGTAAATTGTACCTAGCCTCTATGAAAGGTGCAAACACCAGTTTTTGTAATTTTTTTCCCCTTCCATGCTGTGGGTGATCTGTGTATGTGTACGTAATTATATTTAGTACCTCCTCCTTTGACTAAGATTTTCCTTTACTACACTTCATTGCAGACTGAATTTGTGGCTCCCTGTCCGACAAGGATGATGAACTACATGGTTCGATGTGTGTTTCAATGTCACTCGATACCTGTTTCAATGTCACTTTCACTCGTTAAGCATGTACTGTCATCACTGTACTCCTCATGTACATTCTCCGCACAGTCAAGCATATATGATGCCACACATTCCACTGACTCATCTTGCAGAAACATTTATATTTCATATGCCAGTTCTTTCACATTCTGCAAAATTCCTTGCATTCCTTTCTGATGAAATGTAAACTTCGGCAGCCGTTGTTGCAGATATAATGCAAGGTTTACTTTGTTTATCATTGCCCCTGCTCTGGTTTGTATCACCACTACTAACACTGTAGCACAGTTGTGAGTTACTGGTCGACTAAGCAGTTCAACTACGCTCTAGCGTCCTGCTATGTTCACCACTGGATACCCGCAGTTCTGCCCCACGTCACCATTAGCAGTCAATGTTGTGGTTGCATGGTGGACAATATATGGGCTATCGAATGGCATGAACATCATTGACCTTTTGTGACCTCATGCTCACAGGAGTCCTTGTTAGAGACAGGTGGCAATTGTTTTGACTCCACAGAGTCACGCATATTTTTCTACTTCAATAAATTAGTCTTTACAGGAAGTTTTTCCCTTCTATATTCAATAATCTGACCAACCCTGACAGTCCAGAAAAAAGTAAAATGATATATTGTACATGTTGATTAAGTGATAAATTTATTATATTACTGTATTTTTATAATCTGTACAACACAGTTACATGATCACTTCACAACATAATAACAGACTTCAACTAGCCAGTGGTCATCTCTGGACTGTCAATGGATAAACAGATATGACAAAGCATCATTATATAATCTATTGAATTTGTGAAATAACTACCTACACAACGGAAAAAATATTTAAAAACTTAACATGCTGCAAGCAGTGATTTATCATTCCCATTACACTGACAACGATACCAGCAAAATCGACAAAAGTGAAACACAGGTAATGAAATCTACTCAATATGTACCAGGCAATGCTGAGGGAATTAGATTAAGAAATTAGACACCAAACGGAGCAAATTAGTTTTGCTACTTGGTCAGCATAACAACTGATGAGCGCTGAAGTAGATAGGGTATAAAATGTAGACTGAATAGCAAGAAAAGTTTTTCCGAAAACGAGAAATTCGTTAATGTATGATTAAAATTTTCATGTTAGGAGCTCTTTTCTGAAGACACTTTAACAGAGTGTAGCCTTGTACAGAAATGAAACGTGGACAATAAACAGCTTAGACAGAACAGAATAGAAACTTTTTAACTGTGGTGCTGCAGAAATATGCTGATGATATGAATATGGAATGGAGCTGTACAACATTGAACTGTGGAGAAAAATTAGCACAAGTTGACTAGACGAAGAGATTGGTTGACAGCACACATCCTGAAGTGGTAACGAAAGTTATTTGGCAACGGGTGGTGGTGTGGACGGTAAAAACTGAAGACGGAGAAAAAAAACACTAACAAAGTAAGCAGGTTCAAGTGGAGGCAATAGTTATGTGCAGATGAACAGGATAGATTTGTCTGGAGAGCTGCATCAAACCAGCCATTGGACTAAAGACCACAACAACATTTTGGGTTGGTGCGTAAGTTCATAGCATTTCTCCATAAGTTTAATAAATATAACATATCTAAAAACAAAGATGATGTGACATACCAAACGAAAGCGCTGGTAGGTTGATAGATACACAAACATACACACAAAATTCAAGCTTTCGCAACCAACGGTTGCTTCATCAGGAAAGAGGGAAGGAGAGGGAAAGACGAAAGGATGTGGGTTTTAAGGGAGAGGGTAAGGAGTCATTCCAATCCCGGGAGCGGAAAGACCTACCTTAGGGGGAAAAAAGGACAGGTACACTCTCGCGCACACACACACATATCCATCCGCACATACACAGACACAAGCAGACATTTGTAAAGGCAAAGAGTTTGGGCAGAGATGTCAGTCGAGGCGGAAGTACAGAGGCAAAGATGTTGTTGAATGACAGGTGAGGTATGAACGGCGGCAACTTGAAATTAGCGGAGGTTGAGGCCTGGCGGGTAACGAGAAGAGAGGATATACTGAAGGGCAAGTTCCCATCTCGAGAGTTCTGACAGGTTGGTGTTAGTGGGAGGTATCCAGATAACCCGGACGGTGTAACACTGTGCCAAGATGTGCTGGCCGTGCACCAAGGCATGTTTAGCCACAGGGTGATCCTCATTACCAACAAACACTGTCTGCCTGTGTCCATTCATGCGAATGGACAGTTTGTTGCTGGTCATTCCCACATAGAAAGCTTCACAGTGTAGGCAGGTCAGTTGGTAAATTACGTGGGTGCTTTCACACGTGGCTCTGCCTTTGATTGTGTACACCTTCCGGGTTACAGGACTGGAGTAGGTGGTGGTGGTAGGGTGCATGGGACAGGTTTTACTCCGGGGGCAGTTACAAGGGCAGGAGCCAGAGGGTAGGGAAGGTGGTTTGGGGATTTCATAGGGATGAACTAAGAGGTTACGAAGGTTAGGTGGACGGCGGAAAGACACTCTTGGTGGAGTGGGTAGGATTTCGTGAAGGATGGATCTCATTTCAGGGCAGGATTTGAGGAAGTCGTATCCCTGCTGGAGAGCCAGATTCAGAGTCTGATCCAGTCCCGGAAAGTATCCTGTCACAAGTGTGGCACTTTTGGGGTTCTTCTGTGGGAGGTTCTGGGTTTGAGGGGATGAGGAAGTGCCTCTGGTTATTTGCTTCTGTACCAGGTCGGGAGGATAGTTGCGGGATGCGAAAGCTGTTTTCAGGTTGTTGGTGTAATGGTTCAGGGATTCCGGACTGGAGCAGATTAGTTTGCCACGAAGACCTAGGCTGTAGGGAAGGGACCGTTTGATGTGGAATGGGTGGCAGGTGTCATAATGGAGGTACTGTTGCCTGTTGGTGGGTTTGATGTGGACGGACGTGTGAAGCTGGCCATTGGACAGATGGAGGTCAACGTCAAGGAAAGTGGCGTGGGATTTTGAGTAGGACCAGGTGAATCTGATGGAACCAAAGGAGTTGAGGTCGGAGAGGAAATTCTGGAGTTCTTCACTGTGAGTCCAGATCGTGAAGATGTCCTCAATAAATCTGTACCAAAATTTGGGTTGGCAGGCCTGGGTGACCAAGATGGCTTCCTCTAAGCGACCCATAAACAGGTTGGCGTACGAGGGGGCCATGCTGGTACCCATGGCTGTTCCCTTTAATTGTTGGTATGTCCGGCATTCGAAAGTGAAGAAGTTGTGGGTCAGGATGAAGCTCGCTAAGCTAATGAGGAAAGAGGTTTTAGGTAGGGTGGCAGGTGATCGGCGTGAAAGGAAGTGCTCCATCGCAGTGAGGCGCTGGGCGTGCGGAATATTTGTGTATAAGGAAGTGGCATCTATGGTTACAAGGATGGTTTCTGGGGGTAACGGATTGGGTAAGGATTCCAGACATTGGAGAAAGTGGTTGGTGTCTTTGATGAAGGATGGGAGACTGCAGGTAATGGGTTGAAGGTGTTGATCTACGTAGGCAGAGATACGTTCTGTGGGGGCTTGGTAACCAGCTACAATGGGGCGGCCAGGATGATTGGGTTTGTGAATTTTAGGAAGAACCAACCCAAAGTTTGGTACAGATTTATTGATGACATCTTCATGATCTGGACTCACAGTGAAGAAGAACTCCAGAATTTCCTCTCCGACCTCAACTCCTTTGGTTCCATCAGATTCACCTGGTCCTACTCCAAATCCCATGCCACTTTCCTTGACGTTGACCTCCATCTGTCCAATGGCCAGCTTCACACGTCCGTCCACATCAAACCCACCAACAAGCAACAGTACCTCCATTATGACACATGCCACCCATTCCACACCAAACGGTCCCTTCCCTACAGCCTAGGTCTTCGTGGCAAACTAATCTGCTCCAGTCCGGAATCCCTGAACCATTACACCAACAACCTGAAAACAGCTTTCGCATCCCGCAACTATCCTCCCGACCTGGTACAGAAGCAAATAACCAGAGCCACTTCCTCATCCCCTCAAACCCAGAACCTCCCACAGAAGAACCCCAAAAGTGCCACACTTGTGACAGGATACTTTCCGGGACTGGATCAGACTCTGAATCTGGCTCTCCAGCAGGGATACGACTTCCTCAAATCCTGCCCTGAAATGAGATCCATCCTTCACGAAATCCTACCCACTCCACCAAGAGTGTCTTTCCGCCGTCCACCTAACCTTCGTAACCTCTTAGTTCATCCCTATGAAATCCCCAAACCACCTTCCCTACCCTCTGGCTCCTGCCCTTGTAACTGCCCCCAGAGTAAAACCTGTCCAATGCACCCTACCACCACCACCTACTCCAGTCCTGTAACCCGGAAGGTGTACACGATCAAAGGCAGAGCCGCGTGTGAAAGCACCCACGTAATTTACCAACTGACCTGCCTACACTGTGAAGCTTTCTATGTGGGAATGACCAGCAACAAACTGTCCATTCGCATGAATGGACACAGGCAGACAGTGTTTGTCGGTAATGAGGATCAGCCTGTGGCTAAACATGCCTTGGTGCACGGCCAGCACATTTTGGCACAGTGTTACACCGTCCGGGTTATCTGGATACCTCCCA
Organism: Schistocerca americana; assembly: GCF_021461395.2. Classification (NCBI taxonomy): domain Eukaryota; kingdom Metazoa; phylum Arthropoda; class Insecta; order Orthoptera; family Acrididae; genus Schistocerca; species Schistocerca americana. Next base: position 80,262,016 of record NC_060127.1, read on the forward strand.
CTAACACCAACCTGTCAGAACTCTCGAGATGGGAACTTGCCCTTCAGTATATCCTCTCTTCTCGTTACCCGCCAGGCCTCAACCTCCGCTAATTTCAAGTTGCCGCCGTTCATAGCTCACCTGTCATTCAACAACATCTTTGCCTCTGTACTTCCGCCTCGACTGACATCTCTGCCCAAACTCTTTGCCTTTACAAATGTCTGCTTGTGTCTGTGTATGTACGGATGGATGGATGTGTGTGTGTGTGTGTGTGTGTGTGTGTGTGTGTGTGTGTATGTGTGTGTGTGTGTGTGTGTGCGACGCGCGTGCGAGCGAATGTATACCTGTCCTTTTTTCCCCCTAAGGTAAGTCTTTCCGCTCCCGGGATTGGAATGACTCTTTACCCTCTCCCTTAAAACCCACATCCTTTCGTCTTTCCCTCTCCTTCCCTCTTTCCTGATGAAGCAACCGTTGGTTGCGAAAGCTTGAATTTTGTGTGTATGTTTGTGTATCTATCAACCTACCAGCACTTTCGTTTGGTAAGTCACATCATCTTTGTTTTTAGATATATTTTTCCCACGTGGAATGTTTCCCTCTATTATAATAAATATAACAAATACACATAAAGACTTTAGTCCCCAATACCGTATTTTATGGACATAAGATGCTGCGAACTGTAAGGTGCGTCTTAATTTTCAAGCAATTTTTTAGTTAACATTTTTGCCATTTTTATTATTAGATTGCAAAGCCAGACTAAAAAAAATTCTCAGTTTATAACACAAAAATGAATTTTGAAATCCCTGAAAATTGTCATCTGAACTTTCTTCTTCTTCCTTCTTCTTTTTCTTCCTCCTCCTCTTCACCATCACTGAGATCCTCTTCATATATGAGACAGTCTTCACTGCCATCGAGAGAATTACTTATGCAGCACTTCTTGAAAGATTTAACAATAATGTCTTCTCTCACTCTAGACCACAACTATTTTATCCCCTGACACTACTGTATGATTGTAGTTCGTTTTAAAGCTCCCTTTGGCTTTAATTCATATCGGGTTTCATCCATTATCAATTTGTTCCATTCCTCTATCACTTACACGTTAAATGGTTTACTTTTTGATGCATCAAGAGGTTGCAATTGTGAAGTAAGTCCTTCCAGATAACAGCAAGCTCTGTATTTCCAGTCCCAACTTCTCTTTCAAAGAACTTTTCAAATGACTATTAAATTGATCTAGCACAAAAAGAGAACTGCTCTTCCACACACTGTCAATTCATAATTTCATACCAGCCCTATCTATCCCACATTTGTCATGTACGTAAACAACACCTGGCGGTATTTGAGAAGATTTTGGCAATGTTTTGCACTTGAAAATAACAGTGTAGTGCCTTGTTTCATCACCATTTGTTTTCATAGTAACAATTTTAACAAACACCTTTCATGGCAACAGTTCTGTTACTCGGCACATCAAGTCTCACAGGAGTTTCATCCATATCTGCTATTTGGTTTGGTTCCAGACTGGTTTTCTTTCAACGCTGAATAATAAAGCAATGGTAAGATAATATTTTCTCTTCATACTCTTGTGGTATTTTTTGAGATATTTTGGTTTTGGTTCGAATTCTAAAGTCCGTGACACCTCATAAACCTGTAGCACCAACCAACTCCACCCTTAAAGTTTGTTAAGTTACACTGTAGCGAGCTAACAAGAGTGCGTTTTGAATCATTTTTGTATTCATTCTAATGCCATTTCGACAGTGTCCTGCAATCCATTTTAATGTCATCTTCTAGTTTTGGCAATTTTGCAGTCAGTCCTCTATTTGTACATTTAGTAACGCTCATTTTTTCAGTTCTTCTTTACTAGGCCACCTGTTGTGAATGGTTTTTTTCTTTTGGTGGAGGGCTGAAGTGCCACTCATCTCTTCTGTTTCCGCATTCTTCGGCAAATACTATTACTTTCAATTTATAGCACGCATCATACAAATATCTTATTTTTTTCCATTACCAAACCAGCTACTAACAAAAATATTGTACCACTGTCGCATTCTGGGTTTGTGATGGTGGGGCAAGAGGGAGACAGTGATAGCAAGCTTGTGAATCTTCGCAACTCACGTTCGTCACACTGGTGCACTGCTGCTGCAGCCAGTTGAATCCAGTGTTGCCAGATACAGATGGGTTTCCCGCAGCATCAAATATAAGGCCATTTTCAAGACTGGCAGGAATTTTAAAACAAACACGAAACATTTTTATATTAATTTTGAGTAAAGACGCACTCGAATTTTGGAAACAAGTTTTAGAAGAAAAAAGTGCATCACATATAAACTGCACTAATGTGTTCTCCTTCACTCACTATTACAAGTCTGCCAATGCTGGGGTACTTTTGATTCCTCGACTGTAGAAATCACTTGATCACGAGGTGAAGAACATGTCAAGCATATTCGGCACGCATTTTCATCCAAAATGGAAACACCTTGAAGGCTGTTCATTAAAGGGCAGAAAAGGTGTAAATCGAAGGGTGCAAGATCACATGACTAAGGTAGGTGCGGAAATACGTTCCAACCCCACTACTGTACAGCTGTTTTGTTAGACTAGCAGAATGCGGGCAAACATCATTGTCGAATAGCATCACTTCACGCGCCCTTGCCGATTGTTGCTCTTGGACTGCGTTTGCAATATAACTCAGTTGTTAACAATAAATGTCAGCAGTGATGGTTACACCTCAGGGAAGCAATTCACAGTACACCACACTGTCACTGCTCCACCACGTGCATAATGTTACCTTTTGTGCATGCCCGTACATCTTTGTACAGGGAGCTACTGCTTTGTTTAGGATCAACCATTCCCATCTTTTCCTTATATTAGCACTAAGACACCATTTCTCATCACCACTAATGATAAAAGATAGGAACGGTCAGTGTTGTTGGTGAGCCAGTTGACAACGAGCAGGCAGAGATGTACATATGGCCACTTGCCATATAACCACGTATTAAAAAGGGACATAATCTGAAGACAATAAATGGAAACAGAACACTACAAGCAACCTGCCAGATTTTTTTTTTTTAGCCTACAACAGTAAGCTGCACACATTTCATACCTGTGGTGTCCAGGGCTGTGTCTGCCACTGATTAGCCGGCTGCTCGTAGTAATGATTGGTGGGTGGCATGTACTGCTGTGGAGTCTGGACAGGGTATCCGACAAGTTGCCCGTGGTGTGGAGCACCCGTATGCGGCATTCCTGGGGGTGCGTAGCTGTTCACCACTCCCGGCGGATGAGGGTGGGGAGGCACCACGGAGACTGCCGGAGGCGGCACGGTGACTGCCTGAGGCGGCACAGGCACCGACGGAGGCAACCCAGACTGGTACAGTGGTTGTCCTCCACTGTACATTGTCTGCAAATCAGAAGAAGGGAGATACCTGGTTCACACAATGTCACTGACTGTGTAATACATGTAAATTACAACCTCAAATGAGCTCGGCATAGCAGTAACAAACAACATATTGTTTGAATGATGTATTACCACCTGCAGCTTAACACAGCTGCACATGAGACGATAAAATGTGATACAATGAATAAAAATTTTCCATGCAGAAGTTCAGCTATGGCACATTATGCAAACTTATGTAGTCTCTGAACATGTTATATTTGAATGGTGTCCACTGTTATTTTGCTAATGAGTGCAAATGTCAGGGTTGTTATAAAACCAGTATGACCATTCACTATAGTGGTGCGCACAGAAGAAGGAAGCACCACAATGCACTCTGTGCAGAGAGAGAAAGAGAGAGAGAGAACACTTTGTGGTGTAGCCATGTGCTCTCTCTGTGTCTCTGTTCCATGTCTCCCACTCCAGCTGTTGTCTGCAAAGTTAGCACTACAACCACCTACTGGCTGCTGACAGGATTTATACGCTGGTAAAACTATCGCTGCCACTTCTTAATATTGTCGTGTTTGCTTTATATCACTCATAATGAACATTATACTGGCTCAGTAACCTCTACATACCTAAACTAACACGAAAATAAACGCTAAACATCCTACACGCACCCTGATGCGTGAACTACAGGCACGCACAGCAGAATGACGCTTTTGGCTGCAGTGTCATGTGGTGCACTGCTGCTTGTTGCTGCCCATCACCCCGACACCCGCCTTCTTATGCGCACACAAGTATTGCATTCACCTGCCTCCTGATATGCACACGACTATCACATTCACCTGCCACCTGAAATGCACACGACTATAGCAACGGTATTATGCTTGTACATTACATATTCAAAATTATACATATTTTCAAATATCACAGGACACACACTAGTGCTATAGGAACAAACACGACTGCAATACGGGGGAGGGGACGGTTCTATTTTATTAGAGAGATGTACAACTACCAGTCGAATAAACAAAAAAGCAATACATGGTTAAATTGCACATCTCAGACATTTTCTTTAGCCTATCCTATAGCGTCTAACCCATACAAAGAAAACTGATAGATACGAACTACTTGTGACCCCCGCCTGCACTATCTCCGTTCGTCAAGTATACATTTCTGAACATCTGCTGTGCGGTTTAGTGTATCTCTTCGTGATGCGATCTTCTCACAGTTTATGGACTTTCTTTTACTAAAAGCTTCCACAATAATGCTGGTTGTGAAAGATGCTGTCTCATACAGAGTAAAACTGAACTCTGCAGACAAAATCTTGGCAGTTATTCAGCAATATAGGGTGTAGCAGAAATAATTTCCAAATTTTAAATGTAAGTAAACAGAACAGTGTATACGAACATTCACAAATGTAATGCCAGAGTAGTTTTTGTCATATATGTCACATACACGTACAAGCTCAGTTCCGAAAATGATATCATCAAAATGATATCCAAATTATGACTGTCTTTTTCTATGCGTATCTGAAGTCTCTCTCTGAAGTTCCAGTGAACCTTCCAGTCACGTCTTGTGGTGCCACTTCAATTTCGTGACAGACGGAGCTTTCAGATCGTACAGTGTTCCCACCTTAAAACACATGACATCCACCTCGAGGTATCACAAGAGGTGAAAATCACAAGGGGCAACATCGGGGGAATGGGCTGGCCACTGAAGGCCATACCGTAAAGAATCAGCCACCTGGAAACATTTTTCTGCAAAGGCTTGTTGATGCCTTGGCTGTGAGCGTGCAGTGGTACTGTCTCTTTGCAATTGCACAAGCCACTTATAGTCACCTGCAGGAAGTTGCATAGCAGTAACAATGAAATGTTACGGTCACAGTTGTGTCTTCTCCTTCAAAAATGCGCGGGTCTACAATTCCGAAATCGATGACAGTGCACTGAACTGCAACACATTCATCACAGAGATGGCGCTGTAGGATCTGTCTAGGACTGTTGCTGCATGTCTAATGAAAGTTTTGTTTATGGGCGTAGCCTGATAGGTGAAAGTGTGCTTCATCACTACCCAGCAGACTGGTGTCAACTGCAACAACTAACATGATAGCCTCGCAACACCCACTGCCATTGGCCCAACTGAGTTTCTCCACAATAGCCACTTTATACGGTAGCAATATAAAAGTGAGCAGTGCTGAAGGAAAGCTTGAGGATGAATAGTAAAGTTGGTGAATGGCTGCCTTCCAACAAGACACACATCACATAACATCGAAATTTGCACTATTGTGCAGATATTTCCAGCGCAATACACACACCAAGATAAATGGGGAAAGAAATCAAATGTAATTACTCTGTGATGAGGCACCAGAGACCACGGGTATTTTATCCCAAAATACCTACAAAATATCCCTGAAGAACTTCCGAAATTTTGTCAGATTTTGGGTTAACCTGCATAGAGTAGTTCCAACCCCATAAATTTTAGTAAAATACTGTAATACTGCTGAGGTTTGACACCTGGTATGGAGGCCAACATTTAATGCTAAATGTAAATAAATGTAGCATACAGTGCACAAATAAATGGAAAGACACATTACTGTTAAATTACATTACTGCTGATCAACCACTGCAATCAGAGTATGTGGATATTTACAGTATAGCAAATAGCACAGGGGTGTAAATTTAATAAACATGGACATACTAGTCTGTCACAACACGTTACAAATGAAACATACATTTAATGACAAATATGCTGGGTGGTTATATTGAACTTATTAAACTGATGGTGTTCCAAGACTTGCAGTGAGGGCTGTATACATCGCAAGACACTGGAACATCGAAGGTATGTTTATCAATCGGTGCACTCACTGAGTATACTAAAAAAATTATTAGTCCCACTAAACTGATGGTGTTCCAAGACTTGCAGTGAGGGCTGTATACATCGCAAGACACTGGAACATCGAAGGTATGTTTATCAATTGGTGCACTCACTGAGTATACTAAAAAAATTATTAGTCCCACTTTCAGGCAACAGGTGAAAATACGGCACCGTAAGTAGTCAGAATGTAGTGTGTGTGCTGGAAAAGGTGAGGAACGATCAAAAACATGATGGTGGTGCTTCTGGCACATTTAATACAGGGTATGTATACGGACAATGAAAAAAAGATTCTCAGATTTTTTCCAGTTAAAAACACACTTTTCTGTTAAATGAGAATATAATTTCCCTCGGAACTGTAAAACTATCAATCCCATGAATGATTAAGGTTTTATACACCAGTGTATAACTTCCTGGCACTTTAGGAAATGACACCCCCCCCCCCCCCTCCCCCAAACCAAATAAATACATATTGGAAAGATCTTTGATGCACAGCTTCATGTAGACTAAATATTTTCATATTACGAAAGTGTAAAGTTGAATTTCACAAAACACAGCATGTTAGTTTCCGAAGCACTGATATCGCGACTGAGACACACTTTTGTAAGCCAATCACAGCTCATGTCAGGTGATCTCGCAAGCTGATGAAAGCAGATTTTCAGAGCATAGGACACATGCTGTAGTCAGCCAATAGCAACATTACTTAGGTAGTGGCAACATACAAACAGGAAAAGTTAATGGTTGAAATTAATATACATATAATACAGCTACATGAAAAACTAAGGTTTCCCATATAATACTGGTCTTTTTTTGCATGTGTTACACTTCAAGTTACATCACACAAATGTGCCAGTAAAATTTTAAATAATCACATAAATGTCTGGTTTTCTGAGCCTGAAATTTTTCTATGTGGATGATTCTCAAAATGTTATATTTTAAATGAGACTAAAACACACCGTGATTTAAGAAATTTATTGCACATTCTCACACATGACATAATTCATCTTGCACAAAAGGAAATTTACTTTGAAAGTAATGCTTTTCAAACCAGCATTCGTAATATTTTCCCCACTACATGTTAGAAACAGGTTAATTTTAAATCCAAAATATCTAGTGGTTTTAGTATTAGACCATCTTTGCAGATAAGGGTCAAATGGTTTAATCCACTGTATTACACTAGCCGTTACTCAAAATGTTTAGTGCATGCCATAAATGCAAATATATGACATAGGACTTTACAAGCAAACATACGAATACTAAATGCACACACGCATTTAGTATTCACATGTTTGCTTCTAAAGTCTTGTGTCATGTATTTACATTAATGGCATGCGCTACACATTTTTACTAATGACTAATGTAATATGGTGGCTTAAACCATTTTAACCTTTAACCATGAAAATGGTCCAAGACTGAAACCAGCAGATATTTTGGGTTTAAGATAGAAGCAGCTGATGGTTCAAATATGCATTTCATAGTCACCTTCCAAAAATGTTTAAAAAAAGGCTCATTTGAGAAGCCGCCAGAGAGTGACAGAGAACAAGCATTACTGTGCACGTGCAGTGATGTCAACGTAGGAAGCTCATGCTTAGTGTTTGCTCTGCTCATATGCCTTTTGTTGCATTTCTGTCTGGAATTTCATGTGTAGTGGGGCATCACGTGACCATGTGCAGCACTGTGTCATGTTTTTCAGAAGGGATACATGGAGTTATTGCACTTGGAGCAAAGGTTTTATCATATCCTATGCAGATAAGAAATGCAAAATGAGAAAGCAGATGTTGGCATAATATTCATTTCAAAACTAGGCTCTACAACTCAAAAGTACCCTCCTATTGTTTTGCTATGTGGTGATTTTAACACAGTTTATTTATTATTTATTTTTTATTCGAACTCTGCAATACTGTTGTGTAGCATCCACACAGGACTGCAGAAAGCTTAGTAAGAAGGAATACAAACTTCTTAAAAAAAAAAGAACTGGTTTGTATAAATCAGAACTAGGAACAATAAGTTTTGCATCACTTTTTCAAACTGTATAAAAAATGAAAAAGGTTACTTGTCATGCCAAGAAAATGTTTAATTGGCACTTCACTTCATATTCTACTCTAAGAGTAAATACACTCCTGGAAATGGAAAAAAGAACACATTGACACCGGTGTGTCAGACCCACCATACTTGCTCCGGACACTGCGAGAGGGCTGTACAAGCAATGATCACACGCACGGCACAGCGGACACACCAGGAACCGCGGTGTTGGCCGTCGAATGGCGCTAGCTGCGCAGCATTTGTGCACCGCCGCCGTCAGTGTCAGCCAGTTTGCCGTGGCATACGGAGCTCCATCGCAGTCTTTAACACTGGTAGCATGCCGCGACAGCGTGGACGTGAACCGTATGTGCAGTTGACGGACTTTGGGCGAGGGCGTATAGTGGGCATGCAGGAGGCCGGGTGGACGTACCGCCGAATTGCTCAACACGTGGGGCGTGAGGTCTCCACAGTACATCGATGTTGTCGCCAGTGGTCGGCAGAAGGTGCACGTGCTCGTCGACCTGGGACCGGACCGCAGCGACGCACGGATGCACGCCAAGACCGTAGGATCCTACGCAGTGCCGTAGGGGACCGCACCGCCACTTCCCAGCAAATTAGGGACACTGTTGCTCCTGGGGTATCGGCGAGGACCATTCGCAACCGTCTCCATGAAGCTGGGCTACGGTCCCGCACACCGTTAGGCCGTCTTCCGCTCACGCCCCAACATCGTGCAGCCCGCCTCCAGTGGTGTCGCGACAGGCGTGAATGGAGGGACGAATGGAGACGTGTCGTCTTCAGCGATGAGAGTCGCTTCTGCCTTGGTGCCAATGATGGTCGTATGCGTGTTTGGCGCCGTGCAGGTGAGCGCCACAATCAGGACTGCATACGACCAAGGCACACAGGGCCAACACCCGGCATCATGGTGTGGGGAGCGATCTCCTACACTGGCCGTACACCACTGGTGATCGTCGAGGGGACACTGAATAGTGCACGGTACATCCAAACCGTCATCGAACCCATCGTTCTACCATTCCTAGACCGGCAAGGGAACTTGCTGTTCCAACAGGACAATGCACATCCGCATGTATCCCGTGCCACCCAACGTGCTCTAGAAGGTGTAAGTCAACTACCCTGGCCAGCAAGATCTCCGGATCTGTCCCCCATTGAGCATGTTTGGGACTGGATGAAGCGTCGTCTCACGCGGTCTGCACTTCCAGCACGAACGCTGGTCCAACTGAGGCGCCAGGTGGAAATGGCATGGCAAGCCGTTCCACAGGACTACATCCAGCATCTCTACGATCGTCTCCATGGGAGAATAGCAGCCTGCATTGCTGCGAAAGGTGGATATACACTGTACCAGTGCCGACATTGTGCATGCTCTGTTGCCTGTGTCTATGTGCCTGCGGTTCTGTCAGTGTGATCATGCGATGTATCTGACCCCAGGAATGTGTCAATGAAGTTTCCCCTTCCTGGGACAATGAATTCACGGTGTTCTTATTTCAATTTCCAGGAGTGTATAAAGCCACATGGGTGTGCTGTCAACCTATAATTCATTGAAGAGTGGTGTTCTGTAGATTTAAGATGTAAACATATAAATTAAGAAATAATGTCAAGCCTAGAGGAGGTATCAGACAAGTGTTGAAACGTGTCTTGTGATCGAAAAATGTTAATGCTTCATGAAAGGCAGATATGTAAAATTCTGATAAAGCTTGTAATATATCTGAAACAAAAATTTTTATTCAATATTACTGACCATATTTGCCTGCATATTAATCTTCAAGTGAACATTTACATGTATTTGTATAATGGAAGGAAACATTCCACGTGGGAAAAATTATATATAAAAACAAAGATGAGGTGACTTACCGAACAAAAGCGCTGGCAGGTCGATAGACACACAAACAAACACAAACATACACACAAAATTCAAGCTTTCGCAACAAACTGTTGCCTCATCAGGAAAGAGGGAAGGAGAGGGGAAGACGAAAGGAAGTGGGTTTTAAGGGAGAGGGTAAGGAGTCATTCCAATCCCGGGAGCGGAAAGACTTACCTTAGGGGGAAAAAAGGACAGGTATACACTCGCACACACGCACATATCCATCCACACATACAGACACAAGCAGACACCCGGGATTGGAATGACTCCTTACCCTCTCCCTTAAAACCCACTTCCTTTCGTCTTCCCCTCTCCTTCCCTCTTTCCTGATGAGGCAACAGTTTGTTGCGAAAGCTTGAATTTTGTGTGTATGTTTGTGTTTGTTTGTGTGTCTATCGACCTGCCAGCGCTTTTGTTCGGTAAGTCACCTCATCTTTGTTTTTATATATAATTTATATGTATTTGTACGTATATAGCATTAAGAGATCTTAAGAGAGAATCTTTTTGTTGTGCCTATCTGTGACTCAGCGTCTGGACTATATGGTGAGTAGCACTCAGCATCTGGACTATATGGTGAGTAGCTACTTTCCTTCTCTAATATTGTTACATTCCTTCCTCGATTTTCCACTTTTTGATTTTTGCCTGATGGCTTTTCACTGATCCTAATCCAGTGCTGTTTTTCTTTGTTACTATTTCCTTTTGTACACTATACTCAATGTCTGTCATCCTCTTTCTTCTTTCCTGCATTTCTCTTGTCGCCTAAAAAACCACACTGCACACGTTACTCATGAGCCACACTGTATCAACCGTCTCGGCTATGCACAACAGACGGCTAAAAGATCACACTGATTATTGGTGCAGCATCTTATGTCCCACATTGCACCCACCAATATTATTAATCCTATACTTTGAATCTGATCACTCTCCCTGCGTCATTTCCCGTAGTTTTGCTTGTTAAGTCCTGCACCTGTCTGGTGCCACACGATCTTTTATCTCAACCACAAACCCATCCTCAACCCCCCCCCCCTGCCCCCCGCCACACACTTTCTCCATTCTACCCCAGATCAGACCCGCTAATTCCATCGCATCCAGTCACATCTCCGTCCCCTTTCTTCACCCTTATCCACCTTCAGGCCTATACCCACAGTAATATCTATATTTTTATTAGTTACTCTCTACTTTGATCCTTGTGACTTCTCGCCAATTTTAGTGAGTACTTGCCTTTCACTATCGTCGTCTCCCTTGTATTTAATCCTGTTTTCCCCCTTTTGCATCCATTTAGTCCTTTTTGTGATTTTTCAAACGTATTTGAGAGTATTTCCGCATAACTTTTCGGACATAACACTACATTATTTACGTAATTTTTTGCATTTTTTCCCACCACCATAGATTCTTGCTCCTTCCATCTGCGCAATACAGAAAAGTTTCCTTATCCCTAGCCAGATCCCAGTCCCACATACTGTTCCTGCATTGTTGCTGGCTCACGGAATCTCCCCCAATGGCCTTACCATTAAATTGCCCCTCTGCCACCCCTCCATCCACAATGACCTCCACCTATTCACATTCAGTCAGTCCTTAGCCCTTACCAACATAGTCCTGCAAAACCATATCAACCAAGACCAAACCTCCTTGTAGTACCTTCTCTCCATCCACAAAATTCTCCTGCTATGCAGTCCCAAATTCCTGGAACCCATAATACACATTGAAACTCTTGCCCTGCAGGAACTTTAGAAACATGCACAACCCACCCCAAAAAGCTCTGAATCTTGCTCACTTTCCACTCCTGCCCTGCAGTACCACTGTCCACCACCTCTACAACAACATCCATATCTCCCCCACGTCCCCTCATAGCTGACAAACCCTGTCTTGCAGACCTACTATACTTACACCCCCCCCCCCCCCCCACTGCCACACAGAATCCAGAACCTAAACAGACCCACGACACAGTCATGAACCTTTCCTTAGTACCACTGAAATATCAGTCCTTTCCTTTTGCCCCACTCCCAAATTCAATCATGCAGGAATTGTTAACGACCTTCTCTCCTTCTCCCAGTCCGTAAGCGGAAACACTTTTTCGCCACCAACCCTACCAATCAGACTCAACCAAATACCAAGACTGAACCTTGCCTAACTCAGTTCACTCCTCCATCTAACCATGATCCACCCCCACTGCCCCCAAATCATCCCCTGTTAATTTTCCAGAATTTCTTAACTTCAAACCTTGCTTCACCATCACTCCCCAAATCCCTCAACATACAAACTAACCTTACATCTGCAGAAAGAACCTCAGTCTACCAAATAAAAACTCATCCTGACCGTATAAACCTACCTGTGGACAAAGGCTCCACCACTGTTGCTTTGAATCACAAGAATTAACTGGCAGAAGGACCCCGCCAGCTGCCAGATACTTCCACCTACAAACCTTGCCACAGTGACCCCATTCCAGTAATCCAGCAGGCCTATCCCAGAACCTCTTCCCGGAGTCCATCTCTCTACTCACCCCTACCACACCCCACACTCCTACCTTCTACATGCTTCCGAAAGCATGAACCTTTACCACATGGTGTCCTGCTCATCACTGTTGATGCCACCTCCCTGTACACTAACATTCCTAATGCCCATGGCTTTACTGCTACTGAACACTAACTTTCCCAATGCCCTATGGATTCCAAACCAACAGCCTCCATCATAGTCACCATGACCAACTATATCCTCACCCACAATTACTTCTCCTTTGCAGGCGTTACCTACAAACAAATCCGGTGTACAGCTATGGCACCATCCTATGCCAACCTTTTCATGGGTCATTTAGAGGAATTCTTCCTAAACACTCAGAATCCTAAACCCCTCACCTGGTTCAGATTCATTCATGACATCTTTGATATCTGGATTGAAGGTGAGGACACCCTATCCAAATTCCTCCAGAACCTCAACAACTTCTCCCCCATTTGCTTCACCTGGTCCTACTCAACCCAACTAGCCACCTTCCTAGATGTTGACCTCCGCCTAAAAGATGGCTAGATCAGTATCTCCATCCATATTAAACCAACTAACCACCAGAAATACCTAGACTCCGACAGCTGCCACCCATTCCATACTAAGAAGCCCCATCCGTACAGCCTAGCCACCCATGGTCGTCGCATCTGCAGTGACGAGCAGTCCCTCTCAGAATATACCAATCCTCCCAAACCTTGTACAACAAAAACTCCTGTGCCTTATCTTTCCAGTCTCCCATTGTCCAGTCACACAGGAGCATTCCCCTCGTACCTCAGTACCATCCAGGACTGGAGCAACTGAATTACATTTCAAGTCAGGGTTTCGATTACCTCTTGTCGTGCTCTGAAATGAGAAATGTACTGCCCACTATCCTTCCCACCCCTCCTACAGTGGTATACTGCCATCCACTGAACCTACACAATATACTTGTCCATCCTTACACAACCCCTGCTCCCAGTCCCTTAACTCATGACTCATATCCCTGTAAGAGACCTTGATGCAAGACCTGTCCCATACATAATCCTGCCAACACCTACTTCAGTCCAGTCACTAACATCACCTATCCCATCAAAGGCACGGCTACCTGTGAAACCAGTCATGTGATTTACAAGCTAAGCTGCAACCACTGTGCTGCATTCTATGTGATCATGGCAACCAACAAGCTGTCTGTCCGCACGAATGGCCACCGACACACTATGGCCAAGAAACAAGTGGACCACCCTGTTGCTGAACCTGCTGCCAAACATGATATCCTTCATTTCAATGACTGCTTCACAGCCTGTGCCATATGGATCCTCCCCACCAACACCAATTTTTCTGAATTGTGCAGGTGGGAACTTTCCCTGCAATGCACCCTACGTTCCCGTAACCCTCCTGGCGTCAACCTTCATTAGTCACCGCCGTCACCCATTCCAGCACTACACAGCACTACACAGCCATCATTTCACCACCACACACAGTCTTTTTATTTCTCTCCTTTTCCGCTACTTCCCCCCACCCCCTCCCCGTCTCTCCCCTGCCCGCCACCTAAACTGCAACACGTCACTGTCCACCACCCCCACCATATTATCCCTCCCCCTTCCCGCCCCAGCCGCCTCCTAACCCCCACTCAGTCGACACTCCCATCATGCAATGGTGCTGCTGCTCACAGTGTGGTTTCAGTTGCCTGAGATTGCAGTCGTGTGTGAGAGTTGTGTTTGTGTGTGTTGTTGACAAAGACCTTAACGGCCGAAAGCTATATTGGCGACAGTCTTTTTTGTTGAGCCTATCTGCGACTCAGCACCTCCACTACGTGGCGAGCAGCAACTTTCCTTCTCTAATATTATTATGAGATCTTACATTGTCATAAAAGAAGCAAGACATTAGAGCATATTCCAAATGCATTGGAATTTCATAAACCACACTATAATGCATAATTCAGCTTAAAGTGCACATTCCAGATTCACAATGACGTAGGCCCGAACCTGCTAATAGGCTTTTCAGTGTGGTTTGCAGAATGCAGAGTTTCTTTGAGTACCCATACTGAATTATCTCAAGTTTGGTTCTTTATTAAGGAGTAATGCCATACATGCCAAAAGATGAAAACGTGCACTTGAAATTCAGTGAACAGTTAAAACTAGCTAATAGTGTGGAATGAAACATTTCGTTTCAAATAAATTGTCTGCCTCTGCGGAAAAGATTAGTAAATGCCACATTTCTTTAGCAAATTGACAAAAACAACTTCATAAATGTGCAAGGCGATTACTGCTTGACTACCAATAATGTGGAAATAAAATAAAAATCAGAAAACTGGAACTATAACATATTTTTGTCTTCTGTAATTATGTGAATGTGTTTGAATTAATTTTATAGATCCTAGCCATATAAATCAATTTTATTTTCATTTGATGTGTAAACAAAGAGAAAACTGCAAAATCACAAAACATAAATGTGGGTCACTAGAGATGGGTCAACTTGAGTTACCAAACCAGGTTAACTCGGGTTGAGGGGATTTCAAATCAACTCAAGATAGATTGTTAACAACAATATAAGGAATAGGACAGATTGCTACTCACTGTAAAGATGACGCACTGAGTTGCAGACAGGCACAAGAAAAAGACTGTTACACATGCAACTATCGGCCAAAGCCTTCCACAGCAAAGAAAACATACATAATTCACACAAGCAAGCACACCTCATGCACTCAGCCACCACAACCGGCCACTCTGACTGGACTAGAGTGTTACCAACTTGAGATGTGTTCATGCGGCACACAGCGGCCACCACCATTGATGATAGTTTCGTGCAAGGTAGAAGTTTACAGCCGTCCCATCGACCGAACCCCAAGCTGATCCTAGTTGAGTCTATACCTACAGAACGGACATCACTCACACTAATTTTTAAAAGTGCAGTTATTAAGATTTATTTTGTTTGATTAAAATTTGTGAAGTGTTTGATAAGTGTTATTTAGAAGTGGGTCAAGATAGAACATTAGTGTCATGGCTTAAAATTTTTGAGTGCAAAGTGACTGAAAAAAACAATGAGGAAGAGGTAATTTTATTTATGTTCGAGTTGTGATATTTGGCTACCTTAATATCGTCTGATCACTGTCCAAATCTTACAGCAAATTCAAAATGTCTCATGAATGTATTTTCAAGTTTCCATATGCAGTGTAGCAGCCATTAATGCTTGTCACAAGGCATTTGACTACCTTAAAATCATCAGCTCACCGACAGACCATCACAGAACATTCCGGGTGTATCATCATCTTCAAAATATCATGTAAAAAGCAGGTTAAAAAAATGGCTATGAGCACTATGGGACTTAACATCTGTGGTCATCAGTCCCCTAGAACTTAGAACTACTTAAACCCATCTAACCTAAGAAGATCACACACATCCATGCCCGAGGCAGGATTCGAACCTGCGACCGTAGCGAGCACGCGGTTCCAGACTGAAGCGCCTAGAACCGCACGGCCACACCGACCGGCTAAAAAGCAGGGTTGCCACAAGCTTCCCCAAGTGAAATTTCCTGATTTCCAGACAAGTTTTAGCAATTTTCCATGACAAATTTTGAGATCTCAAGAGTAAGTTATGTCATAAGTCGACAATCTATCTTTGCAGCTATGGTGCAATAGTGCAATACATAAAAAAAAAAAAAAAACTTGCAAGCCTACGGCGTTTTCTGATGTGAGCAAAAATCTGAAGTACTAACATTAACATCTTTTGTAATGAACTATTTTCACCGAGACCACTGACGTAATTTTACTTCAATAAAACGAAGCACATTTGGTGACAAAAATATGCCTTTTCCTGGAGTCACAAGACAGATTTAAGATACCTTCACTGATTTCAGAAATAACCTCGGCAAAAAGTAGGTCCCTTGAAAGAAGTTTATAAGGTGGTGATGAATTCTGTAAACCAACACCATAGGTGACCGCCACTAAATTGTTGGTTCTACTACATTTGTTATTGTCAGTTATTACCCACCGTATTATATGTACTATTTTACATTTTTTTGTGATTTTTCTCTTAAGAAATATGTAGTACGTAACGTACAAACTGCCTGCAAATGACAATTTTCTTGTTCTTATCGTCCATACTTTCTAACATATAAACTATTTTTAAGTGCCAAAATGTACTAGAACAAATAAAATGTCTATAAAACACCACACTGTACAATGTACCTGTGGTGAGACAGTCGCAATTCCTGAAATCCATCGCCAATGGCCTCTAGCCTGCTAAGGAGCACCACAGTCCTGGGTCTATGGAAAAACTCCACTGTATTATGTCACACACACACACAGACCTGACCTGCTGGCAGATTAGTGAGACCAGATCCGACGGGCAGGGCCTGCACATTAGTGGGAAGCAAATGGCTTCAGATCGGCAGGCCCAATCCATCACAGATACCAGCAGAAACGGCTTGCGGTTTTAGCCCGTCGCATAAGTCCACTTATGTGGCCACCTATTCATGAGCCACAGACAGCATGCTGATGAAATGAGACCATGGTGATGAAGCCATGCAACAGATAACTTGTTCAAATATTCTGGGCATCAATAATAATGAGGATAGGTAGCAATTCACCGTAAAGATGACTGCTGAGCTGCAGACTAGCAGGTAGAAAAGACAATCACATTCTTGTATCTAAAATTTCAGCGACATGATTTGTAAGAAAACGAGAACACACACACATTCACACAATCACTCAGACACCACTCATGAACTCATGACCACCAACTCCTGCCACTGCGTTTACCGCCTCTGAGAATCAGATCCAAACAAGCCACTCCTCACGCCTCTAATCAGCAGCTGATAGGCTAATGGCCAGAAGTGGTGGCAGCACTGACTCCAAGCCAAGGGAAATGGTAGGAAGGGGAGAACCAATACTAATGGGGGTGGAGGGAAGTGGTACACATACTCAGCTGCACCTAGCCAGTGGAATGCATGACACCTCACTTTAAAAAAAGCCTCATCTACTACTAAGACAAAAATGAGATTTTTCCAGTGTTTCTTTTTTTTTCCAAATTTCGCTGATTTTTCCCTGGTTTTCCTGACGTGTTTGAAATTCCCTAATTTCCAGAACCAGTGGCAACCCTGCAAAAGGCTCGAAATTGGTGCTTGTAGTGCAGTACACAGTCATCTTCACGAACAGGAATTGCACTACCTTATGATCGTCTGATAGTTGTCCAAAAACTCTACAGCAAATTTTGGATGATTCACAAGCCTATTTTTCAAATTTCCAAACAAAAGATCCAAAATCGTGGCATGTAGCAAGGTATGAAATCACACTCGTGAACAGGCTTTTGGCTACCTTACAATCGGCCAATGGATATCAAAATTTATACCGCAATTTTAGATGT
This sequence comes from Schistocerca americana, assembly GCF_021461395.2. NCBI lineage: Eukaryota > Metazoa > Arthropoda > Insecta > Orthoptera > Acrididae > Schistocerca > Schistocerca americana. Next base: position 80,279,957 of record NC_060127.1, read on the forward strand.
TTCACACGTATATTTTCAAAGTTTCAAACCAAAAGACCGAATATTAAGGCCTCTAGTGTAGTATGCAATCAGAATCATAAATAGCCATTTGGATATCTTACAATCGCCCAGTAACCGTCAAAATCTATACAGGATGTTTCAGGTTTTTCAGAAGTTTATCTTCGAAATATCAAGCCACAAGATCAAAAATTGTGCCCCATGTAGCATCCAACACACTCGTGGCTACATATAATTGCCGACTTCCCAGTTGGTGATTGTATGTAGTCACGAATGCGATGAATACTACACAGGATGCAACTCTTGATCCGCGAAGCTTGGTTTGGTTAACTGAACTGAATCGTAATCTGTGCAGACATGAAAGAGAGAACAGCATTGAATGTTCTGTCAGGTTTTTAGTCGAAATTCAGTTTAACTCGATCTGACCTCTGTTCACCCAAACTTGCAACTCAGTTTAGTGGAAACCCCAGTTGGTTCTTAGCTACAGATCTCATTGAGAGTAACCCTCTTCCCACAACAACTCAAGACTGCTCTGCGGTGTGAATATGGCTGTTATGGTGCATCAGAAAAATTTTTCCGGACAACATCTGGCTCCTTGCTGCTACTGCTTATACAGCTAACAGCCATGAACTGGGAGAAGGCACTGCTCACACCCAAGTTAACTGCGCATGTACATGAGCCTGTTAGCAACTTCTCAAATGAAACAAATGTAAAGAGTTGTAACATCACACTCCTCAAAAGCAGCTTTTTGTTACGAAATATTGCATAGTCTTCATCGTAAAGCCTTTGATGCAATTTGCTATAAGCAGACACTTTCGCATGCACTCTGTTTCATTGTAAACGGCGAATTTCTTTTGCAACTTAAGTTTTATGTTGGTGTTTTTCTCTCGTTTATGTTTTATTGCTGTAGCATTACTCTGCAGTAACAGGATAAACTAAACTTCTTTGTTAGAGTATCTGTTCTTGCCAGTCAAAATTACAAAAATTTTAAATGGAAACTAAAACAACGAAAAATTCCCAAGTTCTCCGGGTTTTCTCCTGGATGAAAAAATTCACGTTTTTTTTCCCCCGGATTCCCCGTTTGTCCCAGAGCATTTACACCCTGTATTAGGAGTCACAAGTGTTCATTATAAAATGACAAATCAAACGCACCTTCAGCCGTCTGTATTTCCAATTTTATTTTATTTTTGCAACTGATTTCGGTGTTTCACTACACCGTCTTTAGGCCCCCTGAGTGACTGTAGGAAGAATCCAAACCCATCTACAGCCGAAATAGGGGCTAGCATACAGTAACTGGTATCCATAGACTTCTTTTTAACAATGTGATCCTTCACGCATCAATCTTCAATTGAGTCTGCAACTGATGCATGCAAGGACCACATTGTTAAAAAAAAAAAAAAAAAAAAAACTCCAGATACCAGTGATCGTATGCTGACCTCAGCAACAGGTTGCATCCATTATATGGCATGGTCGACAGTTGCTAAAGTGCGCGTCATTTATGTTGGCGGCCGAGTTTAGGTTCGTTCTGCGCATCTGACATCACAAAACACAGTCAGCCAATGAACAGAGAACGACGTTGCCACATCTCGACTGCAGTGCAGAGCATGGACGAGTGTCTTCAGTTTCAGAAACGTTCAGTCACAAAGTAATAGAACAAAAGCAATGTCTTGATAGCAGACATTCTTTTATAGAAAGTTTGGAAAAAGCATTCTTTATACCAATTGCTTCATATTCTATTAATTAATTAATCCAAACAAACAATAAGACTTCTAATTCAGGCGATAGCAAGGAAAGGTGTTTGTATCACTCTCACGAACCGCTTTTTCGCAATAAAGAACAGCGGTAATTGTTTATTTCCTACTGTACTTCGACGAAGCGTGAGTAATTCATAGTCATACCAACAGTATTTATCAGTATTTTGCGTGACGTGTTATACTGCTAATGGCGTTGTGTAGTCGGACGAGGTGCGTTTGCGGAACGGTTAAGGTGATCGGCTGCTACGCGGAAGGTTATGAGTTCAAACCTTGTGCGGTGCTTAATATTTTCATTATTTAAAAACAATATCGAAGTGCCTTACTTCATGAATTATATTCGTTTGAATGCAATTTTTTGAAATTTCTAGTGCTTTGTCTCTTCATTAACCCTTTCGCTGCTGCAGACACGTACTCGCCGCATTCCGCGCTGTGCGCGATTTTGTCATCACTGCACTGCTCGCCTGTGCAGACACATGGTGTTCCCAGTGCCTTGACACACTTATCATTCGATTTCACAAAAACTATTTGGCCCAAAAATTTGATTTTTACACGTCTTCTAGACTGATACCTTCCCCCCATAAATGACAATTTTGTTTCGATGTTCAACGCAGTTATTATGCAGCATTAAATGTAGTAAACCATTGCACGAAATTTTGAAGAGTTTGCAGAGGTAGAAGACCATAGTGTATACTTTCCGTATGGTCGATTTTAGTTGCTACAATGTTGAGAATGAAATGTGGACAAGATACCTAAATTTCATATAAAATTTACTGTATAACAATATCTCATTTAATTTAAGTACGACATAGGTGTCGTATGTAATATTGAGAAATATTCCGTCTTTCGCGACTGTAATAAAAGTATTATTTACACCGGACGCGTTTGGCTTTATTTTAAAGCACTTCAATCAAGGAAAGGTATGGCACATACACAATGGTACTCATGTTCCCTTTCTTTTTTTTTTTGTTCCACAGTCGCAGTTTTACCAATGGTACTGAAACATATTCCTCTTCTGCAACTGTAATAAGGGGCTTATTTACACCAGACGCGTTTCTCTCTTTTGAAGCATCTTCAGTGGACAGTATTTTGTCTCCTCCATTGCCAAGTCACCTTTCGTAGTTTTGTGCTGTGGTAACACAATATTCAACGTTTGTGTTGGCAGATCAGTGTTTTAGCAAATAAATGATGTTTGGGTGTGCCACACACAAAAATTATATTTGACATAGCTCAGAGCACTTCACTGATAGACGGTAAATTCAAGTCCTAATGTTTTTGTAAGTCCACAGTTTTGTTTAATGTATTTTGTCTACTTCCTTTTGATTGATTGAAGAGCTTTAAAATAAAGCCAAATGTGCTCAGTGTAAATAAAACTTTTGTTACAATCGCGAAAGACTGAATATTTCTCAGTATTACATACGACACCTATGTGGTACTTAAATGAGCTAATGTTGTACAGTAAATTTTATATGAAATTTAGGTATCTTGTCCACATTTCATTCTCAACATATGGCAACTAAAATCGACCATACGGAAAGTATACTCTATGGACTTTTACCTCTGCAAACTCTTCAAAATTTCGTGCAATGGTTTACTATATTTAATGCTGCATAATAACTGCGTTGAACATCGAAACAAAATGAAGTCATTTATGGGGGGAAGGTATCAGCCAAGAAGATGTGTAAAAATCTAATTTTTGGGCCAAATAGTTTTTGTGGAATCGATTGATAAGAGTGTCAAAGCAGTCGCAACACAATGTGTCTGCACAGGCGAGCAGTGCACTGACAAAATCGCGCACAGCGCGGAATGCAGGGAGCACGTCTTTGTAGCAGCGAAAGGGTTAATGCGGCCATGGTGGCTTTACTTCATGAACTGTGCGCTCCCCCCTAAACGTAAGCTTGCGAACTATGCTATACTATGGCGCTGCTTCTATTGGCGCGTGCGTCGTGTGCAACTGGCAACACAGCAATCTCCCGCGTCTGGGCGGGCATGCGCGAGCCGCCAAGATAAAAGAATTGAACTATAGCAACGTATCTGGTGTAGTAGGAGCAATATGTTGCTTTACGCTATCCTTCAGATCAAGAAAAGTCCGGATGCATCCTGATACACAATCTTCAAATATACCCACAACCAGACATCACATGGATTCAAGTCGGGGGATCTGGAAGGCCACAGAGTTTGAAATTGCCTAGAGATGATGTGGAAATTACTGATGGTTCGCAAAGCAAATCTTCCACCTGGCAAGCAACATTTGGTGTCACGTCATCTTGCAGGAAGATAGTGGTGTGGACACAACTGCCTTCTTGCAAAAATGGAATCACATGTTGCACAAGGAGAACGTTATAACATGCAGATGTTGCTGTGCACCTAAGATGCCCACAAGGTGTCATCTTCTCAAAAACAAACAGATGAACAGTGAAGAAGCTTCTGAACCACAGAACACAGCCACATAAGCTGAGTGCAGTGGATGTTACTGCACAGCATGTGGCAGAGAAGAACCACACATGTGATAGTTCTGTGTCTTTACTGTGCCGTGCAGAGTACAATGTGCCTTGTCTGCCCAAAGAATATTCCCCGGCCACATGTCATTCATTTCCTTAAGTGCCAACAAAGGAAGGGCAGAGTCATGGAGCTGTAGCTTATCTTGAGGCTTCATTTCATGTACACTCTTTGACATAAAACTCGACCGGCGGCCGGCCGCTTCAGAGGCTAAGTCCGCGCCGATCGCGACATGGGACAATAAAACTGGCCAACTCGCTAATTCTTTAAGTCCGGTTATCTGCACAATCTGGCAACACTGCAGACTGCGGCACTTCCTGGAGGAAAACTTGTCCCATGATAGAGAAACACTAGGCTGATTACGACTGTGGTCTAGCGGTAGCGTGCGTTGTTTCTGTTCGTCATGTCAGTGGATCGAGAGCAGCTGGCATAAAATATTTTTATAGCCTCTTCTGTCTGAATGCTGAAGACGTGAATCTAATGGTAGCGCAGATTCAATCTATTTCGCTTTCTGACACACCGATATCAAAATTTTATCCAGTAACGATTTTGCGGCAGATTTCCTGCAGACTGTCCTCCTCTGGACGCCGTATGCGGCAAAGCTCCAGGATCCATTTGCTGGCTACCAGCAGCGGCCGTGGCGACAGAAGCGGCGCTGCACTCCCCCGTTCTTTATCGAAAGCGCCTGCTCCCGCTCATCGCTTTTGATGATTTGAAACGCTTTATTATTAAATGTTGCTTCACAGAAAATTTCTACGATTTCCATTCACGCTCAAAAGCAACGGAGACAGACGCCCTGATTAGTAGGCGGGTATTATATTACATTAATCGGCAAGAGCTGAGTATGGCCCGAAATTAATTTTATAGACTGGGACGAAATTAAACCACCTCGCTACATTAGATGAATTTATAAATGCTTCATACCTCGTTTCTTTTCCTTTCAAACTCAATTATTTGTGCAACTTTTGGTCAATGTTCGGATGTTTTCGTCAAGGCAGGGTGAGCGTCTGTGGTGTAAAGTGTATTACAGTTCTTGTTTCATTCCTTATGGTAACTCTATGCGATAAACTGTGTGAATACCTTGCAATGCATGCTCTGTAGCAGTGCAGGAACACTGCACATTTGGAGTTCCATGTATGGGTTCATGAAGTATTTAATGTTGATCGGAAGTGATAGTTAAGGTCATCAGATTTAGACCAGAAAAATTTGTCGTTTTGGAGGTTTCAGAGAACGGAAAGGAATTGTTAACGCCGGTGTTAGAAAACGTCTACAGTTAAATGCTATTGCAAAAATTTAGAAGAGGGGAACTATATTAATCAACATGTGCACTTCATAAACAACCTTCTGACATGTTAGACATATATGACGAACAAAACTCAAATTTATATCGTTGACAGTCGCTTTGAATCTTTTCAGGATCTATTTTACAGCGAAGCACCTTGGCATTTGCAAAGCAGACATCCATGATATTAACTTAATTTACTAAGTCGAATCGGACGAAGATTGATGTTTAAAGGCATTCTTCAGATTTCGTATAAAGACTTTTTACGAGCCGTTTGCAACTCCATTAATTTCTCTCTTATTTTAAAGCCCCTTAGGAAAATGGCAATAAAAAAAGAAACTAAGTGCCACCGCCACTTTTCATCCTATAACAAAAAAAAAAAAAAAAAAAAAAAAATCTGGTCCACTTCAGGCGTTGGCTCCTGACTAAACCTAGCCCAAGAGCTGCCTATATACCAGGGGAAATGGGAATTCAAGGTTAGGGCTATCATTACAAACAAAGCAAAATCTTCCTTTTTCTGAATTTTATTTTTATTTTGATTTTTGTTTTGTTTATTTTTGTTGTGTAATTGATCAGACGCCTTCTGCGCCCCGCTGGTAATATGTTGAGTCACGTCTTCTCGAAATTGGTGTGTTCCGTTCAGTAGTTCAGAAATGTTCATTGGTTCAAACTGGAAACCTTCTTCACTCTTGGCTTAACACATTCCAGCTGCGAGGCGGGTCGTGGAAAGCACTCCCAATGAAGTTCGAGAAAAATTGTCTGTATTTTGTGTGGCGGACAACGACATAATGACGGTCGTTGAGGTATGTCCAAAAATCGAGTACAGAGTCTACAGTTTGTCCAACTAGGTAGTGAATGGCATGTCCGCGAATCCAATTCACAGCATTGGTCTTTGTCCGAGGAAAATAGTCACGTCCCGGAACTAATAATGAAAGGGGAGTATTCCGATTCAGAATGTCCCGCGTTAGAAAAGCCACAATATGACGAATAACCTCTGAGCTAACGACACACTGGCGACCACAGACGGACTATAGTCACTGCGATGTTGCCTGAGCCTCAAAACGAAACCTTAAAACACACAAACAGGTGTTACTTATGTGAAGAACGCCGTTCTTGGAGTCCAGAAATTAATTATACTTTCTAAGTGTCTCATCTTACAGTGGATTCTATCGTACGAGTCTTCGATGTGGAAAACGAATGTCAAGTGAATTTAGCGAGGTAACGCCGGCCTACACCCGGAAGTAAATGCACTATCAGAGTGTTGACAACTACTTGCTACGACGCTGCCATTTCTCGGTTCTCTTACGAGGCAGCTCTTCAGCGAAATGCTTGCCGTGATTCTCTGATGCGGTCCTTCAGAGTGGAGACGCGCGCGCACGTTTGGTTTTTATGCGGCGTTCTCCCCTGATGGTTTCTGACGTCGCCTTGTGGGCTATGTCTACATTTGAGACATTCAATTATCATTAATCCAGAATGATACAAGTTTCAGCTTCCGGCGTGGAAGAAGGCTGTTGACGCCGACATTATATCATTTCAACGTAGGGAAACAAAACGGGTCATTCAATGTTTCTCATTCAACATGAAGCATGTGAGATAATTTTCCGTAACGTTCATAATCATCTAAAACTACAAACGAAGTAAAAATACATCTGAATCTTATTCGAATTGAATATAATGTAAGATACCAAACGCTTTGCACCTCGATGTCGAATTTGTCCACGTGCAATCTTTTGCAGCATACAAAAAGAATGTCATGATCACCACGAGAATGAAGAAATATGTTGGTACGGATGGAAGCAAGGAGAGACGCAGTCAACAAATATTCGATTCCTCATGGCATTCATTTCATTTGAGACGTAAGAAGAGTTAAAGCGGGATATTACTTTCGTTAACACGAAAGATATGCCGCACATATTGATAACGAGGAAGTCTGCGTCTTCGTACGTTTCCTCCTTGAAATCTGTATGCTCTCTTATATACTAAGTAGCCTGATCATTGTTTCAGTAATGTTACCCTCTTGTTTGACCCCGTAACGATGAACAGATTCCAAATGCATGTCTCTGCATGAAAGTAGCTGTTCGAACCCTTCCTGGGTTGCTTTTTGTGTTTTATTGCTTGGAATTCCTGAAGCAGACCACTGTGCCTTCTCCCCTTGTGGGTTAGGTCTCAAAACTAAACCGCTTTTTATCCAATGGCATAATTTATTCAGACAGCATCAGCACAAGACTGTCAAACAAAGCCTTCCATTTACAGTTGCAACACTCTAACCAGCATTGACCGAAGTGTAATCCACGGTCATGGTCTGAAATTAGCAGCTGTCTGCTACTGTGGCAAAGTCCGTACTACACTTTCGATTCCGCAGCACCATTTTATCTGGTAACACTGTGTAGTTGCAGAGTTGTGCCAGCATGTCTGTCCTCACACTGTCAACTTTATGTATCTAACTTCTCCTGTAGCGTTGATCACAAGGAGCAGAAGTAAATGAGTGTATTCTGCATGACGTAACATTCAGTATTCCCTTCTTTCATAGCCACTCTTCATGTGCATCGATACCAAATAGGAATGTGAAAACTCTTGCGAGTGAGAGAATGACAATAACAATCGTAACAAGAACAATCAAATAATGAATAATGTGTATTCCAACGCAGAACGAGAATGGCTTTAAATATAAAAATCTATATCTATATCCATATCTATTGATCTTTGAGTTGGCACAATGCAAATATATTCTTAGCATTTAGTTACTGAATTTAGTTTGGGATGTTTGCAGAGAAAAGGAAAAGTCGGTACTTCTCGCTAGTGTAATATAATGTGAACCAGCAACTACCCTTTCCTTAGAACACGACTCAAGCAGGTCCCCAAGTAGGTACCAAGGCACTGCTGCATTCTGTTCCCTGACATTGCTCTGATGACGGTTAATGCAGATAGTTCCGATTATGAAATACAAAACGTATTGCAGGTTAATTCCTAGGATAGTAACGTTAAATTTGCGTTGTAGACGGCACATGAACGTGACGACTATCCATATTACTCACCAATATAAAAAGACAATATTATGGGAATTTAGCAGGATTACTCAACATGAATTCTGAAATTGGTTGACTGACCGCACAGGTGCTAAACGTCGTCAAGAGTATACGATGGCCTAATCGCATTAGGAATATGAAGATCGTCTTCGACAGCTCGCAACTTTCACATTGCTATCTCCACCCTACTCCAGACAGCCCTCGGTGGAGTTGCACTAAGTTGCCGTTGCAATGTAAGGCCTTCAAACCGACAACAGACCACATATTGAAAAATACAAGCGAGTTCTCTTGCAGCGTAAGCTTATTGTAACTAATCTAAAAATTATTGAACAAGAACATTGTCCTATTCAAAAAAAGCTGTCTAGCAGGTCCTCTAATGCTCCTTGGTACAGTCGTTTGACTATTGAAAATGGTTCCAACAAGTCACCACTAGAACTGCTCTGTACCGCAATAACTCAAGATGTAAAGTAATACCACGGTACTACAAATATCAGGGAACACCTTATCACAGATAAGACTGTCCTTAAGGCTTGTAAGCTCACATTTATTACAATAAATGACATACCTGAAATGTTACCACTCTCATTATTACGTCAGATTGGTAATGCACGTAGTAAGTTCGTCGTATTCATGATTTCCTCTTCAAAGTAACATACCGTACTTATTATTTAACACAAAATGACATTAAAAATTTAAGTTATTCACGAGCAGCTAGTTGATAATATGTATGAACTTCAAATGACACGACGAACCGTCTGGTTCCGCATATGGATTCAAACCCAGCTCATGCAGACTAAGCAAAGATTTCGTTACTGACGGAAACTAACAGTCATTCCTGATTAAGCATACAGAGAGTGATATACCTCGATTTTAGACAGTATCAGTTAGCAAATATCAACTTTAAATTGCATAACGCAAACATGTTTAACAGACGCGAATTCCTACCCATCATCTATTGTCCCTGTTAACGAACTACGAGAGATGTTAAATATTGCTTCTTCACAAGTAACTTACTTGAAATGCCGTGAGGTAAAGCTTTGTGTTGGACACGGATTCGAACCCAGAACCTAATCGGATTGCTATCGAAGCACAGTCAAATGTGACATATCGGATTTTCGCGGCAGTAGCTAGATGTTTTAACTGAAATGACGAGACGAAACAATTTTTACCTTCCCAGGACTCCTACCCGGCACCTATCGCTGTTATATTCTAGAGAAAACGAACGTTAAATATGGGTTTGTTGTGCCAGCAGTGATATGTGAGCATGTTTGAACTAGAAATAATATGACGAAGAGTTCAGCGCTCACTGGGAATAGAGCCCCACACATATTGTTGTTGACTACCCACAAAGAGACGTCAGCTACCGAATTTTTCTCCACCAGCTGCTCACAATTACATCTTGAACTTACAGTCATCTCGCAAATAGTTCTGTGTCTCACTGGGAGTTAAAAACGTCAGATATCGTTAGTGTTGACAACGAATGAAAATGCATTAAAAATCACACTCACACACACACACACACACACACACACACATATAAACATTCTTTTTATTTTTATTTGTTTGTTGTGCTCGACTATCAGCGAGGCACGAAAACGTCTGTGAATGAGTTTCTTAGTTTTGAGTACATTTACTAAAGAAATATAAAAACAACAATGCGAGTTACTGATTTATGATGCTTAGTTGGCAGTCAGTTCTGAGTATTATTAGTAACTACGCTCCAGTCCCTAAACCTAGTTACAGTAAGCGAGTCAGACGCATTACGTATTCCAGGCCGTAGCAGCCGCGACTTGGAGACACCAGCTATGGTCACTTCCCAGCCCGCTGTAGGATCACATCGGTTCGTCTTCTTCCTGCTGGTACTGTAACTGATATTTGGCAACAAGGCAACGTATGTTTGGCATCTCTGTGATCGACGAGTTACTTCCTGGTGTGCACGGAATTAAGCCTCAAAGTTCACTTGATTTTACCTGTCATTTCCATTGAATAATCTGAGTTATTCTCTCTTGAAGGGTAACAAAAGATTGTAAATTTACGGTTTTCAGCCCAGAAAAGTCGTTGCAGGTGGAAATCGCAACTAATCTCGACCTTTAAATAGCGGTTTACGAGTTCTAGGCACTATTGCTGTCGTAAGAGGACGCTCAGACCCATACCTCTCCGCTGGAGAAAAATTCGGTAGCTGACGTCTCTTTGTGTGTAGTCAACAACGATATGTGTGGGGCTCTATTCCCAGTGAGCGCTGAACTCTTCGTCATATTATTTCTAGTTCAAACATGCTCACATATCACTGCTGGCACAACAAACCCATATTTAACGTTCATTTTCTCTAGAATATAACAGCGATAGGTGCCGGGTAGGAGTCCTGGGAAGGAAAAAATTAATGTTTCGTCTCGTCATTTCAGTTAAAACATCTAGCTACTGCCGCGAAAATCCGATATGTCACATTTGACTGTGCTTCGATAGCAATCCGATTAGGTTCTGGGTTCGAATCCGTGTCCAACACAAAGCTTTACCTCACGGCATTTCAAGTAAGTTACTTGTGAAGAAGCAATATTTAACATCTCTCGTAGTTCGTTAACAGGGACAATAGATGATGGGTAGGAATTCGCGTCTGTTAAACATGTTTGCGTTATGCAATTTAAAGTTGATATTTGCTAACTGATACTGTCTAAAATCGAGGTATATCACTCTCTGTATGCTTAATCAGGAATGACTGTTAGTTTCCGTCAGTAACGAAATCTTTGCTTAGTCTGCATGAGCTGGGTTTGAATCCATATGCGGAACCAGACGGTTCGTCGTGTCATTTGAAGTTCATACATATTCTCAACTAGCTGCTCATGAATAACTTAAATTTTTAATGTCATTTTGTGTTAAATAATAAGTACGGTATGTTACTTTGAAGAGGAAATCATGAATACGATGAACTTACTACGTGCACTACCAATCTGACGTAATAATGAGAGTGGTAACATTTCAGGTATGTCATTTATTGTAATAAATGTGAGCTTACAAGCCTTAAGGACAGTCTTATCTGTGATAAGGTGTTCCCTGATATTTGTAGTACCGTGGTATTACTTTACATCTTGAGTTATTGCGGTACAGAGCAGTGTTTTCTAGTGGTGACTTGTTGGAACCATTTTCAATAGTCAAACGACTGTACCAAGGAGCATTAGAAGACCTGCTAGACAGCTTTTTTTGAATAGGACAATGTTCTTGTCCAATAATTTTTAGATTAGTTACAATAAGCTTACGCTGCAAGAGAACTCGCTTGTATTTTTCAATATGTGGTCTGTTGTCGGTTTGAAGGCCTTACATTGCAACGGCAACTTAGTGCAACTCCACCGAGGGCTGTCTGGAGTAGGGTGGAGATAGCAATGTGAAAGTTGCGAGCTGTCGAAGACGATCTTCATATTCCTAATGCGATTAGGCCATCGTATACTCTTGACGACGTTTAGCACCTGTGCGGTCAGTCAACCAATTTCAGAATTCATGTTGAGTAATCCTGCTAAATTCCCATAATATTGTCTTTTTATATTGGTGAGTAATATGGATAGTCGTCACGTTCATGTGCCGTCTACAACGCAAATTTAACGTTACTATCCTAGGAACTAACCTGCAATACGTTTTGTATTTCATAATCGGAACTATCTGCATTAACCGTCATCAGAGCAATGTCAGGGAACAGAATGCAGCAGTGCCTTGGTACCTACTTGGGGACCTGCTTGAGTCGTGTTCTAAGGAAAGGGTAGTTGCTGGTTCACATTATATTACACTAGCGAGAAGTACCGACTTTTCCTTTTCTCTGCAAACATCCCAAACTAAATTCAGTAACTAAATGCTAAGAATATATTTGCATTGTGCCAACTCAAAGATCAATAGATATGGATATAGATATAGATTTTTATATTTAAAGCCATTCTCGTTCTGCGTTGGAATACACATTATTCATTATTTGATTGTTCTTGTTACGATTGTTATTGTCATTCTCTCACTCGCAAGAGTTTTCACATTCCTATTTGGTATCGATGCACATGAAGAGTGGCTATGAAAGAAGGGAATACTGAATGTTACGTCATGCAGAATACACTCATTTACTTCTGCTCCTTGTGATCAACGCTACAGGAGAAGTTAGATACATAAAGTTGACAGTGTGAGGACAGACATGCTGGCACAACTCTGCAACTACACAGTGTTACCAGATAAAATGGTGCTGCGGAATCGAAAGTGTAGTACGGACTTTGCCACAGTAGCAGACAGCTGCTAATTTCGGACCATGACCGTGGATTACACTTCAGTCAATGCTGGTTAGAGTGTTGCAACTGTAAATGGAAGGCTTTGTTTGACAGTCTTGTGCTGATGCTGTCTGAATAAATTATGCCATTGGATAAAAAGCAGTTTAGTTTTGAGACCTAACCCACAAGGGGAGAAGGCACAGTGGTCTGCTTCAGGAATTCCAAGCAATAAAACACAAAAAGCAACCCAGGAAGGGTTCGAACAGCTACTTTCATGCAGAGACATGCATTTGGAATCTGTTCATCGTTACGGGGTCAAACAAGAGGGTAACATTACTGAAACAATGATCAGGCTACTTAGTATATAAGAGAGCATACAGATTTCAAGGAGGAAACGTACGAAGACGCAGACTTCCTCGTTATCAATATGTGCGGCATATCTTTCGTGTTAACGAAAGTAATATCCCGCTTTAACTCTTCTTACGTCTCAAATGAAATGAATGCCATGAGGAATCGAATATTTGTTGACTGCGTCTCTCCTTGCTTCCATCCGTACCAACATATTTCTTCATTCTCGTGGTGATCATGACATTCTTTTTGTATGCTGCAAAAGATTGCACGTGGACAAATTCGACATCGAGGTGCAAAGCGTTTGGTATCTTACATTATATTCAATTCGAATAAGATTCAGATGTATTTTTACTTCGTTTGTAGTTTTAGATGATTATGAACGTTACGGAAAATTATCTCACATGCTTCATGTTGAATGAGAAACATTGAATGACCCGTTTTGTTTCCCTACGTTGAAATGATATAATGTCGGCGTCAACAGCCTTCTTCCACGCCGGAAGCTGAAACTTGTATCATTCTGGATTAATGATAATTGAATGTCTCAAATGTAGACATAGCCCACAAGGCGACGTCAGAAACCTTCAGGGGAGAACGCCGCATAAAAACCAAACGTGCGCGCGCGTCTCCACTCTGAAGGACCGCATCGGAGAATCACGGCAAGCATTTCGCTGAAGAGCTGCCTCGTAAGAGAACCGAGAAATGGCAGCGTCGTAGCAAGTAGTTGTCAACACTCTGATAGTGCATTTACTTCCGGGTGTAGGCCGGCGTTACCTCGCTAAATTCACTTGACATTCGTTTTCCACATCGAAGACTCGTACGATAGAATCCACTGTAAGATGAGACACTTAGAAAGTATAATTAATTTCTGGACTCCAAGAACGGCGTTCTTCACATAAGTAACACCTGTTTGTGTGTTTTAAGGTTTCGTTTTGAGGCTCAGGCAACATCGCAGTGACTATAGTCCGTCTGTGGTCGCCAGTGTGTCGTTAGCTCAGAGGTTATTCGTCATATTGTGGCTTTTCTAACGCGGGACATTCTAAATCGGAATACTCCCCTTTCATTATTAGTTCCGGGACGTGACTATTTTCCTCGGACAAAGACCAATGCTGTGAATTGGATTCGCGGACATGCCATTCACTACCTAGTTGGACAAACTGTAGACTCTGTACTCGATTTTTGGACATACCTCAACGACCGTCATTATGTCGTTGTCCGCCACACAAAATACAGACAATTTTTCTCGAACTTCATTGGGAGTGCTTTCCACGACCCGCCTCGCAGCTGGAATGTGTTAAGCCAAGAGTGAAGAAGGTTTCCAGTTTGAACCAATGAACATTTCTGAACTACTGAACGGAACACACCAATTTCGAGAAGACGTGACTCAACATATTACCAGCGGGGCGCAGAAGGCGTCTGATCAATTACACAACAAAAATAAACAAAACAAAAATCAAAATAAAAATAAAATTCAGAAAAAGGAAGATTTTGCTTTGTTTGTAATGATAGCCCTAACCTTGAATTCCCATTTCCCCTGGTATATAGGCAGCTCTTGGGGTAGGTTTAGTCAGGAGCCAACGCCTGAAGTGGACCAGATTTTTTTTTTTTTTGTTATAGGATGAAAAGTGGCGGTGGCACTTAGTTTCTTTTTTTATTGCCATTTTCCTAAGGGGCTTTAAAATAAGAGAGAAAAAAAGGGGTAATCGTCAAAAAAAGTAAAAGAAAAAAAAACAAAATTTAAAAAAAAAAGAGGTTCCCTTGTGCGTTGCGGTGGTCGTACTGTATGACATAGCAGTTCCAATCTCGGTGGAAGCCGCTGACTACAACCTTTTATTTTCTAATTTTAATTAATGGAGTTGCAAACGGCTCGTAAAAAGTCTTTATACGAAATCTGAAGAATGCCTTTAAACATCAATCTTCGTCCGATTCGACTTAGTAAATTAAGTTAATATCATGGATGTCTGCTTTGCAAATGCCAAGGTGCTTCGCTGTAAAATAGATCCTGAAAAGATTCAAAGCGACTGTCAACGATATAAATTTGAGTTTTGTTCGTCATATATGTCTAACATGTCAGAAGGTTGTTTATGAAGTGCACATGTTGATTAATATAGTTCCCCTCTTCTAAATTTTTGCAATAGCATTTAACTGTAGACGTTTTCTAACACCGGCGTTAACAATTCCTTTCCGTTCTCTGAAACCTCCAAAACGACAAATTTTTCTGGTCTAAATCTGATGACCTTAACTATCACTTCCGATCAACATTAAATACTTCATGAACCCATACATGGAACTCCAAATGTGCAGTGTTCCTGCACTGCTACAGAGCATGCATTGCAAGGTATTCACACAGTTTATCGCATAGAGTTACCATAAGGAATGAAACAAGAACTGTAATACACTTTACACCACAGACGCTCACCCTGCCTTGACGAAAACATCCGAACATTGACCAAAAGTTGCACAAATAATTGAGTTTGAAAGGAAAAGAAACGAGGTATGAAGCATTTATAAATTCATCTAATGTAGCGAGGTGGTTTAATTTCGTCCCAGTCTATAAAATTAATTTCGGGCCATACTCAGCTCTTGCCGATTAATGTAATATAATACCCGCCTACTAATCAGGGCGTCTGTCTCCGTTGCTTTTGAGCGTGAATGGAAATCGTAGAAATTTTCTGTGGAGCAACATTTAATAATAAAGCGTTTCAAATCATCAAAAGCGATGAGCGGGAGCAGGCGCTTTCGATAAAGAACGGGGGAGTGCAGCGCCGCTTCTGTCGCCACGGCCGCTGCCGGTAGCCAGCAAATGGATCCCGGAGCTTTGCCGCATACGGCGTCCAGAGGAGGACAGTCTGCAGGAAATCTGCCGCAAAATCGTTACTGGATAAAATTTTGATATCGGTGTGTCAGAAAGCGAAATAGATTGAATCTGCGCTACCATTAGATTCACGTCTTCAGCATTCAGACAGAAGAGGCTATAAAAATATTTTATGCCAGCTGCTCTCGATCCACTGATATGACGAACAGAAACAACGCACGCTACCGCTAGACCACAGGCGTAACCAGCCTAGTGTTTCTCTATCATGGGACAAGTTTTCCTCCAGGAAGTGCCGCAGTCTGCAGTGTTGCCAGATTGTGCAGATAACCGGACTTAGAGAATTAGCGAGTTGGCCAGTTTTATTGTCCCATGTCGCGATCGGCGCGGACTTAGCCTCTGAAGCAGCCGGCCACCGGCCGAGTTTTATGTCAAAGAGTGTACAGGCTGCATCTGGTAGAGATACCAACATAAAATGAAGTACAAAATCTTTTACTGTTAACCATTGGAAAGAGAATTCCCATGACACAGCTCGAGCACTGACTGCAGAATTTGGGGCAAATGCCGCATAGTGAGCTATTGCTACAGCAACTTCTTAAACAACTACCATGGGAATAGGCCACCCCCTCTCCCTGCTGCATCACTTAATTGACCTGTTTCTTCAAATTTTTCAATCATATTTGTTAGCCCAGTTATTGATGTGATGCCTCTTCAAAGCTCTTTCTGTTGCTTATTTTCCTACAATGCAGTACTGATATTGCTACCATCCTGACAAAACAACTTTACCAGCCATGCATGGTCTTTCTACTCAATAACAATTGCAGTTCTAACCAAAGAAGGGAAAGCAGAAAGATGGAAAGAGTATATAGAGGGTTTATACAAGGGCGATGTACTTGAGAACAATATTATAGAAATGGAAGAGAATGTAGATGAAGATGAAATGGGAGATACAATACTGCGTGAATAGTTTGACAGAGCACTGAAAGACCTGAGCCGAAACAAGTCCCCGGGAGTAGACAACATTCCATTAGAACTACTGACGGCCTTGGGAGAGCCAGTCCTGACAAAACTCTACCATCTGGTGAGGAAGATGTATGAGATAGGCGAAGTACCCTCAGACTTCAAGAAGAATATAATAATTCCAATCCCAAAGAAAGCAGGTGTTGACAGATGTGAAAATTACCGAACTATCAGTTTAATAAGTCACAGCTGCAAAATACTAACGCGAATTCTTTACAGACGAATGGAAGAACTGGTAGAAGCCGACATCAGGCACGATCAGTTTGGATTCTGTAGAAATATTGGAACACGTGAGGCAATACTGACCTTACGACTTATCTTAGAAGAAAGATTAAGAAAAGGCAAACCTACGTTTCTAGCATTTGTAGACTTAGAGAAAGCTTTTTGACAATGTTGACTGGAATACTCTCTTCCAAATTCTAAAGGTGGCAGGGGTAAAATACAGGGAGCAAAAGGCTATTTACAATTTGTACAGAAACCAGATGACAGTTATAAGAGTCGAGGGGCATGAAAGGGAAGCAGTGGTTGGGAAGGGAGTGAGACAGGGTTGTAGCCTCTCCCCAATGTTATTCAATCTGTATAGTGAGCAAGCAGTGAAGGAAACAAAAGAAAAATTCGGGGTAGGTATTAAAATCCATGGAGAAGAAATAAAAACTTTGAGGTTCACCGATGACATTGTAATTCTGTCAGAGACAGCAAAGGACTTGGAAGGGCAGTTGAATGGAATGGACAGTGTCTTGAAAGGAGGATATAAGATGAACATCAACAAAAGCAAATCGAGGATAATGGAATGTAGTCGAATTAAATCGTGTGATGCTGAGGGAATTAGATCAGGAAATGAGACACTTAAAGTAGTAAAGGAGTTTTGCCATTTGGGGAGCAAAATAACTGATGATGGTTGATGTAGAGAAGATATAAAATGTAGACTGGCAATGGCAAGGAAAGCGTTTCTGAAGAAGAGAAATTTGTTAACATCGAGTATAGATTTAAGTGTCAGGAAGTCATTTCTAAAAGTATTTGTATGGAGTGTAGCCATGTATGGAAGTGAAACATGGACGATAAATAGTTTGGGCAAGAAGAGAATAGAAGCTTTCGAAATGTGGTGCTACAGAAGAATGCTGAAGATTAGATGGGTAGATCACATAACAAATGAGGAGGTATTGAATAGAATTGGGGAGAAGAGGAATTTGTGGCACAACTTGACGAGAAGAAGGGACCGGTTGGTAGGACATGTTCTGAGGCATCAAGGGATCACAAATTTAGCATTGGAGGGCAGCGTGGAGGGTAAAGATCGTAGAGGGAGACCAAGAGATGAATACACTAAGCAGATTCAAAAGGATGTAGGTTGCAGTAGGTACTGGGATATGAAGAAACTTGCACAGGATAGGGTAGCATGGAGAGCTGCATCAAACCAGTCTCAGGACTGAAGACCACAACAACAACCATTGCATCTTGCGAAGAAAACTTCAACCTCCTTAACCCTTTACCTCATAAAAGAAATCAACAAACACAGCCAAGCAACAAACAGCATACTGATGTCAAAACAGGAAACATTTCATTTCACATCTGACTACTTCGGGCGCCATATTTTTGCCTGCTCGCAGCATACTCGACAAGTTCACCAATTAATTCATATTCTTGATGTTTCAATGTCCTGTGATGCATACAGCCTTTTCTGCAGCAATTGAAACAGTTTAATTATAACAACCTGGTACTTTTTTTGTTCTATTCAATGCAAGAAAGTGTCGACATAACAGGTACTATGTCTGACAAGCATATCACACAGAGTAGTAAACAAAACGTACACATGGAATGTCTGAGCAGATACAAAATTTCTCTGAGGACTTCCTAGCAAACAGAACTCAGTACATGCAATCCAATCAAAAAGTATTCACACACCTATTAGCTGGCATTAACATTGGGCGTGTCCACACTTTTACTTTATGATGGCTTGAACTGTGCTGGGAACCCTTTCAGATAGATGTCTAAATGTATGAGGAATGACAGCCCATTCTATTTCAAGGGCTGAAATCTGACTGACTGACAGAAGGGTTATGGGACTACACAGCAAGGTCATCAGTCCCACGATTCCAAAGTTACTTGTGGAAGAGAAGGGTCTGCTAAAAGTGGACGGATGCAGTCAGAGGGGTAAATCTATAAAACGAGGAAGTTAAAACACACACAATAGAAGCATGAAAGGGTGGACCAAATCTAAAAACTGGACTACCAGGGGTAAAAGAGCAGTCTTTGCATGGGGGAGTGGTCACGGGTCCCAGACTAAGAAAACTGGAAGAGAGACCCCAACCACAACCACACTACTCCTACTCCAGGAGTAAGCAAAATCTCTTATCTGAAAATAAAAATAACTTTCACGCACGAAACTGAGGACCAGCTCAACCATCCATGAATTGTCTGCTAATATTAAAGACGAAGAATCTGGAAGGCAATACTTAGTACAAAGGGACAAAAGAAGGGGACATTCCACCAATGTATGGGATACCATCAGTTGGCTCCACAGTCACAATGTGAGGGTGTCTCATTATGCAAGGGAAAACGATAGGCGAGCCTGGTACTACCAACGGGTGGGTGGAATAAGACAGTGAACTCCTTCTGAGAGAAGCAGAAGGAAGAGTGTGGAACTGCAGTAATCTCTTTGATTGTGCGGAGTTTATTGCTGAGAGTAGTAGCGCACCAGAAGACATTCCACTTTAGGGCAAAGAGAGATTTGATGTGGATCTGCATACCTGCACCTGGAATCATGAAAGGGAATGGGGCGGGGGGTCAAGTTTCTGCCTCTCTAGCGAAATGGTCCGAAATCAAAAGAGGCAGTAATGTTAGACACTGAGGTCTTCAGCAAAGTTGACTTTATAACTCATCCTAGGGATGCTCCACTGAGTTCTGATCAGGGTTCTGGCCAGGTCAATCCATTTTTGGAATGTTACTGTCCACAAACCATTGCATCACAGATGTTAATTTGAGGCAGTAGTCTGTCATGCTTATAAACCAATCGTCATCTCCAAACTGTTCCTCTGGCATATGCAGTACACAATGTTCTAAGATGTGTTCATATCCTCCTGAATTTAAAAGGACCACACCCTGACTGAAAACATGCATACAACACAACCGTATTTCACTGTTGGCATCACACACGACAGTAGGTAAGATTCTCCAGGTATTCGCCACATCCAAACACTTCCATTGGATTACCACAGTGTGTAGTATAACTAGTCATCACTCATTTCCAGTCATCCACTGTCCAGTGGTGTTGCTGTTTACACCACCTCATGCATCACTAACCACTGACTACAGAAACTTGTGGCTTGACCACTGTACTCCATTCTATTTACCTGTCGACTCACAGACACTGTGTGGCTGGTACCACTTTGGAATTCAAGAGTAATTCCTTCTGGCCGATTGAGATTTTTTACAATCACCGCCTGCAACACTCAACAGTTCCTGTCCAACAGTACATGAGGTTTGCCTGGTCTCAGTTTGGCTGCGGTTGTTCGATCACATTTCTGTCTCTCAGTCACGTGACCAATATTTGACTTGTGCAGCTCTACAAGAGTGGAAATGTCCTGGTTGATTTGTTACTTGGGTGATGTTCAATGTCTAGTCCACACTGAAAGTCACTTATCTCTCCTGACTCACCCGTTCTGCTGTTACTGGGTCTCTACCGAGATCACAACCTCACAGTGTCCTTCTATACTTGTGGGTCTGCATCTCGTGACCTGGTAGTCAGTTCTGCATTATTACATAAGAGTGTCATCATAAGCAAGAGTAGTGTCAGGTGTATCTCAAGGTAGTGGGATGGGGTCACTACTGTGCACAACATGTGGAAATGCCAAACAGATTATGTTTGTAGTACTATGAGGATGTTTACAGATACTGCAGTTGCGTACAGGGATGTGAAGTTGATAGAAAATTGTTTTGAAATGCAGAGACATTCACAAACAACTGGAGTGTAAACATACAGTAGTGTGTTACGGTTAACAAGAATAGTGTGTGTTGGGACCTGCTTATTAGTGAGGGTGTTAACGGTTCGGTTTTCACATACAGTGAAGTCACTTCCAGAAGATCGCAATCGTGCTGAAGAATATCATATTCAGATATTAGGTACATGAGTTACAGTATGGGGATGACGAGTTATACAAATATAATTGAGTGCGTCACGAATATTAACAATCACCTCCATCATGGTGGCTTTTGGGAGACACGAGCAGTTGCCGACTTAACTTTTTTATGTGAAATATCAATGCAAGAGAAAGTATACACTACAGATAATATTTCACATTTACTTCAGTACATTTTGTGGTGACTATGTTCATCATGAGGGTTGCACACATACTTGCAAAAAGGGATTGAGTGTCACATAATTATTGTGAACTGCCAATATCAGGGCCACACACACACACACACACACACACACACACACACACACACACACACACAGAGAGAGAGAGAGAGAGAGAGAGAGAGAGAGAGAGAGAGAGAGAGAGATGTGCGCACACAAGGAAAGATTAACTGCTTCTTCATTAATACAGAATGACTGAATAATTGGAAAAGCTATTTCTCAAACACATATCTGATAAAGAAAAGCCAACCTCGCTCATAGCACAACAATAAAATGTTTTCTACATATCAGGGCACAAGTCTCAGATCCCACTGTCATGAGTTTACATTATGCATGCACTACTTATTATGATGAGCACTGAATAGCCTATCACATCACCTGTTGTGACGGTGGCACCGGAGAATGGTGGGATGCCACCGGAGAATGGTGCGACCCAATTTCATTCATCTGCTTTCGCTTCAGTGCCTGTTCTTCAGCAAGTGTGCGCTGTATCTCACGCCAGAAAGGTGAGCGGTGCCTTCGACGTGATCCGTGCTCTGCGGGAGACGCACCGCGCCCAGACGGTGACCCGTACCCACCGCCATGGGGCTCCGGAGAGATCGATGCAGTGCGAGGGCGCTCCTTAGACAATTTGTACCCCGCGGCAGCTGCCGATGCACGCGTGCTCAACTTGGTCTCCACAGGACTGTCGCGTTTCCGTTTCATTGGGGGCGACGGAGTCCGTGAAACTGGAACTCTGCGTCTCTGGCGGGAGAAGTGAGGAGGTGCAGCCTCACTCGCATAAGACTGTGATGTTTGCCTGTGCCGCAGCTTAGAAGTTCGGGTAACTGGACTCACGGCCCTGCACAATAAGAAAAAAGATTAAGGATGCATTTTCCATTGAAATGGGCACAAAATTATTTTTCCTCTATGTTGTTTGCTAATACACTACATGTTTTGTTGCCAGGTAACAACATTTTAATAATAATTTGCATATAATATTTTAATAGTATTTTGCATATTTAGGTACAGTTCAGAATGCGTTTGTTGAATGAGATGATTTTTTTTTCAATAGGCTGTCACCATACTAGCAATTAGTATTACCAGCTGATAATGCATTTCAGTTACTGGATGTGCAGCTTTTCCTGGTGCTCATTCACTGGCAGAATGATTATCACAAAAAACAGCTGCAACTGATGTGGGATAAATGTTCTCATACAAGCAACATTATCTCATCAACATCCAAACCTTTCGTACAAGGAGAGCTTACCACATGGTCCTCTTTGCTTTTTTTCATACTTCTACAGTATTAAGGACAGTGCACGGACACTGATTTTCTACAGCAGTAATTCTTGCCGTTAAGTATCCGACATTTACAACATATTAACAGTGCTACCAGTAGCTGAGTGCACAATGGTAAAATTAACAAATATTGACCCATAACCTTTACAAAAATCATTTTTATATCTAATTTTTAGCTGCATGAAAGTACAAATATTTCTTGTAAACTAAATTTTGTATAAAAATGTGAAATGTCTTATTGTTAAGTGAAAAATTATATATTTCAATGATACTGTTCAACCTCTAGAAATAGAAGTGTACTTTAATTTTTATTTGATTTTTTTGTGATTTTGTACAAAACTTTATTTTTATTACAAATACTCACATTTTTAAGCAAGTTGCAGTTAAAAATAAAAGATTTTATGTTTATTAAAAATTTTATTCAAAATACATTAATTAATATTTCCAGTCAATAATAACTGGGGGTTGGGAACATGTTGCTAATAGCAAGAACTGCACCAATGACTCGTGCTTACAAGACTTGAGCTATGCACTCGGTTACTAGTCGTTCTGTTAAAATGTTCGAAATATTTTGTACCTAGCGACACTTGGGAATCTTCCAAATCAATTGCTCAGATGTGAATTTATGAGTCTTTTTGAGAAGTGCATCATATTGTTTTAGTATATTGATGTCTGGGCACTGGTCTTCAAATCCTAAAGTCTGGAGAAAATAGAGGGGAGCTGTCTAAGTGGTCCCCCTGTTACATTTTAGTTGGGAGAAGAAGACTAAGGAGGAGGAGAAATCCATCACTGAAACATTCATATTACATACATCTACAAAACCTGTTTAAATTAAGAGGGCAGTTTGTCTATAAAAAGCAAAAGTTTTATCACTTTTGGGTTCATAAATATTTAGATATATGGGGGCAATTCTGAGAAGAAAAAAAAAATTCTGCACAGGCACCAGTATAAAGAGGATATATATATATATATATATATATATATATATATATATATATATATATATAGAGAGAGAGAGAGAGAGAGAGAGAGAGAGAGAGAGAGAGAGAGAGACCTGATCCATACTTGTACCAACCACCATTTGACATTTGAAGAAGCAATCTTTTTTCCAGAAATTATCAAACATTGACAGTTGCTTCTTTTTACAACTATCCGTAAAGTTTCTCATACAGACTGCTGTTTAAGAGCATCATAAAACACGATATGTGTGTAGTCACAATGAAATTAAAAGCTTGTTTTAATCCATAATGGTTTTTACCACTGTTAATAGGTAAAAGGCTGAAAAGGCTAGCATCCACATTGCAAAGTGCCCGTGCACAATAGCACGGTAGGATCAGCCCTAGTGGATTGCTTAATAAAGGTTACCAACCATCAGGTGGGGTTTCTTAAGCATGTTACCAAGCTTTTGGTAGTGATGAGAACAATCAAATGGAAACAATGGATTCAGTCAGTTGTTGAAAAACAACTGACTGATTCATTCGTAGGTTTACGTATCAACTGAATTATTCATTCATTCTTTTGAGTGATAACAGTATGTGGGAGTACCTGAACGAAAACAGTTGATGCACTGCAATGAATTCAAATCTGACCAGAAATAAGAGATTGTTTTACCGTTGTTAAATGATTATTGCTGGCTACACTATTATTGCTTGTCATCCCTATTATTGACATTCCAACATTTCCTTTTTACTGAGTGCACATAAGTAGCTTTCAGCTCAGTTTTTCATCCAAGTTTATAAATAGGCATTTTCTGAATAGTGAACTTGGTCTCTGGATCAGAATGCTGAAATGCTCAGCAGTGTGAGAATGGAAATTATATGAATGGATAAAATGTGAACCTCAAGATAAATCCAATCTGGTGCGAAGCATCTGCAAGGACGACTCATATTCTGAAACTAAAAGGTGTACAACTTTGCTTCCACTGTTTGCAGATAGGTGGTGACAATGGTAAGTAGTGGTCGAAAGAACAGCTCGCAGATGTCAGGCAGTTAGCTCGGACTTTGGTCAACATAACCTCATTCAAGTTGGTTGGTTTGGGGGGATTAAAGGGACCAGACTGCTACGGTCATCGGTCCCTTGTTCCAAATACAAAGAACACCCACAGAGAATAAAAACGAGGAACAGAAGAGATCACAGACGATACAGAACAAGATAAACTGAGACAAAGAATAGACAAAACGAACTAAAACCACACAGAGAGTGACGGTGGTTGGCCGACCATAGAAATAAAAAAGGAAAAGCCAACCACTTAGAAACACATTAAAAAATCAGTTTAAAATCATAGGCCAAAGGCCAGAATCAACACAAAACAAGAAGATAAAACAGAAACACTCAGAGTAAATGATAAAATCCCCCTGCCCGAATAAAACGTAAAACTAAGTCAGCCATAGTGGAGTAATCTGTTAAAAGGGCAGGGAGCGTAGCAGGCAGCGCAAATGTCTGCCTGACCACAGCTAAAAGGGGGCAGGCCATCAAAATGTGGGCCACTGTCAACGCCGCCCCACAGCGACATAGAGGAGGATCCTCCCGGCACAGTAAATAACTGTGTGTCAGCCGGGAGTGGCCAATGCGGAGCCGGCAAAGAACTACTGAGTCCTTGCGAGTGGCTCGCAGGGATGACAGCCACACAGCCGTCGTCTCCTTGACAGCACGGAGTTTATTGCGCATTGTCAGTTCGCGCCATTCATCGTCCCATAGCGCCAAGATTTTGCGGCGGAAGACTGCCCGCAAATCAGTCTCTGGGAGGCCAACGTCCAGAGATGGCTTACTGGTGGCCTCTTTCGCCAGGCGGCCAACATGTTCGTTACCCGGGATACCGACATGACCGGGGGTCCACACAAAGACCACAGAGCGGCCGCAACGGGCAAGAGTATGCAGAGACTCTTGGATAGCCATCACGAGACGAGAACGAGGGAAACACTGGTCGAGAGCTCGTAAACCGCTCAGGGAATCGCTACAGATAACGAAGGACTCACCTGAGCAGGAGCGGATATACTCTAGGGCACGAAAGATGGCGACCAGTTCAGCAGTGTAAACGCTGCAGCCATCCTGCAAGGAACGTTGTTCGGAACGGTCCCCTAGAGTGAGCGCATACCCGACACGACCAGCAACCATCGAACCGTCAGTGTAAACAATACCAGAGCCCTGATACGTGGCCAGGATGGAATAAAAGCGGCGGCGGAAGGCCTCTGGAGGGACTGAGTCCTTCGGGCCCTGTGCCAAGTCGAGCCGAAGGCAAGGGCGACGAACACACCATGGGGGTGTATGCAAAGTAGCCCGGAAAGGAGGTGGAATAGTGAAAACCTGAAGCCCAGAGAGGAGCTCTTTGACGCGGACCGCTATTGTACAACCAGACCGGGGCCGACGTTCTGGCAGACGGACGACCGATCGAGGGAACAGGAGACGACAGTTTGGATGCCCGGGCGAGCTTAGAACATGGGCAGCATAAGCGGCCAGCAAACGTTGGCGTCGGAACCACAGTGGAGGTACACCTCCCTCCACTAGTATGCTGTCCACAGGGCTGGTGCGGAAAGCACCAGTGGCATGGCGTATCCCGCTGTGGAGAATTGGGTCCAGCACCCGTAACGCAGATGGGGATGCTGAGCCATAAGCCAGGCTCCCATAATCCAGACGGGACTGGATTAACGCCTGGTAGAGCCGCAACAGGGTAGAGCGGTCGGCGCCCCAGCGGGTGTGGCTCAAGCATCTCAGAGCGTTTAGATGCCGCCAATACGTCTGTTTAAGCTGCCGGATATGAGGCAGCCAAGTCAACCGGGCATCGAAAACCACCCTCAAAAACATGTGGGTCTCCACCACAGCAAGGAGTTCGTCGGCAAGATAAAGCCGCGGCTCAGGATGGACTGTTCGGCGCCGGCAGAAATGCATAACGCGGGTCTTGGCTGCCGAAAACTGAAACCCATGCGCTACAGCCCAAGAGTGCGCCTTACGGATAGCGCCCTGTAGCTGACGTTCAACAGCTGCGATGCCAGTAGAGCTGTAGTAAAGGCAGAAGTCGTCAGCATACAGGGAAGCGGAGACAGAATTTCCCACGGCCGCAGCAAGCCCGTTAATGGCTATTAAAAACAGACAGACACTTAAAACAGAGCCCTGTGGCACACCATTCTCCTGGACGTGGGAGGAACTATACGAGGCCGCGACTTGCACGCGGAAGGTACGACACGACAGAAAATTGCGGATAAAAATCGGCAGAGGACCCCGAAGACCCCATCCATGAAGCGTAGAAAGGATGTGATGACGCCATGTTGTATCGTACGCCTTCCGCATGTTGAAAAAGACAGCGACCAGGTGCTGACGGCGGGCAAAGGCAGTACGGATGGCCGACTCCAGGCTCACCAGATTGTCGGTGGCGGAGCGGCCTTTACGGAACCCACCCTGAGACGGAGCCAGAAGGCCCCGAGACTCCAGTACCCCAATGCAAGTGCCGGCTCACCATCCGTTCAAGCAACTTGCAAAGAACGTTGGTGAGGCTAATGGGACGGTAGCTGTCCACCTCCAGAGGGGTCTTTCCAGGTTTCAAAACGGGGATGACAATGCCTTCCCGCCATTGCGACGGAAACTCCCCCTCGACCCAAAGACGGTTGTAAAGATCGAGAAGGCGCTGCTGGCAGTCCACTGAAAGGTGTTTCAGGGGATGCCATCTGGCCCAGGAGCGGTATCAGGGCAAGCAGCTAGGGCACTGCGAAATTCCCACTCACTGAATGGAGCATTGTAAGATTCCAGGTGGTTGGTGCGAAACGAAAGGCTCCGACGTTCCATCCGCTCTTTAATGGAGCGGAAGGCCTGGGGGTAATTCGAAGAAGCGGAACTCATAGCAAAATCCTCTGCTAAGCGATTTGCAATGACGTCGGAGTCAGTACAAACGGCTCCATTCAGTGAGAGCGCAGGGACGCTGGCAGGGGTCCGATAGCCATAGACGCGTCGAATCTTGGCCCAGACCTGCGAGGGAGTGACATGGAGGTCAATGGTGGACACATACCGCTCCCAGCACTCCTTCTTGCCTTGGCGGATGAGGAGGCGGGCCCGTGCACGCAGCCGTTTGAAGGCGATAAGGTGGGCTAAGGAGGGATGTCGCTTGTGACGCTGGAGCGCCCGCCGGCGTTCTTTAATCGCTTCAGTGATCTCAGGCGACCACCAAGGCACAGCCTTCCGCCGAGGGGACCCAGAAGAACGGGGAATGGCAGATGCGGCGGCAGTAACGATGCCGGTGGTGACCGATTGAACCACCGCATCAATGTCATCAGTAGAGAGAGGCTCAAAAGCGGCAGTGGAGGAGAACAAATCCCAGTCAGCCTTAGTCATAGCCCATCTGCTAGGGCGCCCAGAAGAGTGACGCTGTGGTAGTGACAAAAAGAGCGGAAAGTGGTCACTACCACACAGGTCGTCATGCACACTCCATTGGACAGACGGTAAGAGGCTATGGCTACAGATGGAAAGGTCAATGGCGGAGTAGGTGCCATGCGCCACACTGAAGTGTGTGAAGGCACCATCATTTAACAGCGAGAGATCGAGCTGCGACAATAAATGCTCAACGATGGCGCCTCGACCTGTGGCCACTGACCCACCCCACAGAGGGTTATGGGCGTTGAAGTCGCCCAATAGCAAGAAAGGTGGCGGCAATTGGGCGACCAGTGCAGCCAGGACATGCTGCGAGACATCACCATCCGGTGGAATGTAAAGACTGCAGACGGTAACAGCCTGTGGCGTCCACACGCGTACAGCGACAGCCTCTAAAGGCGTCTGGAGAGGGACAGACTCGCAGAGTGTGAAGGACATATATGCACACGCCACCAGACACCCTTTCATAATCTGCTCGGTTCTTATAATAACCCCGATAGCCACGGAGGGCAGGGGTTCGCATCACTGGAAACCAAGTATCCTGGAGAGCAATGCAGAAGAAAGGGCGAAGGCTGATAAGTTGGCGGAGCTCAGCTAAATGGTGGAAGAAACTGCTGCAGTTCCACTGGAGGATGGTATTGGCCATGGCTGGGAAAGGCGTGACGGGACGGGGAAGGCAGATTACGCCGCTGGGTCACCTGCTGCCTCCAAGTGAGCACCTGTGCCAGTGCTTTCCATGGCGTTGGAGGGACTGGCGAGATCGAGGTCCTCAGCGGACGCCAGGATCTCCACCTCGTCCTCAGACGCAGAGTTTGAAGGTTGCGGTGGGACAGGTGCCACCGCAATGTCAGGATGCTTGGGAGCCTTTTTCTTCAACTGCTTCGCACGCTGTGCCTTGGGAGGGTCTGGCTGGGAGGGCCCCACTGAGTCAGTCTCAGGGACGGACGACGACCGTGAAGCCCTATGACCAGCGACCGGATGTTGTTTCAAAACTTTGCGGGTGTCCGCTTTGACACTGGGCAAAGCCTGGGAAGGGAGGGCCCCAAGGGACCCCTTCCTGGCTAGAGTAGCCGAAGAAGCCCTAC
Organism: Schistocerca americana; assembly: GCF_021461395.2. NCBI lineage: Eukaryota > Metazoa > Arthropoda > Insecta > Orthoptera > Acrididae > Schistocerca > Schistocerca americana. The sequence goes on from NC_060127.1 coordinate 80,308,999, forward strand.
GCTTCTCCGGTTGGGAAGGGGGGACGAATGTCCCCGATGGTTGGGGTGGTGTTGCTCCTGGAGTAGATGGAGCAACAGAGGGCGAAGTGCCCCCCACAACCAAGGGGGCCGGTTCATTGTGACATAGCTGAGAGGCAACAGTACGTGACGACACGGGAGAGGATCGGACCGCTGTTGCAGCAGCGGCATAGGTGGACGTCATGGGCACGGGATGTAGCCGCTCATATTTCCGCCTTGCCTCGGTGTAGGTCAGGCGGTCCAGGGTCTTATATTCCATTATCTTCCTTTCCTTCTGGAAGATCTGACAGTCCGGTGAGCAGGGGGAATGGTGTTCTCCACAGTTAACACAGATGGAAGGCGGAGCACATGGATTATCAGGATGCGAAGGACGTCCGCAATCCCGACACGTGATGCCGGAAGTACAGCGAGATGACATGTGCCCGAACTTCCAGCATTTAAAACACCGCATCGGAGGAGGGATATATGGTTTCACATCACAACGGTAAACCATCACCTTAACCTTTTCGGGTAAGACATCACCCTCAAAGGCCAAGATGAAGGCACCGGTGGCTACCTGATTATCCCTCGGACCCCGACGGACGAAGTGAACACCTCGTCGTTCGAGGTTGGCGCGTAATTCATCGTCGGACTGCAGAAGAAGATCCCTGTAGAATGTAATACCCCGGACCATGTTGAGACTCTTATGCGGCGTGATGCTAACGGAAACATCCCCCAACTTGTCACAATTGAGCAACCTCCGTGACTGGGCAGAGGATGCCGTTTTGATGAGCACAGAACCAGAGCGCATCTTGGACAAGCCCTCCACCTCCCCGAACTTGTCCTCTAAATGCTCCACAAAAAACTGGGGCTTGGTCGACATGAACGATTCTCCATCAACCAGCGTACACACGAGGTACCGGGGTGAATATTCTCCACTGCCTTCTTTAGCAAGACGTTCCTCCCATGGAGTAGCTAGGGAGGGAAACAATCTCTGATCAAATTTCTTCCCGTTGAGGGTAGACCTCAATCGCTTAGAGACTGCTGGTGGAGGCCCACCAGCGATAGATGATGTACCACGCTTCATTGCGGGTCATCCGCCCTGATGCCACCTACTCCGACCAAGGGCCCTCCCCACGGGCGCCACCCAGCCACAGCAATAGCCACCTGGCAGGATGGCCATTGCCGGGAGTCCTGATGCCCCAGGGAGATGGGCATCTACTCCTTGGCACACGTGGGGAGTGAACGGCGCAGGCATCAGTAGAGCGATCCCTGTGTTGTCAGGGGGCTACAACCAAGAGGGTACATGGCGGCCCCACCACAACGGACTGGCTACCGTGCTGGATGTTAGGTGACATGTGGTCCATGGGCGTCGTCAGTGCAGAAAATGGCCCTGCACAGTGCTTGGCAGAAAGTGCACGCAGGAGCGCATCCATGCCCAAGCGATGGAGAGCGGGCAAGACTGCAATGCAACGACGAATAAGATGGCGAAAGTTCTCAACACAACACGGACACAATGCACCAAGTAAGGTGCCCTTCCCCAATCGGCTCGCTCTTCGGAAAAATTTTGAGATATGGAGGTCAAACCAGACAGGGGACCATCACATAAGGCCGAAACGTTTGAGACTCCCTTTAGTCGCCTCTTACGACAGGCAGGAATACCGCGGGCCTATTCTAACCCCCGAACCCGCAGGGGGATAACCTCATTCAAGCATTAGTTGATTTGTGTCTGCATCATAAGTTTTTCTTCATTCAAAATGTCAGTTTACGAACATAATTCTCGTCATTTGCAGGTGGTGTTACTGTTTCATTTCAATATGAAGAAAACAGTGGCTGAGTTTCATCAAATGCTCTCAAGTACGTATGGTATGGATGCTATTAGTGAAAGAATGTGTCCCGAGTGGTTTCAACGCTTTAAGGACGGTGATTTAATGTCATAGACCAGTTTAGTGGTGGAAGAGAGAATGTTTTCGAAGATGCACAATTGGAGGCATTGCTGAGTGAAGACTCGCATCAAACTCAAGAAGACTTGCCACAATTAGTGGGAGTGACATAGCAAGCCATTTCAAAATGTCTCAAGGCTATGGGTATGATTCAGAAAGAAGGTGGTGGTGGTGGTTAGTGTTTAACGTCCCGTCGACAACGAGGTCATTAGAGACGGAGCGCAAGCTCGGATTAGAGAAGGATTGGGAAGGAAATCGGCCGTGCCCTTTCACAGGAACCATCCCGGCATTTGCCTGAAACGATTTAGGGAAATCACGGAAAACCTAAATCAGGATGGCCGGAGACGGGATTGAACCGTCGTCCTCCCGAATGCGATCAGAAAGAAGGAACCTGTGTGCCGCGTGAGCTGACACCAAGAGATGTTGAACGGCGTTTGTGTGTTTGTGAACAGTTGCTTCAGAGGCAAAAACGGAAGTGATTTCTGCATCACATTGTGTCTGGGGCCGAAAAATGGGTTCATTATGATAACCCCAAACGCAAAAAATTATGGGGATATCCTGGCCACGCTTCCACGTCGATGGCCAAACCGAATATTCACGGCTCCAAGATCGTGCTCTGCATTTGGTGGGACCAGCTCGGCGTCATGTACTATGAGGTGTTAAAACCAAGTGAAACAATCACAGGTGCTCGTTATCAAATGAAATTAATGCATTTGATCAGAGCATTAAAAGACAAACAGCTGCAATACAGTGAGAGGCATGATAAAGTGATTCTGCAGCATGACAACACTCAACCCCACGATGCAAAAAGAAGTCAAAATGTACTTGGGAACATTAAAATGGGAAGTCCTACACCACCTGCTGCATTCTCCAGACCTTGCTTCCTCTGACTATCACCTGTTTAGATCAATGGCGCATGGCCTGGCTGACCAACACTTCTGATATCATGAAGAAATCACAAATTGGATCGATTCAAAAGCTGAACAATTTTTTTGACATGGGATTCATACACTGTCTGAAAGACGGGACAAACTAGTGGCCAGCGATGGAAAATACTTTGAATGATACATGTGTAACCAATTTGTTTCATTAAAGCCTCAAATGTTGGAAAAAAATGGCGGAAGCCAAGTTGTACACCTTGTACATTAATTAATGAAATTTATAGGAAATTAATGAATGATGACAAATATTTCTAAAAAGTATCTGATATACTTTCTGTTCACATCACCTCACCATTTACCAAAATACAATTATCGGTGAAGAGTGAGACACCAATCTTCAATAAATTGAAATAAAAACTAATTTTTTATTCACTTAAAACATAAATGTATAATGTGGCAGCAGTTTTTACTCTTATAAAACCAACTAAAAATCCATTTTCAATGCCAGAAACATAAAAAAACCTGATTAAGTAAATAAATACATAAATTTTGAAAATATTTTTAGAAATATACTCTCTACTCTCCTCTCCTTGAAATGAGATACACTATTTGGCAATTTTAATCATGGTTCATGCATAACCAAAAAGGCTGAAAAAGTACGCAAGTGAAATCACAAACTCAGACACTAAGTGAAAACATTCCCAAAACTACTGTAACTGTCAGGGACTTGTATCAGTCATTTCAAATGGAGCAGAAACTCTCGAACCCAGAGAGTGAGTGAAAAACATTCACATAGCTTACGTGGCAGCAGAGATTAGTTCTATTCAATTACAAAAAAACAATGGAACAAAAAACAACTGACTGTGCAATTGGTTATTACAATAAGTTGCTTGCCTCACTAACAGCCTTTCAGATGTTACCAAGTATCATGTTTGGGCCTCTTCATGGTTTCCAAGGCAAAATACTGACATTCAAAAGGGAGGTGGGAAGAGGAGTTACATTCAACTAATATCAGTGTTGCAATGATTTAAAATTTTTGTCAATTAATGTAAACACTGTGTCTAGGAAATAATATTGTGCAAGGCAGTAGTAGATTTGTGAACATACAACTATCAGGGATCCAGCACATATCTGTGCAATCTGCCTACTGAAAAAAGTCTCGAAGGGCCAAACGAAGCACAAAATTTATCACTACATCATTCTCCTCAAATGAGATTTCACGAACGTTACCAACCCATCGGCTGTTCTCATACACTCAAGCAACATATTGCCATAGTTGCAGTTCTGAAAACACAAATTCTGGGAGATCAGCTGCTTCTAACATTTTGGCAACAAATGGAAAGTCCTCCGACATCCTTTTCAGTTACTTTTTGTACATGTTATTGTCTTTTTGTTTTTGAAACTTTTTCTCTGTAATCAGAGCTTTACATATACAGGGTGTATACATGGACAAGGAAAAAAAATTCCCGGATTTCTCCCGGATATCCCATTTAAAAAATATGCTTTTTCCCAGGCGAAAATACACATTTTCTGTGCTAAGTGACAGTAGGTTTTCCGTAGATTTTCCTTCGGAACTGTAAAACTTATCAATCCTTTGAATGGTTAACGTTTTATACAATCGCATAGAACTTCCCGGAAAAAAAGAAAAGACGGGGCAAATATATGTGTGTGTGTGTGTGTCTGTCGACCCGCCAGCACTTTCATTTGGTAAGTCACATCATCTTTGTGTGTCTATATATATATATATATATATGCTGGTGTCTGTATATGTGTGGATGGATATGTGTGTGTGTGTGCGAGTGTATACCCGTCCTTTTTTCCTTTTTTTCCCCCTAAGGTAAGTCCTTCCGCTCCCGGGATTTGAATGACCCCTTACCCTCTCCCTTAAAACCCACATCCTTTCGTCTTTCCCTCTCCTTCTCTCTTTCCTGATGAGGCAACAGTTTGTTGCGAAAGCTTGAATTTTGTGTGTATGTTTGTGTTTGTTTGTGTGTCTGTCGACCTGCCAGCACTTTCATTTGGTAAGTCACATCATCTTTGTTTTTAGATATATTTTTCCTACGTGGAATGTTTCCCTTTATTATAACCATATACACACACCACCTGCTGCATTCTCCAGACCTTGCTTCCTCTGACTATCACCTGTTTAGATCAATGGCGCATGGCCTGGCTGGAGATATATATATAAGTTTTGGAAAGAAATTTGATTTGCAGCAACATATACGCTGCATATTTTCGTATTACAAAAGTATAAATTTGAATTGCACCAAACACAGCGCGTTCATTTCCGGAGCGTTGAAACCGAGATTGCGATGTCCTTTTGTAAGCGAGTCATATCTCAAGCCACGAGATCTCGTCAGCCGATGACAGCAGCTATTCAGAGCATAGGACACGTGTTATAGTCAGCCAATAGCAAGATCACTGGTTACATTGCGCGAACATGCAAGAAGAAAAGTTAACGGTTTATATTAATGTACACAGTACCGTACATCTACAAGAAAAGCTAAGCTTTCACATGTAATATTTATCTTTTTTTGCGTGTGTTATACTTTGAGACACATCACACAAATGTGCCAGTAAATTTAAAATTATGACATAAATGTCTCGGCTCAAAATTCTTGTAAGTGGCTGGTCCTCAAACTGTTCAGTTTCGAACGCTCTGTGATTTAGATATCCATCCCACTTTCTCAGACGTAACATAATTCATTTTGGGTAAAAAGAAATTTACTTTGAAAGTAACACTTTTCTAACCACCGTTCGCAATACCATCCGGAGACTGTTAGAAATAGGTTGCCAGAGCGCGCCAGAAAACAGGCGTCATTGTGCACGTGCAACTGCAGTGGTGTAGGATGCCCGTATGTTCATGTGTATAAAGCACTAAGAGAGCTTACATTACACCACAAAAGAAACAAAGCACCAGAAGATACTCCAAAGAGAATCGGAATTTCGTAAACCATACTAAAATGCATAATTCGGCTTGAAGTGCAAATTGGCTTTTTCCAGATTCACAACGAAGTAGGTCCCATCTGATATTAAGCTTTTCAGTGTGGTTTTTGGGACGTAAATTTTCTTGGAGGACCAGTACTCTACGATCTCATTTTTGGTTCTTTGTTATGGCATAATGCCAAATATGGCAGAAGATGATAACGTGCACTTGAAATTCAGCGCACAGTTGGAACTAGCCAATATTGTTGAATGAAACACTTTGTTTCAAATAAAATGATTGCCTCGGCGGAAAGATTAATAAAGCCAAATTTCTTTAGCAAACTTGCAAAAATAGCTTCACTGTTCTGCAAGGCAATTAATGCTTGACTGCTACTAACTTGGAAATAAAATAAAATCAGAAAACTGAAATTAATAATATATTTTTGCCCTCCATAATTATGTGAATGTATTTTAATTCACTTGATAGCTTCCGGCCACAGAAATCCGTTTTGTTTTCATTTGACATGGGAGCTGTTCAAAAATGGTTCAAATGGCTCTGAGCACTATGGGACTTAACATCTGAGGTCATCAGTCCCCTAGAACTTAGAACCACTTAAACCTAACTAACCTAAGGACATCACACACATCCATGCCTGAGGCAGGATTTGAACCTGCGACCGTAGTAGTCACACGGTTCCGGACTGCAGCGTCTAGAACCGCGTGGCCACCGCAGCCGGCGTGGGAGCTGTACACGAAGAGAAGCAGCGAAATCACTTGACATAAACACGGGTCACATGGAGGTTAACCCCCTCCCCACTACAACTCAGACAACTCTGTGCAAGTGTGAATCTGGCAGCTAGGGCGCGTGAGAAAAAATTTTTCTCGTTTGCATCTGGCTGCTTGCTGCTACTGCCGATACAGCTAACAGCCAAACTTCAAGTAGCGGGAGAAGGTACTGCTTATACGCGAGTCAAATGCGCATGCGCAACAGACCACTGGCAATTGGTCAAACGAACCTAAGGTGAACAGTTGTGACGTCATGCTCATAGCAAGCAGTTTATTGTTACGAAGAATTACAGTCTACGCCCTACAGCCTTTGACACATTTTTGCTATTTGCAGATGCTTGTGCATGCACGGTTTTTAGTTGTTGTAAATTGGACGTTTCCTTTGTCACTAAAGTTTTATTTATTTCCCTCTCGTTTATATTTTATTGCTGCAGTATCATTCTCCAGTAGCAGGATACAATAACATTCTTTGCTAGAGAATCAATTCTGCAGTCAATATTACAAAAATTTAACTGAAAGCTAAAACAATGAAAAATTCCCGGAATTCCGAAAAATTCCTGGGTTTTTCCCGGTTTTCTCCCGGATGAAAAAATTCCCAGGTTTTTCCCAGATTTCCCGGTTGTCCCGGGTCGTATAAACCCTGATATAATATGAGAATTGTGCTCAGTTTTGGGATGGTACGAAGTCTCATATGTACGAAACACAATTCGATTTGTTTAAAAGCACCAACAATGGTTACTATAACAACAGTGGTTTTGTTCCATACAGTTTTGCACTGCCACCTAATGAAGAAAACACGACCGTACAGAATACCAGATCAGCTTTGGGACTGAACTGAACAGTTTCTAGAACCAGTTAGAAATATTCTCAGATGTAAAAGTAACTTCAGGCATACACTAAGGGATAAATTACCTGTTGGATGTCGTCAGAAATATCATGAGGCTTTTCATGGACGATGCCGTTGTATACAGAGAAGTTGCAATGCTACAAAATTAATTGTACCAAATTGCAGCATAAAACTGCAGAGAACTAACACTTTTTGTATGAACTGGAGTTGAACCTCAATATAAACAAATTTAGCATATTGAACATAAATAAGCATAAAGACCCATTGTTGTACAATTACACAACCGCCAAACAATCACTGAAAGCAGTCACATCCACAAAATATCTAGGAGTATGTATACAGTGTGATTTACAGTGGATTGACCACATACATTCAATCAAAAATAAGGCAATTATGCCAGACTGACATTCACTTGAGGAATCTTCAGAAAGAGTAGTCCACCCACAAAGGAGGTAGCTTACAAAACCCTCACTCTAATAATCCTATAATACTGCTTATTAGTCTGGGATCTGTAACAGATAGGATCGTTAGAGTAAGTAGAGAAGATCCACACGAGAGCAGCGCATTTTGTTCAAGTTTCATTTGGGAAGCACAAAAGAGTCGTGGATGTGGTCAGGCAACTCCAGAGGCAGACACCACAAGAGAGCCGTTCTGTATCACATTGCGGTTTACTGTCAAAACCCTGAGTGCATATGTTCCTAGAAGAGTCAATCAATATGTTGCTCCTTCCTATGTATATCTAGCAAAAAGACCACACAGACAAAGTTAGAAACTAGTAGATCACACAGATGCTTCTTTTGGTGAACTATTTGTGACTGTAACAGAAAAGAGATAAGTGAGCACAGTACACAGAGCACCCTCCACCACACACTGTGGCTTGCGCAGTAGAGATAACATGTTTCGAAAAGTGGCATTTTATATGCTAATTTGACAGGGAGCTCAAATTGGTGCAGTACAATACTTGGATGAACAATGTGTGTCAACAGGAACACAAAGAATAAATGGTACTCCAGCAGTGAGTGAGTAGCACCGCTGAGTGGCAGTAGCTGACAAGACACAGCAGTGCAGGCCACCATACAAGATGGGCCGAATTCATCATTGGTCTGTTTATGTGCCTTGCTCTTATTGACTAATCTAGATGAACCACGTAGCCACAGTATTAATATAGCCACTATAATACCACTTCCAAGACTTGCCATACATGTGTGGTATGTGAAAAATCAGGCCATTCTGAAAAGGAATTGAAAGTGAGCCTGTATTGGTCTGTTATTAGTATTGTCGCTAGGTACCTTACTCTTTACCATCTCTAATATGCAATCAGTAACAACACACAGTGCGGTCAGCGATGTTCAGCTGAAACGTTTCCATTCAACGTAGAATTTCGACAACTGATCCAGTCGTCTTCGTTATGTGTGCTCTTTTTTCTTTTTCTTTTTTTTTTGCGCAAAAACAACTGAGGTCACAAAGCGCTACTGTAATAACCTTAGCACATAAAGAATTAAAAGAAGTTGCTAAACATGGACTTCTCCTTGGAGAAAGGTCTGCAAAAAATTCCATAGAGACAGCAGAGTTCCAGACCCAAAAATTAAATGTCCTTTGCCATATTGCTACAAAAGATAAAAAGTAAAATGCCGTCAACAGCCTGTGCATCATTTGCTAAAATGCCCGATAAATCAGATGGCGAACACACTGGAACTTAAGTGATTTAAAAAAGGGCACTGGGTCACAAAATGGCGAACCTCCACAGGTTGATGAAAATGAGGACAAAGTGGTGGGGGATCACTACTTAACAAATGGCAATGGCTAAAAACACAGTACCCAACACGTAACCGAGCTAAAATGTGGTTCTTGTGACAAAAGAGCCAAAAGGAGGTCAGTTCCCTGGAGCTTGTTCCCACGAAGAGAATGCCAAAATGACACAGTCTCCTGAAAGATGGCAATACAGACAGAGATCACTTGAAGGAATGGAGGAGATAGCAGGCCAATGTAGTAGTGCAGCCTTGGCAGCAGCATCAGGAGCCTCATTTCCCTTCAGACCAACATTACCAGGCACCTACACGGACCTCATGGTGACTCCCTCAACAGCAAACAAATGGAAGCTTTCCTGGATGCGTTGTGCAAAGGAGAGGACTGTGTACAGCACACTGAGGCTCTGAAGAGCACTGAGAGAATCAGAGCGTATGACACAATCAAAAATCCTGTGATACCAGATGTACTGCGTAGCTTGATAAGAGGCCGAAGAGCTCTGCAGTAAAAATCGAGTAGTATTCTGGAAGCCAATACCAAAACTGGTCGATGGCAATGACAAAGGCATACCTGACACATGGTGCGTTTAAGAGCCATCTGTGCACACGAAGGGGCTGCTACCATCAAGTTGTGTGCAAAGGTCAAGAAAGTTACAGCGACAGATCGAATCCTTGAGAAGCAAATGAAGTCCAAGATGAACATGGGCCACTGCATGAAGCCGAGGCAGTGAAGGGTTCACATACATTGCGAAAGTAACAGGTAGTGCAAAGTTGCTAGAGCAGTAGCCTAAAGCGAGCTCCAGGAGGCAACATAGAAGAAGGACGTGCGCCATACCGGCGGTCAAGGCTATCATCAAAAAAGAGGGCACACGATGGGTGTCCAGGCAAGGCAGACAAATGGTACGCTTATCCCCTTCGGAGGACATTTTTCGTGCCAGTATGACAGTGGTGGTTCGGCAGCTTCTTCATAGACTCTCAACCAGGCTAGTGTAAAAGGCACCAATCACCAAATGTACTCCATGATGATGAACTGTGTTAAGATGGTATAAGATGGATGTATGTGGAGATGCATACACAAAATACCCATAGTCTACTTTTGAACAGACAAGGAATCAGTACAAATGGAGGAGGGTGGTCTGATCCACTCCCCAGAAAGTATTGTGTACAATACATTGGACACTTACAAACTGGGTTCAGCACACAGTCAGGTAGGCCACACTCATAATTCTGAGAGGAGAAGGACATCACCTGAGCTTCCTCCACTTGTTTCCGAGGGAGGAAGGAGGGGTGATAGTGGGTGGAGATTCAAGTCTTCACGAAATAGCGGATCAAGGTGTTGGAGAAAGCAATAGGGTTCACAATGACATCATCTGCTACGGTCAGTCCAGAACTCAGCGAGTGGTCCCAGAGAGCCGAAGTTGGTTGCCCCACACAACAATACTGAGTTAAACTGTCAAAAGAACTAGTAAAGAAAATCGAGCTAGCCTTTTTGCTACCCTTAGGAATGTAACGACAGTGCGCATGCAACTGTTTATAATGAACACAGTTCGCCACTGTAGGAGTGCAGTTAAAAATGTGAAGAGCACGTCTCCGTGCACGATTTGTGTTGCTCTAAGCCTCAGTCTACCAGAGGACTGGGACATGGTGCGGTAAAGACGAGAGAGATATGGAACATTCTGCGGCAGTAAGGATAATGTTCATTCATAAGATCCTCTACCTCGTCATCATAGCTGGGGAAATGTTGCTCTTCGAAGGTTGCCAGGGAGGAGTAAAGCCTCCAGTTGGCCTTAGGATGCTGCCAATGGGGTTTACATGCTGTTGCGGTAGGAGTCAGTAAACAGATGGCACTTGGTAAATCATCGCAAGTATTGCTCGAATATGGACTACTTGAAATGACAGGCAAGCTATCCAGCATAGAATGACAGGTCCAAATGGGAATAAATGTTAGTGGATTCTGAAAGGAACGTGGTCGCTCTAGTGTTAAGACAGATGAGATTTTTCAGAAGGTCAGCCAAGAAGGAACCTTTTGAACATGTTCTCTAAGAGCACCAAAGGGGATGGTGGGCACTGGAGTTGCCAAGTAGCAAAAAAGCATGAGGGAGCAGACCAATAAGCTGGGTAAGTTAGCCCTGGTGACAGCAAATGACAGAAGGATGTAGATGTTACAAAGAGAAAAGGTGAAACGAGGAATGAAAATGTGGACAGCAACAACAAAATGTGGACAGCAATAACAAAATGTGGACAGCAATAACAAAATGTGGACAGCAACAACTTTGCAGCTGGGTGTTCAGTGAGATGGTTTGGCTATGGACATCATCCCAAATGAGCAGCAAGGTCCCCTCACGAGATGGAATGCCAGCTTCAGGGAGAAGGTTAAAGCAGACCAGAAGGAAACACGAGAGGTCAAAGTGGTCACGAGGATGCAATTTTGTTTCTTGGAGGCAGAGAACAATTGAACCATGTGCTTCCAAGGGTAGCTGTAGTTCCCCATTATTGGATCGAATGCCACAAATAATCCATGGGAGAAGAGTCATTATAGAGAATGGCGAGGAGGGAAGAAAGGGCAATCACCTCAGTGGCTGCCAAGTGCCAGCCTTCAAAGACTCACTGCCACAGGGTGTAGAGGCTGGAAGATCCTGTTCCATGGAATCTACAGAGGCCTGTGAATTCACGGAGAAAAATGGTGGGCAATGCGCACTAACAAAATGGAGGTCGGCCAGGTGAGCGCAACATCGCTGAGGAGGACTCTGAGTCGGGGAAGGAGAAGACAGTTTGCCTTTGTTTGGTTTCCCAGAGCCTTTAGGGTTAGCAGACAAAGACTCAGTTGTTTGTTGGCTGGAGGGAAGGTAAAAGGTCTTTGCGACAGTGTTTCTTTTGCCGGTCCGTCAGTTGTGTAGCAGGTGATTTCACTGCCGGGCACGAAAATTTGATGGCTTGTTGTGCAGCTGTAGGAGGAGGCGGAGGAGACAGGGTTGCCACTGTAATACTGGGTGATTTCACAACCACAGAACTGAACTGGAAATCACATGTCTGAGTTGCCATGTCCTTCATGTAACGAGGCGTAGCAAGAATGGTACTATAAGTGATGGGTGGCAAAATGCAGGGCATTTGACTAGCCATAAGTGACACGGTACAGTATTTTTTCCTTCACCCGGATCTCCTGGACAACCCACTCATCGAGATTCATGGGACACTCATGGGATAAGGTGGTATGGTCACCATTACAATTGATACAGCAGGGAGGAGGAGGTGGGCAGTCATCCTCATGAGCATCCCCACCACATATTGTCAGGACACACAAGTGTGGTTATAACATTCACACGGGTAGCAATGCATAGGGTTTGCAATGTATGGTTGGACTGTAATGAGTTCATAACCTATCATAATCTTTGGTGGAAGCACCACTCCATCAAATGTGAGAAAAAGAGTGCATGTAGGCTCTAAGTATCAACCTTTTTCATTTCCAGATGAACCGCTGTGATGCCCTGATCAGAGAGATAATTTTGGATTTATCCCTCGGTCAGACGATCAAGCAGCTGAGTATGATGGACCTCAACACGAACAGGATAACTGTGGAGGAGAGAGGCTGTAAGCGGTAGCTGGGCTTGAAAATCACAATTGTTCTCCAGAAAGAAAGTCTTATTATGTACGCGAGAGCAGGTTTCCACAGGGCCTCCAATCGCATCAATTATTTCTGAATAATAAACGGCGGCAGCAGGAGCTTACTGCTGAAGAGTTGTGGCATTGCGTGTGTCGCTGCGCGGAATCGGCCAGATCTACTGTTGGTGTCGTGCCACTGTTTGTAGCGAGTTCAATTCCTCAGCTGTCATTTGTACTTACAAACATGGTCAACTTGCTTACTTCACTACCTTATGAGGAAGGTCAGTGTACTGAGAAGTTGACTTTCCTTTGACAGCTATAAATAATGGCCCAACACCAACAATACCTCACAGTCTTGTTGGAGTCAGGGAGTGAACATACACAAAAACACAGATTGCAGCACCTGAAGAAGAATGGCTGGTGTTGAAATACAGCGCCATAAAAATAGCAACACAAATTCTGCTGAAGATCCAAATCACATTGTTAATCACACCAAGAAAGACTGAAAGATCACATTACTTCACAGTACGGGGCAGAGAAATTCTGAGAGAAATCGGACACCAAACTCAGCAGACATTATTTTGCTGTGTCACCCTTAACCAACTTGCCCCGTGTCCCATGCGATTCCACCTGTCCGCTACCACCATTCAGCAGCGATACCAAGTAGCTGCTCAACATCTGGTTACTCTTCATGTTTTGCTGGCCTGCTTAATACATTTTCTTAAACTTAACATCACAGAAGACTAATTTGGGACCGCCTTACTGAAAGAACAAACAAAAACTTTCAAAAACTTCAAAGTGGAAGGTGAATTAGACTACCTTAGTAATTTCAGTAACATGTGACATTCTAGTAAAGAGATGTGACCAAAAATAACTTTCTTTTATTGGCACAATATAAACTTTCAAAATAAAATATTTAAGTAATGTAAAATACATCAACTTAGCACACTTTTTGTGTGCCTGGAAAATTTATGTGCACAAGTTGATTTCAGTTGAGGTTACTGTTTTATGACAAATATTTAATAAAATATTTTCCTGACAGTAAATGTTTTCTTATATGTTTTACCTATTCTCATTACATAATTATGTACAAAGTTTGTATGTTGATATTATGTAAAAATCTGGGTTCTATAGATGACTGTTATGATGGAGACCTGGTTTCAGTTCACAGATCACAAGAGTATTTTTTCACTGAGGATTACCTTCATCAAATACACTGTGATTATGCAAAGCTTAAAACTGCAGTACAAACCTTTCTGGATCTGATGAGACAGGGGACAGCTGAAGATCCCTTTCTGGCGATGATGTCTCCGATATGCTATCCAATGAGGCATCGGAAGTGTACACTTTCTTCTTATTGTCCATCCTGCAAATAAACACACTGTGTGCTACACAAAGACAAACTAGAAAGTGCTAACTAAATAAACCACAGTCTTTTGTGATGGATTTGTTTTGTTAAATGTTCTCTGTGGCCTCTTCCAGTTAATTCTCTACAACAACAACAGCAATCACCATCATGAATGTATAGAAAGCAACTGACTATCAAAGGTGTAACAGAATCACACAGATGTTAAATGATATAGTAGCATGCACTGTGGCCAGAGAGTACATTGGCAGCCAGCAACAATCACTCACAGCACTTTTGTTTCCATCACAATGCGTATTAGGGGGGACACTGCTACAGCTATCTGTAAACTGAAGAGCGACCAGGCAGTAACAATCACTCACAGCACTTTTGTTTCCATTACAATACATATTAGGGGACACACTGCTACAGCTATCGGTAAACTGAAGAGCGACCAGGCAAATCCTTATTCTGTACTACAGACTGTTCTACATAGTGTAGAGACATGCTTGGGGATTGCTTGTGTTTTTACTAAATGTGTGAACACAGTACTGAAATTAGGAACCTATACGAGGGGGACCCAAAAGAAACCTGATTGTTGTAATAAAAAAATTATTGATGAACCTTTTTACAAAATTACTTCAGTCACCTTCAAAATACTCCCCATTCCATGCAATGCACTTGTCAAGTCTCTTTTCCCATGGTTGGAAGCATGTTTGGAACTCTTCAAGTTTGATATTGTCCAGTGCCCTTCGCAAAGCTGTTTTTACCGCCTCCACATCATCATAACGCTCCCCTTTTAGTGTTTTTTTTCATTCGTGGAAATAGGAAAAAGTCGCACAGGGCTAGGTCCGGCGAATACGGAGCGTGGGAATGACAGACCACCTCTGAGATGCCAAATAGTGGGTCACTTGTAAGGCCATGTGTGCTGGAACGTTGGCGTGATGCAGAAACCAGTCACCTGATCGCCAAAGTTCCGGGCGTTTCCTCCTCACATCCTCTCGCAGACGCCTTAAAACATCCAAGTAAAAGCGCTGGTTAACAGTCTGGCCAGGGGGTACGAATTTCCGATGCACAATTCCATGAACGTTAAAAAAGACAATGATCATAGTCTTCACATTTGACCTCACTTGCCTTGCCTTTTTTTGGTCTGGAAGAGTTGGGAGTCCTCCACTGGCTTGATGCTCACTTGGTTTCTGGGTAATACCCGTAACACCTACTCTCATCCCCTGTAATGACTTTGTTCAAGAAGTTTGGATCAAGTGCAATCTCTATTTTCAAGTCCTGACACACATTCACGCAGATGGGTTTTTGCTCCTGTGTGAGAAGGTGTGGAACAAATTTAGCAGCAACACCTCTCACGTGCAAATCCTCACTCAAAATCCACTGGCATGAGCTCCAACTGATTCCTGTCTCTGCTGAAATTTGGTCGATCGTTGGCGACGATCCTCGTTGATCTTTTGGCGGACCTTTTCAATGTCCTCATTTCGCGATCTTGAAAGGCATCCAGAACGAGCTCGTTCTTCATCAAACATCTCACCACGTTTAAAGCGCCCAAACTACTCGAAAACCTGTGTGCGGCTCATAGCGTCGTCCTGGAAAGCTTCCTTAAGCATTTGGTGTGTCTCCGTTGCAGTTTTTTTAAGCAGGAAACAAAATTGCACACAAACTCTTTGTTCTTTTAAAGGCGTGTGTGTGGGTGTTTGAGGTTTACGGGTGCTAAACAGCGGGGTCATCAGCGCCCAAACGCATAAAAACAGGAACACTTTCAGTGAAGGGACCAAGACGAACAGCGAACAAGGGGAACAGCTAAAAGACACAGACCTGACGCAGTTCCAAATCCTCACATACAGAGGCAAAACAAGAGGAGAAGGAGTGCACTAAAAAAGGAAAGGAAACATAAGGAAGGGAGGACAGAAACTGAAGGGAAACAAGGAGGTATTTGTGACTGGCAGACCTCTTACCTAAAATCTGGGTGAGCCAGTCATCCAGCAGCACATTAAAACCCTCTCCCTAAAATCCGTGGCAACAAATTGGACGGGACACAAAACCGTAAAACCTTAACCACAGACGATGCATCGTCTTTCAAAATAGAGGGCAAATCCGGTGGCAAAGAAACCACCGTCCTCTGATCAGAGAATAAAAGACAGTCAAGTAAAATGTGGCGGACAGTAATCTGGACGACACAAGCACTGCAGATTGGGGGATCCTCCTGCCAGAGTAAAAAACCATGTGTGAAGGGACTGTGCCCGATGCGGAGGCGAGTGAGGAGAACCTCATCCCGCCTGCATGACTGGTAGGGGGGGGGGGGGGGGGGAAGATATCGAGAACGATTAAAATGAACACATACACATTTGTCTGCAGAAAAGGTAAAACCTGTCTTCGCAGTCCATGCCTCTAATCGCTGTATCGTAAGCTGCAACTGCCGACTAGCAGTGACAAGACTGGAGGAAGAACAGAAAACAGCAAAATCGTCCACAAACAAGGAGCATTGGGCAGGACTCCAGATAGTGGACGTGATACTGTTAATGGCGACGGCAAAGAGGGTGACACTTAAAACGCTTCCCTGAGGAACACCATTCTCCTGCACATACAAATCAGATAGCACATTACCAACCTTATAGCGAAAGAGGCGGTGGGAAAGAAAGAACCGAATGAAGATGGGGAGACGGCCACGAAAGCCCCACTCATGGAGTTGATTGAGGATATGGCGGCGCCAAGTAGTGTCATACGCCTTATGAATGTCAAAGAAGACACCTAGACAATGCTGGTTAAGCAGGAAGGCCTGCTGGATGGCCGCCTCAAGCAGGGTCAAGTTGTCTATAGTGGAACGACATCTCCGAAAGCCACACTGAGAGGGGCTAAGGAGCTGCCTGGTCTCGAGCAGCCAAACCAGGCGACGATTGACCATGCGTTCCAACGTCTTCCCGACACAGCTCGTCAAGGCGATACTTCGATAACTACTGGGATGCGTTCGGTCCTTCCCTGGTTTGAGGAGGGGTATCAAAATCGCCTCCCTCCACGAGTCAGGGTACGTGCCGGATAACCATATCATATTAAAACAATTCAGGAGAACTTCCTTGGAAGGCAGTAACAAGTGCTGCAGCATGCTGTACCGGATTTGATCATGACCAGGCGCAGTATCATGAGCCACAGAGAGCGCCGAATCCAGTTCCCACATTGTGAAGGGGCAGTTGTAGGGTTCAGAATTAGGAGACCGGAAGTCCAAGTGACCCCTCTCGATGGCAGTGCGGTAGCGGCAGAAATCTGGATCACAGTTAATAGTGGCAGTAGATTCCACAAAATGCATGGCCAGTGTCTGGGCAATGTCTCTCGGCACCGTGAGGAGACTTCCCTGATGCAGCAATGCCGTGACAGGTAGCTGGCCGAGTTTCCCGGAAATCCTCCTGATGGCTTCCCATACTTTCGTAGAACTAGTGGAGCGGGAGATGGAGTTCAAGAACGATTGCCATGACCGTCGTTTGCTCTCTTTAATCACTCACCGCGCCTTGGCCCTTGCCACCCGAAAGGCCACAAGATTGTCAGCTGAGGGACGGCACTTGAAGCGGCGCAGAGCTGCACGGCGGGCTCGGATGGCTGAGCGGCACTCAGTGGTCCACCAAGGGACAGGACGCCTCTTGGGATGACCAGATGACCGTGGGATTGACAATTCAGCAGCATGGGAGATCACGGCTGTAACATGGTCTACCCATTCGTGGACGCTGGCACGGTGTTCCAAAACAGCCAGTTGGCTGAAAAGTGTCCAGTCAGCCCTGCAGAGGTGCCACCGGGGCGGTACCGGAAATGCCATAGCCTCATCCAGGAGGCGAATCCAAAGGGGGAAGTGGTCACTAGAATGGAGGTCAGCAGCAACCTCCCACAGAGCAGAATCCACGAGTGCTGGAGAGCAAAAGGAAAGGTCAATAGCTGATGACGAACCAGAAGCAGTACAGAAATGAGTGGGAGCACCAGAGTTGAGGATGCACAGTTCTTCAGACATCATGAGGCTTTCCAGAATGCGACCCCTGGGGCAAGTAGTCGAAGAGCCCCATAAGACATTATGAGCATTGAAGTCCCCCCAGAAGAAGAAATGGGTGGGGAAGTTGGCTAATAAGGTCTGTGAGAGCCTCAGAGTCTATTGCATCCTGAGGGGGTAAGTAAAGTGAACAGACTGTGAGCCTCCGACCCACAAGAAGGTCAACTGCAACTGTTTGCAAGTCTGTAACGAGAGGGAGCTCAGATGAGGGGTGCATGTCACGGACAAAAACCGCAACACCACCCTTTGCCCTTTCCCCCGTCAGATCATCTTTCCGATAGACGGTATAGCCCCGTAAAGAAGGAGCATCAGTGGCCCGAAAATGTGTCTCTTGGAGACATAAGCACAAAGGGAACTCACGTACAAGGAGTTGTAGTTCGGCCACACGCGTCCTGAACCCATTCAGGTTCCACTGTAATATGGGAGCCAGTGATCAGGGTGGCTGAACTTTCACCCTGCCTCTGTGTTTTGGAGGAGAGCCCGTACTGGCCGGAGATTTATTCCTGGGGCGAGAAGAGCGCCCCCGGTCGACATCAATGTCCATCAGCTCCGATGACGACCCACGGGAGATGTCAGACAGTACGACGGCCTCGTCATCGGATCGACCCTGACTAGTCTCCTCAGGTGTCAAAATCTTCACCTTCGGCGTCTTTGTCTTAGGGGGCTTAGAATGCAGAGCCTTGTCAGCAGTTGCAGCTTTACTCGCCTGGGCAGAAGACGCCATAGGGGAAGAGGCAGGAAGTACCCCAATGTCGGCAACCACGGCCTTGTCCGACGTTGCGGGGAGAGCGGCAGGTTGCAAAACAACCGCAGCAGCACAAGTGCACTGGCAAACGCAGGTATTAGTGGTAACACTAGCAACCTCCGTTTGCGTAGCAACAGTGGCCATTTGTAATGGTTTTTTCAGGGGGGAAGCGAAAGATGTCGTAAACACAGGAGGTTGCATGGCCTTAAAGAGCTTCTTGGCCTCACCATAGGGGATGCGCTTAGATGTTTTGATCTCCTGTATCTTCCGTTCCTCGAGATAGATGGGGCAGACCCGGCTCCAGACAGGGTGACTCCCAAAGCAATTCACGCACTTCACAGGCGATGAACAATCGGCTCCTTCATGGGCAGGCTGACCACATTTACCACAAGTGGCTATCCCATTGCATCCCAATGTAGTATGCCCAAAGCGCTGACATTTAAAGCAGCGCATTGGGTTGGGGAAATATGGCCGTACTGGCAAACGTAAGAACCCCGCTTTAACATGCTCTGGAAGTCTCAGGCAACTGAACGTGAGAATAAACGAGTCTGATTTTACTAGGTCCCCATCGACTCGCTTCATAATATTCTGCACGTCAAGAATACCTTCGTCAGCCCACTCAGATTTCAACTCGTCTGTGGAGATATCCACCAAGTCCCTACATGTCACAACACCCTTACTATAGTTGAGTGTGGAGTGGAGCTCGGTCTCGATAGCGTACTCTCCGAGACTGGGTGCTTTCCGAAGAGAAGCGACTTGACGCGAACTAGAAGTCTCAACTAAGAGAGTACCATTGCGCAGTCGCTTAACAGATTTCAGTGTACCTGCAATTCCCTCAAGACCCTTGTGGATGTAAAAGGGAGAAACCCTCTCAAAGCTACCCTCCTTCCGTTTAATAATCAAAAACACATTCTGATTTTCAGCATGTGCTCTGTTTCGACAGTCTGATAAATCTCTAGAAACACCAGGAGCTGGAGGACTCGCAGCACGAAGTCGCTTTTTCGATGGGGTGTGTTTTCCTACCAGTGGCCCACCCAATCCACTGGTAGGGGGAAATGTAGAAGTCGAAGGGTCCATTGCGGTCCCACGAGCAGCTAGGGAACTAAAGGTCCGCTCAGACAGAGCCCCGCGTGCCTGAGTAAGCCGTATACAACTGGGCTGCGGCAGGTGCCCCAGAGGTTGCCCGCTTGCGACTGTTCCACCCCAACAGCCATGCATCTTATAGGCGCGCAGCACACCGCAAGATTGAGGGGTTTTTATAGAGGTTTACCTTCCTCGCAATCCAGGCGGTCAAGCCAAGAATACCATTCCCCGCAGCACACAACATTCCACCGCCGCACCATACGGTGGTCGCTGAAGCATGTTCGGGGGTTACGGTGACAGGAGACTGGCGGCGCTGACCAGTCCCCAGCTCAGGACCCTGGGGTCGCCAAGCCCGTACTCAGCAAATGAACGCTGAGCCCCTGGGGGCGTTCTTTTAAAGTTGCCATAACGACTTCGCAGAGGTAACCCGCCAACAGTTAGAGAAACACAATACCACACTTGCACGTTCAGCTCTACACTGACGCCGTCTGCACAGCTGTTTCATGAAGGTCTCTACTAGCACCATCTATCGTGAGAACCCTGCACTACGTCTACGAGTGGCAGCGCCCTCGGAGTCTGGTTTCTTTTGGGTCCAGGCTTGCAAGGGCAACAAAAATTTTATTTTTAGTATTCCCCGTAATTACTGGCAAAAATTAAAAATTTTAAATGCTATCATAATCTACTCATTAAGAGGCATGATCTCATGCTAATTACTGTTTGAAACTGAATATGTGGGTGTGTGGGGGCAGCGGAGGTGGGGGGTTGGGCTATTGTAACCGACGGCAAGCAAATTCATCCAGTAATTGAGAATGAGAGCACTTAGTTCCAATAACTTTACACATAATTTGAAGTGTTTATGAAACTTTTTCTTGCTGACACCCCCAAAAATTGAAGAAAGGGAAAAAAAGTTTATTGCTCACTACATTTTCGTAGTCCACATAGTAAAAGTTCGGCATCAGCCATGATGTTTTAATTTATTACTACTTCACTACCCAATCTATTCACAGCACAATTAGCAGACAATGTCTACATACACCAATGAATGTACCTGCAAAATTATATCATTGTATCATAAATAGTTCAGGAGGTGTGATGTCATGAATTTTGAGAGGCGTAAAAAACTTGCTGTGGCTTAAAATGGAACACAAGTAGTCCAGAGTACTTTCATCCAGGGTTTCATAATGACAGCACTTAGCAAATTTCAACAAAAGCATAATTTCAAAACTTTTCTGACTTATGTGCTTGATGTCAAATATTTCACACATTAACTCATTTGTAAATTAATCAGATACTCTAGTCTTAAAAAAAAAATCAAGGATTTACTGGCTAGCAACTAATACAACTAAGACAAAAAAATGCATATTAAGAGAATCTTCACAAACTGCTGCAGGCAGCACTCCACTGCCAAACAGGGAACTGATTCTTAGTCCTCCTGTGCAGTGGTAGTTGTCTGTTGTTCTGGACAAAACCAAAAGTACTGCTCACTCTTCTGCTTACAGACAAAGTAAATGCAGTCTATTGCACCAAGAACATACTCATGCATTCCCGAGTTTGAATTTCGTATCTCTACTGAAGTTACACACACACACACACACACACACACACACACACACACACACACACACACTAATTTCCACAGCCCCTTTGATGACTGAGTACAAATAGTTTGATGTGTGGGCTAGAATCAGTTATCTGCACTCTGAACAACAGTCACAGTCTCAAAAGTTATGTGGGACAGTCTATTTGACTGTTTCACAGTACTGTACCAAACAATGGTGGCAGATACAGAAATCCAGAACAATCTGTTGTTGCCGGACGCAGTCTTACCTACAAGCACAAAATCTTGGTCTAGTAGAGCAGACACATATTCTAGCCCACACTTCGCACTACTGGGCTCAGTCGCCAAAGACTCTGTGCAAACTGGGTTGTGTGTTAAGAATTTTAATAGTGATACGATGTTCGCATTCAAGAGGACACTTGACTTCTACAGACTGCACAGACATCTACAGGCTGCACAAGAGTATTTCTCAAATTATACATCATGAACGAAACACAGATTATGTAGATGACTTATTATGGTGACAATGCAATCTCTGGTCACATTGGGCACTAAGACATCTGTGAGATTCCATTACTTCTTCAACAGTCAGCTGTGCTCCTATCAACAACAACAGTGGATACTCTCAAAACCTCAAATTTTCATTGAAAATTTACAAGACAACTGCATCAAAAATATTTAATAAAAGCACAAACTGATTTCCTCTAGTGCGTACATAATCTGTTAATAACGGCAGCATATTTTAGACAAGTTCCCTTTGTTCTTATCTACAGAGTCGACAGAAACAATGTGAAAAGCTTGCTAGGGTGTTGCAGGGCAGATTATACACAGAAAGTATTATTAAGAAAAAACTTTGATGCATTTCACAGTTTTCGAATTAATTACCGCTGAAGTTAGCCAATCAGGTGCAAATTCAACAGCCTGCCAGAGACTGTGTCGCCAAACATGTTCTCCGTTTAGTTTCGTAAAACTGAGCAGGTGAGCAACACAAAAATTGAACAAGGGACGATAATAAGTGCTGAAACTCACCCAAAAGCTGAGCAATCTCGTGTGCTATCATATACACAATGAGAACAACTGTGTCTGGCAGGCCACTTGAACTTATGCGCAATGGCCTGCTTGGCTAACTTCAATGTTAATTAACTCAGAAATGGTGAAACATATCTAACTTTTTCTTAACAATTATTTCTCAGCACAACCTACGCTGCAACACCCTTATCAGCTTTCCAGAGCATTTCAGACCACCCTGTATAGAATCACTTTCTATAAAATATTCAACCAATCAGAACGTGTTACGGTGACAAGGGTTAATATAATGACAACAACATTCAATTATTGACAAAATTATTTAATTGGATAGATAAAAAAATCTACTCACCAAGCGGTGACAGAACACACGCATAAAAGGCGGTTGTAATTGGCAAGCTTTCGGAGCCAGTGGCTCCTTCAGGCAGAAGGGTTGAAGAGGAAGGAAGAGGGTAGATTTTGGGAAAGTCACTCAGAACCACCAGGGGAGACTTACCATACCGTATGAGAAGGAAAGACTGATTGTTGGGGACTGCGTCGGATGAGATTTGAAAACTTGAGAGCTTAAAGGTGGAAGACAGGGAAATATGCAGACAGAGATTACTGCTTAAACATCATGCACAAGTCAATAAGAGTAAAAAGCTAAGTGCATTGTATGTAACAGAAGTGTTAGGGGGATGGTGCAAAATAGATGGGAAAGACAATGCAAGATGTATAAAACTGAAATGGAGTGAAGCAAAGAGTAGTTACAGTGAAGAAATGTTGAGACAGAAGAAATTAACATAAATTAAGGCCAGGTGAGTGGCGAGAACTGAGATCATGATGATGATAATGTTTGGTTTTTGGGGCGCTCAACTGCGCGGCTATCAGCCCCCGTACAAATTCCCAACCTTTGCTCAGTCAATCTCGCCATGTTCACAAAATGATGAGGACAACACAAACACTCAGTCATCCGAGGCAGGTGAAAATCCCTGACCCCGCTGGGAATCGAACCTGGTGCTCGGGAAGTGAGGACGCGACTGCGAGACCACGAGCTGCAGACAACTGAGATCATGAAACTTCCTGGCAGATTAAAACTGTATGCCAGACCAAGACTCGAACTCGGGACCTTCGCTTCTCGCAGGCAGGTGCTCTACCAACTGAGCTACCCAAGCACAACTCACGCCCCGTCCTCACAGCTTTACTTCCGCCAGTACTTCGCCTCCTACCTTCCAAACTTTACAGAAGCTCTCCTGCTAACCTTGCAGAACTAGCACTCCTGAAAGAAGGGATATTGCGGAGACATGGCTTGGCCACAGCCTGGAGAGTGAAATATCTCATTCTGAAACCGAGATCATGTTGTAGTACTAGTTCCCACCTGCGGAGTTCTGAGAAACTGGTGTCTGACGCAAGAATCCAGATGGCGTATGTGGTGAAAGAGACGCCAAAGTCACGAATATCATGTTGTAGAGCATACTCTGCGGGTTGCCAGTATGCACCCTCTGCCTACCCCCATTCATCCTAATTGATAATTTGGTGGTAGTCACGCTGATGTAGAAGGCCGAACAGTGTTTACACAACAGCTGGCATATGCCTTTTGTTAAGCAGGTGACTCACCCTTTGATAGTATATGTTTTGCCAGTTACAGGGTTGTTATAGGTGGTGATAGGAGGGTGCATAGGGCAACTCTTCCAGTGGGGACAGTCACAAGGGTAGGTGCCATAGGGTAGGGAGATGGGTGCAGAAGGAGTGTAAGATCTGACAAGAATACTGTGGAAATTGGGAGGGCAACAAAAAGCTATTTTAGGTGTGGTGGGCAAAATCTCAGACAGAATGGATCTCATTTCAGGTCATGATTTTAAGTGTTATGTTACATGTGTTCCCACAAAAGATTTTAAAAATTAATCATAAGCGTCCCATTCCTGTAGCAAGTGAATAACCAGGTCGCTCCCAAGCTCCATAATCCAAAGGCAATCAAGAATAAATTATTTTTAATTCTGACTTAACCAAATCGAATACGCGAATACATGGAGGTTCTTATGAAACTACAGATATTAAAATGAAACACACATGTTAAAGCCTATAAACAATAGCACAAGGTGTATGTGTCTTCATGTAACAGCACTACTGGTGTCATTTCTTTCAGTTGCCAATGGATACACAACAACTTGCAAAGGGATCCAGTAACAATGACAGTTTCTCTTTATAAGAACAGATGGAGGCTTCAATATGCTGTGAACAAGCTCATTCACAGATGAAGCAGAAGCAAAATTTTGTAAAAGAAAATACTAGAGTTCTTCTTAAAAGACCTATTCCAGCCTTCTCATTAATTGATTTAGGGAATTAATGTAGCACACAACTTCTTGCCACGTCAGATGTGTCCAAATGTAACACCAGTACTCTTACCTGGATCACACTCAATCACTTTGCGACTTAGCCTATGAAGGCAAAAAATCTACAGTTTTGGCTTTTGCCTTGGTTTAAGATGTGTATTTTTATACTGAGCCACTGGACCAAGTTTACTTCACTTTGTCCATCATGAAATTAACCATAACAATGGTGTTATCATTTCTGTTTTAACCCCGACATGGTCACACTATCTCATTACCTCTCGATTCTAACTTGTGGAGATACTTGTATATAATACACAAGGTTTTTATACAGGCTTCCTATGTTCATTTTTGTCGGTCCCGACATAAGTCCTATTCTCTCACTACAATGCTTGCTCATTGTTAATGATTTCGTGTTATAACATTTCCACCATTTTAAGTTTTGTTTGGCATTATCACGTCCTTTAAAAGTCATTTCCATACAGATTTCTCCAAAAAGTGCATCATATTCCTGCTCAAGGTCAGCCTTGGAAAAAAACAGAACACAGAGACTATAAACAAAGTTATTTATCACGTAACTTAGCTTAGCACGATATGCAAGTTTTTCACCATCGGCGTTTCTGGGTCACAGCCACCTGTATTACAGGTCTGCAGTGTTTGGAAGGGTGGGAAAGTATGCTGAGTCACTGCCTTAATGATAATCGTGATCTGACGATAGTGATTCCAGAAGTAACCTTCCTTCTGCTCATTGCTTTCATTTAATTTCATAGTCATTTATACAAATAAACAGCACATTTGAAGATAGCCAGCTCCATAATGGGCTTTCACAAACTGTTGTTACTTCCACGTGAAATCACTAATCCTTACTAGGTGAGCAGTCTTGAGTTTTACAAACTGATGTCAGATGTAAACATTCCTCCTCAGAATGCTTGGTAACATGACTACAATTTTGCCATGTTTCTCAACCAGGATATATCTGAACTGAGAGACCTGCTTGTTGCCGACAAGCTGTAGATTATGTGCCTATTGTTCTCTGTTTAAGGTTTTAACCAAAATTTGTGATACAAGTTTTATTCACTGTAATTTCACAATGATTAAATAATAAGCATCACATTAGAACACGAATACCTTTTTACTGTGGTTTCTCGAAAGCCTTTTGCTTCTGTGTTTTACTTACACCATTAGAGATGATTGGAAAAAAGAGGGGAAACCCATATGTGTGTTTTGTGCGTCAATGGACAGCCACCGCCTTTGTGACAGATGCTTTGTGTACTGTGGAGAGACAAGTAAAGCTAATTGATGTTACAAAGAAACAAAAACAATTAATTATTTCAGCCCTTTTGGCTACTTAAATAGGAAAAATTCAAATTGTTTTAATTTCATATTTTTAACAATACGAAGAGAATGACACTAAGTGTAATTTATTCACTTTCACGATCTCTCCTCTGCTTTCCTGTATTTTAGACATTCCTGCATTTTGCATTTTTTTTGTCTGCTGAAGAGTGTAAAAAGAGGTTTCACTGTATATACTTCATTTTTACAATGTTTTGTAACTGATAATCAATGTCTTGCATTTTTATAATCATTTTTGTACATGCTTGGATTAGTACAAACCAATTTTCAAAAGCCATTGTACTATTTTTCATTGCTGAAAGGCAATATTCTAACATGGAATTAGTAAACGTAAACGCCACTCACAGATTACACCTTAGGCTTGTTCTGCCAACAAGGCAGTGTGAGGAGTTATCCACTACTGTGAGATACGTGATAAGCATGTCGCCGATCTCTCCAGTAAATGAATCCTGTTGGTGCCGCTGCTTCTTTACTCAAGTTGTTCCTCATTCGGCCTCACCAGGCTGAGTGGATCTGTTCCATACATATCTACATCACAGAAGTCTAAAAAGATTTCAGGAACCAATCCTAGGTTCTTCCGCACCGAAGGCAGCAATACTTACCATTCTGCTACAGTGGCGATCCAACGTGGCATTAGCACAACCCTGAATTAATGAAATTGTTGCACTGAAAACAGAATCATACTGGAACACAAAAATATTAAGTTTGGTATTTGCTTGATGAGTCGGGAGATATCCCTTGCACACTAATAAGTTTTGTTGCAAACCTACAGGCCAGAATCCCCATTACAAGTCTCTAATAACTACTTTGTATACAGTATGTATCAAAAGGCCAGGAACAAGTACACTTATAGTGTTTCTCTCCCCCCCCCCCCCCCCCCCCCCAGATTTGGCATGTAGTTCCACATTGGTAGCTGGATGGTATCACAATTAGATGGCACTCCGGAGTTGATAAGGCATTCTGCGTTCCAGAATTTGACAAAACAAAGAGTGTAATGGATGTCCAATGAAAGTTTAGGACAAAGTACGGAAAAGTAGCACCAACTAAAAAAGCAATCTGCAGTTGGCATGCAAATTTTGTTGAAACTGTGTGTTAGTGTGACAAGAAGAGAAATGGTCTGTCAGGTGTGAATGCAAATAACTTTGAATGAATGAGGGAAGCTTTCACAAGGAGTCTAGCAAAATGTCTATACACAGCTTCACTTGAGTTGAAAATGTCAACAACAACTGTGTGACGAATTTAGTACAAAAAATTAAACATGAAACCATGCAGATTACAGTTAGTGCAAATGTTATATCCTAAAGACAAAGACCAGCGATACAACTTTTGCTGTCCATTGCAGGTCAAAAATGATGGTTTTGTGAATTCAATAATTTTTTCAGACAAGTCGACATTTCATACAAATTGGAAAGTAAATAGGCAGGGCTGCAGGATTTGGGGAACATAAAACCAACATAACATTCTTGAACACAAGCACTATTCTCCGAAGGTCAATGTTTTCTGAGCCATGCCTCACACGAAACTTTATGGACCTTTCTTCTTTAAAGAACAAATTGTTATTGGAGAGTCCATCCTTCAAATGCCGCAGAACTGTTTAATACCATTGTTCTGAACAGAATCGGAGAACTTTGTCCTTTAGTTAGATGATGC
Organism: Schistocerca americana; assembly: GCF_021461395.2. Taxonomy (NCBI): domain Eukaryota; kingdom Metazoa; phylum Arthropoda; class Insecta; order Orthoptera; family Acrididae; genus Schistocerca; species Schistocerca americana. Next base: position 80,336,828 of record NC_060127.1, read on the forward strand.
ACCCCCACATTTTCACCATAATGTTAGGTCATATCTGAACACAGTATTACTGTTGGGTTGGTCACAATGGAACAACAATCCAATGTGTGCAAAAATGGCCTTCTAGGTCCCCAGATATTACCCCTTGTGATTCCTTTTTATGAAATGTTGTGTGGTGAGGGTCTCCTGGCAGCTAACACTGATAGCCTGGTGCAAGTCTTTTGAGGTGACGCCACTTTGGCAACTTGCGCGTCAATGAGGATGAAATGATGATGACGATGATGATGACGATGAAGGCAACACAAACAGCCAGTCCCTGAGTGGAGAAAATCTCCACTTTGGTCAGGAATCGAACCCGGGTCCCCCAGCGTGACACGCCGGCACGCTGTCCACTCAGCTACTGTGGCGAACTATTTCTTTCTATGGGGTTATGTAAAAGACCACGTACATGTCCCTACTCTTCCAGGTGATGATGTGGAATGAAAAAGGAGAACTGAACAAGCAACAACCACAATCTGTGAAGACATGTTGGCCGGTGTGCAGCATGAATTTGATTATCGCATCAGTGTTTGTAGGGTCACACATGGTTCCCACATAGTGTATGTCAAGTGAATGTTGTTGGGGGAAAACAAAGTACAAGTTTACTCTTTAAAGTTATGTGTATTGTTCCTTTGTAATGCTACTCATTCGGCTACAATAAAGTTTTTAAAGTGTTTCCAGATTTTTGAAACACACTGTACAACTACAGCAAGTTCCCGGTTACCCAGGTCCTGATTATCCAAGCTGCGGATTATCCCTGCACATTTTGGCAATATTTGAAAAATAAATAAATAGATAATGAAGTGCGAACTTCTGTTATAATTAGAATTAATGTTTTTGTTTCCATGAAAAAGCAACAGGTCCTGATGGAATCCACGAAGAAGACTGGAAGTGCTTCGGGTGAAGAAGGGTTTGATTAGCTTTGAGACTTGATGCAACAAATTTATCAGGAAGAATGAGTTCCCTATGAATGGAGAGACTACAGTATTCCCATATTCAAGGAGAAGGATGACATTCAGGAACACTGTAATTACAGAGGAATGAAACTATTGAATATACTAAGTACATCTGGGAGGAGATAAGATAAAGATGGCTTCGACAAGAAGCAGCACCGGTGGTCCAACAGTCCGGATTTGTGCTGGGGAAAGGAACAACTGATACAAGTACACACTTCGGCAACCAAGAAGAAGGAATTATATGTCATTTCTATAGAACTAGAAAAGGCTTACGATAAGTGTTGCAGCAAGAGATCTGGAATTTAATGGAAGAGAGGGAAGTGTTTGTCTTATCAATGACACACACAGGTTTACTATACATGGTTGAAGCGATTTTATATATTCCAAGTGCTCCATATGTGTCCCCTACTGATTCAGCAGATATCAAATCAATAATCAAGTTCTTCCCATATTCAGCACAGTATGTCCCTATCGATCTGTCCAAATCCACTGTTGATGCGAGTTCACAGTTCTGGTAGGTTTGTTGGTAGAGGAGTCATAAACTCTTGAATCTTTCACATAATCCCACACAAAAAATTGCTTGCGGTTATGTCAGGAACAGATAGCATAAAATACACATCTCAGGGACTGCCATTTTGTCCAATTGCTCACTGCTGCACTCTCATGGCAGAAATCTAAAATCTGGCTGTAACAATACAAAACTGCGTTTTTTCATAACAATGTTGAGTTTTGTGACCGTACATTAATTAATGTAGCTACAGTGAATTTTTAAAATCACTTCAATAATTTATAATAATCTCGTATAATGGTACAAGAATCCAGGTAAGAAGAAATGTATGGCTGACAGACTGGATACCAGCTAAAGTTGGGTTGCATCCTGCATCTGCTTGGCACCCATAGGTAGATTTCCAATCTGGTCATCATCATCACACTATTAGACTGTATTAGAGAGCAATTTCACGAGTGTACAAAGAGACGGTACAGTGTTATGTAGCATCAACAAGGATCCATTGGAAATGAAATTGGAAAGTAGGAGAAAAGCTGTGAAAGACAGAGGACTGAAAACCCATAGGGAGAAAACTGAGTGCTTAGGAGGAAAAAGGGAAGAAACAATCTAGATGGAGTGACAAAACTTGTGGAAAAGTAACAGCTTTAATCACTTAGACTCATCACTCATCACTGTCTAGTGACAGTCATAGTGTGTAGAGTGTACACAGTTTGGACGGACTGCATAAGATTGTCAGGTGCACTGTGTGATAGAACAATAAATTAGGAGATTAAAGGAATGGTGTTTACGTCAATACTGAGATCCACAATGCTGTATGGAGCAGATACATTATGACACATTGACCAAGTAAAACACATTGTAAGGCAATGGATGTGGATGAAAAGAGAATGTTAGGAAAAATTTATGGCACCTCCAGAGCTAATACCATCAGAAAGTAAAGAATAAGTGCTAGCATTAAAGTGACAGAGATATCAAAGAAACATCAAGAGAGAAGTCTGCAATGGTATGGACATGTCACAAGAAAGGATGACACCTATGCTGGCATGAGAGTGGCAAAAATGGCAGTGGAAATGACATGGGAAGAGGAAGGCCACAAAGAAGGGGAAACATAAAAAAAGATGAGGCTTAGGAAAATGGAGACTTTCCAAGAAAGTCAACCCCCATCTGAGTGAGAAAAGACAAAGGAAAAAAGGAACACACTGTTCTGCCTGAATCTCATTTTTAGAACACACACTGGGGGTGGAGCAACATAAACCATTGATCCGTTGTTAGAGTATGGACGACACACCATTTTCCAACAGTGAACTGAAAGCAAGTGGTGCCAAATACAGTTTGTTTTCAGTGCAACTTTGTAAATAAGTTGTCATTTTCAAGAGAGTGATGTGTTAAATAATGCAGTAGGCTTTCTAATGACACATTACACATTTGAAAATACAATAAGCCAATAGTTTTGGTAAAAATTTGTATTGTGAATTATACTTGTTTTCGGTTATCGTAGTAGTCCCAAGTCAACCATTAACCTGGATCACTGGGATATTGTTGAATGATGTTGGAAAGTCATTGAGGCACCTCATTCTCTGATAGTTTACCATATATTTACAGAAGATGGGACATACCTCTGCCATGCACCCCATGGTGGTTTGCAGAGTATAAATGTGGATGTGGATGTAGATGTAGAAGACGAAGTGAAGAAATCCTGCTATCTAGAAAGCAAAACAGCACGTTAAGGATGACAAATGAGGGTATAAAAGGCAGACTAGCACAGGCAAAGAAGGCATTCCTGGCCACAAGAAGTCTATTATGTAGTACCAACAAACATCAGCTTTAATTTGAAGAACAAATTTCTGAGACTGTACATCTTGAGCATAGCATTGTATGGAAGTGACACATTGACTGATGGGAAAATTAGAAAAGAAGAGAATAGAAGTGTTTCAGATGTGGTGATACAGCAAAATGTTGAGAATTATATGGACTGACAAGAAAAGAAATGAGGTGGTTCTCCAAGAATCAGTGAGGAAAAAGCATGTGGAGGTACTGACAACATCAGGTGACACTTCCATGGTACAAGAGGGAGCTGTAGAGGATAAACTGAAGACAAGGGGTACGGTGTTTCTCCGAGTTCCTCGATAACAGAACGCAGCATGTCATTCTCAATGGAGAGAAGTCTTCCGAAGTAAGAGTGATTTCAGGTGTGCCGCAGGGGAGTGTCTTAGGACTATTGCTATCCACAACATTCACAAATGTCCTTGTCGATAAGATCGGAAGTTCACTGAGGCTTTTTGCGGATGATGCTGTGGTATATCGAGAGGTTGTAACAATGGAAAATTGTACTGAAATGCAGGAGGATCTGCAGCGAATTGACGCATGGTGCAGGGAATGGCAATTGAATCTCAATGTAGACAACTGCAATGCGCTGCGAACACATAAAAAGAAAGATCCCTTATCATTTAGCTACAGCAACTGGAAGCAGTTAATTCCATAAATTATATGGGAGTATGCATTAAGAGTGATTTAAAATGGAATTATCATATAAAGTTGATCGTCGGTAAAGCAGATGCCAGACTGAGATTCACTGGAAGAATCCTAAGGAAATGCAATCCGAAAACGAAGGAAGTAGGTTACAGTACACTTGTTTGCCCACTGCTTGAATATTGCTCACCAGTGTGGAATCCGTACCAGATAGGGTTGATAGAAGAGAGAGAGAAGATCCAACAGAGAGCAGCGCACTTCGTTACAGGATCATTTAGTAATCGTGAAAGCGTTACGGAGACGACAGATAAACTCCAGTGGAAGACTCTGCAAGAGAGACGCTCAGTAGCTCATTACGGGCTTTTGTTGAAGTTTCGAGAACATACCTTCACCGAGGAGTCAAGCAGTATATTGCTCCCTCCTACGTGTATCTCGCGAAGAGACCATGAGGATAAAATCAGAGAGATTAGAACCCACACAGAGGCATACCGACCATCCTTCTTTCCACGAACAATACGAGACTGGAATGGAAGGGAGAACCGATAGAGGTACTCAAGGTACCTTCTGCCACACACCGTCAGGTGGCTTGTGGAGTACGGATGAAGATGTAGATGTAGAAATGAAAACAATGGAACAGGAGAGAAATTCTTGGTGGGCTGTATCAAATACCCGTCACAAGACTGAAGACCAAAAAATGTCTCAGCTTTTTATACAATTATACCTAAATTATAAAAATATTTAGCGTATTGAAAAAACATTAACACAAACCTTTTGTAAGTGCTGACCTCCATATTTTTGTGCGATTTTGTTGCTGCCAACAAGCGCTGACTTAAACAAGAAGGTTTGAAGTCGTCGTCATCTTCTTCAATTTTGTCGTCGTCATCATCTTCTTCTTCACTGAGTGCCAAGGCTGTGGCGGGCTTAGAACTTTTTGACGACTGACCTATCTTGAAAGATATTGGTCCCAGCTTAGGTGGTGGAGGAGGAGCGACTGGCAGATCGTCGTCGATGGAAGTCTGGACAACAGTCGAATACTGTGACACTGACGACCCCTTGGTTATGTTCGTGTTGTATGTTATTACCGATGTCGTGTAGCTTCCCGGAGCATTCCTCAAAACTTGTGTAACACAGACATTCTGACTGCTCGTTAATTTGTCTTCTGGCTGTTTTGTTCTGGCATATGGATCATTCTGGTATTTATGTGATCTGTCATCAGAGCCAGATGATCTCGCTACATTCCGTGACCGTTCTGAAGCTTTGTTGTATCTGGCAAGTTGTAATTTCTTTGCTCGTGTGCCAGGGAGATCTTCATCCAAATGCTCTAATTTTACTATGCGATTTTCCTCAGACTGTTTGCTACCCTTATACTTGTGATCACCAGCATAATCTTCTTTTGTATCCCGGCCTCTCAGTGCTATTTGTCTTTTCGGTGGTGTTTCTTCACAAGGGACTGTTAATAATGGTAGGCCCATTTTTGCCCGGCGCTCATTTAATTCCTCCAGTGTGCGCCTTATACCACTCACAGGTAGTTTTACTAATGGCCGGCCTTCTTTGGCCCTGCGTTCATTTATCTGCTGTAATTTGAGCAGTTCTTTTTCCGCCTCTTCAAGTCGTCTTTTCCTGGGGTCCTCCCTACTTGTCCTTTCCGTATACCACTTTTCCTTTGCTGTTGTAGATTCCCTATCCCTAAGGCGTTTGTCCCTTTCTCTCTCCCTCTCCCTCTCTTTTTCTCTTTCTCTTTCCTTCTCACTCTCCTTGCTGTGTTCTCTTCCTCTGTGTCTTCTTTCCTCTTTCTCTTCGTTCCTACCCAATCTGTCCACTTCCCTGCTAGCCCTCGAGGAGCTAGTCTGTTGTTCCATACTGCCTCTCCTCTCCTCCTCCTCCTCATCGTCGTCATACCACGTATCCACGACCTCTAGACCCTTCAATATAGACTCGTCAAAACCGTCTGATTCGTCATCCTCACCATTTCCTCTGAATGGGGTTTCAGCCATTGTTACAACTTTGTCACCACTTTATTAGAAGTACCTGAAAAACAAATTGAGTACACGTTACTTTTGACAGTTAGTAAGAAAACAGAGTTTAATGCCAGTTCATATATAAAACAAATTATGAACTATTATGAGTGCAGGAAGTTTCACCCTCTCTCAATGTTATGTTTTTAGAGCAAACTACGAAGAATAATGTCACAATGAGGATCTGATAAAAGAAAAAGACTAATGTACTGAATTGATCTCAAAGTTCGCCAAACATTAAACACCAGGCTTTACTCCCAATGACTGCACATATTACTATACAATTCAGCAGCACTTTCAATTTATGCTTTCATCCATCCATCGCATTTTGTAGATCCCATTACAGAATGTGGATCTTTAATGCTATGAAACAACCAAAAGTGCAAATTAATATAGAGACTGGGATCTCAGTACTGACCAAGTATGTTTAATTATGATTAAACTGTTATATTCTTCAACCAAAAGGGCACAGCTTTTATCACAATGACTGCATACATCACTAATTAATACTGTAACTACCACTATTTCAACACAACTACGGTAACAAATCTTCCACTGACAAGGGGACTTCACAGACTGGACATCTGACTTACTTTATATGTATGCAATTTGAAGGTTATTGCCTACAAATAATAATAATAAAAAGCTTGACAAAACTACCCTCAATGACCAGAAAATTTTGGAGTGCTATTAAGTGCAAAACATTTCCACCTTATTAATATAGTCGGCAGTAACACAGTGCATAGCACTGTAGTCTTATAATCACAGAGTTGCTGGTTCGATTCTCACCAACAGTATTCTTTTTTTTATTTAAATTTTAAACATTTTTATCAAACATAAATTTTAGTTATGAAATACTGAGTCATAATTTTTTTAAATTTAATTTGATAATCACACGAAAGCAATTAAAATTTGGTACAAACATGCAAAATTTCTTATTTTTTAATGAAAAACGTATATCTAACAACAATTCTGTTTAATTTATACGAACAGAAAAGTATTTTACTCTCTATCTGATGTTTCGCACTGTTGTACCAAATTGTAGCTTACCGTCAACTCTGATTTTATTATGGTGTCAGCAAATAAGAATAAAAAGTTAATGTAATGATTCAAAATATGATAATTAACATTTCCATTTGATAATAGATTCTTTTCAATATAAGCAATTTTAAAAATCTACTGGCAAGAATTGATTCAATGACTTTTCAATTACAAGACTAATATGCTTCAGACTGGGCTACTGCCATCTCTGTTAACAAGTTCAAATTATGATCTACAGGAAGAGCAATTCCCCTGACACCTTAGCAAATCAGGTAGTACCAGATTATTGCAAGGAGCTACACTGTCAAAATATTGTGCCAAGGAGACAACACAGCAACAAACTGCGAGAGAATTATTCATCCCCAACAATTACAATTTCCTTGAGACAAGTATGTATTGTTTATATAGGTATCGGTCTGTGCTGGTGAAAGTATCAGCAGTAATATTTACTTTGCAGATAAATGCTCATATTGATGTGGGCATCCATAGTTATATCTGTGGATATCAGCAATAACAATTATTTTATGGTAACAAGCTACAGGATAGTGTCAATATTACAATTATGATCTATCTGGATGACACATGATCAGTAATAATAATAAATATTACTGTTCTGGGTCACTATTACTACCCATTCAAGATGGAGTACCACATATCGACTGAAAGGTACAGTGTCCCACAGACAATACACTTGTCGTCGATATCTGCAAGGGTTAAACATGGTGCCCTGCCTTTCTTCCTGTTTTTCTACACAATTACTATTACATGTACATCTTATTTTTGTTGTAGCAGCAGTACCCATATGTCTGAGTCACTACTGTTCCATATGAATTAAAAGCCATCACTTACACAATTATCAAAAGCTCTACTGCTACGAAGCTTCTAACTCCAGCTTGTTCTTCACAAATAACAATTAACATAAGCTCTCTCGACATTTCTCTTAAATGCACTTACAAGTTCACATTCCAACACTTTTTTCATTTGTAAGTGAAGCACATTAACACAGTTTAATATTATGGTGAATTAACATCCAACTAATAAAAGAAATACATCACAAACATTTGATAGTATGTCACAAGTCACAACTTTTACCACAACTTCATTTTACTTACCAGCGTTGCGAGAATTTTCCACAAAAAGATCCACAAAAACATTTTAGTAACAATGATAGATAATAATAACTTACAAAACATATGAGGAAAATGTCAGGGCGCGTTGTGTTAAAATAGATTAGACTGAGCCCTAGATTCTTACTAAATAGAATTTAAATTACGAGATCCAGATGAAAATTCATGCCATGCAGTAGTTTAGTGGCAAAGATCCAGCATACTGAATGCTTTTCTGTGATTTACAAAATCTTAATAACTGCAAAATACTGATCAAAACTTGTGAATGCGGATAAAGCACTTTGGATGTGGTGTGGTTAGATTTCATTTACCCACATTGGCATGTAAGTAACAACTTATCTTACTGGAGGTGTTGGCCAGTAAATTGCCAAGTAAATAAAAAAATTAGAAAATGGTAGTTCAACTTTCAGACTTTTCCTTCCTTTGAGCAGGTACACATGCAGCTGCAGTGTCCTGGCACCAGTCTGAAGTGTAGGGGTAGTTGGAGGCAGTGGCTCTACAAACAAAGTGGTAAGTGATGGGAAGGAAGAGGCAAGAGCAAAGAGAGAAATAAATGGGGAAAGGGGGGGAAGATGGGGGGGGGGGGGGGAAGGAGCTTGTTATCAGAGAAAGTTAGCTCCAGTTTAGCCAGGGACAGTGCCATATTATAAGGAGCAGTATAAAAGTGCAGGTGCAATGGGCAATACAGAATGGAAGGACCTTATCAACTGGTCTTCTTGGATTTCCTTTATACTTTAAAGATTTGAAAGTCAGTGCCCAGACACCAATTTCCTAAAGCGGTATGACATAATTCTAAAACCCCTAAAAAATCATGCTAGGAAAGCAGGTTTCCAATGCTGTTACCAACAAAACATTTTAAGCTTATCAGCATAGCAGCCGACAGCTGAGTGTATAGCATGGAAGTCTACTAATCATAATTTCATTGGTAGCACCTTTTTTAACTTTTATTTAAATTGCATATTTATTAAATGGTAAGTTAGCTAACAAACACCGAATCTTTTTGATAAAAATATCACCTTTGTTTTTTAATTACTAATCATAAGGAAATAAATGAAAATTAGATAGAAATGCAAAATAATTCATTGTGCAATAAAAAGTCGTATGAACATCAATAATATTCCCGAATGAGATTTTCACTCTGCAGCAGACTGTGCGCTGATATGAAACTTCCTGGCAGATTAAAACTGTGTGCCGGACCGAGACTCGAACCCCAGACCTTTGCCTTTCGCGGGCAAGTACTCTACCAACTGAGCTACCCAAGCACGACTCACGCCCCGTCCTCACATCTTTACTTCTGCCAGTACCTAGTCTCCTACCTTCCAAACTTAACAGAAGCTCTCCTGGTTCGCAGGAGAGCTTCTGTTAAGTTTGGAAGGTAGGAGACGAGGTACTGGCAGAAGTAAAGCTGTGAGGACGGGGCGTGAGGCGTGCTTGGGTAGCTCAGTTCGTAGAACACTTGCCCGCGAAAGGCAAAGGTCCCGAGTTCGAGTCTCGGTCCGGCACACAGTTTTAAGCTGCCAGGACGTTTCATCAATAATAATGTTCAATATTTAGAAATAAAGTATATTTTTTGCAGTCAATATTTAGTATTTTTGTATAAATTTCAATTTAATGTATTCACTAGCATTTTCATGTGATTAGTACTTAAAAACAGGAAGTTGCTATTTTTATTAAAAAATTATGTACCAATATTTGTTAACATATCATTTTGTTAATAAACATGCAATTTAGATAGACATAAAAAATTAAGTTGTTACCAATGAGATTCGTACTGACGACTTTTCAAGTACTAGAATTGTACACTACACATTCAGCTACTAGCAACTATGATAGTTAGGTTCAAAATGCTTTCTGGGTGATTACTCGAACTTGGGGCAAAAAAAGACAGAGAATTCCAGGTATAAGGAAGAAGACAATGTCATAAGAAGCTCTTGAGAAATTACGGGTGAGGGGGTCATGGTACTGAGCATCTCACAGTAATGACTTTCCTTTCCTCTTCACTGTATTTTAACCACAGTTTTTAAACATCAATAATTATATGGACTAATATTAAAATAAACCACACTTTGAAATATTAAGTATTTTAAAAATTGTGATTTATAAAGCTCAATCAAGTTAAATTCCAGTGTTCAGTTAAAAACACAGAATTCTCCGAGATTTCCCTTATTTTTCCAGATAAATTGTAATTCCCTGAGAATTCCAAGATGATCCAGAAGAATCACAACCCTGGCTTTGTGATCAACAGCTGTCAGAAATAATAATTTTCAAAGACGATTTTCCCGACTCCTTTAAGAATTGCGTCATAGTGCTTTAGAAAACTGATGTCTGGGCACTGACCTTCAAATGCTATAAGCATGAAAAAAGTTTAAGAGGGTCTATCTGTCACAGCTCCTTGTTACTTAGTTAACGGTTACATAGATCATTTAGGAACATTTCATGGAGGCAATGCGGAATTAGTAGTTTACAGGCTATATATATTCAATTTGAAACTTCCTGGCAGATTAAAACCCTATGTCGGAAACCTGGAAACCTTGCATTTTACAGGCAACTACTCTGTATCTGCTACCCACAAAGGAATCAATTCCCTTCAGTGGCTTAATTCAGCCAGAACCTCATCTCCTCCTTCCCAAACTTCACGCAAGTTCTCCTGCATACCTTATGAGACTAGCAATCCTGGAAGAAAAGATATTGTAGAGAAATGGCTTAGCCAAAGCCTAAAGGGAATTTTTCGTAGCGGATCTTCGCTCTGCAGTGGAGTGCATGCCAAGTTGAAACTGTGTGCCAGACCATGACTCTAGCACAGAACCTTTGCATATCCCAGGCAATGGCTTCACCAACTAAGTGGGTGAATCGTGCCTAAACAGCTCAGTAGGTAGAGCAATCACCTACAATAGTCAAAGACCCCAGATTCCAGTTCTGGTCCGGAACACAGTTTTAACCTGCCAAGAAGTTTTAACTCAGCACACACACTGCTGCAGAGTGAAAATTCATCCTGGTATATACAGTTAGTCTTGAGCACAGCTATGTACCGACTACTTAAAGGTTACTAAGTAGCACACTAGACTAAAATTTAATTAAAAAAAAAAAGATAGGTGATTTGTCAAAAAGATGTAAACAGAGAACAAGGTGGTCACAATTTTTTTTTTTTTTCCTACCTACATGTTAAGTTTCTGGGAAAGGCTAATTTTACATTTTCTCAATAAATAGCAGAAAATCATTGTTCTAGCTGTGAACTCCAGTCACGGTCAGGAGACCGAGATCAAGATGGCAAATGTATGTTTGGGCCTTGAAATGTGGAAGTAGGTTATGGAACGGTATTGGAAACTGAGAATGTTGCTATGATTCAGAGATAGTGGAGAGATGGCATGGGGCTGATCAACCAAATGAGGGTAACAATTACACCTTTACGATACCAATTCAAGGTATGTGTAACAGTGTGTGATAGGCAAAAATGCCAATTAGGGTGACATTGCATGTCTACCAGTCATGACTGCTCAAATGTGGTGTTTGATGTGTTTTAATGTTCCCCACAAAACTCTTCCAGGTATGGTCACACAGTGAGGCGCAAGTGCTAGTAGTGTGTGATGCACTCTGAAATGAGGAAGCAAGTTGCTTTCATTCATTTTGACACTAGTGCACTATGTGATGACAACTTACACCAAAGGGTACAGCTCTGTAAACTATTTTTAGTGGTGGTTACATGTGAACTAGGATTTATGGGCACTATAGTTTGGATGGGAGTACAACTCAAATTTAATGGACCTGTCAATCAGCTACTGAGCTGAAGTAAAGCCCCGCATTATTGTTGAAAAAGCTACAAATTTGCCTGGAGTGAACAAATGGTGCAGTTTCTCTACTATAGGTCTCTTTGAGCTTTTCCATCTTGAAGTTGCCTGAACTTGAGGAAGTACCTGACATGTAAGCCGATTACATTTTCTATTGTATTCTTGCCATGTATGGCACTGACAGATTTTATTACTATACTTCAAATAAAATAACTTTGTGGCTGACATGTCTGTAGAGGGGAGTGCGGTTGCCAGCTCATACATAACATGCAGAAACAATCTATCTCGTGTCTTCACCTAGCCCACTCCCACCTCATCCACCCTGCGTTGCCTGGGAAGGCTGCCGCTTGTGCCTGCTGAACATGCAACACAATGAACACATGGAGCTAAAGGAACAGCTACAACTGGCTAATGCCCTACCTCCACCATGCCAACTCATTGCAGCATCAATTACAAAGTTATCTCAATTGAAGTGAAATGAGAAAGTACTCGTCCACACTATCGCAGCTATGTGTGGGCACACACTGACCAAACTGTACCTGGTCAGTGACAGGACACTTGGGACCCACAGAGTTTCCTTAACGCTCTCCAGCCTCATACCACTCCATTTTGTTCTTATGGGACACAGTAAGTGGGAACGAGTGCTGTTACAACAGTACACGTTCCCTCTTACTGCGTCCCAGGTAAGCTGGATAGACTTTGGGATGAGAGTCAAGCAGGGAATTACCAATGGACACTATTGTGTGAGCTACAGAATCTGTGACAACTCATACTCAGAAATGTGTTGGTGCAGAAGGTCAATAATTTTAAAGTATCCTTTAACAATCATTTAGCACAATAAATTTAACAAGAAAGTACACTTGTAGTTACGAAAATAAATGCTGTAAGAATGTTCAAAATGTGTAGACACTTTTTGATGCACCTGGCATTAGTCTTTAAAAATGCTAAAAAATGGGAGACATTGTTCAGAAGACATTATTTCAGACAAGATTTAAAATTTGTTTTGCCACCTGTTGGACATTTTATGTTATTGGACAAAGGATCAAAGATTTTTGTGAGTAAATATTTAACACCTTTCTGAGCCAATGGCAGCTTTGGTAATGAGAACAGATGGTATTCCCACTCCCATGTTGTAGCTGTTGACATGTCAAGTGGCGTAAGAGTCCTTACTCGATCACCTCCAATTTCGATGAGCTTTTTACAGGATGTACATATAGACACTACATGAAGCACTGTCAAAATACAGTTTCATAAGTAGTATGGTGGGGCCACTAGCCACCTTTTCGTAAAAGCTCATTTGTCGACATTGCGACTGAAATGAATAAATGATCAACTTTGTTTTACCATTGCTCAGGATCTAAGAGATCTGTCGTGCTGAAACTTTATGATCCTGTTCAACTTTTTGGGTACAAAGCTTAGTTTTAGTACAAAAGATCAAAGTATGGTAAATTTATCACAGTGTGCTATCAGAGTGGCTCATAAATCTTGTCGTTCCAAATTTTGGTTATACTTTATTGCCTCGTATCTACTGAAAGAATAATTTTCTGCAGCTGATACTTTAGTTATCTGCAACCTGTCAGCGTGTCATAAAGCTCTGCAAGTGCCATCCAGATTGCTCAAATAATAACTGAGTTATCTGAGCTCACCTTGTCTAATTAGAATAAGTTGTTTTTATTTTGGAGACAGACCAGTTTAGTGTCAACAATGGAGTTTGGTAACATGCTTCAACAATCAGTCTGAAGCACACTGTTGTGTAGTGAAGAGTGTTCACATGTTGTATGTGCCTTTTTAAATGATGTAAAGTGTTGTCATTACAACTATGTTTTCATCACAAAGTAATACTTGTGGACATATATGGCTTTCTACAGACATCTTGTTTTAATCCTTTTGGTGCAAAGAACCATTCTGTTAAAAAGGGTTTACGGATTGTCACTGTGGAAACAGCAAAACAATTGCAAGCCGTGACTAAAAGCAATGTGAAACCTGGTCAGAAGATCTGTCCAACTTGCAGAAAACAATTTTTAGCAAAGAAAGCAGAAAAATCACAGTCAACTTCAAACCTGTCAGAAGTTGAAGCATATCCAGAAGTATCAATCGATTCAAGTATAACTGCTTTTGGGGTCTCCCCTCTATAATTTTAGAGAGTATCAAAAAGGGATGGGAAAGGTTACACAAAACGAAAAATAAGCGAAGCTCAAGAGGCAATTGCGAATAACATTGCCGCTGCTGGAGGATTCGCCCTGAAAGATCTTCAAACACCTAGTAGAAGCAAGACATGTCCTGATTGTGAAGATTATAAGTAGCTGATTAAAGAATTGAAAGAGAAGTTGCAATTGTCAAGGCAGCCTAAAAAATTGAAAATACTGACAATGCAAGAATTTGGTGTTTCAGAGAGGATGTTAAAAGCAGCAAGGAAGTTACAGGCAGAAAATGGTATATTAGCTCTGCCAAAGAACGAGTGTTGCAAGAAGATTCCAAATGCCATAAAAGAAAGAGTGGTAATATTTTTTTTTTTTTTTTTTTTTTTCAGAATGAAGAATTTAGCCGAATTTGTCCAGGTATATCTGTGTATCAATTAGAATAGAAGGAAAGAAAGTTTTGAAGCAAAAATACCTTCTTCTGAATAATGCGAAAGAAATGTTTGCTGCATATCAACTTCAGCATGGGCCTGAAATTGGATTTTCCAAATTTTGCGAATTCAGGCCAAAATGGTGCCTCACTGTGGGTGGTGCACGAACCCACTCAGTCTATGTTTGCACTTTACACCAAAATGTGAAACAAATGCTTGCAAGCACTCCAATTAAAGAAGATTATAAGAGTCTGATTGCTAAAACTGTGTGTTATTTGGAATCCAAAGACTACATGCTTCATCGCTGTGAAATCTGTCTGGGAAAAGAAAACGCTGGAATGATGAGCCATCTGCCATTCTGTTATAAATGTGTGCAGCATATTGTCATGTCTGGAGGCAAAATCTGTTTCACTTCTGCACTGAGAGCATTAAATTTACTTTCATCAGCAAAGAAGAAATTGAACACAAAGAGAAGTTTAAACATGTATGCAGTCTAACAGGAACTGGAGGAAAACATTATTTTCCAACTAAGGAAACAAAAATTCAGGCCAGATAAGTTTCAAATGAGGTCACATCTCTGGTTAAAATTAACGAGTAGTGAAGGAGATACACTAATCAGCCAGAACATTATGACCACCTATCTAATGGCGGTAGTCCACCTTTGGCACAGACAACAATGGTGACAAATCATAGCATGGAAGCGATGAGGTCTTGGAGGGTTGCTAGAGGGATTTAGCACCACATCTGCACACACAAGTTATCTAATTCCGATAAATTCCAGGGAAGGGGTCAATGAGCTCTGGCGTCACACTCAATCACATCCCAGATGTGTTCAATTGGGTTCAGATCTGATGAGCTGGGGGGGGGGGGGGGGGGGCAGCACTTCAAATGAAACTCCATCACACTCGAGGTCTTGAGACGTGGAGCATTCTCTTGTTGAAAAATGCCACTGCTATTAGGAAACACGATCATCATGCAGGAGTGTACGTGGTCTGCAACCAGTGCACGATATTTCTTGGCCATCTTTGTGCCTTGCATGAGCTCCACTGGACGTCCCCCCCCCCCCCCTTTTTTTTTTTTAGGGCGCACAACTACAATGGCCATTAGCACCCAGACTAAGTTAGGAATGCACCGCGAGGCACAAGGTTAAAACAGCAACTAAAAGGGACAATACTATAAAAGACATAGACAGGCAGAGGAGTTAAAAAAACAGCATAATAAAATGTTCTTAGACAGGTTTGTCAAGTTGATAAAATGAAGAACGCGAGCAGCTGCTCCTGGGTCATCCGCTGAATTGGCATCCAGAGTACATGGCAGGCCAAGATCAAGACGCAGTGTATTAAAATCCGGACAGGACGTTAAAATGTGGCGGACAGTCAGCAATTGCCCACACGGGCAGAACGGCGCTGGCGCAGCCGTCAGCAGATGGCGATGGCTGAACCGGCAGTGTCCAATTCGTAAACGGGCCAAAACGACCTCCTCCCGCCGAGAAGGGCATGAGGAGGACGTCCAAGCCGCGGGAAGAGGTTTCAAGGCCCGAAGCTTGTTGTCCGTAAGTGCAGCCCAATCGGCATGCCACAGCGATAAAATGCGCCGACAAATGACCCTGCTACAATCTGACGAAGGGACACAAAAAGAAGCTGTCCGAGGCTGGAGGACCGCAGCCTTGGCCGCGGCATCTGCAGCTTCGTTCCCAGGGATACCGACATGGCCAGGAGCCCACATAAAGCTAACCGGAGAACCGTCGTCCACCAGCTGCTGAAGAGAGCGTTGGATCCGGTGCACGAAAAGGTGAACCGGATACGGATCACTGAGGCTCTGGATGGTGCTCAGGGAATCAGAGCAGATGACATAAGCAGAATGTTGGTGGCGGCAGATGTACAGAACAGCCTGGTTGAGGGCAAAGAGCTCAGCTGTGAAGATCGAACAATGGCCATGGAGCCAGTATTTGAAACTTTGTGCCCCGACAATAAAAGAACACCCGACCCCGTCATTGGTCTTAGAGCCATCTGTATAAATGAAGGTCATATTAATGAACTTCAAACGAAGTTCGACAAAACGGGAGTGGTATACTGAACCGGGGGTAACCTCCTTTGGGAGCGAGCTGAGGTCAAGGTGAATGTGAACCTGAGCCTGGAGCCAAGGTGGCGTGTGGCTCTCGCCCACTCTAAAGGTTGCAGGGAGTGAAAAATCAAGGTGCTGAAGGAGGCGATGAAAGCGAACTCCAGGGGGTAGCAGGGCAGAGACATACAACCCGTATTGACGGTCGAGAGAGTCGTCAAAAAAGGAACGTTAAGACGGGTGGTCGGGCATTGACAGTAGCTGACAGGCATACCGACAAAGGAGTATATCGCGCCGCTAGGTGAGTGGCAATTCACCGGCTTCAGCATGAAGACTCTCGACGGGACTAGTACAAAACACTCCGATCGCAAGACGTAAACCCCGATGTTGTATGGAGTTGAGGTGGCGTAAGATGGACGGCCGTGCAGAGGAGTATACAAAGCTCCCATAATCCAGCTCGGAGCGGACGATCGACCGATATAGGCGACGTAGGACGGTTCGATCCGCTCCCCACGACATACCACTAAGAACACGGAGGACATTTAGAGAACGGGTACAACGGGCAGCCAAATATGACACATGAGGAGACCAGCTAAGTTTCCTGTCAAATGCAAGACCTAAAAATTTTGTTGTCTCCACGAATGGGAGAGCAACGGGACCGAGTCGTAAGGACGGTGGGAGAAACTCTTTGTAGCGCCAGAAGTTAATACAGACCGTCTTCTCGGCAGAAAAACGGAAGCCATTGGCGACACTCCAGGAGTAAAGACTTTCAAGAGAACTCTGAAGACAGCGCTCCAGGAAACATGTACAACTGTGCGCTGTAATAGATGGTAAAATCGTCCACAAAAAGGGAGCCTGATACATCAGCTGGGAGGCAATCCATTATTGGACTGATCGCTATGGCAAAGAGAGCGACGCTCAAAACTGAGCCCTGTGGCACCCCATTCTCCTGGCGAAAGGTGTCTGACAGGACAGAACCCACACATACCCTGAACTGTTGATCCATTAAAAAGGAACGAATAAAAAGAGGGAGGCGACCGCGAAGGCCCCATGTATGCATGGTGCGGAGAATGCCCGCCCTCCAACAGGTGTCGTAAGCCTTCTCCAAATCAAAGAACACAGCCGCGGTCGGGCGCTTCCGCAAGAAGTTATTCATAATGAAGGTTGACAAGGTAACCAGATGGTCAACAGCAGAGCGGCGCCTACGAAATCCACATTGTACATTGGTAAGTAGGCGTCGAGATTCGAGCAGCCAAACCAAACGAGAGCTAACCATTCGCTCCACCACCTTACAGACACAGCTGGTAAGCGAGATGGGTTGATAACTGGAAGGCAAGTGCTTGTCCTATCCCAGATTAGGAATCAGTACAACAATAGACTCGCACCAGCATGCGGGAACATGCCCTCAATCCAGATGCGATTATAAGTACGAAGAACGAAACCTTTACCTGCAGGAGAAAGGTTCGTCAGCATCTGAATATGAATAGAATCAGGCCCTGGAGCGGAGGACTGTGACCGGGCGAGTGCATTTTTGAGTTCCCGCATGGTGAATGGGGCATTATAACTTCCACGATTCGAGGAGCGGAAGTTAGGTGGCCTAGCCTCCTCTGCCTGTTTTCGGGGGAGGAAGGCAGGGTGGTAATGAGCGGAGCTCGAAACCTCTGTGAAAAAGCGGCCCAAGGCATTGGAGACATCCTCAGGGGCCACAAGGACGTCATTCGCGACCGTCAAGCCAGAAACTGGTGAGTGGACCTTAGTGCCAGATAGCCGGCGCAGGCTACCCAGACAACAGAAGAAAGAGTAAAACTGTTAAAGATGCCAAGCTGGCTTTCTTGCTTTCTTTAATAATACGACGACACTGCGCACGTAATCGTATATAATTGATACAATTCGCCACTGTAGGGTGGTGTTTAAAGGTGCGTAAAGCACGTCGACGAGCACGTAAAGCGTCTCTACATGCTGCGGTCCACCAGGGGACCGGTACGCGACGTGGAGAAGAAGTAGTGTGAGGGATGGAATATTCAGCAGCAGTGAGAATGACTTCTGTGAGGTGTGCGACCTGACTATCGCAGCTTGTGAAGGTTTGATCCTGAAAGGTCGCCCTGGAAGAGAAGAGCCCTCAGTCTGCTTTGGAGATGTTCCAACTAGTTGAGCACGGAGAGGGGGTATGATGCAGGAGATGGATAACAAACGGGAAGTGGTCGCTCGAACATGTATCAGAAAGTGCATACCACTCAAACCGGCATGGAAGTCGGGTAGTACATATAGAGAGGTCTAAATGGAAATAGGTGTGAGTTGTGTCCGAAAGAAAAGTGGGGGCACCAGTATTGAGGCAGACAAGATTGAGCTGGTTGAAAAGGTCTGCTAACAGGGAGCCCCTCAGGCAGGATGCTGGAGAGCGCCAAAGGGGATGGTGGGCATTGAAATCTCCAGTTAACAAAAATGGTGCAGGTAGCTGAGCAATAATTTGCATCATGTCTGCCCTGGTAACGGCAGACGACGATGGAGTGTAAACGGTACAAATGGAAAATGTAAAAGTGGGGAGAATAATTCAGACGGTAACCGCCTGCAGGCCAGTGTGCAATGTGATGGGAGCGTAGTAAATATCATCCCGGACCAGCAACATAACCCCTCCATGAGCCGGAATACCTGCCACAGGTGTAGTGTGCCAAGGCAATTTGATCACATGTGTGTAGCTTCGTTTCCTGGAGGGCTGGAACAAATGCTGCGAATATTCCAGTGAATAAGTGCCATCGTGAGAAGAAAAAGAAGATGCAAGAAGGGGTCACCTCGAAGGCCGCTAAGGGCCTGGCTTCGAGCGAGCACTGCCGCCGCTATCAGTAGGCGGACAGTCATCGTCCATTGGTTCTATAGGTTCATCGGCCATCTTGTTAAGATGGCCGGGAGGGGGAGCTTCCTCCGCCGGTGAACGGCCAGATGTTCGGCTACCAGCGGTGCGGCCAGGCGAAACGGATGACGGCCTGGGACAGCAACCGCTGGGTGGTGAAGGAGAAGAAATGCGCCGTGGCGGAGAAGGAGAACTGTGCTTCCTATGAGCCTTCTTGGAAGGTCGTTTAGTGGAAGTACTGGTCGATGGCTGGGAGTTCGAGGTACGTAGGAAGTCTGCACGGGACGGTTCCTTCTTGAAGGCCCGTGCATCTGACTTCTGGGTCTTCATCTTGGCAGAAGCTGATGAAGGTGCTAGTGTCTGAGGGGTGACGGGAGGAAGAAGAGACGTCGACCGGGTGATCTTAACACTGGCCGAACGGACGACCGTAGTGCTAACGGTCAGATCGCATGTCCGCGTCGCCACCTCCCTGGTAGTCCGAGGAGAGGCGAGGACAGTACTTTATTTCCCCGCTGGGAGCAGCGTGGGCTTCCTACTAGCAAATAGCTTGCAAGCAGCTGAGGTGGACACTTTCTCTTTGACCCGAATTTCCTGTATACAGCGTTCTTCCTTGCAGATGGGACAGTCGCGGGAGGACGCTGAATGGTCACTCTGACAGTTCACACAACGAGGAGACAGAGGTGGACAGTCACCCTCATGGGCATCCCTGCCACAAGTGACACATTTAGTCACATTGGAACAAGACTGGCGAGTGCGATTAAAACGCTGACACTGGTAGCAGCGGGTAGGTGTCGGGGACATAGGGGCAAACAGAAATAACCTTGTAGCCCGCTTTGATGCGCAACAGCAGCTGAACACTATCAAAGGTCAAGAAAAGTGTCCGGGTCGGTACAAGGTCATTGTTGACCTTTTTCATGACCCTATGGACAGCCGTCACGCCCTGCTCAGCGAGGAAAAACTGAATCTCCTCGTCAGTCAATCCGTCGAGTGATCTAGTATATACCACACCACGAGACGAATTCAAAGTGCGGTGAGCCTCTACCCGGACAGGGAACGTGTACAGGAGTGTGGCCCGAAGCAGTTTTTGTGCCTGAAAGGCGCTCTCAGTTTCTAGTAACAAGGTACCGTTACGCAACCTGGTACAAGACTTGACAGATCCGGCTATGGCATCTACGCCCTTCTGGATAACGAAAGGGTTGACAGAGGAAAAATCCTTTCTGTCCTCAGATCAAGAAACTACGAGGAACTGTGGGGCAGGCGGTAGTACTTTTGTCACTGGTGGCTGGTCAAGCTTCCGTTTTTGTCAGAAGTCGAAAGAGAAGAAGAAGAGAAATGGACGGAGGGACCAATCAGCATAGTCGGAAGGTGTCAGCTCAGGCAATCACCCCTCCCTGGGTCTGGCCTTTACCAGGGGGTACGTGCGTGACTTACTTGTCTACCCAGGGCGGGGAATTAGGCATTACCCCGTCACTGGCTATGCGTTACCCCATCACTGGCTATGCGTGCGAACATGTGGGTCGGCCTTCAGGCACGCACAGGGAGGAAGGAAGAAGAGGAAAAAGAAGGTATAGAGGGAGAGAAAGGACAGACTGTCTCAAACGCCGAGGCGGAGACCAGAGAAGGCAAGGAGGAGAAGGCAAGGAGGAGAAGGCAAGGGAAAGAGTAAGTAAGACAGTGAGATGGAAAAGAACAAAGAAAGGAACCAACCAAAGGAAAGAAGAAACCAGAAGAAGTGAAAAACCAAAATGACCGCAAATATAGGTCGTGGAACTGTCTGTCTCCGGACGCAGGCGCTAACTACCCCCTTGAGGGGGAGGGACTCCTTTTAGTCGCCTCATACTACAGGCAGGAATACCTCGGGTCTATTCTAACCCTCGGACCCGCAGGGAGAACCTGCACGGTGAAGAAGGTACTGGGTTTTATAGGACCATGCAACACACTGCCACTGCACCAATGTCCAGTGCCGATGGTCAAATGCCCATATCGTTCGTTTTTGGCACATGCATGGGTCACTGGCTGTGGAGGTACATCGTCAGATTGTCAGGAGTGTTCGTTGCTCTATATATTCAGACACAATTGTACTCTGCCCAGAATTAAAGCCATAGGTTAGTTCCGCCACAAGTCCTGTTGTACCAGTCTGTCCAGCCTATGACGTTCGACATCTATGAGGAAGGGTGGCCACCCAACCCCATGATATCTGGACGTGGTTTCACCTCGGTTTCTCCACGTGTTGAGGACACTCACCACAGCATTTCTCGAACACCCAACAAGTTGTGCAGTTTCCGAAGTGCTTGTGCCTCCCCTCTGGGTCATCACAATCTCTTGTCGGCCAAATTCTGATAGATTACGCGCCTTCCCCATTCTACATAGGGACAGCTCACTGATACTACATGCATCATGCGTGTGTCTGACTAGCAGTTATTCCTCACCAGGTGATGCTGCTATAGCATGGGCAGGTTTATACTGATAGTAGGTTGGTGGTCATAATGTTCTGGGTGATCAGTTTATAGTAACATTAGACCTCCAGCCAAGACAATATGCTGCATGAATTTATGAAAAATGAGTGGTGGACTGAAGTATCTGTGATACTTCCTTTGAGCAGAAGGATGCTTTAATAAGCTCTGTGCACTCACATGGACCAGCAAATTCATTTTACTGGCCATCATGTTGTGACAAGTCCAGGGTACCATGACAGCACATTACTGTAGTTATTCCAGCATCATCAGACATCATCTGGCTGGCAGTAAAGTTTTCCTTGTGACATTCTATAGCAAATTCATAAAGCCTGTAAAAAATCAAGTATCTTGAAGTAAATATAAACTTAGGATGAGGTTTGGTATCCTGTGTAAAGAAATCCTGATCAGGCTTGGGAACCTGAGGCACACAGATCACCTGTCTCTGACCTTTTTTTTCCAAAGAAAGAACAACAACAAGAAGAAACCAGCAGTGGTTAAGTTAGTAATACATTTACGCAATTTTTCATCATTACACTAATGGTCCACAAAAACTGCAAAATGTGAGGACAAAATATGTTTAACTGTGAACCAAAGTTAAACTAGCACATCAATAACATTGCACAATAAACAGACACTCAAAATGCTCTGTAACATGAATTCTCTTCTAAATATGTCAGGCAGACAGCTGAGAACTTCACCAAAATTTACACACTGAGACAATGTTGTAAAGCTTGAAGGCAGTTTATAGGCTATGACTACCATGATCTTCAGTGTATCGGTAACACACAGTTGAATTTTTAAGTTTATCATCAGTTTGATTCCGTATTTATTACAGCAGAAAAACAGGTTGGAATACGCCTTGATAAGTCATGGCAAAAGACACCCATTTTATTATTATTAGGTTTTTGAGTAATTTGGACTGAATCTCGCTTCCTAGCCATTGGGACTATAGATATCTTCCCAAGAGAGAACTAAACAATTGTAAAACATAATAAATGATGTCGCACTTGAGTACCAGTGGAATACGGGCATATTTTCAATGCACTTCCACTTTGCTTTAATTCTCAGAGCTTTACAGAAATCATTTTTACTACCGCCACTACCACCATTTCACTTATTAGAACAACAAGTTTTACAAAGTGACCTAGGCCCCTTACTTTTGTTTGCTTCAAGAAATTATTGTTGGATATATTGTGTCTCAAAGTTACTAAAAACTCAGGGGTGCAGTACTGAAAGCTGTGTTATGTGGTCAAACAAATAACTGTCCCTCTGCGAGTACTATACTGGTGAAAGTAAAACTTCATCCTGTTCACTGGGAACATATTCAGCAAAATATATTATTGTCATGTGAGAACTTTTTCCAAAATTAGACTAATTGGTATGGAATGGCCCAATTACATGAAGAGAAAATTAGCTGAGCTCAGTGCAATGTTTATTCCAGTTCAAGTTTTCATCAAAATGTAGGGCTACAACCAAAAATTTAAACATTTTACCCTTTTTACTGACTCCAAATGACATGCTGCATGAATTGTTGGTGCTGAAACAGTAATTCTACAGCACTAAATATAGGCTCTACAGTATTCACTTCTCCCCCTTCCGCATTTCAAACTAAAGCAGAGTCCATTTTCAGAGAACTTAAGCCACTGTTTGAAAATCTGTATCGACAGAGAGAAATACAGACTGTACTAAGATGTCGGGACCTGAGTTACGTCATAAGAAGGGTCATTCCATATCAAATCACCCAATAAAAAATAAATTTTACACCCACCTCCTTAGATTTTCATGAAATTTGGCTCAAATGGTTCTAATATCATCCTGACAACACCTGCAATTTTTTTTTGCTGTATCTCTTATAGTTTTTTTTAAATAAATTTTTAAAGTTTTTATGTTTTGCGTTTTCCGAACCTTCGGAAATGGTAAATTTAATTTGTATTCAAAACTTTAAAATTGCTTATCTTAAAAACTCTTTTAGATAACATCATGAATTTTTGCAGCAAGTTTATTTATTATACATATTTGAAGATAAAAATGATACTATTAAAATATGTTAATATTTTCTATGAAAAAAAATGTATTTTTTTTAACGGATGTTTTGTTTTATAAGAATTGCAATATCTAGAGTCTCAGACCTGATAGAATGCTCAAATGTTTTAATTTACTCTTATCATATAGGCTACTTGATAAAACAAAAATAATGATGGCTTTTTAACATGTTTATTAATTATAGTAGATTACGTTAGAATTATGTACAAAGATGGTGTACTTACGACACTTTTGTATAACCCAACTGATTGCTTGAAACATTGAATTTTTTGAGTAATTTTGTCTTTTTAATAAACATTAATGTTGATTTAAACTGTTTTTTCACTTCATCCAAGAGCTTTCAGTTCTTTTGATACAGTCTTTTTTGAAGTAATACATTCTTCCAGGCACTATGCAAGAATCTTCCCTTTCAGGCCAATAAAATGATGTAGCTGGTCCTGAAGGATGTAGAAATAGAATTTCTGCATCTTCTTCATCATTGAATATTGTTTTTACCAGTCCAAAGTACCAGTTACCATCATAATTTGCAGCCACATAGCTATTTATGGATGGTTCAACACAAACCCAATCAGAAGAAGAATGGAAAGAAAAGACTAAGGAGGGTTTTACACTATCTGTAGTCCTCCTAATTTCAAGGTTGTTTGTTGGAAGTGGTTTGAAGTTATGAAAACTTCTTGTTCCAGGAATGGTTCAGGTTGCTGAAAAACGTTTTTCTAGTTTTAACCGTAGCAAATCAGCTTCTTTTTTGTCAATAAAGTGAAAATGAATGTTTTCAATATTTTTTTCACAAAACTTGTACACAGCGATTGCTGTCATTATTTGTTCTTCGTCTGAAAGCTGTAGACTGGCTTTCCTTAAAATTCTTTTAATAGTTCCTCCTAGGCCATCACAAATTGACATCCCATGACTTGTTGCAAAAAGAGTGTTGGGCCTTCAAATTAAAGTATCTCAAGTGTTCAGTCAATTTTTTAAAACTGTTTCTGTTTTTGTACTGCCCAGCACAACCATCTGTAAAGTAGTGAACTGAGTCAATGTCAGTATGATGCAATGACAGCCACTTTGTAATTTCTTTTTGTACAAAGTTAAAAAAAACCAGTGTCATGTTCTTGGTCATCACTAATAAAACAGTGGTTGGAAACAAAAACATTGTTTTCCTCATTTCTTAGAAAAACTCCAACTGGGTGTAGAGTACAACCACCTGTATTCCAGTGGTAACTTTGGATCTCACTTTGTATAACAAAGGAATAATTTTCACTGAAATCCATCACAATAATTGCTGTTTTGATTGGTGGGTCTTCTTTCAATCTTTTAAAGGCTGCTGATTGGGATTTTGCTATAAACGAGTGCGGGGTGAGCTTTTCCAATGACCTAACCAATAAAGAAATGTAGTCTTCAACACTGATAGACTGTTTGATCATTTCTGTCCTGTCTGTGTTAACCCACTGACTGATTACAATTTCTTCTCCTAAATCACAATCGTCACTCAGTTTTTTAGTTAAGTACTCATTAGTGCAGTATTTGCAGGACAGCTGCCGCAATGATGTAGCATGCAGTTTTGGTTTTCCGTGTTGCACACAAGCATCTTAATTAAGTCTTTATAAGATTCTTCAATTTTCACAGCATCCAGTAATAGTTTAACATTCTGGTGGATACTGCATACACATACAGTGTATGTGCCTGCAGCACCAGCAAGGATACACCATTTAGGTCTCAAGAAACAAAATTTTGAAAATCCTACTTCTACCTCAGGATTCTCCTATTTGAAAGAATAATAGAGTTCTCTCAAGTTACACAAAATGAGTCTTTTTTGCATGTACACATTTTCTTGAACACTTACTTTGTCTTTTGTTCCAGGTAGCACTCTGGAACTTTCATCCTTTTCATAAAAATCTGTTACAAGTCTTACTGTATTTTCAGAAAGAGTTTTACCTTTTTTTGGACCAGGAGTTTCCAAAAATACCCTTTTCAGATTTTAGCTTTCTAGCTTGTTGCACCATGTACCCACTTACATTAAATTCTTTCATCACTTTATTTCGACTCCAAGAATCTGGAGCCAAGGTCAGAATCTGGATTTTTCTAGACCACCCAACAGATGAAATCTTCTCTTTCATAAGAGAAATCAATACATCAAAATCCTTTGCTTTCTCAACCACACTTGTATCTTCTTCTTCATCATCAGAACTTGGTGCATCATATTTTAATGCTTTTGAAACCGCCTTTTTTAGCAGTCTTTTCAATACTGCTAACATTCCTTTTAAAATAAGACCCTTTACTTTGTTCTGACATGCCATGAAGCTTTATCGGTGTTAAACTTAAATTATCAAGAGCAATGTTTGTTTGTATGAGGGATTCATTTCTGGATTCCAATGATTCTAATTCAACCATCACTTCATCATCTGTTTCACTTTCATTGACTTCAACTCTTAATTTTTCCTCACAAAAGTTACGGCATGTTGAGCAAAGCTTTTGTCCAGGTTTTATGCTAATATTTTTTGTCAGTAATTGTTTAGAAAGATCCAAGCCTACACTTCTCAACGATTTTTTGATGGGCTTTTTGTGTTTTTTTAGTGGGTCTACACATGTTGTTTGATACTTTTCAAAAACATTTAAAAAGTAGTAGCTGTGGTGTGAAAATATATTCTTAAATTCACACAGATTAATTCCAGATCGTAAGTGGATCAAATCTTTTTCTTCCTCAATCAATTCAGATACCGGTTGTAACTTTTTTGAAGGTGTGTAGGTTGTTTGGAAACAGTCAGATTTTTGAAATAACCCTACGCTACAGGTTTGAATATCTGACATACTGATTTCACTCTCGGTCTGATTACTGTTCTGGTTACTTTTATAGTATAATGGAAAAGAATCTCTGTAAACTAAGTAACAGTACTTACTGAAAGTTCGAATAAACTTAATAAAACACTATTGAAGCACTATTTAACATTGTAATAATTTTTTACTTCAAAACACAGGAGTAACAAAACAAAATCCAAGCGTACATTGTTACTCCAAGAAGACAAAAACTTATTTTCGGTGTCTTAAGTCACTTGGTACTTTTTATTTTTAACATATAATTAATATTATTTTAAAAATTAGATAACTATTAAACAGGTTAAAAAGCCAACATAATTTTTCTTTTATCTAATAGTCTATACAATTAAGAGTAGATATTGCAGTTTTTGTAAAACTAAACATCCTTTAGCTAAAAAAAAAACTTGTAAATTTTCTTTTCCTTTGGAAGATTTTAATATATCTTTATGGTAATTTTTTTAACATTTAGATATAATACACAAACTTATTCTAAAATTTCATACTGATATCTTGAGTATTCTTTAATATACAAATTTTTTTAGTTGTGAGGACACGTTTAAGTTACGATTTCCGACTGCTGAAACAACGCCAAATCTAAAAACTTTAAAAATTTATATATATATATATATATATAAAACTATAAGAGATAGAGCAAAAAAAAAAAAAAAATTTTAACAAGTGCTTTCAGGATGATAAAAGAAGTAATTGTACCAAGTTTCATCAAAATCTGACATGGTTGGTGTCAAGGCCTGGGTGACTTGACATGGAATGACCCAGAAGTATAATGTTAAATGAGGAAGGAGGTGGTGCTAAGGATGTCAGACAGGGTGGTAACAAGAACAGATATGTGAGAGTAATGTATAGAGGAGACGAGGCAATGGGGATTGTGAAAATGAAAGAAGAATTGGACAGAAAGTGTCTGAGGGGTAAGGTGGTGTTGGAGTGGTTGGGGACAGGGTGGGGAAGGGACCAAGGCAGATTCAGACGATACTATTCCTCTAACACACCTCCCGCGTCCTACAATCCCTCAAGCCTCATGTTCACACATTATGATCTTTCTGGAAACCAAAAATCTCCTCTGTGGGAATCAACACAGATTACACAAATAACAATCTTGTGAAATCCAGTTCGCTCTGTTCAGTCAATGGGACCCAGGATGCAGCAAACACTTGCGTCTAGGCTGATGTCATGTTCCTTGTCCACGAGACCCATGAGGCAGTAAACGTCAGCATACTGGTTGATGACACGTTCCTTGACTTCGGAAAACTATCGCCTAATGAACGAAATACAAGCATACAAAATATCAAAGCAGCCTTGAGATTGCATTAAGAGTCTGGCAAACAGATCATATGAGTGCGGAGAAACCTTCATTTCTTTTCTTTTTATTTGCACATCAAGTTCCATAGCACCAAATTGAGGAACAAATCTCCAAAATCATGGAATGTGTCAGTACATGAAATTACAACATAAAAGTAATAACACAAAAATAATTATGAACCCGAAAAAGTAAATCCATAAGTTTAAGTAAATGCAATCGACAATACAATCAACTTAATTTTTCAAGGAACTCCTCAACAGAATAGAAGGAGTGACCAACAAGGAAACTCTTCAGTTTTGATTTGAACGCACGTGGATTACTGCTAAGAGTTTTGAATTCGAGTGGTAGCTTATTGAAAATGGATGCAGCATTATACTGCACACCTTTCCGCACAAGAGTTAAGCACATCTGATCAAAATGCAGGATTGATTTCTGCCGAGTGTTAACTCAGTGAAAGCTAATTATTCTTGGGAATAAACTAATACTGGTAACAAGAAACGACAGTAAAGAAATGTATACAGAGCAGCCAATGTCAAAATACCCAGACTCGTGAACAGGGGTCGACCACTTATGGCCCGAACCGTCCATTTCTGAGCCAAAAATATCCTTTTAGAATGGGAAGAGTTACCCCAAAATATAATACTA
Organism: Schistocerca americana; assembly: GCF_021461395.2. NCBI lineage: Eukaryota > Metazoa > Arthropoda > Insecta > Orthoptera > Acrididae > Schistocerca > Schistocerca americana. The sequence goes on from NC_060127.1 coordinate 80,365,495, forward strand.
TACAATATAAGTTAATGAAAATAAGCAAAGTAGACTAATTTCATGTCGAATGATCACTCACTTCAGATACCATTCAAATAGTAAAAATGGCAGCACTAAGCCTCTGAACAAGATTCTGAACGTGGGCTTTCCACGACGGTTTACTATCTATCTGAACACCTAGAAATTTGAACTGTTGAGTTTCGCTAATCATATGCCCATTTTGTGACATTAAAATGTCAGGTTTTGTTGAATTGTACGTTAGAAACTGTAAAAACTGAGTCTTACTGTGATTTAGCATTAGTTTATTTTCTACAAGCCATGAACTTCGGTCATGAACTGCACTATTTGAAACTAAGCCAATGCTGCATACAACATCCTTTACAAACAAGCTAGTGTCATCAGCAAACAGAAATATTTTAGAGTTACTTGTAATACTAGAGGGCATATCATTTATATAAATAAGAAACAAGAGTGGCCCCAACACTGATCGCCGGGGCACCCCCCACTTGACCGTATCCCCACTCAGACCTCACATCACAGCCATTCTAAACATTGTGAATAATGATCGTTTGCTGTCTGTTGCTAAAGTAAGAGGTGAACCAACTGTGAGCTACTCCCAGTATTCCGTAATGGTCCATCTTCTGGAGCAATATTTTGGGGTCGACGGAAGCGACCGATCCCACCCGTCAGCTTTGACCTGTGACGTAAAGCTGTTGTGGTGTGTAAGGTCACAGAGTTTAGTTTGTGAGAGTGGCGGGTTTGTAGGTGTCGTTTTGATGTGGTCGTTGGGGCTCTCTTGTGGTATGTTTGTGTGTTGTGAGTTAGGTGATATTTTTGGTTTAGTTTGTGGCGTGTTTATAGGTGGCTATTGTTGCGGTCGGTGGTTCTCTCTGGTGGTGTGTTTACAGTAGCGCGTTATGTGGTATATGGGGTTCATTTGCGTGGTAGCATTACACGTGTGTAGTATCGGTGGTGACGGTGCTTTCAGCGGAATATTTTTCAGTGAGTTAATGATTTTGGTTTTGTTATGTCACGTTATTGTTTTTTTTCTGTTCATTGTGTGTGAATTTTGGTAAATTGCTTTGTTTATGCCTTTGGTAGGTATGGGTATGACTGACAAGGTCAACAGTTCTTTGTTGTCGAGGATGATGGGGGACAGTGCGTTGTCTCTAATAAAATTTCTTCAGCTATTCGGCCTGTTGATTGAAGTCGTGAAGTGTTCAGTGTGTCGTGAAGAAATGAGGCTTACTAAAGTTCCGTCATCTCTGACTAGGGATGGCTACATGTGGAGATGATGTAAGGATAACAGGTCAAGGGAAGTGTTCGACTCCAATTTTGATTTTCTAGGTGTTTTTTTGTGGTAGGATTAAGTGTGGTGGTGGCGTCGAAATTTCTGAGATTTATAGTGTGGTATCGGTTGTTTCTGTTGATCTATATAGGACAAGGGAAGTGATCAATTCCAGTGGATTGTGTGTGTAGTGGAATTTGGGAAGTTTGTGGGATCTTGCTATTTTAGTGTTTTTGTCATTTGGTGTAGTGGAATGTGTTTATATTTAGTTTGTCCCCACCCAAAAACCCTCAATTTCTCACACTTGTCCTGTTAGTTTGATTAGGTTTTATATGGAAGGCGTGTGTGTGTTGGTTTTTCGATGTATTTTCATGTCTGTTGTCATGTTTATATAATGACGTCACATGCGCCACATTGGAGTCGTAGTGCATGGTAGTTTCTGCCATATTTGTGACGTCATGGGTCAAAGCAAACGGGTGGAATCTGACACTTCCGTATTTCCATATTTTGTGATCAACACAATCAAATGCCTTAGTTAAAACAAAAAATATGCCCAGGCTTCCAAACCTTTTGTTTAACCCATCCAGTACCTCACAGAGAAAAGAAAATATAGCATTTTCCGTTGTTAAACAACTTCTGGAGCCAAACTGTACATCTGATAGCAAATTGCGTGATATAAAATGATCAATTATCCTTGCATACACAGCCTTTTCAGTAACTTTAGCAAACACTGATGGAGTAGAAATAGGTCTAAAATTATCTACATTATCCCTTTCTCCCTTTTTATAAAGCGGCTTTACTACTGAGTACTTTAATCGTTCAGGAAACTGATCATTCCTAAAGGAAAAATTACAAACATTGCTAAATTCTACAGGGCTAACATGTGCAGAACAGTACTTTAATATTCTGCTAGACACGTCATCATAACCATGAGAGTCATTAGTCTTCAGTGATTTAATTATTGTCTCAATCTCCCCATTGTCTGTATCACAGAGGAGTATTTCAGACATCAATCTTGGAAAGGCATTTGCCAAGAAAGTTATACGATTCCCTGTAGAAACTAAAATTTTTATTTAATTCACCAGTAACACTCAGAAAATAATTGTTAAATACTGCACATACATCTGATTTATCAGTAGGGTGAAGTGGGGTAAGTGTAACCATGGGGTTAGTGTAACCACGGCTTATGATGCCTTAAAGAAGCTGTATTTTTACCTCTGACCTATCACACACACTAATTTACTCCTTTCTTTGTTATATTTAACCATAAGTTGTCAAATCTGACATAAATTGGTAATTAATTTTTGGACTTGAACTGACGTCTACATTTTCACTCTGCGAGTGAGTGACATGCTCAGAATTTGGTAGTCTGTCATTCTTGCAGTTTTAAAGATAACTGCACAATTTTTTGGTTACAAACTAACTTTTGCATGACAATTTCAAATATGAGATTCATTTTACTGCACTGATAGAGCTCTTGATATGCCAGGCATGGTTACACTTACCCCAGCTTTTTCCTATGTGGGGCAAGTGTAACCAATAGGCTGGGGCAAGTGTAACCAGGGGGGGTTACACTTGCCCCAAACAAACTTGCCGGAACAGATTTATTTATTTAAGCCATAACCTTGTTTTTGCTATCACACTAGATCAACTAAACTGGCCTTCCTGTACATATGGAGTTTGTGTGAGATATATTTTATTTTTTATTTAGGTCTACTATATTTTTAAACCACGTTTCCTTTTATAAAATATGACAGTCCGATAGTGTAGTCCCACTGGTAAAACAAGGAAGGAAAGAATTGCACCAGGAGCTGAAGTTATCACTTTTCGAGATGCCATCTATAAAGAAAAAGATTTCAAAGGAAACAAGAATAATAAGGAGAAAGCAAAACGAAAGAGCATTATCGACATAAAAAAGGGCTTGGTAATGAAAATTAAATCTTCCAAACAAAGTGCTGTTACTTTATCCGAAATGGCATTTGGGAATGTTGTGGAAAAAAATCCCTGATTGCTCATGTGGGTAACAAGAAAAAAAAAAAAGACTGGAAGTTAAATCAACAAGTGAAGAAAGTGAAACTGAAGGAGGCCTATCTTTAATAAGTGGTGATGAAGAAAATGGGACCATAATAACACTGGACGATCTCAGGAACGAAATGATAAACTGTGAAGAAGAAAAAGAGGCAAACTTTTTTGAAGCCAAAGATAAAATTACAGTTGGAAACTATGTTCTGGTAGCTTTTGCAACAAAATGTAAGAAGGTTCATTTTATTGGCCATGTTACCAAAATTAGTGATCTAGGAGATCCAGAAGTGATTTTCCTCAGATGCAAAAATAAGACAAAGCATGGCACCACATTCTACTGGCCTGATAGAAGAGATGAGACGGAAGTTCCATCATCTGACGTCATTCCAGTGCTGCCTGAGCCTACTTTGAGTCGCAGGGGAGACCTGACATTTGGTGTTACATTTTATTCATACAAGATTCAGTGACTAAATAACAGCTAGGGCCTAAGAGTGAATATAATAAGTTGAATTAGGGCAGTTTAGTGTTAAACACAAATTGCCAACAACTTGAGTTCAATTACCATGAAAAATAATAGAAAGTGAACTTATAAAGTGAATTTTTCTTTTCTCTTGATACTAGATATTTTATTATTTTTGTTAAATTGCCTACTAAAGGAAAAATATTACTTTTGTAGAATTTAAACTAATAAATTACTGGCCTAAAACAAAAATAAATCATCTATGAAGCATTCTGTTTCACTGTTTTATGGTTTAGGCTAAGACTTATTTTTTAGTTTAGCTAACATTTTCTGTGTATTTCATAATATACAAAGAGGCGTGTGCAAAAAAGTTCATATCTTGAGTAAAATTTAAGATATTTTAATAATTTAAAAACCCTCAAGTTCAGTAAAAATTGGGTAATCAGGTCACTTACCCCAAGTCTCTTTTACAATGCTCTGCATGGGTACAACAATGCGGGGTTACACTTGCCCCGAACCATGGGGCAAGTGTAACCTCGCAACACAAAATTTTGAAAACAATTAATTGACCATATAATTTCTTTTTTCAAAAACAAAATGTAGATTGTTTAAAAGTCAATAAGTTAAACTTTAAGCACGAAAAATTTCAAAATCATATCTTCAATAACAAGTTGGCAATTTGGTGTCAAAGTTGAGCTATGCCAAAACGTGGTTACACTTATCCCACTTCACCATAACAGAAATATTTTTACTACAAAATGACTTTATATTGTCAACCTTGTAACTTCAAGTGTCCAGCAAGGGTATGTTCATAGGATCATTACTGTTAAAAAAGATACAAAAGATCTAATGAATAATATCAGACACTCCAAGAGACTATCTGCAAACAATGCTGTTGTATGTAGAGAAGTCTCAAAACAAGGAAATTGTAGATGACTGCACGAAAACTTGCAGTGAACCGACACTTGGTGCAGACATTGGCAGCTGATCAATAACAAACATAAAAAAAGCTGTAACATTAAGCACATAAATTGGTGGAAAGATTTTGTTATATGATTGCTGAACAGTTACTGTAAGCAATCACACCCATCACATAACTTATCTGGGAAAAAGTGTGCCAAGCAATTTACAGTTGATTGACTACATAAAACTAGTCATAAGGATAGCCAACAGATTTATTGGAAACATTTACAGGAAGTGTGGTCCTCACACTGATAGCTAACAAAATCCTCATTTGAACAATACTAGACTACTGCTTGTCACTCTGGGTCCCTTACCAGACAGGACTGATAGAGCAGACAGAGAAGATCCAAAGAGCAGCAGCATGTTTTATAACAGGTTCCTACAGTAAGCACGAAAACATCAAATAGATGCTCATCCAGATTCACTTGCTGCTACAAGAGAGGCATTTTGCTTCACTACGTTGCTTCGAAACATCACATTTACTTCATGAAAAGAGCAAAATTCTAAAATTTTGCACAATCTCATAGTAAAGTTAACAACTCACCAATGAGTAGAGATGGTGAGCCATCGAATGACACATTAACAAGGGTCTCTCTCTCTCTCTCTCTCTCTCTCTCTCTCTCTCTCTCCCCCCCCCCCCCTCCCCCCTACACACACAAATGCGCGCGCGCGAGTAAACTGACCCTTTTTTTTTTTTTTTTTTTTTTTTTTTTTTTTTTTTTTTTTTTTTTTTTTTTTTTTTTTGCTCATATGACACATACAATACAAAACCTAATGATCTGTAATTTTTATCAGCACATACAATTAGTGTCAGGAACAAAAGGTGTGAGTCCAACAAACAAGAAAATGGTTCACAACAGTCGAAGTCTCTCTATTTGCATTCGGACATACGGCACTTTTTTCTCTTTTTTCACCCAGAATCCACAGTAAACAGATGCCACTGTTCGTTCACAATGTTATACACTTTGGTGATGGTTACGCAAGAAATTAGTTTACAATTCACCCTAAAATTACGGCGATCTCCCGATGAAAGCTGTTAGATTAATAACAATGGCCGGTTCTCTCAAATCATGTGCTTAAGAACAGAATCCACTATTAAACAATGACATACAATATGACTCCTGTTACTCACTCTCTTCAATCAGTAAATCTGGTCTATTTCTTCGCCACAACGTACATATGAGAACAGCTACGAGCAAAACAAATACAAACACGTAGTCATCGCTACGGACTCCACCATAAACATTCTGCTACTTTATCAGTTTCGACAGTAATTTCAACGTATTGGTGAACAGTTACATTGCATTACAGACAGTTATATTTCCATTTATTTACTAGTTTGCTTGAAACTGTAACAAACCTCTTAACTAGTCACCAACAACACAAATAATCATCGGCATAATCTTGGTTTCCACATTGTACACACCAAAGATGGCTTTCGTTTCCAAGGGTTTTCAGTAACTTCCCTATTTGACTGTGGAAACAAGGGAAAAAGTGTTGCCAGGGGAGTAAAAAGTTTAAGTGGTTTACAGAAGATTTTAAAATTTACTGTAGGTATGCTTCATATCGATGCTTTTCATACTCAGTTGCGCTAAAATATGTACGGCGGTAAGTTTGACACAGCAGAACTGAAATCAGAGGTAAATGGTAAGTTGGCTCATTGAAAGCCCTGATCAAGTGAGGCTAATCGCGGCAGAAGTTGGTGAGAGGTTGATTTAAGTTCTTAGTTTATTGCTGTTAAGTTGCTACATGCTGCTTTAAAATTGTTTATTGTTGTCCGTTGATAATCAAGTAATATACGATTAATGGTAATGGCACGAGCGACCTCAAGGTTTGCAATTTGCCCTTTTATTGATATTAATAACTTTGAACATATGATTATGGCATTCGAAACCAGCTGTGTTTTGACTATCAGTGGACTTTAGTATGATTTGAAAGGTCTGCGTTTTATGCATGTAGTACACAGAGGATGACATGTATCTCTAGAACTACGTGTTTGCTTTAAAAGTAGTTGTTTTTACTGTAAGGATTCGTAACCAATAGACAAGCAAAATAAGGAATGTGAGGAACCGTTTCAAATCAATTAAAAAGAATGTTTTGGCTAATATGATAGAATTGGACAAAAACTATAACATTGTTTGCTTCGGTTCATGTAAAATTACGGTCGTTGAAATAAGCTACTAACAGGTATTATATATTAACAATTACAGACACAAAATGAGCAGTTCTGAGGAAGTTTCATGGATCACCTGGTTCTGCAGCAAACGTGGGAACGAATTCTTCTGTGAGGTTAGTGAGGTAGAAAGTACTAATTCGCCGTGTTACACTAAGTCTGCATATTTCTTTTAGATATTTACTTTTCTGTGCGCAACTCTTGAGACTAAAGCGATAACTCAGTATTAATAACTGAACAGTGCACGATAAGGATAAATAAACGAGCTTAAGATTCATAACAGATTCTAATCCTCGTACCTTTTATTTATTTCTTAATTAATGCATACATAATCAGTAGATACTCGGCCTATGGATATGTCATCATTAAATCACCTCATCTTCATTTTTCTTTTTTATTTGTAAGTATGCATTGTTAACAAGTATGACAATGTGTGTATTAAAAGTTTTTTTTTTATTTTATTTATTTATTTTTTTTTTTTTTTAATGTGTAATTAGTACCTTGTGAATGAAGATAAGGTAAAGTCTGAGTGATAATAGTTAGATCAACAGGTAAGAGAAACATGAATATTACTGATGCCTGGCAATGTTGGTGTTTGCCTAACAGAAGTCCGTCCTATCTAGATGTCCAGGGGTTTCAAAAATACTTTCATAAACCTTGGTAACATGTTCCAAATGTTCAAATGTGTGTGAATTCCAAAGGGACCAAACTGCTGAGATCATTGGTTCCGGAACACGTTCCATATGCCAAAACATGAATAATGTTTATATGTACATAAAGTGAAAACACTTCGTTTTTGAGTTATTAAAGTAATGAAAGTTGACTTTCAACGGATTCCAAGTACGCAATCCAACAACTTTACCTATACTATGTGATCAAGTGTGTCAGGACACCTGGCTGAAAATGACTTAAGTTTGTGGCACCCTCCATTGGTAATGTTGGAATTCAGTATGGTGTTGCGCCATCCTTAGCCTTGACGACAGCTTTCACTGTCACAGGCATACGTTCAGTCAGGTGCTGGAAGGTTTCTTGGGGAATGGCAGCTCATTCTTCACGGAGTGCTGCGCTAAGGAGAGATACCAATGTTGGTAGGTGAGGCCTGGCACGAAGTCTGCATTCCAAAACATTCCAAAGGTGTTCTATAAGATGCAGGCCAGTCCATTACAGGGATGTTATTGTTGTGTAACCAAGCGTAAGACATCTAGGTAGGCCTGTGCGGTGATAGTGTCACTCAAAACAACAAGGGGTGCTAGCCTCCTCCATGAAAAACATGTCCACACCATAACACCACCGCCTCCAAATTTTACTGTTGGCGCTACACACGCTGGCAGATGACGTTCACCGAGCATTCACCATACCCACAGCCTGCCATTGGATCGCCACATTGTGTACCGTGATTAGTCAACTACACAACGTTTTTCCACTGTTGAATCATCCAATTTTAATGCTCCTTACACCAAGCGGGTCATCGTTTGGCATTTATCGCCATGATGTGTGGCTTATGAGCAGCCGCTCAACTATGAAATCAAAGGTTTCTCACCTCCTGCCTAACTGTCATAGTACTCGCAGTGGAGCCTGGTGCAGTTTGGAATTCCTGTGCGATGGATGGGATAAATATCTGTCTATTAAGACCCTCTTCAACTGTTGGCCATCTCTATCAGTCAACAGACAAGGTCAGCCGGGTCGACAGAAGCGTCCGATCCAACGCGTCGGCTTTGACCCGTGACGTAAGGGTGTTGTGTGTGACGTCATGACGGCGCGGAGTTTGGTTTGAGTGTGGCTGTCTCCAGTTCTGTTTTATCTTATTTTATTTACTTTTCTGATCTGTTCGTTCTATCTCGTGAGATTTTTTTAAAATTTATAAACGCTTATTACTTATTTTAATTATCTGTTTCCTCGAATTTCTGTTTTAGTTTATTAGATTTATCTTTCTGATCTGTTCGTCCTATCCCGTGAGATTTTTTTTTTTTTTTTAAAGACAAAAAACACTAATCAGCTACTGAAGCATCTTTATCTTCTATGGGTCGCAGGGGTTACGACCCCTGGGGACGTGGGTGGGTATTCATGCATGGCTGTCTTCACTTACACGTTGTAGCTACGCAAGGTGTCTAAATTTGTTTATATTTAGTTTGCCCTCCACCCAAAACACCTCATTTCCCGCGCTTGTCCCGTTGGTGTCATTAGGCTTCTTGTGGGAAGTGTGTGTGTTTGTTTTTGTTTCCGCCATATTTGTGACGTCATGGGTCAAAGCAGACGGGTGGGATCGGACGCTTCCGTATTTCCGGTCAGCCTGTACGCTTTTGTGCTGTACGTGACCCTTCGTGTTTCCACTTCACTACCATATCGGAAACAGTGGACCTAGGGATGTTTAGGAGTGTGGAAATCTTGCATACAGATGTATGACACAAGTGACACCCAGTCACCTGGCCACGTTCGAAGTCCATGGGATCTGCAGAGTGCCCCATTCTGCTCTCTCACGATGTCTAATGACTACTGAGATCTCTGATATCGAGTACCTGGCAGCAGTTGGCAGCCCAATGCACATAATATGAAAACGTATGTTTTTTGGGGGTGTATGGATACTTTTGATCACCTAGTGTATCTATGCACTTGTTTGACTCTCTGTATCGTAGATGGCGTTGTGTTGCCAGGGAGAGTTATTTATATTTGTATGTCTTCATGTCCCTTGTGTACATCTACTACAGGTGGTTAGTGAACTGGAAGTATTTTGTTCAAATATGGCAGAATATTCATTTTATATACTACCCTTATGACTGGTAATGGATTTGAGGCTGTGCAGTTGTATCAGACATCATTCCCAGGCCAAAGACAACTGCCATCCTACATTTGGTCCTGTGTATCTTTATGTAGCCAAGGCAGGATCAGAAACATCACAGACTATGGATTGAGGAAGATCGTATGTTGCTCATGTGCACCGCTGAAGAAAAGCCAGTTATCAGCACAAGACAAGTGGCCCTGGCATGTTGTACAAGGTGATTATAATTAAAGTTAAACTTTCAATACGCTGTAGAAATAACAACATTGGTCAGAACGATATCAAATAGCAACAGGATATTATTGGAGAAGGGCAAAATGTATGGCAAAAGAAAAAAAATAGTGTGAAAATTGATTACTAGATGGTGCTGTATGTCTCAGAATACGTAAGTGAAAACATCTGTCATGCACACGACCCATTGAAGTTGATATAAACACTCTGAGTACATGGCTTTTTATCCTTTCGTGTCTGCGACTTTCTCTATGACTGTCTCAGTGCAGGATCGTGCTCTGCTTGTAATGCTGTATTACAAGAATGATGGCTGTGCAGAAGTCGCTCTGCAGAGGTTCCAGACACTGACGTGTTTGAAAAAAGGTGTTGGTCCGAAGACTGCCATGAGTCTGGAGAAAATGATTTGGAAATTCGAAAAGACGGATTCTTTTGGTGTGCAACCTGGTAGAGGAAGGAAAGGAATTGATTTGATGTCAGTGGAAGCAGTCGCCACAACAATGCAGGAGGAAACGAGTGGTGGTGTGCCAATGTGTAGCACACAGAGAATTGCCTGAACATTGGATATACCTGTGAGCACTGTGTGTAAAATCCTATGAAACATCCTCCTTTGCTATCCATTTGAAATTACCCATGTGCACAAGTTGCTTCCTGTTGACCTGACAGCAAGAGAGACCTTTGTTTTAGACTTTCTTGACTGCATGGAAGTGGACAGTGATTGGCCATGGCAGATGTTGTAGACAGACAAAGCCCACTTCCATCTGACAGCGAGCCTTGGGCAGTCGCTGGTGAAGTATCAGTGCAGCAGCAGTGCAGTAGCGAGTCGCATATTTAGCTTTCATATTTGTTTTGTAGTTTGATTCTTAATTACTTTCCGAGTGTTTGTGCGCTTGCATATTTAATTACATAAAATCCTTGCATATTCTCGTATTTGAGAGGAGTAATATTGCTTATTGATAGCCGAAGAGTATAAATTGGCGGAGTCATTAGATATTAGCAGTAGGATGGTTAGGGTGTGTGCGTGCTGTGTGCGGGCGCAGGAGGAACTGGCCGCGGTTCACAAGCAGCTGAGCGTGCTGTTGGCCATGGTCAGCCGCCTTCAGTCTGCTGCCTCGAGGTGCAGCGATGGCGGAGGGTCTGGCGTGTTGCTTGAGACACCCCCAGGTGTAACTTGCTGCATCCACTGACTCAGCCGCCGAGGCACCTTCTAATGTACCCTGCGCATTGGGGCCACCCTCACCTCAGGGTGAGTGCCAGACTGCAACGCATTCGCGTTGCTCAAGGCAGAGGGCCAATGTGAAGGCTGGCCTCGCCCGTTCATCCTGTCAGTGGGCAGGTGGCTGCTCCTTCAGTAGGGTCCTATCAGGCATACGGGGGCAAAGGCTTGCTGGTTATTGGGAGCTCCAACGTCAGGCGGGTGATGGAACTCCTTAGGGAAATAGCGTACAGGGTTGGAAAGAAATCCAACATGCACTCGGTTTGTCTGCTGGGGGGCCTCATCCAAGCTGTGGAGCTGGCCTTGCCTGCGGATATCAAGCGTACGGGGTGCAGTCGTCTGCAAGTAGTTGCTCACCTCGGCACCAATGATGCCTGTCGCTTGGGTTCTGAGGCGATCCTCAGTTCGTACAGGCGGCTGGCGGATTTGGTGAAGACCACTGGCCTCACACGTGGGGTGCAAGCAGAGCTCTCTATTTGCAGCATCATTCCCAGAGTGGATCGGGGTCCTTTGATTTGGAGCCGAGTGGAGGATCTCAACCAGAGGCTTCGTCGACTCTGTGACGGCCTTGGCTGCAAATTTCTAGACTTGCGCTATTGGGTGGGGAATTGTAGGACAGGGTGCACTAGGTCAGGGGTGCACTACACGAAGGAAATGGCTACTCGGGTAGCAGATTACTTGTGGTGTGCACATGGGGGTTTTTTAGGCTATGCAGTAGTGCGAGGTGTCCTGATGAACACTCGTCAGTCGACGTGCAGGCAGGGAAATCAGGACGCGCTCAGTGTAAAGACACTTCAGCTATCAAGATATTAGCAGGAAATTTTCAAAGTGTTCGGAATAAAGTTCCTGAATGTACTGCCATCCAGGAAGCGTGTGGCGCCCAAATTATTCTCGGGGCTGAGACCTGGCATAACCCTGAAATAGGAAGTTCTGAAATATTTAGTGAGGGTTGGAACGTGTATCGGAAAGAAAGATTAGACACCGTAGAAGGTGGTGTCGTCATTGCAGTTGACAAAAATATTGTGTCTACTGAGGTCGAAGTAGAGTGTGATTGTGAAGTTATCTGGACACGTTTAACAAGGCTAGGGGAAATAAAGTTAATTGTGGGGTGTTATTACCAGCCACCAGGTTCCACTGTGACAGTTCTAGAATCATTCAAAGGGAGTCTACATTCTGTATCGCGGAAGTACCCGGATCATGCTATATTAGTCGGAGGCGACTTCAAGCTACCTAGTATAGACTGGGATGTCTATGGGTTCATTACAGGTGGTACAGACAAGCTGTCGTGTGAATTACTTTTGAACACGTTATCAGAAAACTGTCTTGAGCAGCTAAATGGACAGCCAACGCGTAATGGAAATATTTTAGATCTGGTAGCCACGAACAGACCAGACCTCATCGACGGTGTCAGTGTTGAGACAGTGATTAGTGATCATGATGATGTCATTATGACTATGGTTACGAAAGTTAAAAAGTCAGTCAAGAAGGCTAGGAGAGTATTCTTACTAGAAAGAGCAGATAAGCAGTTGTTAGCATCCCACTTAGTAAATGAATCGACTTCATTTACTTCTCGTATGATGGACGTGGAAGAATTGTGGGCAAATTTTAAACACATTGTAAATCACGCATTGGACAAGTATGTGCCGAAAAAGTGGGTTACAGACGGAAAAGACCCACCATGGTTTAACAGCGCAATTCGGAGAATGCTCCGGAAGCAAAGGCAGTTGCACTCGCGGTACAAGAAAGATCGGGAGAATGAGGGCAGGCAAAAGTTAGTAGAGATTCGTGCTGCTGTAAAAAGAGCGATGCGCGAAGCATACAACCACTACCAACGTCATACCTTAGCAAAAGATCTTGCTGAAAACCCAAGGAAATTCTGGTCTCACATAAAATCGGTAAGCGGATGGAAGGCTTCCATCCAGGCACTCACCGATCAGTCTGGCCTGGCAACGAAAGACAGCAAAACGAAAGCTGAAATTTTAGATTTAGCATTTGAGAAATCTTTCACGTAGGAGGATCGTACAAACATACTGCCGTTTGAGTCGCGTACAGATTCCCGTATGGAGGACATCGTGATAACATCACTGGGGTTGTGAAGCAGCTGAATGGGTTGAAAATAAATAAATCGACAGGTCCTGATGGGATTCCAATTCAGTTTTGCAGAGTACTCTACTGCATTGGCTCCTTACTTAGCTTGCATTTATCACAAATCTCTTGCCAAACGTAAAGTCCCGAGCGACTGGAAAAAAGCGCAGGTGATGCCTGTATATAAGAAGGGTAGAAGGACAGATCCTCAAAATTACGGACCAATATCCTTAACATCAGTTTGTTGCAGGATTCTCGAACATATTCTCAGTTCGAATATAATGAATTTTCTTGAGACAGAGAAGTTGCTGTCCATGCATCAGCACGGCTTTAGAAAGCATCGCTCCTGCGAAACGCAACTCACCCTTTTTTCACACGATACCTTGCGAACCATGGATGAAGGGTATAAGACGGATGCCATATTCCTTGACTTCCGGAAAGTGTTTGTCTCGGTACCCCACTGCAGACTAGTTTAACTAAGGTACGAGCATATGGGATTTTTTCCCAAGTATGTGAGTGGCTCAAAGACTTCTTAAATAATAGAACCCAGTACGTTGTCCTCGATGGTGAGTGTTCATTGGAGGTGAGGGTATCATCTGGAGTGCCCCAGGGAAGTGCAGTAGGTCTGCTGTTGTTTTCTATGTACATAAATGATCTTTTGGATAGAGTGGATAGCAATGTGCGGCTGTTTGCTGATGATGCTGTGGTGTACGGGAAGGGTCATCGTTGAGTGACTATAGGAGGATATAAGATGACTTGGATAGGGTTTGTGATTGGTGTAAAGAATGGCAGCTAACTCTAAATATAGATAAATGTAAATTAATGCAGATGAATAGGAAAAAGAATCCTGTAATGTTTAAGTACTCCATTAGCAGTGTAGCACTTGACACAGTCACATCGATTAAATATTTGGGCATAACGTTGCAGAACGATATGAAGTGGGATAAGTATGTAATGGCAGTTGTGGGGAAGCCGGATGGTCGTCTTCGGTTGGGAAGATGTGGTTCATCTGTAAAGGAGACCGCTTATAGAACGCTGGTGCGACCTATTCTTGAGTACTGTTCGAGCGTTTGGGATCCGTATCAGGTCGGATTGAGGGGGACATAGAAGCAATTCAGAGACGGGCTGCTAGATTGGTTATTGGTTGGTTTGATCATCACGTGAGTGTTACGTAAATGCTTCAGGAACTTGGGTGGGAGTCTCTAGAGGAAAGGAGGCATTCTTTTTGTGAATCGCTACTGAGGAAATTTAGAGAACCAGCATTTGAGGCTGACAACAGTACAATTTTACTGCCACCAACTTACATTTCGTGGAAAGACCACAAAGATAAGATAAGAGAGATTAGGACTCGTACAGAGGCATATAGGCAGTCATTTTCCCTCGTTCTGTTTGGGAGTGGAACAAGGAGAGAAGATGCTAGTTGTGGTACGAGGTACCCTCCACCACGCACCATATGGTGGATTGCGGAGTATGTAGATGTAGGTGTAGAGGTCAGTATACAGAGTTGTCAAATATGGGCAACGGAAAAGCCACATGCGAATCAACCAGTACCACTTCATCCTTAATAGGTCTGTGTGTGGTGCGGGTTTACAGCATCATTTATCATAGGGCTGTATTTTTTCGAAGAGATAGGTGCTGCAGGCCATTGTGGCTGAGTGGTTCTAAGTGCTTCAGTCTGGAACCGCGCGACTGCTATAGTCGCAGGTTCGAATCCTGCCTCAGGCTTGGATGTGTGTGATGTCCTTTGGTTAGTTAGGTTAAGGAGTTCTAAGTTCTAGGGGACTGATGACCTTAGAAGTTAAGTCCCATAGTGCTCAGAGCCATTTGAGACAGGTGCTTCCGGTCCTTTTACCTGTACTGTCACTGGTAAGCACCATGAGTGCCTTTTGTGGAAAAACGTCAATCCAGCTCTCCAAACAGCAGGGGTGTGTGGATGGTATCATTTTTTTGCAAGATAGTGCACCTTCGCACATTGCTAATTCAGTTAAGCAGCTGCTGAAGTGCCATACTGGAAATGTTCAAATTACCAGCCGCCGTTTCCCTACAGCCTGGCTGTATCGATCAGCTGATCTTAATCACTGTGACTTCTGGCTGTGGGGCTATGTGAAAGATGTGTTCTGTGTTCTGATTGCAAACTTAGCTGCACTGAAGGCACGCATTATGCAACACATTCTGCGCGTGACCTCGGAAACACTTTGTTCAGTTGTGGAACATGCTGTTTCTCAATTTCAACTTGTTGCAGAAAACGGTGGACAGCGTGTGCCAGTCACGCAGTAACTAATCATCAGATTGATTTTGATTGATGCTTTTTATATTGTTTTTGGCCTCAGGTCAATTAAAAACAGACTTTTCCCATCTGCTATGATATGAACTTGCTGTGGTGGATGGGCTTACATAACTAACAGTATCATACCTGTACACTCGTGTACACTGAGTAGTACAGTTTGTTTAATGTCAAATGTTCATCTTAGCCATTGTTTTTTTATTCATTTGTCATTTGTAGTTGAGCACTATTAAATTATGATGCTTACAGTGCCATCTATTGCTACATTTTGTAATTATTTATTTTCTTCTGCCATTCGTTTTGCCCCCTTCTTCGATAATATTCCATTGCAATTTGACGTCATTCTGACAAGTAGTGTTATTTCTACAGTGGTTTTAATGTTTAACTTTAATTACAATCACACTGTACATCTCAAAGTTCCATATGGATTTCCTTAGCAACTCATGAGTCCATGCCATCCCCAGAGGAACTTCTGCTGATGGTTTGTTGTACAGACTGTGACTCTATTGCTTGTCTTTCCATTTTTGTTTATAGACATCTGCAGACGGTAGACATCTGCATCAGTTTGAGAGTAATGTGTGGGCTGGAATTGTAAGTGACTGTCTGATAGGGCCATGCATTCTCCCAGCACATCTTAAAGGTGCTGCCTACAGGGATTTTATTCAGAACACTCGCAAAGACATCCTAGATGATATGCCTCTGCAAATAAGGAGAAACAATTGGTTTATGCCTGATGGAGCTCCAGTACGTTTCAGTCTCAGTGTTTGAGATGCACTGGCTGATGGCTGCCTTGACAGCTGAATATACTAACAAAAATAATCAATTTTTGAAAATATAAAATAATTGGATATAAAAAAAAGGTACTCACCAAGCAACAACAAGATAATACAGTTATAAAGATACTTAAATTTGCAAGCCAGTGGCTTTTTCTGGCAGAATGGTTGAAGGAGAAAGAAAAGGCCTGGTGAGGTTTAGGAAATGAGGAGAGTTTGGAAAAGTTTCCCAGGGCGTTGGATCAGGGGAGACGTAGCAAATGGGATGAGAAGGAAAGACTGATTGTTGGGGACTGCACCAGATGAGGTTTAGCTCTCCGATTTTCAACTCACGTCTGATGCAGTCCCCCTTAGTCAGTCTTTCCGTCTCATCCTGTCTGATAGGGCTCTCCTGACCCAGGGTTTTAGGCGACTAAAAAACTCTCCCCATTTCCTAACCGAGCGAGGTGGTGCAGTGGCTAGAACACTGGACTCGCATTCGGGAGGACGACGGTTCAATCCTGCGTTCGACCATCGTGATTTAGGTTTTCCATAATTTCCGTAAATCGCTGTAGGGAATGTCGGGATGGTTCCTTTGAAAGGGCATGGCTGACTTCCTTCAACGTCCTTCCCTAATCCGATGAGACTGATGACCTCGCTGTCTGGTCTTCTCCCCAAAACAACCCAACCCAATTTCCTAAACCTCACTAATCCTCCTTCCTTCTTCTTCAACCCTTCTGCCAGAAGAACCAACAACTGGCTCCAAAAGCTTGCAAATTTAAATACCTTTACATATGTGTTCTCCTAGTGCCTCATGGTAAGTAGATTTTTTTTATCCATCCAGTTACATAACAGATAATTAGAGGAGGACCAGTTCCACTGCCTGTATGTTTTACCAACTTCAGTCATCTTGATAATCATCTCTGGGAGTGCCTTAACAATTGGTCTATGCAGGGCACCATCTGGAAGCAGATACTCTACGTTGACATGTCGTGGAAACCTGCAAAACTGTTCTAAATCATCAGGAGATATTTTAAAGGGTGTGACAGTCCATGTTTCCACAAGTGCGTGCATGTTTAGAAGCAAGAGGACATTGCAAGTAGATTGTTTTGATGAGCTCCAATCACCTAAAGTTAAAATTTCATTAATAACTCAAAAACAAAGCCCCACAGGTGGCTCACCACCCTTTGGTGAGTACATGCTTGCTACCACAAGGCACCAGCCTTTGCAGCACTGCTTCCTCTCTCTGTGCTACAAACCTACACTTTGACTATCTCTTACCTCCTCTGACTATCCATCGGATGACCGTTTTGGTGCAAGCCCTGCCTGGACTTCATTCATGATTTTGGTCTTGATTTTTAGTTTCACTCCCAGCATTATTTTCATCTCCCATTGACGATTATATGGTCCCCATTACTGGGTTTAACCTGCCATCTTTTCCAAATTTTGCAGAATTGCATATTGTGCAGGGAAGGTCACCAGTGTGCAATATGCTCTGCCTCTGTTCCCTTCCACCCAGGTACTCTTCCTTCCTGTCATCATACAACGCTCAAACCCTACACAGGACCCATCCCATTGTGTAGTCAAGTACCTGCACGATGATAGCCCGCTGACCATACAGGGATTGCACTGTTGATGGCTGTGCTGCACACTCTACATGTATGCCTCGGAGTATGTGCCCATCATGACTGTGGCATGGGGACTCCCAGCAACAGATTACTGGTCAGGTTCGCATTGCTGTGGCTGGATAGTATCGATGGGGAGAGTTCCCATTTGGAGTGGGTGGCACCATGGAGTGTAGTTCGCATATGAAGCGACTTCAACTTTGTGCTGCTGGTGGTCACGTGGCCCCAGCAGTCTCTTCAAATGGAAAGGCATCATATGATTCCCTGGTCATGCTGTGGGAGGAACACAGGACTAGAAGACAAGGAGCAGAATCCCCCTGCCCCCAATTTCTGGACTGTACCAGGACTGACAGAGAGACCATTTTGGCTGCAAAGCCTTTATTTTTTTTGTGGAACACGTTGAAGACAAATACGGGGAAGTTGCAGCCATCTGTAAACCGAAGAGCAGTTCCCTCCTGATTTGTGAAAAGTTGGGTGACATTTCTGAGATACTCACTACCAGTGAGAGTCTCAACATGATCCAGGGCATCATCTTTCACTGTCATTTTCTTTTGCAATCTGACAATGAGCTGCAGGTCAACTTTAAACGAGGGGGTGTCCACTTCATGTTCATAGGGACTAAGGGATAACGGAGTAGCTACCGAGGCCTTCATCTTGGCTTTCGAGGGTGATACATTGCCTGAGGAGATGAAGGTGATGGTCTGCCAGCGTGACGTGAAATGCTATGTTCCTCCTATGAGATGCTTCAGGTGTGTGAAGTGCAGATATGTCTTCCTGTTGCGATGCTACCCCTGTACCCAGGGATTGTGTACACCCGCTGCAAGTGAATGTTTCTTGTGCCCCTCTCCCCATCTGTGTAAACTACGGTGAGCTCCTCTCTCCCTGCTCACCAGATTGCTCCATTTTTAAGCCACAGAAGAATATCCAGAAGCATAAGACTGGACAAGCTCACATATCAAGAGGTCAGAAAAGAGTGTGAGCCTCTTAATTCCATACAAATGACACAACCTTACACTACAGCTGCAACATCATTGCTTTCTCTGTCAACACTGCCTTCCTCTGTTGTGCCTCTTACAGTGGGCCCTCATACCTACACCCCCCCCCCCCCCCCCTCCCACTCTCAGGTGGTTGGGGCCTCTTCTGGTGCTTCCACTGTGCTCACTTCAAGAGCATTGGCTCCTCACCTGCCAGAGACACCGGCTCCTATCCTCCAGCTATAGCTGCCTGATCCTTCTCTGGCTTCTCTAGCTAGGAAGAGATCCCTTGGCACTCGTCCTTCCACGGTTCCTGCTAGTCCACAGCCAGATGCTGGCCAGTGGCTGAAGGAACAGTGGGCTGCTGGCCATTGGACGTCTTGTTCTTCTGTCCCTGAAGCCAATTCAGGGACACCTTCCCAGTCCTCATCTTCTAAGGAGGAGGACAAAAAGAAGTCTTCTAAGATTCTTTTGAGCCCAAGGTGGAGATTCTGGTGGTCCCTGAAACACCAGACACCCTCCCCCCCCCCCCTCCCCCCTCCACGCAATGTTCCACAGAACCTATGTCAGTGGATCCCCTGACATCTCGACTAATGACAACACATGATCATTGGTCGTAACCTGTGTCTGTGTTGGCTCCTTGAGTCTCAGGGTCTTTTGGCTGCACCTCAGGGCTGTTTTCACAAAGGCTGCTCCACTGCTGATAATTTGGTTTACCTGGAGTCCACCATCCAGACGGCCTTTGCACATTGTCAGTGGCTCATCACTGTCTTCTTTGACCTAAAGAAGGCTTATGATGTGACATGGCATCACCATATCTTTACTAAGTTACATGAGTGGTGTCTCCGGGTCCACTCCTGATTTTTGTCAAGAATTTCGTATTGCACTGTACATTTTGGGTTCAGGTGGGTGCTTCCCTCAGTACCCCCATATCCAAGAGAACAGGGTCCTGTAGGGCTCTTTACTGACCATGTCCCTCTTTTTGTGGCCAGCAGTGGTCTAGTGATGGCTGTGTGGCTTCGCTATTGTCCTCCTCATATGCCAAATACTTTTGCTTTTATTATTTCTTCTCTAGTATTGTTGTTGCTGAGTCACCAACAGGTTGCCTTCCGAAAGGCATTGTCATGGGCTCCCACCCATGGCTTTTGGTTTTCAGGCACCAAGACTCGTGTCATACACTTCTGTCACTCTCTTACTGTCCAGTCACACCCAGTGCTTCACCTAGACAATCAGTTACTCCTTGTAGTTGAGATGCACTACTTTTTGGGACTGGTCTTCGATTCCCAGCTGACGTGGCTTCCCCACCTTGAGGGGACCACACTGTGGTTCAGGTAAAAAAAAATCGATTTTCAGTTTTCATCATATATTGACAGGTTAAGGTTTTATTTAAGTACTCTGAAAAGGATTTTGCTGAAAATAATTTTTTTTTTTTTTTTTTTCGAGCGTTCAAAGAGCATTTTCCTACCATGTGTGTTTATGTGCCAAGCCCACTTTTCTGCATATAATTTATATCTTTATATCCCCTACATTGCACATTAGGGATTTTTTTTTTTTTTTTACTCCCGAGTGTGTTGGCTATCCTTGGAATGCAATGGCCGGTATTCTTTTGTTTCTGCTGTTTGTAACAAACACGCTTTCAAACATGCAGTTAGTTTTGTTCAGGTGTGATTGTGAGTAGTTGTTATACTTAAGTTTGCAGTGCTTGTTTAGATGTGTTTTGTTGTGTTTATTGAAAATGACGAACTGTAAAGGCATATTCAAGGAATGACAATTTGGAGGAAACAAGTTTAGGAAGCTTTCTATACAAGAGGTTGTCGCACCTGGCAATGATGTTTCTAATTCTAATTCTTCAACAAGTATATCATCAAAGAAGCTCTCGCCATTTCAAGAGAGTTACAACGAATTTACTGTAAGTGACAAGGGGTGCAGTAGCATTATTATAAATTTGAGAACATTATCAGATGCAATTTCTAAATTCCTACAATGTAGACAGTGTGGTGAGTCACAGAATGTGAAGATTTGTGACAGTGCCAGTGGGAGAAAAGGCCTAGCAATTGCTTTAGATTTAATTTGCACTAAATGCTCAGCTGTGATTTCATTTATGAGTTCTTCAAAACCAGATGTAAGTGGCCCTTATGAAATCAATAATAGATTAGTTTATGCCCTACGATACATTGGCAAGGGCCTGGCTGCAGGGAGAATATTTTGTTCAGTAACTTACATCAACCACCAAATAAATTTGAAAAACTGACTGCAGTATTAGAGAAAGCTGTATGTGAGGTCAGTGAGGAAAGTATGAAACTGGCTGCTAGGAAAGCAGTGGAAGAAAATGATGGATGTTCGGATATTGCAGTTGCATTTGATGCAAGTTGGCAGAAAAGAGGACATGCTTCTCTGAATGGAGTGTAGACACTGGTAAAGTGTTGGATGTGGAGGTAATGTCTAAATATTGCAAATGTTGTAAAGTCAATGAACGTAAAGAACACAACAGTGTGACTAATTTTAGAGGAACAAGTGGTGGTATGGAAGTTCATGGAGTACAACAAATGTTTCATCGCTCTGTAGAAACAAGATGCGTACAGAACACTAAATATTTTGGCGATGGTGACAGTAAGGCGTACAACAATGTGATGAACTCTAAGTCATACGGAGATGTCATTATTAGTAAAGTAGAATTTGTAGGCGATGTTCAAAAACGTTTGGTAACAAGGCTGAGAAAACGAACTGTTGATATGAGAGGAAAGAAATTAGAAGATGGAAAATAGTTGACAAGGCAGGGTTGGTTAACTAAAACTGAAATAGAAAACTTGCAGGTATACTATGGGCAGGCAGTTAAGAGAAATAAAGAAAATCTGGAGGCAATGAAGAGAGATGTTTGTGCCATATTCTTCCATAAGTCCTCTATTGATGAATAGCCATGTCATGGATTGTGTCCATCAGGAGAAAATTCATGGTGCAAATACAATAGGGCTCAGGCAACTGGAGAATCTTATTCTCACCAGCATTCTCTTCCTGCTGCTGTTATTACAGCAATTAAACTTATTTTCAGAGACTTAGCTCAACCTGACCTTCTAAGGAAATGTCTGCACGGGCAGACAGACACAGAACCCAGATGAATGTTTCAACAGCACAATTTGGAACCGCCTTCCTAAAACTATTTGTAAGCTTGCATACAATGAAACTAGGAGTTCATGATGCCGTTATTACATTCAATTGTGGTAATATTGCAAAGTGATGGGTACTGAAAAATCTGGGAATTAATCCTGGTGAAAATATGATCACTGGGCTGCAACATTGCGATGAAATGAAGATAGCCGATGCAGACAGGTCTGCATCTAATATCGCCAAGAGAGCAAGACAAACATACAAGAAGGTGAAAAAGAAGCTGGAAGACCTGTTAGAGGCCAAAGAAGGGCCATCATATGCAGCAGGACAGTTTTAATTAACTGTAAGTAACAAATTTCAAAAGTTTTTTCTTTAAAGTCAATTTCCCGCAATCTAAAATTTTCAGTACATATGCCCCATTGTATCAGAAACTATCATAGATAAATGAATGAAATTTTCAGACTCTGCATAACATAAAAACCCACCTCTGGTACTAAATTCATTAATATTCCCCCATTAGGAAGTTCACAAAAATATTTTCTGCAGAAGAAACTTAATATTTTTTGTTAATAAATTTAAAAAAGTATTTTTTTAAACTATAAAATCGATAAAGTAGATTTTAGTACAGTTGACTATATTAGACTCATGTAACATACAGTAAAAATATTAAGGTCCTGCATCAAATAGTTTTTTCAGAAATGGGTCAAATACTTGCCTAAATTAACATGGGTTAGATAGGCGTGGTCCCCTTAAGCAAAAATGCTGGTGATACCTCAAATACACTTCGCTGCCTCAGTAATACTAACTGCAATGCAGGTCGCTCTACCCTGTTGCGGCTCTCCAGTACCCTGATTTTGTCCCATTGTGATTATGGGAATCGTGCACATGGTTCAGCATCACCCACTGCATTGCGGATACTGGACCCCGTTCATCATTGTGGGGTCTGACTTGTGACAGGAGCCTTCCAAACTAGCCCTGTGAACAGCCTGCTAGCCAAGGCTGGAGTCCCTCCATTATCTGTGAGGAACTAACAGCAGCTGCTGAATTTTGCTACATGAGTTCATAGCTTCCCTGAACATCCAAACTATTTTCCCCTTTTCTCTGGAAGATAGATCCATAACAATGACACAGGACTGGGTTTACAGGTGCTGCATGCCTCCAGTGTGTGTGTTCGGAACTGTAACTACCTCCACTGTCACGGAGACATCGCATCTGCCCCTATGGCTTGTTCCCTGACCTTGGATTTGTCTTGGTCTCCTTTGGTCCAGAAGATTCCATTGAGCCCACGATTGTTTGCTGCCTGTACTCGGCTGTCCTTGAGACATACCCAGGTTTGGAAGTGGTATCCACCAATGGCTCAGTAGTCAAAGCATGAACAGGCTTGCATACACACATGCACAATGCAGTGAACTGTAGTCTCTGCCAAATGGCTGCAGTCTCTCCATTGCTGAACTGATAGCCATTAAACCATCACTTGGCCATGTTTGTTCTTGCACTGGCAAGAGTATCCTCATGTGTAGTGACTCCCTTAGCAACATTCAGGCTACAGACCAGTGCTACTCTCCTTATCCACTGGTTAGAGCTATCCAGGATCTTGTTTCTGTCCTCCATCAAGCTGGACAACCAGTTGTTTTCATGTAAACACCCCCCCCCCCACATCCCCCCCCCCCAGTCATGTTGGGGTTTCAGGAAGTAAACAAGTTGACCAAGCTTACCACCAGGATGCCGATTCTGGAAACAGTGGTCCCTTGACCAGACCTTTGGTCATTTATACGCCATCAATTGCCCAAAGTCTGGAACTCAGAATGATCTGCCCTGATTTCCCCAAACAAACTGATGTCAATTAAGGAGACCATGACCATGTGGCTGTCTTTCCCCATGTGATTCTTGCAGGGAATCCACTGTGCTCTGTCAACTTCACATTGGCCACACTTGGCTGACAGTCTCAGACATGAGGATCCCCCCCACTGCCGATGCAGAGCCCGCCTGATAGTGTCCTAATACGGCAGCTTTGAGGCAGCATCTTGACCTTTCTGACACCCTAGCAGACGATGCCAGAGCTGCTTATCTGGTGTTACATTTTTCCCACGTAGATGGTTTTTATTTTTCCCTCTAAGGTAGGGCTTTTCGTTCTCATTGACTGCTTGTGCTTGGGAGGTTGATTGGGCACCCCTCTCCTGCCCCCCCCCCCCCCCTCTCCCCTCCCAGGTCCCTTGTCGACAGCCCAGCCTGGCCTCTGCCCTTTCCAACTTTTTTATCCTCTTTATTCTTTACCATTTCTTGGTTTCAGTGACTTGCCTGTGCTGTCTTTTCTCTGGGTTTTTCTCTCTCTCGTGTGTGTGTGGGGGGGAGGAATTTGCCTTTCACTTCCTTCCATTGACGACCACTCCTGGTTTGCCAACTAATGGATGAAGGGACTGATGCTCTTGCAGTTTAGTTCTTTTTCACTACAAACCAACCACAAAGCATTTGCAGACACGTTTGTATGATTTTTTTTTTTTCTTTGTTTTGGTATAGGTAACCTGTTCCCAAGGTTTGCAAAAGCATTTTTGAAACACTTCATATATTCCACAAGCTATACTATGGTGTGTGATGGAGGGTACTTATGATACAACTTTTTTCATTCATGAATCGGTCTTCCTTAATATGACATTGCCCAATTATTCTTTGAATGTAGGCCTTTTCTCTTCGAATTGCAACAGTAAACCTTTCGGTGATGGACAGTATCATTCTTGTAGCATCTGTCATTAGAGTAAGTTCAGAATTTCTGTGGTGTTTTTGTGTGTACTAAGTGATAATGTTGTGAAATATATCACTCTTAATTCTTTCTTCTCATTCTTCTGTATTAATACAAAGGGGAAATGCTCCCAGACAGATTAGTGTTACTTCACTTTTCTTACAACTAGTTTTAGGTGAACTGTGGATCACTCCAGATATAACCAAAGGTTCACCTAATGTGTCGGGTACTTATTATATTGTCCTGATTGTACGTAGCCCCAGCATAAGCAAAAAATACAAAATTCCATACTTCTTAGAATTGCAACAGTAAACCTTTCGGTGATGGACAGTATCATTCTTGTAGCATCTGTCATTAGAGTAAGTTCAGAATTTCTGTGGTGTTTTTGTGTGTACTAAGTGATAATGTTGTGAAATATATCACTCTTAATTCTTTCTTCTCATTCTTCTGTATTAATACAAAGGGGAAAGGCTCCCAGACAGATTAGTGTTACTTCACTTTTCTTACAACTAGTTTTAGGTGAACTGTGGATCACTCCAGATATAACCAAAGGTTCACCTAATGTGTCGGGTACTTATTATATTGTCCTGATTGTACGTAGCCCCAGCATAAGCAAAAAATACAAAATTCCATACTCTTGTGATGTACAGATTCTATGTTTTTCAAACATTAATAAATTACACTTCAATCAGATGAGCTGGACAAACTTATAACACTTGCTTTACATTGCTGAATCAGTTTTGTTCGGCCTCAGTAGTGAACATTATAATGTTATGTATGGTGTTAAGATGGTCAGGACATACCAGCATGTTTTCTTCAGCATGCAGCCACACCATAAATGTGTCACCCATGTATCCGTAGAACACCTTTGGTTTCAGGTGCATGATATTGAGAGACATTTCCTCGAAGTGTTCCATATATAGGTTTGCGATGCCTGGCGTGTGGAGGGGGGTATCCAATAGTGACTCCATCTAACTGCTGGTTGAATTTTCTGCCACATTGGAAGAAGGTGGTAGTGAGCATGTGGCAGAAACTTAAATCCACAGAGATGGAAACTGAAGCCACATTGTGATTGTTTGGACAAGACTTAGTGTCAGGGGTGGGCATAGAATGGTAATTGGATCCTACTATCCCCCACTAGACTCTCGTGATGTAAATGAAAACTGCAGAGGAACCTCATTTCATTTTTACGTAAGTTCACCGATCATACTGTAATCGTAAGTGGAGACTTTAATTAGCCAACAATCAACTGGCAGAATTACACTTTTTCTAATGGTGGCCATGGTAAGACATCCTGTGAAACATTACTAAATATCTTCTCTGAAAACTACGTTGAACACACAGTTTGGAATCCCAGCAATTATAGAAATACATTAGATTTAATGGCAACAAACAGACCTGACTTTATTGAGAATCTGCACATTGAAAGAGTATTAATGAACATGACGCAATGATTACCAAAGTACGAAGGACAACAAAAACAAGTGGGAAAATATATATATTTTCAATAAAATAGGAAAATGTCAGTAGTGTCATACCTCTACATGTACCTGTACATTTATACTCTGCAAACTACCATGAGGTACATGACAGAGGGTATGTCCGATTGTACAAGTTATTAGGGTTTCTTTTTGTTCCATTCGCATATAGAATGCGGGAAGAATGGTTGTTCGAATGCCTCTTTGCGTGTAGTACTCTAATCCTGTTGTCGTCACCCCTTTGTGAGCAATATGTAGGGGGTTGTGTATATTATTAAGATTAATCATTTAAAGCAGGTTCTTGAAACTTAGTTAATAGACTTCCTCGGGAAAGTTAACGTCTGCCTTCAAGAGTCTGCCAGTTCAGTTCCTTCAGTACCTCTGTTACACTCTCCCGTAAATTAAACAAACCTGTGACCATTTTTGCTACCCTTCTCTGTATATGTTCAATATCCCCTGGTTGTCCTATCTGGTACAGGTCCTACACACTAGAGCAATGTTCTAAAACCAGTGACACGAGTGCTTTGTAAGCAATCCCTGTTGTAGACTGATTGCATTTCCCCAGTATTCTATCAATGAACCAAAGTCTGCCACCTGCTTTACCCACAACTGAACCTGTGTGATCATTTCATTTGACTCTGGTATTTGTGAAGGTCGGCAGATTCCAACAGTTACTCATTGATATTATACTCAAATGGTACTACATTTTTTTTAATTTTGTGAAGTGCAGAATTTTACGTTTCTGAACATTTACAGCAATTTGCCAATCTCTGCACCACATTGAAATCGTATCAAGATCTGACTGAATATTTGTGCAAGAATTATTTGCACTTTTCTCCAGTCACTTAGTGCCTTTCATTGGTCTTGCAGCCTACAACAAGCAACTGGCAGAAGGGGAGCAATTTCTTGTATGTAATCCATGTAGAATTTCTATTTCTTTGATATCACATCAGGTCCATTTGCTTTCTGCTATTGAGTGATTTTAAATTTGGGTTCTTGTGAATGCCACTGTATTTCTTTTTTTTCTGTTTATCCGCACATCTTTTGACACCTGTGGGGCATGTGTAGATTTAACTTTATTTCTGTAAAAACTATAATGTGCGAGTTTTTTGTTGTCTTGATTGCTCACTTGAAATTACATTGATTATGCAAGTTGATTAATACAGGCAGGTTTACATTCGTGCCTTTTATGGTTATTAAATGCAAGCTGAGCTGTACAGATTCACTTTCACAATTAACATAATTTCATGTGAACAATAAAAATTCACATGCTATAGTTTGTAGGCTTAAAATGGGAAAACAACCATGAACTTTGTGTAATATTTTTATAGAAACAGAGATCCAAAGATGATGACGCACAGTGGTTGAAACACATCTGGATCAATAGAAAGGGAAAATACATTGAGTTTTGCAGAAGGTGGAGTCTGAAAATCGAAATGTGATTCTTAAACATGGAAAAGGCAACAGGGTTGTCGAGTCGCAACAAGATTAATGATTTTAATTACATTTTTCTGTAATCACGTATCTCAATATATGCCACGGAGCATTCGTGTGATGATTTAAAGGAGGAACCACATTAGAATCTTCCACAGTGAAACAATTTTGAAAGACTGAATCCAATATTTCCATCTTCGCTCTTTTCTTCCATTTTGGTACCAATATGATCACTGAGCAACTGTTTATATGGTTTTGATCTGCTTATTGGCTGTAAGAAAGGCTGAAACTTACTAGTCAATGTGGTTGGCAAAATTTCTCTTTCGAATTCATTGGGCACCCTCTCTCATTGCTCTCCTTACACTCATTTTGTCTTTACTCAGCATTTGTTAGCTTGGCTTAAAATCTTTGATGCCTTCTTTGCTTCCAAAACATTTTCCTAACATGAGTATTGAACTGTGGTGGGTCAGTCACATCACTAATGAATAATCTTTTTTGGAGTATACAGGAGTAATGTGTATTGTACAGTGCTTTTTACTTTATCCATTTGTGTTCCTCAATTAAAAGTGTTGATCTTACTGGAACTGGAAGCTCGTCGTCTTTT
Organism: Schistocerca americana; assembly: GCF_021461395.2. Lineage (NCBI taxonomy): Eukaryota > Metazoa > Arthropoda > Insecta > Orthoptera > Acrididae > Schistocerca > Schistocerca americana. The sequence continues at coordinate 80,393,681 of NC_060127.1, forward strand.
CAATGATTAAGACTTAAATTTCAGTTGTCAAACTCCACATTCTGCAAAACACAGTGTATCTTTTTCTGTGTGCCCAGATGGGTTTCGACAACTATGTGTCTTCTGTGGATCTCTATTATAATAGAATTGTTATGCACAGTTCATGGTTGTTTTCCTATTTTAAATCTAAAAAACTATAACATGTGCATTTTTATTTCGTTTTGATTGCTCGCCTGAAATTATGTTAATTGTGAAAGTGGATTTGTATGGCTTGGCTTACATTTGTCTCCAGAGCTGAATATTTGATTGACTGCTCTGATGAGCTGCAGTTTGTTTCCTGTTACTCATGATAAAAACATGTGGGGGGGGGGGGGGGGGGCCTCCATACTGGGACAACTATCTACAACAGTTTCCAGTATCCTTATAAATGCCGCTGCCGCACACGGGCAGAGCCTCCGATAGGTGTGAGTGGCATCGGGATGGATGGTCCGCAATGAAACAGATCAAACTGTACCTACATGGCTGTTTCATCAGTGAGGAACAGTGATTTTAATACAGAAGTTTACTATCCTACGGCGTTCCTGTCATTGACTGTGCCTTGGCGCTCTCTCGCTTCAATGAAGCTAATGTTTCTCGTTGAAAATTTTGAACATCGGTTTGGGGAGGTTGCGACAATAGAGAAGATGATACATGGATCTTTGCTGATCAAAACATCACACACCAACCAACCAAGGGGACATCAGGTTGTGTCAAGTTAGGTGATATACCAGTCACCATTTCTCCTCATAACAAGCTCAGTAGAATTTAGAATTCAATGTGTCATCTTCCATTGGGACCTGACACAACAAACAGATGAAGAGCTGCACACTAATCTGGTGTCGCATGGAGTCCATTTTGTTTGCCGCATCCAGATGGGACCCAAGGATAAGAGTGGGCACTGGAGCTTTTACCCTACCCTTAGATGGCACCATTTTTCCTGAGAAGGTTAAGGTTTGGTCTGTAGGTGTGATTCCAGGCCTTTCTTTTCTCTTCTGATGAGACGATTTTAAGTGCCAAAGGTTTGGATACATGTCCTCCCACTGGATTATTCCTCTATGGATAATTTAATCGTATTCAAGAGACTGCAGATGCAAGTTTGGTTTTTAATAAAGAAAAGAAAGCTGGAGTGTTGGGAGCAATATGTATTAACTGTTTGGTTCCACACTCCATCATCCCAAGTATGGACTAAATACAGTTGCATTTGTGGCCATCCACCACCCATGGCTGTTCCTGGCGTCCTTGTCAATGGTAACATCTGCACTGATCCTATAGTACTTGCCAAATGGTTTCCGGCACACTTCGTTGAAGTTTCCACTTGCAGTAATTACCATCCTATTTTTCCTGGCCCAGAAACCCCATATAGAGTGCCGTCCCCTATCTTTCCATGCGTACATTGCATACATTGTCCCTTTTAGTGAATGGGAGCTTCGTATCCCTTGGGCAGTGTCTCATGATACAGCCCCTGGACCCGTCAACATCCGCATCCAAATGCTCAAACACCTCCGTGCCAACAGCATGCAGCATATCATCCGGCTTTTTAATCACATTTGGTGGGAGGTAGTATTTCCCTCTCAATGGTGGGAAGGTGGTGGTATTCCTTTCCTGAAACATGAAAGGACCCACATTTTTTAACTAACTACCGATCAATCTCTCTAAAGAACGGGCTGTGTAAGCTATTCGAAGGAAGCTGGAGGCCCTATATCGCGATTCCAAAGTGTCCTCCGGGCTTTCTGCTCCACCGCAGATCACCTGGTTCATTTGGAATGTGTAGTGCTTTTGCGCATCGCTGTCATCTGATTGCTGTGTTCTTTGACCTACAGAAGGCATACACCACCACCTGGCAACATCCTATCTACACTGCATGAGTCTGGTGTCCAGAGCAGTTTACCCATTTTTATCCAGAATTTCCTATCTCTCAGACACCCCCCCCCCCCCCCCCTGACACCTGTTTCTTTCAGTCCCTCACAATTATTGTAATTTGGTATGCATCTACACAGATGGATCGAAAATCAACGACAGCGTCAGTTACGCTCTTGCACGTGCAAGGGGACATGAGACACATTCTGCGGAGCACCTGCACTGTGTACACTGCAGATTTGGTTGCCATCTCTCAGGCTTTGCAGTATGTCAACTTCCAGCCCATTACCAACTTTCTGATTTTTAGTGATTCCGTGAGTTGCTTAAAAGGCATAACTCTTTTGGTTGCAAACATCCAGGACCTACTGGAGACAGTGACAGTCATCTGGGCACTGAGCCATGTAGGCATTCCAGGAACTTAACTCACCAGTCATCTAGCTAAAGGCACAACTACAGGAGATCAACTTTGTCGAGATACCGGGCCCAGACTTAAGATTACAACTCCGAAACAATATTTTGAGGCTCTGGGAATTGGAATGGCAGGCTACTATGGTCCAGAACAAGTTAAGAGCAATTAAAGTGTTCACTAAGGTGTGGCAGACATCTTTTCAGGCCCCTCGGAAAGGTGCCATTGTGTTGTGCCGACTACGCATTGGCCACACGAGACTCGCCCATAAGTTTTGTATGTGTCAGGAGGATCCTCCTCACTGCAGCTGCAGTAGTCTACTTATGCTAACGCATGTCTTTGTTGAGTGCATCCTGCTGGCCGATTTGCAGCATGCTTTCAGCCTCCCTTGTACAGGGATGCTGCCTTTTTTTCTCTTTTTCTTTTACTTATTGAGGTACAACATTGTCGTGCCCTTTTAAACTCTTTGACTTGCTTATATAGTTTGAGCAGCCTAGTCCTCATTGTTTTAGCTTTTTACATTTTGACATGTTTCTCTCATGATTTGGAGGGACGGATGATCATTGGTTAGTTCCTTAAACACATCATCATCATCATCTTCTTATAAATGGCAACCTTATCACTGACATTTTTGTCATAGGTGAGCAGTTCGGACTGCACATTGCTGAAGTTTCAGCAACCAGTAATTGCCAGTTCTCATTCTTGTCCTGTAAATGGACAATGGATGCAGTCAATGTACCATTCTGCACAAAACCTCTCAAACTGTATAATGTTCACTCAGTGAAATGTGACACCATGTCTAGACACATCACCAGTACCCAAACTAAATTTATAACTGAACACTGAAACACATCAGCAATAATTACCTTAAGTACATGTTCTCAAGGTCTTAGTCTGTTAGACTTCCACCTCTACTGAAACCTTGAGCAGTACATGGCCTCTTCCACACACTTCGCGAACTGTACATATGTCTCGAGTTGCTTACCAGTATTTATCCAGAACATCAATTGGGAACCAATTGTCACAAAAGAATGTAGTTGGCTAAGGAGCAGTCCTGAATCTCTCTTTTCACAATTGCTGTTAGTGACATCACATTTGCTGTGGATCATGCGGTTTTTGCATCGCCATATGTATGAGTGTCACTCAGAAATTGTCTACCTATTTCATAAAAAAAAATAGTTATATATGATGAAATTTGGCAACAGATGTCACATTTGAGCTGGTTTTCAACACAGTCAGCAATGGAATTGAAACACCTGTCATATTGAGAGATCAGATTTTGTTTTCCTGTGTCGTAAATGTCTGCCACATGGGAACAGATCCAGTTTGTGACAGTCATCATTTCTTGGTCATTGTAATTGCTTACCAGATGACAGTGATTTTTTGAAATGTAAGAAAAGACAAAATCATAGGGAGCCAGATCACAACTGACGGTTTTCCATAATGTGCTGCTGCATCAGCCCCACGAGGCTGTTACTGATGAGGGACAGTTTCTCACAGCCATCTTCAGTGTGGATACTTTGATGACCTTCAGAAAGTTTCTACACCAGTGATGCTCTGTCTGTTTGCTTATGACCTTGGACCCATACATATGATTAAATTCAGTAGGCACTACACTTTGTGCATTAAGAACCTTTATCACAGACCAATCTTGCAGTTGGTGGGAGAAAAATAAGAGCTGCCATTTTCAGCCATTGATGCAGCAGTACTGACAACAGTGAAGACTTTTCCTGCTGTCATGTGACTGTCATAGTTCTGTTGCACTGTAAGCTGCCAACCGAGCAAGCGAGGCTTTTAACTGCTACAATGATTTACACCAGGTGGACCGACAGACAGATCACTCCCCATTAACTTGGATACATAAATGATTCTGTCGAGCAATGGGTTGAATGATATGACTGTAAATGAGTCCCGGGTGTTGGCTCTTGCAGAAAGCATTAAGGGTTTAATAACTAGAAGGGTGTTTCATCAGACTGCTGAATTAAGTCGTAGCCCAATTTATTACAATCATTGCTTGTAAGTACATAAATAATCATGAAAGCATTAATGGAGCACTAACATGAGAAATTAATTACAAAATGAAGGAACTACCAATTATGAACATTGACAAGCACTTAAATTGAAGGTTGATTGGTTTGATAAATTCAGCAAGGAACAAGTGGGATGGGATAACCAGTCATGTCAAAGGGTCAGTCGCAAAAGTATATAATTGTGGAGGGCTGTGCAGTGATTATCGTAATCATGCGAGAATGTCCTTTGAAAATTGCTTGCAAGTGACAGTGGGGTTAGTCACCAATGAGACCTTGAATCTTTAGGACTTGAGACTTAATACATTCCTAATCAAACTTAGAAGGTATCGACCAAAAAGGTCCAACTGCTTTCATCCTTGGTTGCCCTGCATTGCACGAGACTCTTACCACAGTCGAGGAGTCAAGAGCGTAGTATGCCGAATGTGCCAGAGGCTCGTGCCAGCCAATGGTCATCAGATGTCATGTGACTGGCTGACGTTGAGATGCAAGTGTGGTGTAAGTTATCCAAAGGGCTTCCTTCCGGGGCATACAATTTTGAGGACACTGAGCTCCAAACTTGCACTTCTGAGATATCTCTTTTATGTCACCTAATGGGCTGTTTTTCCATGTCTGGTATCCTGAACTACCACTTACAAATATTTTTTTAGAGCATTCATTGGGCTTCCTAGAGAGAAGTCCTTATTCCATGGCTGTCACACTTTCTCCCCCACAAGGTGAGACGAAAAAATCTTTTAATAGTAAACAGCCACTTAGCTTCCCACGAGAAAGTAGTGACAAATATCTCCCGACCAGCCTGGCACACTCAGTTTTTCTAGGAAAAGCATTACCAGTGAAAAAACAAGGTTCCACCTTGAGCAGAGGGACTGATTTCTAAAAATAATTTATCTGACACTGGCTGGATGCTTGACACAGTTCATTCCACTCACATTTTTAGACAGACTCATAAACCTGCAGTGTGGTCACAGCCAGTCGAGCTGGACAGCATAGGGTCCCACAACTGTCTGATGGCCACGGTTCAGGTCGCTACCTCTGCTTCTAGCAGCTTAATTCTTACAAGTTGCATATTCTCTCTTGGGACCTCTGGGTGGGTAGCCACCAACTTCCCCCTCCATCAGTGAGGACCTGCCCTAAACTGTATCAGATTAATACAGCACAAGAAGTATGGGATATGCAACTAACTACAGAGACAAAGGGAAATTAAGACATGTTACCATCTCGATCTTTGAAATCACCAGTATAGTACCAGATATTCAGACGATATAAACATGGTATGGATTTCAATAAAATGAATCGAAAGCAGTTATGCGAGACATGTCAGTCCACCACTTGACTGACACGTTTAAGTGCATGTGCTATATTTTCCGCTAAATAAGTTTGCTTAAGAAAAGCAGAAAACTTAATTTGTGGATCATCCTCATAAATGACTTCTGCATTACAGCCCCCCATCAGTGGTTACAGCCGAATGGCAGCCACTAGATGCCATTTGATAAGCTCAACATTGGATCCTAAACCATGCCAGTTCTCCTCTGTAAAAACCCACATTGAAGGACTGTGCACCCAAATTCTGAACTTCTAGGCACAGGAGTATTGGAACCGATGGAGCAAAGGTCATGTTTTTGACTGTGTTGACTACAGCCCTCCCTGTTTCCCACAAAGAGGCAGCGTGCAGTTATGTTGCTTTCTTCTCGGGGTATATTTAAGCTGTAGTTAACAGGTAGAGGTTGTCAGCTAGTTTCATTGACTGCGAGCAACCACTAAGTCAGATTTTCAATTTTTTGTGACTCACATTAGTGATTTAATGTCAGATGAAGTCATTGTGGTGTGCCTCAAGTTGGGGGCAACTTCCCATGTTGCCTACTCTTCACACCATCACTATGCTATTTGACATTTCCCAGGAAGTGTGGAATCTCTGAACTGCTAGTCACATAAGATAGTATTACTTAATGGAATGTGTTAATAATTACGTTATGCTCCACTAACTGTATTACTGGACTGTTCAATCTGTTAAATGGTTTCTTGTAATTTTTTTTGTCTTATGTTACCTGCCTCACAAACATTGCATATGGAAAGTTTTTAGTCTGCTAATTTTTGTGTGGCATTAAAATTTTGTGAGTGCCACTCTGTGCAGGTGGATGAAGACTACATACAAGACAAATTCAACTTGACTGGACTGATAGAATGTGTTCCTCACTTCCACAATGCTCATGACATGATTTTGGATCTGGAACCAGGTGAGTCTATATCAGTATATATTGGCTTACACTTGTGAAATTATGTAGCTATTTTACAGTGTAAGAGTTTTTGCAGTGAAGTGACTTGTTGAGACATCGTGGAAAGAACAGTAATTTGGTGATTAAAGCTGTGTTTGTACAGGCACAGAAACTTGCACATGCAGTTATCAGAACCACCTTCAGAAGCTGGTACATAATTGTTTTTCATATCACGCCCGAAATTTGTACTGGCACAGTTGTCAAGATGATGTCAACTGAAATAATGTCTGTGGGTGGTGACTATAGTTCTGCAGATTTTAGATCAGGAGCTACAGAAACATTACTGGAGAATAATCAAATACTGAAAACAAAAATAAACAGAGTTTTCATAGAAATAATTTGTGGACATCATACACATAAGAGGTATCGACAGGGAACGAAGTTACATTTGGAAACCACCTTTAAAAGAGAGCAATTAATTTTCAGTTTCTTTTGAGCTTTGTTTCTTCCTTTAGATAAGTCAGATACACACGTGAGATGGCGTACCAATTTGCGTTAATTTACAAGTAATGGTGAGGTACCTGGCAACTGGAAGCACACTTAGTACCACTATTATATACTTGGTGTATTTCTAAATGCATAATTTCTAAGTACTTTTGTGAAAGGATGACTTCTATTTGTGGTACCCTAAAGGCACATTATAAAGTAAGTGTCTTATCCCAACAATTGTGCTTTGTTTTTGTTCATAGTCAGATTTTTGGAGCAAACATAAATATTCCTATACATGAGTCTGTAACCACTTTGTGAAAAACCAGTCATCATGCAGTGATTGCACCAATAAGAAAAGTATTATGACTGAAATGACGTATTTCAGTTCAAGAGTAACATGAAATCTCTGGAAAAATATCTTGATTAGACCATATTATACTGCTTTAAGACTATTCAGTGATTGAAGAGAATCATTGACGGCTAGAATGAGAATACTATAACAGGCTTTATGAACATTATACCACTTTACAAAATATGTATTTACATAGTTGTATATAAAAACAAAGATGAGGTGACTTACCGAACAAAAGCGCTGGCAGGTCGATAGACACACAAACAAACACAAACACACACACAAAATTCAAGCTTTCGCAACAAACTGTTGCCTCATCAGGAAAGAGGGAAGGAGAGGGGAAGACGAAAGGAAGTGGGTTTTAAGGGAGAGGGTAAGGAGTCATTCCAATCCCGGGAGCGGAAAGACTTACCTTAGGGGGAAAAAAGGACAGGTATACACTCGCACACACGCACATATCCATCCACACATACAGACGTGTGGATGGATATGTGCGTGTGTGCGAGTGTATACCTGTCCTTTTTTCCCCCTAAGGTAAGTCTTTCCGCTCCCGGGATTGGAATGACTCCTTACCCTCTCCCTTAAAACCCACTTCCTTTTGTCTTCCCCTCTCCTTCCCTCTTTCCTGATGAGGCAACAGTTTGTTGCGAAAGCTTGAATTTTGTGTGTGTGTTTGTGTTTGTTTGTGTGTCTATCGACCTGCCAGCGCTTTTGTTCGGTAAGTCACCTCATCTTTGTTTTTATATATAATTTTTCCCACGTGGAATGTTTCCTTCCATTATATTTACATAGTTGAAAACAAAGCTCATTTTGTAGCAGTAACGCTAACTATTCGCATACACAGATGATTAAAGACCTTTGCTGCCTAAATGATTGCAGATCCACCTAGTGCAAGGTGGACAGTAGAGGTTAATGTGCCATTGGCCATTAAGTTAAATGACTTTTAACTTTTCTTATTGTTAGGCCAGCAGGAAAGACAGTGAGTCAGTCTGGTGCCACTGTGGGTCAGTTGACTGACTGGTGTAGTGGTGGAGGGGTGCATGTGCAAGTTTTCGTTGCCTGTGGGAACTGTTTAAGGCCATTGAAGTAACACTGCAGTGTGTTATGCTGGTTGCCCACAATATTACACACTTTTCTTAGTTATAAAACTATCATTTTGATGGAATCCTCATTCTGCCAGATGAGCAAAAGGGCATTTATATTGAATATTGCAACAAATTTTTGGCAGATGCCATGAAGACTCCTCTTACTTTAAGTGATGTATCTAGGAACATACAACAACCCCTTACATATTGCTTCCACAGGGATAGTGAGACACAAGATTACGTTAATTACAGTGCACAGAGGGGAATTTAAACAGTCATTCTTCCCTTACTGTGTATGTGAATGAATGGGGAGCTGTTATAGTTAGAAGTACCCTCTGCCTTGCACTTCAGTGGGTTGCATTTTATGGATGTAGTTGCAGACCTGGACCTCGAGGGCAACAGTTACTGAAATTGTAATTGTGATGAAACCTAGGTTTACGAGCTTGATCCAGAAACTTGGCATTTGTGAGCTGTTTCCATTTTTGTGATAAATGTCTACCAATGAAAGTGAAGTGATACAGAACAACCCAAAAAACCAATTGCTGTGGTGACATTATTCTTCAAGTTTGATTTTTTTTTTCTTTGTGCTACCTACTCATCTCGCTGAAAAGAAATGAGTTGTGTGTAATTTGAGCCGAATAAGAAAAGGGGAAGGTGTATACCTTGGCCCCTACATTAAAGAAAACGCAAAAAAAAAAAAAAATACATTTTATCTCAAAGAATAGTAACAGCTGATTAATCAATAACTTTCAACTTCAATTAATACAGCAATCTTAATGTATTTAATAATACAATTTATAAAGCTATTTTCAAGGTTTGTGGGCTGAACACAATAAAAAAATCATGTTTTCTTTGAGAAATTCTTATTTTTTTATTCTTTTTCTACAGCCTGAAACTGTGTGGCAGTGCTTGCATAATTTGAAGCATGTGCTACTTCTGTTCATCTTGTTATGTAAATTACTTAGTGTAGCCCTCCCTGACTTGCCAGCTCTTTCACATAAATCATTTACAACTTTGAGTATTAAGAAAAGGATAGATTGCTATCCACCATAAAGAGGAGATACTGAGTTGCAACCATGCTCATCAAAAACTGTTACAGATGTGAGCTTTTGGCCAAAATAGATTATTCCAGCATGCACACGGACATGTATATTCATACAAGCACAACTCAGACACACATGACCACTGTCTCTGGCCACCTCACGTACAAACGTGTGCATGGTAGCACTTTCACGTTTTTTTTAACAATTCAGCAAGACAGTGCCTCCTTCTGGAAAATGTGCACTCTAAATGTGCCAGAGGGCTAGTGATGTGTATGGGATACATTTGAGTGCATCATAACACTATGAACAATAGTTCGCTGTTACAGCTTCTCAAATGTGTTTAGAAGCTTCTAGAACAGGTGCCAAGTAGGCCTGTGGGGGCTATTCTGCATTGTCATAATGTCCTTGAATACAGCCAGCCTCATCATTCATTTATTGAAGTACACAACAGTCAAACTTAAAATTCATGTTCCCTGCTGCTCTCACGTGACCCCATGTGATTGTTTCTTTTTCAGTACTGTGAAACTCAATTCCTTGGAAAGAGGTTTCATGAGCTCTGAAGAAATCGTGGGAAATTTTTTTCCAAATACCGACTTTAAGAATGCGAAAGTGCATAGTGTTTCGCAGAAAATTTAGTGATTGGAATAGTTAGCACTTCACTGTTTCACTTTTGTTCTTTCCATGTTTAGGTTCTGTAATTGTGCAAAAGTGAGTAAAGTTAGGTACTCCAGTAAAATGCGATCTTTAATACAAAACAAATACATACATACATAGCTATTTTTGATGTAATCCTCAATCTTCAGGCCTGTTTTCCATAAAATACTTGATAAATATAATGTCTTATTTTACTGTACGTAAGGAACACAAATGTACTTCACATATTGACGTATATAAACTTGTTAAACAGAGCCCTAAACAATAATATACTAATTGGTTGAATATTGTCAACCTGATACTGACATCATTGCCCAGCTCCACATTTATTGTAGGTTCCATTATTTGTGACAATCTTTTGTGCATCTTTTGTATGTAGCGCTTTTTCAGTAGATCCAGAGGAGTCTGTACTTGAAGCAGACGAAGTGGAAGCAGCGGCAGAACTTCTGTACGGTCTTATCCATGCACGCTATATACTCACTAATAGAGGAATTGGCCAGATGATGGAGAAATATGAATCTGGCGTCTTCGGCTACTGCCCCCGAGTGTACTGCCATAGCCAGCCATTGCTGCCAATAGGTCAGTTGTGTGAGAAGAAAAGTTTTCTCATTACGCCTTACCTCACCTGTCTTACCCAGAATCTTCCTAAGTTTGTAGACTTGGACCAAAATGTGCAGTCTGTAAATGGAGATTTGATTGATGTTTACTAGTCCATTCTTATTTCCCTTAGCCCCAAATTGAAGAACAGTAGAATAGAACATTAGGAAAGTTTATTTACTCACAGTGTTTTCCACATTTGGAGGTATGTCACATTCTGCATTGATGCAACACGTGTGTATGTGGGGGGGGAGGGGTTAATATGTGTACATGCATGCAATTCGAGGAGTGGTACTGTGTCCTGTGTTGCCTTCGCATCCATCATACCAGATTGATACATAGTTTTATCTTATGTAATGCAACCCCACATTGTGGCTGGGGAGCCTTTCAGACAGTAGCTCACATTCTTGTGGAAATTCCACTCTTTCGGGCTCGCCATGCCAAACGTTGTCTTCTGGATAATATTGACAGACAATGTACAGATAGGTGAACTGGTTCTCAGTCCATGAAATTAGTTTTATTTTCAGATTAGATAGTTTAAAATGCTTTTGGGGCAACGGTGAGGTTGTAGGGGTTGGGGTGTCTTCCATCACATGCCTTACCCAGAGGACTCTTGACCCTATCTCTTCAGCCAGCTGCAATGGTCATCCTTTTTTCACTTTGTTTTAGTTACTTTTAGATGCAGTTGGAGCTTTTTTCTGCCACACCCTATTTTATCTTTCAGGAGTACCATTTGGATAAGGGCAAGACCTAAAGGATTCCTTATCCTCAATACTAGCTCATGACGAAAGAACAGTTGTGAGGTTTTTAAGCTTCAATAAGAGAATGTGTTCTATTCCCATCTTTAATACTTTGACTGTAATGGATTGAGGATGGTCCAGTTGTGGGAGGAACACCACAATTGCTTGCTGCTCCCTGGAAGACACTCTCCTGGCCCACCCTACTACTAATCTGAGTATTTTCTTAGCTTATTTTACTACTTTGAGTCCAACTGAAGTTCATTATTCTTCTAGCATTCTGACTTTAACGACTACAATGTTCCTAGATAAAAGGTGGAATAAATGATGTCACTGGCTGAGCCCATCATTGAGTTTATATCTTTTAACTCTCTTCAAATTATTTCTCATCTCTGGCATCAATACTGCTTCTAATGCATCAGTTTTATCATTCCTACACCTGTCACAATGCTATCAACTTCCTATCTAACATTGCTAACTACAAATGAAATCGCTCGCGACTGTGGGATTCCTGACCTCATGGTTTTGTCCTTTAAGCCCGTTCTGCGCTCTATGCCCAACCAGCCAGACTCAAGGAATGAGGTGAAGTTAAGCACTGCTCTGTATGCCTATTTAATTCTTTGGTTTTGTTTTCTTGATTCAGCATCGTCAATGCCTGTTGTGTACACTCTGGAAAGTATTCTGTTTAAGGTTTATGGTCATAACCACATATAGTAGAGCTGGTGTATTTTTTCCAGCTTTTCAGTATGTGAATTTTTCATTTTCCTGCAGTGTAGTTTCTGAAGGTGGTCAGTTTATTGCAGAGACCAATCACAATTAAAAGCATCTTATTGTAATTTTATCAAAAAGAAACAAAAATAATTGCCCAATCCTTAGGGCATACAGTCTTCCGCTCTTCTCCCACCTCCAGTCACTGAAAACCTTTGCTGTTAAACAATGCTGTATCTGGTAGCCACTTTTGAATGATGCGTTTGCACTGAGTGAGCAGTAAGCAGTTCTGGAACCACTGTTGAAGCTACTTAAAGCACACTTGTACAACATTGTTTTGTATTTTGAATGCCTGAAACTTGGATGACAAAACTTTGCTCATTTTGGCCCGGCTGCTTTTGTGATTTTCTCAGGAAAAATTACAAAAGAATAAGCATGGCACGTGCTGCAACGATGGGGTAAAATGAAAAACTTATTAATGTTACTTTATGAGCTTGTATAATAATTTCAGATTCAGTGGAGAAATATGTGGGAACCCCCTATCACTCAGAAAACCATTGATTAACTATCACGAGAGGAGCTGTTGTAGCACTATAACTAATACTATCATGAGAGAAGCTATAGCACTATGTGACCGGCTGACAGCAATATTGCTATTTCTTAAAAGTTGAAAGGGCTACAAAACATTATATACATGTCTATACTCATGGGTGCTGTGTGAGTGTTGTCCCATGTTCATCTCTACCTGCCTGAGATTTAAAAAAAAAAGAGAGAGAGAGAGAGAGAGAGAGAGAGAGAGAGAGAGAGAGAGAGAGAGAGAGAGAGCCCTCTATTTTCCCCCAGTTGTTGGTTATGAGATAATTGTTTTCAACAATGACATGTCAATCTGCGACATGGACAAATGCAAAATAACAATGTTAAAAGTGTAACAAATACAATGCTCCTCTGTGCCCTACTGCAGTAACATTTCAAGTTAATGCAGGTGTAACGGCGCAAGAGGTACCAAATTTGTCATAAAAGTCCGTAAATTACTCAACTGATAGTATTTTTCAGTAAAAGTATTTCGTTCATTCCAAGCAAGTATCAATTCGTGATGTTACCGTCCAGGCATGAGTTGACAGTAATCTGAATCCGATTTAGCCGACTAGTAGTTTCTTTCACGGGATAAAATTTTACTGATTATGAAATAAAAGTTCTTGATGTTTGTTTAGAATAGGGAATGTTTAATTATTAATTGCATGCCATTATTTATCTGTTTAATATAAAGGTATTTTGATTTTTGTATGCATGTAAAAAGTGTGAATTTATGTGCAGAATTTACTCTTAGATGAGTTACCACTTAGTGCTAAAAGTGCCCGTGACAGTTCACTGACCTGTGCAGTAAATTTCATTTTGTGATTTTGAGCCGAATAGAGACAAATCCAGTTTCACTTAGACTCTGTGTGAGATACACATCACATTATTACAAAAAGTCATTTGAGTGAGGAAAATATTGGTGAAGGAGTGCCAAATGTAATAAATATAGGACAGCAATCACATAATTTAAGTGCTACTAATATCATTGATGTGGAGGTAACAGTAGAAGCAAACCCAAGAAAAAGTAGAAATGGTAATATACAGGAGTCTATAAATACCATAGTTTCACAGGAACCTTACATTAAATGTTACAGAGCTTAAAGATGATGATATTATTATTAAATTCGTGGCCAGTATGCAACGTCAGTTAACTGAGAATATGCGACATATAGATGATAAGTTTGATACTAAATTTGATTCCCAAACTGAAAAATTTAACACTCAAATGGGTTACTCCAGAAAATATGGGTTTACTAAATGAAAAATTTGACAAGAAGTTTGAGTCACTTGAAAATCTGATTGTTTCACTTAAAGATGATAATAGACAATTAAATGAGAAATTCGATAACTTAAAAGAAGAGTGGGAAGAATCAGGTTGCCACCAGTGTCTTCATCTTGGCCTTCGAGGGTGATACATTGCCCGAGAAGGTCAAGGTGATGATCTACTGGTGTGATACAGTGCTTTTAAGTGCTGGAAGTTCGAACATGTCTTCCCGCGGTACTTCCAGCGTCGCATGTCGAGATTGCGGATGCCCATCACATCCCAATACTCCATGTGCCCCGCCTCCCATCTGTGTCAACTGCGGAGAGCACCATTTGCCTTTCTCGCCTGACTGCAGGATTCTCCAGGAAGACCTACACTGAGGCTAAGAGAAAATTTGAATGCCTGCATCCTGTGCGTATGAAATCGTCTTAACCACCACTACAACAGCTCTGGCACCATAGACTACGCCAACCCAGGTCTCCTCTCAGAGCCGGAAAACTACACCTGCCCCCTTGATGGTGAGGGACATTTTCCTCCCTGTTGCGGCTGCACCACCTATTTCGGGAGCAAAACCCCACCCCCCCAAACCATCAGGGACGTCCGTCCCCAATTCTAAGCCGGAGAAGTGTAAGTCTTGTTGGCTTCTCTCGCTAGGAAGGGGTCCGTTGGGTCACTCCCTTCCCAAGTTTCTTCTAGGAGGAAAGACTACACCCGCCAGTGGTTGACGAGTCCAAAAGCAGCTGCTCATAGGGCTTCACGCTCATCCTCAGTCCCAGAGACGGAGCCAGTGAAGTCCTACCTGCCAGGGAAACCCAAAGAGCAGCGAAAGAAAACCCCTAAGACCAAGGGAATCGTGGTGGCGCACACACACCACCACTACCTACAAGCTCTGTGGCTGAGGATGAGGTGGAGATTTTGGCGTCCGCTGAGGACCTAGATCTCGCCAGACCCTCAGATACAATGGATATACACTGCTCAGGCAATAAATCGGTGGCAGCTGGTGACTCTGAGGCGTAAACTGCCTCATTGAATGTTCCACGCCTTCCCAGTCTCACGGTGTCATCCTCCAGTGGAATTGCAGCAGTTTTTTCCACCGCCTGACTGAGCCACGGCAACTGTTCAGCTTTACACCTGCTATCTACATTGCCCTCCAGCAAACCTGGTTCCCAGAAATGCGGACCCATGCCCTCTGCCTTCAAACCCCTCTTGAAGCTGCGGCTGTCAGAATAAGGACGATGCAGGAAATAACTGTCTACAATGTATATCTTCCTCCAGATGGTGCAGTACCCCTGTATGTATTAGCTGCGGTTGGGGTGGACCCTGGAGTCACGTAGCTTGCTGGCTCAGTGACAGGGCGGCTTCTACCAGGCTCGCTCTACCAGTGATAATCTTGTGTCCATCGAGTCTGCCATCCGAACAACCTTTTCCAGATGGCAACACCAGATTGCCGTGTTTCTTTTAATTACGTAAAACGTAAGACACGACTTGGTGACATTATATCCTTGCCACATTGTATGAGTGGGGTTTCTAGGGACCACTCCTGATTTTTATCCAAAGCTTCCTGTCACTCTGTACTTTCCGTGTCCAAGTTGCTGACTCCCATAGTTCCATCCATATCCAGGAGAATGGAGTCCCGCAGGGCTCTGTATTGAGAGTCTGTCTATTTTTAGTGGCGATTAACAGTCTAGCAGCAGCTGTCGGGCCCTCCGACTTCTGCATTTTGTACTTCTACTCCTGTACTGTTGTTGCCGAGCGGCCCCCAGGGAGCCATCCACAAGGCGCAGTCATGGGCTCTAGCCCACGTCTTCCACTTTTTCAGCCACAAAGTCATGTGTCATGCACTTCTGTCAGCGTTGTACTGTTCATCCGGAACCCGCACTTTACCTTAATGATGATCCACTCACTGTAGTGCAGACATATCAGTTCCTAGGACTGGTTTTCGTTGCTTGATTGACTTGGCTCCCTCATCTTCATCAGCTTAAGCAGAACTGCTGGCAGCACCTCAGTGCCCTCCATTGCCTGAGCAACACCAATTGGGGTGCAGGTCGCTCTATGCTGCTGCAGCTCTACAGAGCTCTTGTCCAATCCTGAATTGACTGTGGGAGTGTGGTTTATGGTTCGGAAGCACCTTCAGCGTTGCATTTACTTGACCCTGTGCACCACTGTCTGGTTGGATTAGTGACAGGAGCTTTTAGGATGAGTCCGGTGACGAGCGTCCTGGTGGAGGCTGGTGTCCCTCCACTGCAGATCAGACATGCGCAACTGCTTGCCAGTTACGCAGCACACATTCGTAGTTCCCCAGAGCATTCGAATTACCGTCTCCTTTTACCGCCCGCAGCAGTCCATCTCCTGCATGAGCGGCCCAGTTTGGGGCAAACAGTTGCGGTTCGCATGCAGTCCCTGCTCTCCGAACTGGAGTCCTTCCCTTTATCACCTCTACTTGCGGTCCGTTCACGTACGCCTTGCATGGCGTACGCCTCGGCCGCAGCTTTGTCTCGACCTTTTGGATGGCGTTAAGGACTCCGTGAACCCCGCCGCTCTCCGCTGTCACTTCCTCTCGATTCTTGATGTGTTCCAGGGCTCCGAAGTGGTTTACGCACACAACTCGGTGGCTGGTGATCACACAGGCTTCGCGTATGTTCATGGAGGACGTATTGAGCAGCACTCCTTGCCAGTTGGCTGCAGTATTCTCACTGCAGAGCTGGCTGCCATATCTCATGCTCTTAAGTACATCCGCTCATGCCCTGGGGAGTCATTTCTCCTGTGTACTGACTCACTGAGCAGCCTGCAAGCTATCAACCAGTGCTGCCCTTGCCACCCTCTGGTAGCGTCCATTCAGGAGTCCATCTTTGCCCTGGAACAGTCCTGCCATTCCGTGGTGTTTGTGAGGACCCCAGGACACGTCAGAATCCCAGCAATGAACTTGCTGACAGGCTGGCCAAACAGGCGACGCGGAAATTTCTTCTGGAGATAGGCATCTCTGAAGCTGACCTGTGTTCTGTCTTACACCACAGGGTTTTCCGGCTTTGGGAGATGGAATGGCATAAAAGCACGCACAACAAACAGCGTGTCACCAAGCAGACTATGAGTGTGTGGAAGTGTTTCACACAGGCCTCTCGCAGGGAATCAGTTGTCCTCTGCCAGCTCCCCATTGGCCACACGTGGCTAACGCACGGTTACCTACTCCATCGCGAGGACCCAGCTCAGTGTCGCTGTGGCTCCCAAATGACAGTCGTCCATCTCTTGCTGGAGTGCCCACTTTTAGCCACTATGTGGCAGACTTTTAACTTTCCCAGCACCCTGCCTTCAGTGATGGGCAACATTGCCTCCAGACCAGCTTTAGTTTTATGTTTTATCTGTGAGAGTGGGTTTTATACTTCTATGCAGGTTTTAGTGCGTGTCCTTTGTCCCTCTGTGTCCTCCGCCCTAGTGCTTTTAGGGTGGAGGGTTTAGTGTGTTGCAGAGTGGCTGGCTTTCCCTTTTTATTCTCGTCGTTGGCCAGCCACTGTAATCTGCTTTCATGTTTTACACTCTTCTGTTTCTAGCGTCTGTTGTTTTCTTGTCCTCTTTTGCTTCTTTTAGTGTTCGTTGCCTTCCCTTCGTTCTTGTGGCTTTTCCTTTCTTTCTGTTTTGTGTTATATGTTTTGTGTTATATGTTTTGTGTTATATGTTTCGTGTTATATGTTTCGTGTTATATGTTTCGTTCGTTTTATTCTCACACTTATGGCATTGTTTTATTAGGAACAAGGGACCGATTAGGTCACATCATAATTATTTTCCTGCCAAAATAGCAGAACTAATCTATTACTCCTAGTGTCTCCCTCCCTAATCTAACTCCCTTGACATGGTTTCATTTAATTAGACTACGTTACATTACCATTATTGTGCTTTTTATGTTTACCTTTTAACCTCTTTTTCAAGCTACTATTTATACCAGTAAACTGCTCTTCTCTTCCTAGTCCTTTACTGTCACTCATAGAATGTATCGTCACCAAGATTCAAAGTGTTATTTCTTCTCCATGTACATTAATTCAGTTTCCAAATTTTCCCGTTGTTTCATCTACTGCTTGCTTTGTGTATTGGATTGGATAACATAGGGGAAAGGGGTCTCACTCTTTCCTCATCTACTGCTTCCCTTTCATATCTTTAGACTCTTATAAATGCTGTCTGGTTTATGTACAAGTTGTAAATAACCTTTCATTCTCTCTGTTATATTCCTGATACTTTCAGAATTTGAGTTATTTCAGTAAACATTGTCAAAAGTTTTCTCTGAATCTACAAATGCTATAAATGTAGGTTTGCCATACTTCAACCTATCTTTGAAGATGAGTAGTAAAGTGAATATTGTCTCATGTGTTTCTAAAATTCTCTGGAACCAAAACTTATCCTCCCTAAGGTCAGCTTCTACCAGTTTTTCCATCCTTCTGTATGGTATAAAAATCAATGCAGTATTTCCAATTGTGACTCGTTAAACTGATTGTCCGTATTATTCACACCTGTCGGCACCTATCACCAGCAGAATAGGAATTTTTAAACTATTCTTGTGTCTGAGGGTACTTCACCTTTCTCAAATATCTTGCACACTAGATGAAATAGTTTTTTCTTGGCTGGCTCTCCCAAGACACTCAATAACTTTTAAGGGAATATTGTCTACTCCAGGGACCTTGTTTCAATGCAAGTCTTTCAGTACTTTGTCGAATTCTCCTTGCAGTATTGTATCTCTCATCTCATCTTCATCTTCTTCCTCTTCCCTTTCTCTAACATTCTGTCCACCGTAGTTTTCCCTTCTTTGCTTAGTACTGGCTTTCCATCTGTGCTCTTGACATTAAGACAGGCACTTATTTCTTTTTTCTTTCTTTCATTTTAGAAAAGAATATTCGTAATCCATTGTGGCAGTAGTTGGCCAGTGTGAAATGTAGGAATATTGGCTGCAGTGTATGAGGAAGATGAAACTCATTCCCTGCCCATCACTCCTCTCCCAGCCACATTGTCTGCATGTTTGGGCTCACTTCTTTTGCTTACCCATATTGCCCTCTGAAATTGGGGAAGTGCTGCATGATAGAGGCTAAAAAATTTCAAACACTCTCTATTACAGACAGAATTTCAAAAGAATATTTCTATGTTTCAAACTTTTTGGGTTTCCTTTTGTGGCAGTTTGCATACATGTCTGCAAGTCTTAAGGAGAGCAATCTCTTGTATTGATAATAATCCTTCCATTGGATTGCCTGTAAAAACAAGAGTGGAGAATAAAACATAAACTAAGTCTTTCTGTGTCTGTAATTTATCAAATTACAAGTGGCATGTCTTACATCCACTAATCTCACTCCAGTTTTTGCCTTTTTTTTCCACAGAACACAAACAGACTGGTGAAGCATAGTTTAATTGAGGACCTTATTCATATTTTTAAAAGATGGTAAATTATTTGCTCCAGTGATAGGTCTAGGGACAAAATAATTAATGCATCTTTAGAAATAAGTGTCTTCAAATCTTGTTAATCAGGGTAAAGAATTCACTCTTACCCATCGAGCAGGCGCACCTTTGTGTGAAGTGCACCAACCATAAATAACATTGTGTAGCACCATTCCACTGTTGCTGTACAACTGTGAGCCCATCCTGTTCCTTTGGTATTGCTTCAGCTAACCCAGTGCTCAGTTGTGCTGTCATGTCCAAGTGAGCAGCAGTAATATAAAATAAACTACATGCTAGGTGAGAAAACATGTATGACCATGCAAGGTGATGACCAAGATTCTGAGCTAGTGACAGAATCCCACAAAGAGGGAGTTGTAGAAGAGATAATTAGCAACCTAATGAGCGGTTGGATGTGATTTGGTGCAACTGCACTGCTTACTGCTTTGAGGTGGTCATTACTGTGGGGTAGGACTAGCACATTGCGTCAGAGCAATATAGTGAAAGTTTATTTTTAATTGAACAGTGTTTAGCTCATATAGTGTAAGTTTGTCTTACAGTCGTTTAATTAAACTAGACTGTGATAGTGTATATTCGCGTTTATGTTGGTATCATGAAGACAGCTATTCTTTAAATGTGTACAAAGTGTGCCGCCCACCTGCTTGTGCTACAAAAATGGATGCAGCCACTCGAGGGTTAATGCAGCTTTGGAGACTTTGTGGGACAACTGCTTACAAAGGTGTGGAAGTGGGAAAGCATCTGTGCAATACATTTCGCACAGAGAGAGATGTAATTTTGTAGTCTCGGTGTGTTCCCTGTCTGTCAGACACCACACAATGCAGCTGTTGTTTACCCTGGTAACAGACAAGATTGTGGTAAATGGCACATTGGGCCACTGTTTCTGAGTCTGACACCTAAGAAAGATATATGTGGTTAGAAAACTAATGTTATCACTTTTTAACATAATGTGTGTCATAAAAGCTTTGAATGCTTTAGGCTGATCTCCCAGAAATTAAGTTTCCCTACTTTCAAATCATCATCAAAATAGACACTCTTCGTATTGTGGGATCAACTTTTGTATTCTTGTGCCCTAGAAATCTGCCACTTGGGAATTCACCCATGTGTTAGTCATCTTCAGCATTTTTGTTATTGCAAAAATGCTGAGCAGACAACAAGAATTTCTGGAACTGCGAGAAAAGATCAAAATCAATGGGAATAAGGTCAGGACTGTAAGGTGGATGATCAAACAGTTCCTAGCTGAACTCCTGGGGAAGGGGGAGGGGAGGGGGGGGGTTATTCTGGTAACTCTCATAGCCACTGAAATGGCCAAGTGTTTTAATCTGAACCAACATGAATCAGTGCTAAAATGTTCTACTTGCACATCTAAGTGCACACTATAGATGAACAACGCTCAGCGCTTCTGGCCAGAGCATGATGCGATACACCACCCCTTGCCGTTGTCCATTGCCCTATCGCACACATTTTGTGCACTCTGATATGACAGTGATCCTGAGCTGTTGCCCACATGTATGGGGCCAGACAGTATGTCTGACTGTTTTTGGTTGTTCCCTTTATAATTTGAATGCCTGCTGCTACCACCAAGCAAGGATCAGGAAATAAATTTGATTCAGTGACACTTCATTAGAAAATGGAAAGAGAAGTCAATATATTTTTTGGAATATCTGTGAAAGTTTAGATTGTAGTGTAATTGAACAATGATTATATGTTTTCAAGTGATACGATAGGTATTTGTAGTAAATACATAATTATTTTTTTTTTTTAAAAAAAAAAAAAAAAGAAAAGTAAAAAAAGGAGCACTAATACATAAAAAGCTTTTATTACATGCAGCTTAAAGCTATTTTTCTACATAATTTCCCCCTACATTTTGGCACTAGTCATATTGGGAAATAAGTTACAACTCTTCCACTTGTGAACTGAGTCATACTTTGACACTCTCCTTTAACTTGTCATCATCTTCAAACCACTGAAACCCAAGACATTTTTTCATCTCTGTAAACCAGCAAAAATCACTGGCATTTTTTGTATGTATGTCAATGGAACTGACTATCGGAATAACCCTCATGCATCCATGGCTCGAGAGCTACATATGGTGAGTTAGCTGCTATTTTATTGAATTATTATGGTTTCTTGAAATGTCTTGGGTTCAGTTTATATATAGACAAAAAACTTCCAAAGCTTTCAAATTCAGATTTTCCGTTAAGAAATTATCTCCTCCTGTTACTGAATGTTAATGTGATACTGTTATTTTCCATAGGTTTGTCAGACATTCCTGGAGAAGAAATGGTGAAACTGTACTGCCCAAAGTCTAATGACGTGTATGTTCCAAAATCCACCAGACATCACAAAGTGGATGGAGCTTTCTTTGGAACGTCATTTCCTCAGATGGTTTTCATGGTCCACCCAGAGTGTCGTCCACCGAAACCAACACAACAATTTGTTCCAAGGTATGTCACATTAAAATGAAAAATTATCTTCTTTCCTCTTACAGATATAAAAAAAAGTTGTGGTAGCTGATAAGTTTTTAGTTTCTGTACAACATTCTACAAGGTAATTTTTTAAAAATATGTCTTACAAGAACAAAGCAAAAACCTGAAAGTTGGTTCGGACACCACAGTGTATTGCCTTCCTCTGACTCTTGAACTCTGACAGGTGTACCCATAGTTTAACATGCATCCTAAACCACTGTAAATCTTGGCAAATTCACAGTAATAAATGTAGCCAGTGGTGAAGGTAGTGACAGGTGACAGATTAAAATCCTCGGAGTGACTGGGGATTGAACCTGTGACCTTTGTAGTTGTTGCATGGCACTTCACTCCCACTGACCCATTGTGAAGATGTCTTAAGTTTTAGAATAATGCTACAGAATTGTTCTCATTAAACCATTCTATATGATTGTATCATTTCCTGTTTGGCCCACAGTCCTTTAGTGCTTTTTGCCAGGAATGAAACATCCATCCTTATGTTGGGGGAGGGAAAGGGGTGGGGGGTCCATTTCACAATCCTGCTGATTAAGTAGCAACAGGAGAAGAATCACAGTTCTCCTCCTTTCAGAAGCAGCTTCAGATATGCTGTAGCGAAGTGTGTTGGGACAGTTGTTCATATTGTGTATTAAACCTTTCACTGATGCGGACATGTATATGCATCCTGCTGTGTCATTCACCAGGTGTGTCACTCACTGCAATGTAAGAGCTAAAATCAACCATACACAAAGTTTACACAATGTGTTTCTACCTCGGTAAACTATTTAAAATTGCATGTAGTATTTTACGTAATTTGATGCAACACAGTAAGCATGCTGGCTGATGAAAAGAAATTCAGTTCTTTATTGAGTGAAGATATCAGAGTAAGAAATCAAATTTTTCACCTAATAGTTCTTGAAAAAATGGATGATAAGTATTTCGGGTTGGCTGGAACGCTCTCTCTTAGCACAGGCACCAGAATTTGGTGAGCAGTATGGCCATATCAAAAGCTGCCCTCAGCACAGAATGCAGAGAGCACATCTGTAGCAGAAAAGGGTTAATGACTTGGCACACAACATCAGTAGTAATTTTTGCAGGTGGTGCAGTTGTCTATAATGATATAAAACCTGAGAAAGCTGCACAAACGTCCAGTCAAATCTTCGTATGATTTCAAATTAGTGCAAAGATTGGCAACTTTGTTTTGTCTTTGAAAAATGTAAAATTGTATATTTCAAAAAATGCCAAAATGTGGTACAATGGATTATCAAGTATTTCAAACAATTGGAGATGGGACGTGTTCAGATAACTGATCATTCACGAAAACATAGTGCACCAAAGGCCATAGGAATATGAAACAAAGAAACAATGAATTAACACAAAACTGTACATAAAGTTTTTGTACACATGTCTTACAAAAACACAGAGAACTGAGGCTACATAGTGTGATTTTGAAAGTTCAAAGTGGCCATTGAAATAGACCTACAGTTTAGGGAAAAAATTCTGCAAATCTGTTTTGGCTTCAGTGTGTTAAAACTTTGTTTATTGCTGTTAAATCTGGCAATCGTTTTAAAGGCAGTAATTGGACAGTATCCCACTGTTCTTGGTGTTCAGATCCTTTCAGAACTGAAAATAAATTAAAATAACTTTAGCCATCAGTAATGCATCACATTATTTATGCAACCAGTTTCAGTCTGCCATTAAACCACCTTAAGGCTCTTCATCCAACGTGAATTGGGAGAAACCCAATAACGTGCACGGTCAGTGGAGCAGCCAATATCATACACTGAAGCACCAAAGAAACTGGTATAGGCGTGAGTATTCAAATACAGAGAGATGTGAACGGGCAGAATTTGCTGCTGCAGTCCACAAGACCTACATGAGACAGCAAGTGTCTGGTGCAGCTGTTAGATCTGTTACTGCCACTACATTGGCAGGTTATCAAGATTTAAGCTTTACACCTCACCAGGGCCTGTCAACACAGACATTGGACTGTTGATGACTGGAAACATGTTGCCTAGTCCGAGTGTTGTTTCAAATTGTATCAAGTGGATGGACGTGTACAGGTATGGAGAGAGCCTTGTGAATCCGTGGACCCTGCATGTCAGCAGGAGAGTGTTCAAGCTGGTGGACGCATTGTAATGATATGGAGCCTGTGCAGTTGGAGTGATATGGGACCCCTGATAAGTCTAGATATCACTCTGACATAAGTATCCTTTCTTATCACCTGCATCCATTCATGTCCATTGTGAATTCTGACAGACTTGGGCAATTCCAGCAGGACAATGTGACACGCCACAAGTCCAGAATTGCTACAGAATGGCTCCAGGAGCACTTCTGAGTTCCAACACTTCCGCTGGCCACCAAACTCCCCGGATATCAACATTATTGAGCATATCTCGGGTGCCTTGCATCGTACTGTTCAGAAGAGATCTATGCCCCCTCGTACTCTTATGGATTTATGCACAGCCCTGCAGGATTCATGCTGTCAATTCCCTCCTACACTACTTCAGACATTAGTCAAGTCCATGCCATGTCATTTTGTGGCACTGCATGCTCATGGGGGCCCTAAACAATATTAGGCAGGTGTACCAGTTTTCTGTAGTTCCCCAGTGTATAACTGGTGTGCGCAGGTCTCTGGTTCGCATGACACTGTCTCTTTGTTCATCGTACGAATCGTCTGAAGGAAAGCGCTAATTCCAAACTTCATCCCGTATGTCATCCTGGTGTTGTTATTTTCACGATTTTTCTGTGCAAGCTTCCCTCTTCACTGGCAAGTACACTTGCATATTATGTAATGGATTTAATTTTCTTTTTGATGTTTAATATTGTTGTATTTCTGAGAAAGTTGAACAGTTTTGGGCCCTTCTTGAAGAACAGTTAGAGAAAATACCATCTAAGAACATAAAGATCCTACTAGGTGACTTTAACGCTCAATGGGAATAGAACCGCAATTCATATCAACAAATGGAAAGTATCCTGCTCACAAGATGACTAACAGAAAAGGTATAAGGCTCTTCAATCTGTGTCGATCCTTCAGTTTTCAGATAATGTCAACATTTTACAAACACAAGCCAAGTAAACCGAAGACTTGGCGATCACCAGGCAATGTGTGTGGAGAGAAACGGATTGATCATGTAGCAGTCTCTAGGAGAGCAGTAAAGGAAATAATGAAGGTTAAAGTACAGAGAGGTGCCTAGTTTGACTCGGATCGTTACCTCTCCAAGATCAAAATGAATTTCATCCTTCTCAATAAGGCTGTGTAAACCGGAAATAAAATTCATAAATATGACATTGCTAAGCTCAAAATCAGTCAAAACGCATTGGAACAATAACACTAGCATCTGACATTTCAATCCCATAAATGGAAAGACATTGCCTCCAAGATCCAACAAGCATCTAATACTGCAAACCTGACAGCTAAAAAGAGAAAGTGTAGATGGTGGAATAAGGTTTGTGATGAGGTGGTGGCTGAAAGAACAAATACATGGAAAAAGTGGAACTCTACCAGGAGACCTGAAGATTTTGATGTATTCTGTGAAGTTCGAAAATATGCAGCCAGAGCTCTATGGATGGCTAAGCAATTATATGAGAAACAGCAGTTAGAACAGATTGATCAGGATTTCCGGAGAAACAATGGCAGAGACTTCTATCAGACGTTCAAATTCAATTTGAAAGGATACCAAGCCCCTAGTCTTTGTTTTAGAGACGAAAATGGAAAGCTCGGCCTGAACAACAAAGAAGACTGCACCATCATGTCTCATTATTTTGAAAACCTACTTTATTGTGATGAACCGAAAGAAAGATTCCTTGTATGTGCCACGATTCACAAACTACCCAACTCATCTCCACCTAGTAAAGAGGAGATCAAAGAGATCATCATTAACCTTAAGAATAATAAGGCATATGGAGAGGATTCAGTAGTGGCGGAAATAATGAAACTTTAGATGTACTAGTCCAACTTTTTGAGGAGATCTGGAGAACTGGGATGATACCAACTGAATGGCAGTCAGTGTTAATCCAGCCTCTACACAAAAAAGTCGATAAAATGATTAGCAATAACTATAGGGGCATCTCATTAGTATCTGTTCCATTTAAGATTCCCTCCAAAGCAATACAGAACAGAATACAAGGTCATCTTGAGCAGCTGATTGGGGAGTATCAAGCTGGTTTTAGAAAGGGTTGTTCTTGCCCAGAACAGATCTTTAACCTTAAGAACATCATCAGGTACAAAAAAACAGGAGAAAATATCTACATGGTCCTGTTTGTTGATTTTCAGAAGGCATATGACATCCGACTGTCAGGAATTAACGAATATTTTGGAAGAGTTTGGGTTAGATGATACATCAAGAAAGCTGATCAAATGAACTCTAACACAGTGTCAAAAATAAAATTTATGGGTGTGATATCAGAACACTTTACAGTCAGAACGGGCATAAGACAAGGAGATGGACTATCCCCACTCCTTTTCAACTGCACTGCATCTTGGAAAAGGTCATTCGAGATTAGAGAAAGTTGTTAGCTCAAGAAGAAACAGATGAAGAGTGGTTCAGACTTGGTCCTAAGAACAAAGGGGTGTACATTGACAGCTTGGCCTTTGCGGATGACCTGGCCATTTTTGCTAACAACATAGTCAGCAGTCAACAAGATCAATAGGCCGTGAGAAATTGCTGAAAAAGTTGGACTCCAGATCTCCATTCAAAAGACAAAATATATGACGAACAGCTTCAATGGACGTGAATGGATGGTCACCAATCTGGGGAAAATCGGACGAGTTAAGAATTTCAGGTATCTCTGTGAAGTCATCCATGAGAATGGATTAGAAGAAGAAGCAATTAATGCCAGGATGAGGAAGTTAGACCAAGCATACCACCTGACGAAGAATGCCTATAACAAAAAGTCTATGAGTATAGGGTTCAAGTTCTGATATTATAATACAGTTGTAAAACCTGGGGGCTTATGTGCGTCTGAAACTTTGACCATGAATAGACAAGGTCAAGCTGAGCAGCTGGAAAAGCGAGAGTGTAGGACATTAAGGAAAAGCCTAGGTAATAGATGGGTTGATGGACAATGACGAATGAGAGCAAATGAGGACTTGTACAGTAAGACAGAACCTATCACAGTATACATTAAGAAGAGACGGTTGTTATTTTACGGTCATCTCATGAGGATGGATGGTGACTGACTAACTAAAAGAATATGGAGTTTCATCCAATCTAAGAAAACGTTGCCCAGATGATTCAAAGAATGTGAAAAAGATCTTGGGCAGATTGGTATCTCAGAAAGAGAGATTCCTGACAGGAACAAATTTAGAAGATTGGTGAACAACTACAAAGGTTTTAAAATGGCATCGACATCCAAAAGATGATGAGGACCATTATCCGAAGAGCATAAACAGGCACTTCTTGGAGGGCTCAGAAGATACTGGCAGGAAGTCAAAGCTGGAACAAGAACAAGACATACACTAAAATTAAGTTGTTACCACACAGTCCGTAGAGGCTCAACTAGATAATAAAAACAAAATAAAAAAAATTGTTGTACTTCAAATGCTAACAACTTGTTTACATGTAGTCACCCTTGCAAAAGGGTACCACAGCACCACATTCTGTCACAAGCGAAAGTTCAGCTGTCATCACTGAATAGCAGCAGTGACAGTTGCCAGTGAAGGGCAAACTGTGGAACTGAGCAGCCCAGCGACAGTGGAACGTGTGAATGCTCATATATGCAACTTGGTATTTGCCAGATGGAATGTTTTCAGTTATGTTTCATTTGACAGTACTTGGATAATCAGTTCTCTACTGCATCCTGTAACTACCACATCAGTGCATTCAGTTGAAATATGTCAATTAGTACAAATACCTGGATTTAACAGTTTGCAAGGATATTAAATGGAAAGATCACTTAGGCAAAATTGCAGGTTAGGCAGGTGGCACACCTCAGTTCATTGCAGGATACTGGGAAAATGCAGTTGGCCTGGAAAGGAGACTACTTTGCAATGACTTCTGCTTCCCATCTTAGAATATTGCTCTGGTGACACACAACAGATATGACTAACTGGGGACATTAAAATTATACAGTTGATGGCACAATAGTAGCAAGTTTGTGAGATTCGTAAGAGAGCATCACAGAACTGTCATAAAACCTGAATTGGCAGATGCTTGAAGACAGATGCCAGATATCTTGAAAAAGCCTGCTTACAAAATTTTGAGAACTAGTATTAAGTGAACAATCGAGAGACGCTCTTCACTCTTCATCCCCCTACGCATCACTCCAGCAGCACCTGCAAAGACAAGATAACACTAGTTACGGATGATACAGTGACGTTTAAGCAGTAATTCTTCCCATGCTTCGTATGCTACTGAAGCAGAAGGAAACTAACGTATGGTAAGATAAAAAGTACCTTCTGTCATTCACTTCACAGTGGTTTTGCAGAGTGTGTATGTAGATGTAGAGGTTTCCTCTTCTAACTGCCAATGAAGGTCCCAATTATCAGATCAGTACGATAAATGTATGTTATTGTTATGCATGTCATTTCTAATGCAGCCTCCATTCAGATACTATTGTAGGGAATGAAAGTGACTGCCAGATGTATGTTGCTGACAAGGATTGTGTAGCTACACTGTGTTTCATATGCCCTCACATTCTGTTGGAATGTGTCATTTGTGTTGCCCAGAATAGACGTGACCTGGTTTTCACTCTCACATTAAAACTTAAATTTTATAGTTAATGAATACTTACATGGAAGATGTAATGGAAGTCAAAATTTTTCTACAGATTTGCAGGTCCACAATAATGATACATTATATTGCGGTATACAAGGATGGTTTGATAAGTCTGGTGAATTTCCATTAAAAAATTGAACGTTCTTCTTTCACCTTCATGGTTGGTAAGCTTGATTATTACTATGATTGTATAAAGAATTTCAACAATATACAGCGTGCAGGCCATTGTTGACAGCCTCTGAATTGATGCGATACTGGTGACGAAAATCCTCACAATTGAACAAGAATAAATTCTTTAAAAGTTTGTACTCCTTGATACTTGGAATGCCGTTGAAAATGATTCTAATATCTGGGAGAGATAGGTAACATGTCACAAACCTTGGTTTTTCGCTTATAATGCAGAAACTAAAATGTCTGTCCATGCAACAGAAGGGTCCAACTTCACCAAGAGCGAAAAGAGCTCTAATGAGCAAGTCGAAATTGGATACTCGGAGAATGGTGTATCGTCTTGGTTCTTGAAGGTCAAACTATTCAGCATTACTACCTTGAGGTTCTTGCTCAATTCCTTCAGAAAATAAGAAAGAAAGATCTGAACTGTGGAAGAACAAGTTGTCGGTTCTGCATCAAGACAATGCACTGGCTCATAGCACATTGTGTGTTAAGAAGTTTCTAGGGAGGACAGCATCCCATTGTTTGATCGCGCACCGTATTCTCTTGACCTAGCAGCATGTGACTTTCTTATCTTTCCGAAGGTCAGATCTTCATTAAAAGGAACAAGATTTCAGTCCATTGAAGAACTGAAAGAAAAAGTGGCACACATCATCGAGGAGCTCACTGAGGAGGACATCGAGCACTGTTTCCATCAATGGAAAATTTGCATGGTGTATAGGGATAGGAGGGGAGTATATTGAGGGTGACAATAACTAGATATGTACGTTTTTGAAATAAAATTTTTCACAGCAATAGTCCTGTTATTGCGTAGTCACACTTTGTATGGTAGATTTTAATGTCAGGTTCTGTATAAAATGAAATAAGGCAGTAATTATTTTACCCCCACCCCCTCCTCCTTTTGCTTTGCAGTTATCCCATGGGCTAAAGACCCCTTTGTGTCAGTGCCAGGACGTCAATTTTCTAAAAGAGTAAGACACAGTTCTGCCAGAGAGAGAGAGAGAGAGAGAGAGAGAGAGAGAGAGAGAGAGAGAGAGAGAGAGTGGGGGGGGGGGGGGGATAAGGAATCGCCTTGGAAGATTAGAAGTGTTTCAAGAATCACTGTTAAGTATGAAATATTTGTGCCTTAGTAAGATGTTCACTGCTAGTTAAGTGTGCAGTGCAGAATTCATGTAATCATAGAGGTTGCTAGTTTGAATCTCACTGGTAGCATTATTATTATTATTATTATTAAATTCTATCTGTATTAACAAATGAAAATGATTATTATCAAATATTGAATCACATTTTTTTGATAGAAGTATCATTTCCATAGTGTCATTACTGATGACAGGAGAATAACTCAGAATTTGATACAGATATTTGAAGTACTTTATTCACAAAACAAATCATTAACACTTTTCAGTCTCTAGAAATAAGAACAGTTGTTCTTTTTTTTTCTATTTGATTTTTCCCATGTTTGCACCACATTTCTCATGCTATGTACTTGACAATTCTAATGCTCCTGTCGTGACTGCCTCAGATTGTACGGCTTCAAAATCCACCCCCTGGCATACCAGATCCAGGCAGAAGAAGGGCAAGGACGCAGGGCTCTGAAAGCAGGCAGCGGCACACCCGGTGCGACGAGTGGTCACTGATCACGTGTGTGGCGCGCACCCCTCGGCTCCGCTGCTGAAGGGTGTGCGCAGGACGGCAACCGTTCCTCACTCGGCAGTCTCAACACGTACCTCTGATCTGCAACATGAGTTTGCTGCACTTCCGAAACATTCTGAATGTGTGGTAGACATTTGCTGGTTTTTATGAGTAAGTGGGCAGCATCACAATTTACAAGCAAGCAGACCGAGGTAAAATGAGCTATAATATTGCAGATCACGTCATGCATTGTATTGACTCTGCACGTGGCATTCCAAAAGTGATAGTGTTTATTTCGTTATAGCTGTCAGTGATGTACACTATCTTTATTTGCGCTTGCCACACAGTGGAGTGGCTTCGTTTTTAACCTGATTGAAAGAAATATTTGTATTATTTCTGAGCAACCAGCTTGTATGTATTTGTCTTGCTTGTACTGATAGTTGGCGGTTGCTACAGTCTCTCATTGTAAGAGAGTGAAATGCCTGTCAGATTCTATATGTTTACAAAACTCTTTTAGCACCAAGTTTACTGGGCATGCTGCCGTCATCAGCAGAGAACTTCTCAGAAAAGATACACTATTTTATGTCCCCAAGAACATTGAATTGGCATGAGAAACTCTTTAATGTTGTTTAGAACAAAAGGACAGTTTCTTAGTAGTGTATTAGCGCAAGATATTTAAATTATTTTTATTGGTGCTTATTAAGTACAATTTTTTGTTACCAGAAGACTGATTTATAAACTATTTACTTAGTATCTGGTAGCTGTGTTTGGTGCAAATGTAAGAAGATTGTCTATGCTTTTTTGTTGAGTTTGTGTGGTGAATACTTTTTCAAATGTGAAAGTAGATCTCATAAATGTGAATGAATACATCCCTTTACATATTGGACTTTATGGAGAATAAGAATCTCAGGTTATGTGAACAGTTGCAATTTCTGTATGTGACTGAATTCAGAATGGTAGTGACAAATGTTTGGTAAGGTCTTTGTACGTTTGTGCTACTCCTGAGTTGTTGTACGGAGTCATTTTGCATTAGAATGGAATTCGTGGAAGGTTACGTAGTCTGTATATGTTTTACAATTACAAGAAAATAAAATAAGTTAGAATTGTGATGTAGTTTGAGGAGAGAAGAAGGTGCTGAGTATTAATCAGGGAAGAAAGCGAATTTATGCTAAGAACGAATGTCACTAAGACAGGAAATGAAAGTAATATCCTTCCTTTAAGTGCGCACAATACACTGTGACATGTAAATTGCTGAGAAACTACAAGCTATTAACAAATACTACAGCAGAAATTTTGAGTAGTTTGAACCATATAGAAAGGTACTCGTACAAGTAGGATTCAAAAATATTCTTAAGTTCTTGTAGTGCAGTGTTGTTAAGAAATAAAGAGGTAAATATGTGTTAGAAATGTGTTGTGACATACATATGAAAAAAATCTGATTTCCAAAACTGTTGAATGTCTGAGTAATATAAAATCCTTCCTAATAGTTTGTCTTCTATGAGTGTGACAAACATAACCACTCACAGAAAATTGAAGCAACTTCCTAATAGAAATGTTGTGCTCACAAAAATTGAGAGAGAGAAAAAAAAATTTTACGATAAAACTGTAATGGAACACAAATTTGTATCCAATTTAAATACATTTTCTGGATGTTCATATGAAATTGATTAGTCAAATGCTGAAATATTTCATCTTGTTGGCTGTTTTCTTCATCAGTCATTAGTGTGTTATTGTCATATAATTATGGGTTTAGATTACATTGTTGCTTATTATGGTTGGTTGTGATGTTTCCCCTTACAGTGAGCATAAATGATTCACTTTAGTATCATAGCATATTGTTTATAGCTATTCAACTTTGTATGTGACTTTCTGCAGCTGCTTATCGTATGCTGTAACCGAGATCTGTGCTGGTGGAGATGTTTCTCTTCCTGCAAACCATCAGTTTTATGTACTTCATAAAACTTTTTATTAACAGCACTTTGTGATGTAGGGTCATGCAGAGTATTTGCAATACTGTGTTAAAGTCCAAGTAATTTGTTCAGTCCATGTTATTTCTAAGTGCATCCAAAGTTATCTATGGCACAACTTGGGTGTTCTTCAGTATAAAAGAACATTACTGTCGCAGATTTATGGATCAGATACTAAAAACGCTGATGGCTTACTCTGTTATATTCTCGACAAAAATTGCCAGATAACAGAAAATATTTTGTGATACATTGTGTGTTCAAGAACAAAGAAACTTTGTTACGTTTAAAGAGAAGAGTAATGGTGCTGATTACTTCTAAAACTTTCTAGTCTGCAAGTCCGTGGTGCTTTTCATACAACACAAAAGCAATAAAAGCCATTCTTCCCTCTTATTTTCTTCTTTTTTTCTGATATTATTTTGCATATTGGGAAATAGTTTCCTAAATAAAGGCAGGAAAACTATTTAAAAAAGTATTACAGATTATTACGCATAGGAATAAAAATAAAACTGTAACAGCTACAACATATAGTTAAAACTGTAAAGATACTTACAGATGTGTACCAGCTATTTCACAGACTAACAAGCAACCCTTGCAGTATGGTCAGTCTTCTGTTTGCTTCGTACTGACAGGTCGCCGCCTGGAAATCAATTTCTTATTGCAGTGCAGTGCAGTTCTCTAAAAAAATAACTTTCGAAAAATAGATCATCTCTGAGCGTAGTAAAAAAGACACACATTTTTCTATTTATCTTGCCTAGATATTCGAGGTACATGTCGTATAGTTATTTTTCACTAGATGTATTAAGTGAGAAATTTTTTCTCTAAAAAATGGAGCACTTCTTGTACGCCATTGTGTCTGATATGCCAACAAATACAGTATCTTTTGTTTGTACATTACTGAATTGTTTCCAACAGATTTATAGGGTATTCTGATATCACAGAATTACGCTTCCCATCTCATCACTCCAAATATGAGACAAATTAGAAAAAAAAAAAAAAAAAAAAAAAAAAAAAAAATTGTTAAGAACATTCTAAATGCCATTGCCATACCAGGAAACTGACTGGTTCTCGGTGCCAATAAGAACACTTTTGTTCCAAGAGCCATTAATATATGGGCACTTAAGCCTTATTTCTGATAATAGTACAGAAATATAGCAGTAATATTTTAGCTTGTTGAACAGTAGTCAGCAAATACTATTTCTCATGTATTTATATTTGTATGAGAGGAAAACGTTATAAAATCATGAAAAAAAAAGCATCCTTCACTATTGAATTCTGTTTGTCAAACTACTCTCTTCTTTGGGTCAGATGTTGCAAAGTTTACGGTAAAACTCTCTGTTGGAATTGAAGAAATGGCATCATCATCCACAGGTCTTTCGGTTTTGCAGCTAATAAACATGGCTAGACTTTCAGATGGGTACAGCATGGCATACATCTACCATGGTCTTTCCTCTTTTGAATGCACTAACAGTTTTCAATTATTCTGCTTCAAAATAAGAAGTTTTAATAGCTGTTTGAAATGGATGAGTATGGGACACTTAGACTGTCCAGAAATTGGAGATCTTGCACATCTGCATTGACAAGGTTTCAGAAGCATTTTCATATTCCAAGAAGTCTGTTTTGGCATGGTGATCATATGCACCTTCAAGTCATGAATATTCTGAGCATTTTTTCCCATAATTTGACACCTCGAACAAGTCTAGGGTCATGCATTTGAGTATCAGTAACACAATATTGTTGAAAATGTGTGGTTTTTTTTTAAATGGCACATTGAAACATTTTCCATTTCCACTCTTCAAACATAAATTGGATACGAATAATCTACACACTATTGGAAACATGATGGTTTGAAGTTGAGATTGCTGTTAGTTGTGCAAACTACTTCTGTAGTCATAGAATGTAGGCTTTCACGACTGGTGTTTGTATTATTCCTGATATTTTTTTTATGAGCAGAAGACTGTGGTTCATGGCATAATTCTCTGCCTCACGTTTCATCTTCCACTGCTGGAGACATTATCTTAGGCGTTAATGTCTCGGAAAGCTGCTACAGACTTATACAAGTTCAGCAAGTTGAACTGTTTATATTTACAGAATGAAATTTTCACTGTGCAGTGGAGTGTGTGCTGATATGAAACTTCCTGGCAGATTAAAACTGTGTCCCAGATTGGGACTCTAACTTGAGACCTTTGCCGTTTGCAGGCAAGTGCTCTGTTTATATTTATCCACAAAATGGTCGTTTTGTGATGTCATCAGACCCCTGCGTAAGATAGTAATTCCTGCTGTACATATTGTGGAGCTTGTAGCAGGGAAGAGTTGGTTCTCTGTTTTATTCAGCTCTAAGCCCTGCAAATAGTCTAAATTCTTACCCTCCTCTTTTTGTGTTGAATTTCTATGGCCTCTGTGTACATGGTGTTGTAATTATTAGATCTTGGTAAAACCACAGTTTTAAAGTAATGGATGTGATGGTTTCCTGGTCCTAGTGCTGATTTATCAGTCTTGCTCAGCCGAAAATTGCTTGTGTTCCCTTAGGTGGAGGTTAATGCTTCTTTTTGTAGTTCCTGTGTACACTTTGCTACAAATTGCAAGGTATTTTATATATAGCTGCTGCAGCAAGTGGCAGGTTAGGTCTTTTGCAGTGTTCAGATATTCATGCACCTTTCTTGTTGGTTTAATCCTGTGCTGTTTTCTGAGTTCTTTGGAGATGGAGTCTGTGACAGTGTTTACAAACAGGAAGTCAACAGACAGTTGAGGATAAGATGGCTGCCATGCAGCGTAAAATTATCTGTATTCACAAGTTCGGAAGAAGTGAGTCTGCTGTTTCAGTGCAGAGGGTATTTTATCTCTAATTCAGGATTGAACCCCCAGTAGGAAAAGAATAAGCCATAGGTTTAAACTTTCCAGAATGTGTCTGCAATGAGTGAAGCAAGGGCCGCACGATTGCTGTGCAGTGGAAGGGAGGCACAGTGAACATTTATAACCTGTGTTTGCAAGCTTAAACACTTCCTGTTTTCAGCTGCATATTGATTATTCATATCCAGCTTGTAGTTGGAGAAACAAATATTAATAAAACTGGGGCATATTTTTTAATAACTACGTATTGGTGTTTGATGAAAGTACAAAATTAAAAATGAGGTTTCAACGATGAAGGTGTCACTGCTACAAATGTTGCTTCATCAAAGAAAAGAAGATTAGATTTTTACTTCTCGTCGGTGACACGGTGACTAGCAAAGGAGCTGAACACACAGACTGGCAGGTACTGAAGCTGCACAAAGGATTGTGACATCTGCCAGGTAAGGACTAGGTAGGAATGTTCTAGTGAATAAAGCATACTGGTAAGGTGGAGGATACCTGTGCTTCCAAGTATAATAGCTATTGTACACTACTAGGCTTTGAGACAGAAATACCAGGAATGAGAGCAAATAATGAAATTTTACGTATTGTACATGTTCTGTGTCTTAGGAAAAATATGTTATTAAATTCTTAGGTGATTTGAAGGTTTACAGGGTGTGAATTAGAGTACACAAAGCTACCCCTTTTGGCAGCAAAAATGACACTAACCCAGTTGGGCATCAGATCAAACTGAGCTTGGTTGACAGATCTGGGTACATCATTCAGTGCTGCTTCAGCTCATATTGGAGTTTATCAATAGTGGTGGCTTGCCGTTGGTTGTGTGAAGTCTTTAGTCACCATGTGACCAAATGTTGTCAGTGATGATAACACATGTTCTGGACACGTATGACGATGACATTGCAATCTGGCAATGTTTGTGTTCATAGGCCCTATACATAGGTGCACCCATCGTGTTGCTGTACACATAACTGAGGTGAGGGAAGTTGCAACGATAGTTACTGAAACCAGTAATTCAGTTAACCCTTGTTAGTCATGGGGTACTGAATAATGCGAGCAGCAGTATTGTCAAATGATGAACTGCAGACTCAATGCTGCCGCTGTCTTAATTGTGACATGTGTAGACTTTTCTCCTTGTTACACGAGGCAAACATGAACTCTCAACCAACCAATCAACCGTCGTTGAAATGTGATAGTTACTGGGGAACCTGCTGCATAATGTTTCCTCATACACCGAATGTAGATTGCTTTACTCCTATCTACTTTTTGTGGTTGTACTGAAATACTAATATTTGCATATTCGAGTATCTATAGTCTGATTACAGTTACTAGATAGTTGAGACTTCATGTGGTTGATTGGGTGGTTGATTTGAGGTAGGGGACCAAACGGTGAGGTCATCGGTCCCAGCAGATTAGGGAAGGATGGGGAGGAAGCCGCCTGTGCCCATTCAAAGGAACCATCTCAGCATTTGCCATACTTCATGTATTGGATGTGTCTTTCTCCAATCTGGGCGCTCGACTCGTGACCGAACTGTTCACCGTTCCCAAACTGTCACAACAAACGGTCAGTTCCCTTCCAATTCCTTACCCGACATTTTTCATTGTCGTGTCTGGATCCTGAATCCAGGGTCTGGCCCTTTTATTTCACATTTCATCACATGCGGTAAACACATCCAAAACCACACACACAAAATGATAGCATTGAAATAACACACATTTCATACACGCCACTACTACTGGATTCTTTCGCATGAGACGCGACTCAGCTTCACCTATTTGATTATCGTCCTCGTAGAGATGGGTTTACAGTAGGTAAATTTCATACGATGTGGCGTGAAACGGAACTTTTTAAGGCAGCAAATGATCATTGCAACTGGTTCTACAGATTAATAAATGTATCTATCTAACCAAAACATCTTGCATAGCACGGTATAACATTGTAATTCATTGTGTTTTAGTACTACTAAGGACTTTGGGAAAACAAATGAAAAAAAAGTGGTATAGTTAAGAGATCGAAATGCAAGGGTTGTGGATTTGAATGCTATAGAGCGATAATTTATATTTTTTTTTTTTTTTTTTTTTTTTTTTTTTTTTTTTTTTTTTTTTTTTTTTTTTCCAAAACTGAATTTTAACTGTCTTGAGCTTGCTCATACAGGGCAGCTTTAATTGCCATGAACAAAGTGAGCATGATAAGTAGTTCCACTGCAGGTTATTGGCTGCTGTTTTCTCAGATATATTGCACATCAAGAGGTTGTGATTAGGTTAGGGCAAGAGTGTAAAGCCAGTGTTACAAAACGTGTTGTCTGATGCACTTCAGTCATTGGTCATTTAACATCAGCTGTGGACAGAACACGTTCCCGCCATACCTGATGGCCGCAGCATCCAACATCTCTCCGCGTTACATGAACAGCATTTCAACACTTGTGAAGTGATCTGCCGCATTTGTGTGTCACCAGTGTGGCAACATTGCAGCACAAAGTGACATGTGTCAACTATTAAATAATTGTAAATGGACTGTAGTACACTTCATGGTAATATGACATTTGCTGCATGTTACCTTCATGGTGTTGCAATTGTAGTGTCCAGAAGTGTATTTTGTTTAAAAAATTGTGAGGATGAGTGAAGTGTAAACTGTAAATATAGTTTTTAAGAAAATGAAACATGTGGTGCAAAACTGAACCACTTTTCGACAAATGTTCAGTTTGAAGCTGTCAGCACTGCGTGTCTTAAATTGCATAAAATTTGAAAACTGTTTGTGGGGATTTCTGCACAAGCACCTACCTACCATGTGGTGTACTTCTTCCCCTCTGTCCGAAACTTCCTTGTTGCTTCTAAGAGCTCCAAACGGCTGAGAGTTTTGAGGCACAGTGAGTATGGAAGATATCCAACACAAGCTTCAAGTGTGTGATTAGTGCTAACATTGTGCATGAATTGCAGTGCTGTGTATTGTCGTGTAATGGAATACCTGCACGTAGCCTGGTACAATGCAGGTTGAAGAAAATTGCGTAGGAGGTCAATATGAAGAATGATCACTCATGTAGTGAATTACGAGGGCAATTCAAAATGTAAGAGCAAGTTATCAGTATTAGATGCAATCAACATGTCAGGAATTTGAAATTCATGGTAAGTGAAGGTACATGCTTTGAGAAGGTTCCAACATATGCTGACATATGGCATGACAGGCGGAATCGGAAAGACTGCTGAAACTGAATGGCTTTGAATCTAGCTGTGTGTACCATAGAACAGCAGCAAACAGTAATATGATATTCGTGGCTGGAGGTTGTAAAACCTTGACAAATCCATAGGAGGATGTTGGATAGGTATGGAGATAGCTGCATTAGTGAGAGAAGAGTGTGCAAGTGGATAGATGACTTCAAATGTGGACGTACGGCATTCGCAGATGAGCAACACTCTAGTCATCCCAGCACGGCTGTTACTAATAGGAATGTGTGACACTGACAACATGATTCATGAGAACTTGTGTATTTCTGTACACGCTTTAGCCAGGAAACTGAGTATGTGTCGGATCCGCTCCATACTATTATTAGTGAGATTTTCAAGTACAGTTTCTTGCGTGCACGATGAGTGCCTAGGATGCTCACTGATGAACCCAAGATAATGCATGTTTAGGCGCCACTTCTTTTCTGGTACGATATAACACTGAAGGACATGACTTTCTGACATGTATCGTTACAGGAGATGCAATCTGGGTGCATCACTATGAACCAAGAAGCAAAAGGCAGTCTTCAGATTGGCAACACACATCTTCTCCAGCCAAGAAGAAATTCATCTCAGCCCTCTGCCAGTAAAGTCCTTTTCACTCTCTTTTGGGATATGAGTGGACCAATTTTGGAGCACACTCAGCAGTGGGGTAAAACAGTGCATCATCTTTGAGAATGAGCTAAAGCCGGCAATACTTTGCTGCTGCAGAGGACTTCTATCTGGAGGTGTTATTTTCTTTCACAACACATGCCCAAACACTGCTGCTACAGCTCTTGAGATTTCAGGTCATACTGCATCCCCCATACTGCCCTGATCTCACTCCTTCAGATAACTGTGTGTTTGGGCCCCTGAAGGCTTCTCTCAGAGGACAACAGTCTGAAAGTGATGAAGCAGTGCTCTCTTGGTTGCGGGCACAACTGAAAACAATTGAATGGAATAAGAAAGATAAAAAGTGTGCAATGAGACCAAGAAATTGGCATCACACATCTGCACCTCAATATTTTGAATTGAGATTGAGATTTGCTTTACACACACAGTACACTGTAAAATAACTTTGTAAAAGATTTTCAATAAAATATGTATAAAATAGTTGACAGTGCACTGGCGTACTTTTACTACATCTTTTATAAAAGTTAGTATGGTTCTGGATTTTTTTAAAAGATTTGTCAGACATTTTTGATAGTGTAATACAGGCCTCGCAGACATTGCACAACAGTGGAACATGCTATCTGTAATCTATTGTATTGAACTGTGACCGTGTTTACAGTTGGTATGAACTCATTCATTAGTTGAACATCAAGATAATTTCCACATCTGCCACAGCTTTTGTAGAGAAAACGCGAGATATATCTCGAGGAAGATTCTTTATTCTGTGACAAATGTGCACCATTGCACTGGAGCTTTGTTATATATTTCCATAGATTTCAGATATTCACCGTGCAAAAACGAATTTTTAAAAAATGCAGTTAATACCTGATAGAAAATGTTAAAGGGTCTCTCGTCTCCACAGTCTCTTCTAAATTTTGAATATATGCACAATTCCGCCATGCACTACTCTTTTACTCTTCTGTGATAATGGTGAGAGAGTGTGACAGATACGATAAGCGAGTCGGAGTGGCAGACATTAAAAGAAAGCCGATTTTTACTGCGGAAGGATCTTTTCACAAGATTTGAATTGCCAACTTTCTCCTTTGAATGCAAAAATATATTTCCCCCAGACTACACAGAGAAAAATCTTAATAAAATAAGAGAAATCGGAGGAAGCTGTAAGTATTAATTTTTGCTACATGTTCATAAAGAGTGGAACGGTAGAGGAATAGCACGAAGGTTCTTCAAAGAACCCCCTGCCGGGCATGTAAATGTGAATTATACAGTAGTTGTGTGGATTTAGATGTAAATTAGCTCTAGTGCTAAATAGCTAACTTGTGTTATGAAATTTTGTCTAGGACCAGCACAGAATGTTATCTTGCCTTTTGTTTAAAGATTAGCCACCTTGTAACATTTCTAGCTGTATTAAAATTTATGCGTTCAGTCTGTTGTTTAAAATTTCATTGTTTGGCTCGTGGTTAATGTTTCAGAGTTTGCCGCATAACGTGTAGTAAATCCAAAAGTGGCCACAATGAGTTAACAGTGCAGACCCGTAGAGTAAAACAAGGGCCACATGAGAGTAAGCAAGTACAGGGCGCTAATGACCATTGAAGTTGTGCGCCCGAAAACCACAAAAAAAAAAAAAAAAAAATATATGAGAGTAAGCAGAATTTAAGTCCAGATCGTAGTCTGTCAAGAAATTGGCAATTGTGACACTTAAGCTACGGTATGTTCATGCAGGCAGACACTGATATACTAACAGGCAGGGACCATCGGGCAGTGTGGAGAGGGGTTGTTAGAAAAAAAAAACCTCATGAAATCTGAGGAAGGAATCACTTGAGTTCCCAAATGCTCCCAGCAGTTCAGCTCGTGTAGTGACTATGCTTAGGGTGTTAAAAAGAATGGGGTGCAGTGATAAAGCAGCTCCTCATATTTCGATAGTGCTAACAGACTGTTGAGGTGGTCTAAAGAGCGAAGCCACTGAACGGAATGACTGTTAACAAATGATGAATCATGATATACTATGAGGCGGTCTGATGGAAGCTTTCAAGTTTGGTGAATGCCTGGAGAGCATTGGAAACCATCATGCGTAGGGGCAACAATGAAGTAAAGAGGAGGTGGTTTACAGCATGAGTGTGTTCCTTTGTGGATAATGTGTGGTCCCTAAATTGCTCTTAAGAAAATACTTTTCCTCAGCAGAGTTAAAGTCATCATAAAGGGGAACGGTGGACACACTCCATGTTAATGCCAATTACTAGGTTGTTCAAATGCTTTTGATTAGACGATGTGCATGTGTCAATCAGCAATACTAAATGTGTGACCTCCAGAAGATAAACACAGGCCAGCTATTCTGTTTCATAATTTGTTAGAACTGCTTTGTCATGCTGATGAAGTGGAGGTGCTGATTCTGGGATTCACTAAAGATGTAGAAAGTAAATTGGTAAAACTGTTAACGAGCGAGGTGGCGCAGGTGGACTCGCATTTGGAAGGACGACAGTTCAAACCCACATCTGGGTGCCCTGATTTAGGTTTTCTGTGATCTCCTTAAATTGCTTCAAACAAATGCCAGGATAGCTCCTTTGAAAGGGCACAGCAGGTT
The DNA here is from genome assembly GCF_021461395.2 of Schistocerca americana. NCBI lineage: Eukaryota > Metazoa > Arthropoda > Insecta > Orthoptera > Acrididae > Schistocerca > Schistocerca americana. The sequence continues at coordinate 80,435,332 of NC_060127.1, forward strand.
TCCTTCCCTGACCCGAGCATGTGCTCCATCTCTAATGACCTCACTGTTCACGGGACATCAAACACTGATCTCCTCCTCCTCCTCCTCCTCCTCCTCCTCCTCAGTAAAACTGTTAGGCTTTCCCAATGATTTCAGATTAATCTGGGCAGAACCTATTAGCCATGTCTGCAACAGAATAGCTAGATGTAGTCGCTAACGAGTAGCTGAAGATGCGTGTCTTATGGGATTCTGATATGGGGGCATTCTTGTTATATCAGAGAAATCCTGAAAACTCCAAACTAAAGTACTCAGAATAATGAGCAAAGTGAATCCTCACAAACATGGCCGTGCGTTCTTTGTCAAGTTGAATATATTGGCTTTTGTAAATTTGTACAACATTAATTTATGTCAAAAGCAACTTAAGAGAGGGAGAATGTACACCACCACAATACTGGCTGCAAATTGGACTTCGATGTACCAAGACACAGACTGACACAAAATAACATGTTTTAAAAATGCCCATAATTTGCTCAGCCTTACCCTACAATATTTTTGAACTTAACATTTATGACTTGTTATTAAATGCCCATTCTACAATGTAAGGGAATTGTCTAAAATAAACATTGCTGCCATTGATTTTTAAGTGAGTTGATAAAGAAATGGAGTTACAGTGTAAGAAATTTTCTGTAAAAATGCCCTTATTATGTATACTATATTTACTGAAAACGTATTCTGCTGTGAGTGGTCACTGGTTCGTATAATCACAGTAGTCATTCATAACATGGACCCACACTAGTTAATATATATTATTATCTTTCGTTCCACCTTAAAGAATTTATATTCAGTACCTAGTAGTGCTAGCTGGATACAGATGGGACAGAGTCCGAGGACAGTATAGAGCGCATACTAAGACACAATATAGCCAGCATTGTTTGAATAATCACACAGGAGACATGGGAGAAAGGCCATATGACTGCCTCCTGTGTCTGCGTGCAGAAACTCTTCTGAATTACCCTCTCTGTAAAGATGGCCTGTCAAGTTGCAGACAGGTGTGACAAAAAAAATCTCTTACTTGCTAAGCTTTCGGCCAAAGGCTTCTTCAGAAAAGAAAGGAGAATACACACAAGCGGGTGCACTTCATACACACGACTGCTGTCTTTGGCTGCTTAAGCCGGACTGGCAGTTTGGCTGGAGATAGCGGTCACGTATGTGTGAAGTGCGCCTGCTTTTGTAAATGTGTGTGTGTTCTTTCTTTTCTGAAGAAAGCTTTGGCCAAAAGCTTTGTGTGTAACAGTCTTTTCGTTGTGCCTGTCTGAAACTCGACATGTCATCTTTACAGCGTGCAGTGGTCTACCCTTTTCATAATTGTTGATATTCTGACCTTGACTTTCCATTGGAATTACTCTCTCTTGTACGAGGGCTGATCGACAAAGGATGAGACTGATTTTTTCATTTAGCTTCTGTGATAGTTTCCTATCCGTACCATGAATATTTGAAAAGAGCAGATTTTTGTGTAAAATGTCCATAGGCAGTAGCACTCTCATACTAGTAGTAATGTTCTATTTTGTAGACACACTCTGCATTTCGTCTACCAAACAATGGAGGTGAGTAAGAGGATCAATAAAATTCTGTGTATGTTTA